>NC_132924.1:25989169-26614169 GCF_047675955.1 Chlorocebus sabaeus | reverse complement strand
ATCATACCTAGGGAGGCTTAAAAACATGTAAGCTGAACACTTGGTTAAATCTCAACTTTTCCCTTCTTAGTTTTTTTGTTTCTTTGATATTCTTGAATTTAAAACTTAGTCAATTCATGTTCTTTCCAGTCTACTACTGAAAATGTTGTTGAAAATGAAGACAGCAAATGTTCCTTTGAGTGCAGCCTTGGCAGAATTTTTTTGACGTTTATGGATACTCTTCTATTTATTGTCATTTTTCAATAGTTTGCAACTGAAATTCTGACCTTCTTTTGAGTTGAGTTATTAAATTGCTCAATTTTTCTGAAGTGAAAGAATTATATATTACAAGTGTAATGTCGATGTGTGAATTTCTACAAAGCCTGCATGCCTAAGGACAGGTGGCCTGGGTAAAGAGTCAAATTGGTAGAACCAATAAATAATAATAATAAGACAAAAAAAGCATCATATCATTCATTCAACAACTTAGTGGACAAATCTTTCCATATTTTCACCATGAAGGATGGGAGAATGCCTCCAACAAGGAGAAAACAGCAACTCCTTCCATTTTGTTCTCTTGTATTGTGGGTTCCTTCCTCAACTTGTAACATTTCCAGACTTATCCTCTCAATATATAACATGTAAACATAGAGTTCATTTCTGCTGTCGCCCAGCATGGAGTGCAGTGGGGTGATCATGGCTCATTGTAACCTTCCTGGGTTCGAGCAATCCTCCCACCTCAGCCTCCTGAGTAGTTGGGATCACAGGCTCATGCCACCATGCCCAACTAGTTTTTCTATTTTTTGTAGAGATGGAGTTTTGCCATGTTGCCCAGGCTGGTCTCAAACTCCTGGGCTGAAGCTCTCTGTCCGTATTGGCCTCCCAAAGTGCTGTGATTATAGGCATGAGCCACTGTGTGTGGCCCAGGGTTTATTTTTTAATAGGAGTACATGACAGACCAGAGAAAAAGAAAATCATCTGTCTCATATTAAGAGAATTTAGGGGTTGCACTACCTGCCTAATAACTTATTTTACTAGGAAACCATGGAGGTAACATGAGCCATCCATCTGCATATTTGGGAAGAAGCCAAACAAAGATTAGGTAGTGGCTGAGTTCAAATTAGAAGGGGCTGGGAGACTGGAAGGAAAATGTTAAAAGGACGAAAGTAATAGAGTCTAAAGTTGGAAGCAGAAGGAAAGAGAGATAGATGATGGATAGATGCAGAAGAAAGAAAAGGAGAAAGTTGGAAAGAAACTACAAACGAATTATTTTGAAGGGAAGGTTAATTGAAGCTAAACAGAGAAACTCAAGACAAACACATTTTAAAAAGCAAGGCTGTGTGGATATAGCAGGATGAAACATAAAGGAAGAGTGGCCTGGAAGTGAGTTGTGAAATACGTGTGCTAACTACTTGAAAATGATTTCTAGTCCTTGCTAAGGACTATTTCCTTACGTATCTATCTACCTTAGATAGTAGCTATTTGATTTCTAGTCCTTGCTAAGGACTATTTCCTTATGTATCTATCTACCTTAGATAGTAGCTATTTTTAAGTCAGTAGCTATTTATTGGCTATAAATCATTAGCATTTTAAAGATTATTAACTGTGTTCAGTTTATAGAAATAAAAAGTAGAATTTAAATAAACTGCATTAAAAACATTGAATCTTACCCAAAAGTTGAGTTTAGATACTCCCAGTTTTAGAATTTCATTTCTCTTTAGAATTATTGCCTAAAATGCACACAAGGGAAAAATGAAACAATTCAATACAGTTAACATTTATATTTTGTATAAATGGTACATTTCAAAAATTACATAGCCACCCTGTTCCATCTCAGCGATCACCAGCCATTTTCCTCCTTAACTGTTGATTTTAAATTTTGGACATGGCAAATTTCCTTGAGGTGAGACTTAAATGATTTGGGTGTCCAAAAGCTGCCTCTTGAATCAAGTTATTTCCTCACTTAGATACCCTGGCCATTTTCTGCAGGATAATTCCTCTACAAAGGTAAATGGTATATGAGCATATGACAGCATCCATGCAAGTCTGTATGTGAGTTATCCAGCAACATTAGTGAACTAAACTAACATGAAAATCCTTCCTCTCTAAACTGCCAAATAAAGTATTTAAACATGTTTAAAAAATGTTTACTGATGTGAAAGAGAAGGAACTTGTGATGCTAGAAAAAAAGTGAATTTTTAAAAATACAGTATTAATTAGCAGAGAACCACCACGCCTGGCAGTCTTTATAAAGGCCTGTAGAATAAGGTTACAACTATAGGCTTGTATTGTAAGGGGAGGGCAGCAGAAGAGGCCTTCGGTCTATGCAAGGTAAGAAGTTGGAATTGAGACTAACACATAAAGCTAGGGTCCTCAAAAACTACACCTGCAGTGCTATGGACTGAGTATTTGTGTCCACATCAAATTCATAGACTGAATCTTTATAATCCCCCATGTGATGTATTTGGAGGGTGGGCCTCTGGGAAGTAACTGAGTCATGAGGGTGAAACCCTCATAAATGGCATTAGGGTGCCCGTATTACAAGAGACTAGACAGCTGATGTCTCTCTCTACCGTGTGAGGACACAGCAAAAAGGCTTCTGTCTGCAAACCACCAAAAGGGCTTTCACCAAGAACCAAATCAGCTGGCACCTCGATTTTGAACTGCTCAGCCTCCAGAACCGTGAGAAATAAATTCTTGTTGTTTAAGCCATCCTGTCTGTGGTACTTCTGTTATAACAACCCAAACTGACTAAGACACACAGTGACTAGAAATACTTCACCTACCATCTCTATGAGTTGATAGGTTATTTGTTTATTCCCAAATTTGGGGTGAAAACAGTGCTCTCATGAGAAACTGAATTCTTGGACTTGCATATTATTTAGATTTGGATTCAAATTTTGTATCATTTAGTTGGTATAGAAATTCCCAAAGTGAGCCAGGATTACTAAACTTCCAATAGGAAAATATAAATGTATCAGATTATTCATTGCAACATTGTTTGTAAATGCAAAATTTAGGAAACAACCTAAATGACCAGACATAGGAGAGTGACTGAATGACAGTAAATCCACAGTAGAACACTAGGAAACCACCAGAAAGAATGAGGAAAATCTCTATGAACTGATATCCAGGATAGGTTGTTAAATGAAAAAAAAAAAAAGTGCAAAAGACTATCTTTAATATAAGAAGAGGAGATGTAAAAAATATGCATGTAACATTTATTAGTACTCAAAAAAGCCCAACTAAATGGGTCAACCAGAAAACTAATGAGATTTCTTTCTTATAGGGAATAAGCAGTAACAGGGTGAAAAGAAAGGTGGAGACAATGGGCTGGAAGGAATAGTGGGGAATATTTTCTGAGTATAATTTTACATATATATAAGATATATATGTATTTCTTCCTCATTGAAACATGGTAATGTTTCACCCAAAGTAACTAAAATCAATCAGAATGAAACTTCTGCTTCTGTACAAGTTTGTATAACAGGAACCACATTTACTTCCTCACCCTAAAAAACCAAAATACCAAGCAAAATAGATTATAGAGACAACGATGAACAATTATATGCCAACAAATTAGATAACTTACAAGAAATAAATTTCTAGAAACATATAACCTACCAAGAGTAACTTATGAAAACACAAAAAAACTCAACAGACCTATAACTAATAAGGAGAGTAAATCAGTATTAAAAATTTTTTCAACAAAGGAAAACCTCAAACCAGATGGCTTCACTGGAGAATTCTGTGAAACATTTAAATAAGAATTCATACCAATCCTTCTCAGGCTCTTCCCAAAGACTGAAGAGAACACTTCTATACATATTTTATGACGCCAGCATTACTCTGATACCAAATCCAGGAAAAGATACTACAAGAAAACTACAGGCCAGTATTTCTGATGAATATAGCTATATATATATAGAGCAAAAATGTTTATTCTTTGAGGAATAAACATTTCCCCAAAGGATAAATACAAATGTCCAACAGGTATTTAAAATGGTATTCAACATCACTAATCATCAGGGAAATGTAAATCAAAACCACAATGAGATACCACCTCAAACCTGTTTGGATGGCCATTATAAAACAAAACAAAGCAAAACAAAACCAGAAGTAACAAATCTTTGCAAAAATGTAGAAAAATTGGAATGCTTATGCATTGTTGGTGGGAATATAAAATGGTGCAGCCAAAGGGCACATCAGGTAGTCTACATGGAAGAGTTTGTTTCCGAGTGCAGCAATATTAACCATAAACTAACCACTACTTTAATTCCAGCTAACAAATCTTAAAAGCAAGGCCCGGAAAGATCAGCCTATGTTCAAGTGGCTTAACTTCATCACAGAAAAAAGCTCAAGAATATCGCTAGGAATAAGAAAATACCCAGCAGCTAACAAGGTAAAATTCACAAAGCCTGGCATCCAAGTAAGCATTGCCAAGCATGCAGACACTCAGGAAAACACAACCCCGATATGAGGAGAAGAAACAATTAATTGAAACTGACACAGACAGAATTAGCAGGTGGAGGCACTGAGGCAGTTACTATAACTGTTTTACACATGGTGAAGAAGTGGTAACAGAGAGAGAACATTTAACTAGAGACACAAAAATGCTTCAAAGATCCAAAATGAACTTTTAGATATGAAAACTACAATGACTTAAATGAGAAATACACTGGATGTGATTAACAACAGGTTAGATACTGCAGAAAAACAACTAATGAACTCTTGAAGACACAGCAATAGTAACTATCCAAAATTAAATAAAGAACAAAAATAAGAGAAGCAAGAGCAAACACATTCGAAAGCTAGCAGAAGGCAAGAAATAACTAAGATCAGAGCAGAACTGAAGGAGATAGAGACACAAAAAACCCTCCAAGAAATCAATGAATCCAGGAGTTGGTTTTTTGAAAAGATCAACAAAATTGACAGACCACTAGCAAGACTAATAAAGAAGAAAAGAGAGAAGAATCAAATCGACGCAATTAAAAATGATAAAGGGGATATCACCACCGACCCCACAGAAATACAAACTACGATCAGAGAATACTATAAACACCTCTACGCAAATAAACTGGAAAATCTAGAAGAAATGGATAATTTCCTGGACACTTACACTCTTCCAAGACTAAACCAGGAAGAAGTTGAATCCCTGAATAGACCAATAGTAGGCTCTGAAATTGAGGCAATAATTAATAGCCTACCAACCAAAAAAAGTCCAGGACCAGATGGATTCACAGCTGAATTCTACCAGAGGTACAAGGAGGAGCTGGTACCATTCCTTCTGAAACTATTCCAATCAATAGAAAAAGAGGGAATCCTCCCTAACTCATTTTATGAGGCCAACATCATCCTGATACCAAAGCCTGGCAGAGACACAACAAAAAAAGAGAATTTTAGACCAATATCCCTGATGAACATCGATGCAAAAATCCTCAATAAAATACTGGCAAACCGGATTCAGCAGCACATCAAAAAGCTTATCCACCATGATCAAGTGGGCTTCATCCCTGGGATGCAAGGCTGGTTCAACATTCGCAAATCAATAAACATAATCCAGCATATAAACAGAACCAAAGACAAGAACCACATCATTATCTCAATAGATGCAGAAAAGGCTTTTGACAAAATTCAACAGCCCTTCATGCTAAAAACGCTCAATAAATTCGGTATTGATGGAACGTACCTCAAAATCATAAGAGCTATTTATGACAAACCCACAGCCAATATCATACTGAATGGGCAAAAACTGGAAAAATTCCCTTTGAAAACTGGCACAAGACAGGGATGCCCTCTCTCACCACTCCTATTCAACATAGTGTTGGAAGTTCTGGCTAGGGCAATCAGGCAAGAGAAAGAAATCAAGGGGATTCAGTTAGGAAAAGAAGAAGTCAAATTGTCCCTGTTTGCAGACGACATGATTGTATATTTAGAAAACCCCATTGTCTCAGCCCAAAATCTCCTTAAGCTGATCAGCAACTTCAGCAAAGTCTCAGGATACAAAATTAATGTGCAAAAATCACAAGCATTCTTATACACCAGTGACAGTCAAACAGAGAGCCAAATCAGGAATGAACTTCCATTCACAATTGCTTCAAAGAGAATAAAATACCTAGGAATCCAACTTCCAAGGGATGTAAAGGACCTCTTCAAGGAGAACTACAAACCACTGCTCAGTGAAATCAAAGAGGACACAAACAAATGGAAGAACATACCATGCTCATGGATAGGAAGAATCAATATCGTGAAAATGGCCATACTGCCCAAGGTAATTTATAGATTCAATGCCATCCCCATCAAGCTACCAATGAGCTTCTTCACAGAATTGGAAAAAACTGCTTTAAAGTTCATATGGAACCAAAAAAGAGCCCGCATCTCCAAGACAATCCTAAGTCAAAAGAACAAAGCTGGAGGCATCACGCTACCTGACTTCAAACTATACTACAAGGCTACAGTAACCAAAACAGCATGGTACTGGTACCAAAACAGAGATATAGACCAATGGAACAGAACAGAGTCCTCAGAAATAATACCACACATCTACAGCCATCTGATCTTTGACAAACCTGAGAGAAACAAGAAATGGGGAAAGGATTCCCTATTTAATAAATGGTGCTGGGAAAACTGGCTAGCCATAAGTAGAAAGCTGAAACTGGATCCTTTCCTTACACCTTATACGAAAATTAATTCAAGGTGGATTAGAGACTTAAATGTTAGACCTAATACCATAAAAATCCTAGAGGAAAACCTAGGTAGTATCATTCAGGACATAGGCATGGGCAAAGACTTCATGTCTAAAACACCAAAAGCAACGGCAGCAAAAGCCAAAATTGACAAATGGGATCTCATCAAACTAAAGAGCTTCTGCACAGCAAAAGAAACTACCATCAGAGTGAGCAGGCAACCTACAGAATGGGAGAAAATTTTTGCAATCTATTCATCTGACAAAGGGCTAATATCCAGAACCTACAAAGAACTCAAACAAATTTACAAGAAAAAAACAAACAACCCCATCCAAAAGTGGGCAAAGGATATGAACAGACATTTCTCAAAAGAAGACATTCATACAGCCAACAGACACATGAAAAAATGCTCATCATCACTGGCCATCAGAGAAATGCAAATCAAAACCACAATGAGATACCATCTCACACCAGTTAGAATGGCGATCATTCAAAAGTCAGGAAACAACAGGTGCTGGAGAGGATGTGGAGAAATAGGAACACTTTTACACTGTTGGTGGGATTGTAAACTAGTTCAACCATTATGGAAAACAGTATGGCGATTCCTCAAGGATCTAGAACTAGATGTACCATATGACCCAGCCATCCCATTACTGGGTATATACCCAAAGGATTATAAATTATGCTGCTATAAGGACACATGCACACGTATGTTTATTGCAGCACTATTCACAATAGCAAAGACTTGGAATCAACCCAAATGTCCATCAGTGACAGATTGGATTAAGAAAATGTGGCACATATACACCATGGAATACTATGCAGCCATAAAAAAGGATGAGTTTGTGTCCTTTGTAGGGACATGGATGCAGCTGGGAACCATCATTCTTAGCAAACTATCACAAGAACAGAAAACCAAACACCGCATGTTCTCACTCATAGGCGGGAACTGAACAATGAGATCACTTGGACTCGGGAAGGGGAACATCACACACCGGGGCCTATCATGGGGAGGGGGGAGGGGGGAGGGATTGCATTGGGAGTTATACCTGATGTAAATGACGAGTTGATGGGTGCAGCACACCAACATGGCACAAGTATACATATGTAGCAAACCTGTACGTTGTGCACATGTACCCTACAACTTGAAGTTTAATAATAATAAATAAATTAAAAAAAAAAAAAAAAAAGAACAAAAATAAACAAAGGCTCCATGAACCACTGAACAATTTCAAGTAACCCAGTATGCATGTAGTGAGAGTCCCTAAGTGAAAGTGAGATGGGAAGGCAGAAAAATATTTGAAGAAATAATGGCCAAAATTTTTCCAAATTTGATAAAAATTGCAAACCTAAAGATCTAAGAATTTCAATGAATCCTAAATACAAGAAACATAAAGAAAACTATAGTAAGGCACATTATATAAACAAACGGCTCAAAATCAGTGGTAAACAGAAAATCTTATCTCTAGCTGGGAACAGCTAGAGAAGTAACATATTATTTACAGATAAAAGTGCAGGGATGTCAACAGATTTCATAAGAAAAAAATTCAAACAACAAGACAAGTCAAGCAGCATCTTTTAAATTCTTAAAGAAAATTGCTGTTAACCTGCAATTCTACACCCAGGAACATACCTTTCAAAAATGAAGGCAAAATAAAGACTTCATGACCAGGTGATTTGCACTAAAAGAAATGTTAAAGGAGGTCTTTCAGATAGCAGGAATACAGTAGGTCAATCTGTCTGTACACAAGTAAAAGGCACTGCAAATGGTAACTACAGGGTAAATATATAACATTTTAAAAATTTCAAATACTTTTAAAAGGTAATTTACTGTTTAAATAAAAACAAAAAGTCATTGAGATTTCTATATCATATGTTTCAGTAAAATGTATGACAATAACATGAAACAAATTTAAAAATGCACTTTATCAAAATATGTGGGATCCCGATAAAGCAGTGCTTGGAGAAAAGTTTATAGCACTAAACACCTGTGTTTAAAAAAAAAAAGAAAGAAAGAAAGTTCTCAAGTCAATGACCTTGCTTTATACCTTAAAAAAAAAAAAAAACTAGAAAAGAAGGAGAGCAAAACCCAAAGTAAGCAGAAGAAATGAGGCAATAAAGATCAAGTATAAATCAATGAAACAGAAAACAAAAACAGTAGAGCAAATCAATGAAACCAAAAGCTGGTTCCTTGAGAAAATTAATAAAATTGATATACCTCTAACCAGACTGATCAGAGAAAAAAAAAATAGAACACAAACATCTAATACCAGGAATGAAAGAGGAACTATCACTACAGATACTATAGATACATAAAAGATATAAAATATTATGCCTTTGTCAATAAATTTGACATCATAAATAAAATTTTAAAATTCCTTGAAAGATACAAGCAAAGTTCACTCAAGAGGAAATGGATAACATGAATAGCCTTATATCTTATTAATGAAATGGAACTTGTAGTTAAAAATATTCCTACAAAGAAAGTCCCAGATGGTTTCACTGGTAAATTCTACCAAATATTTAGGGAAGAAATCATAATGATTTTACCCAAATTCTTCAGAAAACTGGAGGAGAGAGAACACTTCATAACCCATTTTATGAGGCCAGCATTGCCATGTAACCAAAAAAGACAAAGACATCATAAGAAAACTATGAACCAATTATTGTCATGAACTTAGATGCAAAATCATAAACACAATTTTAGAAAGCTGTATCCAACAAAAAATAATAAAACAGCATGACCAAAGTGAGGTCGATTCAAGGAATGCAAAGATGCTTTAACATTTGAAAATCAACCAATATAATGCAGCACATTAACAAAACAGAAAAGAGAAACTATATGATTATATCATATCTTCAAAATTCATTTTTGGAAAAACTCAGCAAACTGAACAGAAGGCAACTTCTTCAACCTGATAAAGGGCTTCTCTGAAAAATCCTATGGCTAACACCGTTACTCTAGGATGAAAGACTGAATAATTAAACAAAACTTACATTTCAAAATGAGCCAATTAAAATAAGACATTTAAAAATACTAAAATAGGTGAAAGAATGACACAAATCAAAATTAGAAAAACTGAGAAATGAGCTGACAGAAATCAAAGAATTTGAATTAAAACAAAAATAATTTCAGACACAAAAAGCTAGAAGGAATATGAGGAAATGATCATCATAATAGTGCCTTAAGAGCTATGAAAGGTGAAGAGAAGAAACTTTTAGAAATAAAAAAAAGAAATAAGATAAAAAGTATTCAAGAGAAAGTGATACGTTTATAATGTATCAAAACTAATTCTAACACTTTTAATTAGCAACCCTTTTGGACAGAAGGAAAACAAGTACTCAAAGAGACAGCTGGGCATGGTGGCTCATACCTGTAATCCCAGCACTTTGGGAGGCAGAGGCGGGCAGATCACCTGAGGTCAGGAGTTTGAGACCAGCCTGGCCAACATGGTGAAACCCCATCTCTACTAAAACTACAAAAATTAGCTGGGCATGGTGGTGGGCACCTGTAATCCCAGCTACTCAGGAGGCTGAGGCAAGAGAATCTCTTGAACCCAGGAGTTGGAGGTTGCAGTGAGTCAGGATGGCACCATTGCACTCCAGCCTGGGCAACAAGAGTGAAAATCCATCTAAAAGAAGGAAGGAAGGAAGGAAGGAAGGAAGGAAGGAAGGAAGGAAGGAAGGAAGGAAGGAAGGAAGGAAGGAAGGAAGGAAGGAAGGAAGGAAGGAAGGAAGGAAGGAAGGAGTAAAAGTGAAAGAGACAAAAATTTTACACAGAGCCAACTTAACTTTCAAGTAAAAGGTGACAAAACAAACTGTGACAAACACATCAGAATTGAAGGAATTCTCTTGTAGAACAAGACTAGAATAACCAAGATAACTAGGAGATAACGACATAAAGAATGCTGATAAATAAATGCGTATTTGTTCACATAAAAACATGAAATAAGGTTGATAAGGCAGAAAGTACAGTATGCGGTACTCTTATGTTCTGACAATACAGATACAGAATTAGTAAAAAAAAAAAATGGGTGAAGAGAATGAAAGAAGGATATGCAAAAAATCTTTATTTCTCATAATCATGTGCGTGGTGCAGTATAGCAATTCTCATCCATACACTTTGGGAGAAGGAACTGGATATGTGATATTCTATCATCCCCTGGCTTCTTGAGACCCAAGAGAAACAAACAAACAAAAAAGAGTTAAGTAAAAACCCTATATTCTTGAATTTGATTTGGAAATATCCATCAGAACTTGTGAGCTAGTTTACCATAAATGCATGCACACACACACATACACATATTTTCATGGCAGATTTTTAAAGAAAGAGAGAGCCTGCACCCTATGATATTTCCCAGCTCTGTCCACTAAGAAGGCCTAGAAACAATGACCTACTCAGTAGCAGTGAGTATCCTTGGGTCCCAGACTGCAGTCTTAAAACACCATTTCCCCAGTAAAGGCGAGGAGGGTGTCTTGCAGGAATGGCTTCCTCCAGGTTTGGACAGGAGTCCACAAGAGAGACCTGGAAAAACCTATCACACATGACACAAGTGTGCTATCAGACCACAGGGTCACGTCAGAGAACTCAGGAGAACCCTAAAGAGGCTCCCCTGGTCAACAAAGAAACAATCTGAGAATGAGTAAAGATAATAATTTCAATTAACTTGAAATACATCAAAAATGTTTAAATCCCTATGTTCCTAATGAAACTTAAACACACACATACACAGCCCAAAGAGCCCACATTTGGAAGATGACAGGGAATCAATTCATTATTTGTAAAACTTGCAAATAAAGAGGTAAATCAACACTTACTTAACTTTTCCTAAATGAACGCTAGATGACAGATTGGAATGTGACCACTTTGCAATCCCTATTGAATTAACAGATCCATCATAAGGCACTGAAGTCTAGTACCATAGAGACATTACATGCCTTTTAATGAAAGAACAATACTGTAGACTTGCCAAAGTGATCAAGTCTGAAGCAATCCAAGTTTCAGATCCAGTTTCTAATACATTAAGCTATACCATGAGACAAAGGAACATGCTTAGCTACACCACAAGAACTCAAAAAGCAAAATCTGGACCATGAAATCCTCCACATATTCTGACTCCGGTTCTTCAACAAATAAATTTCATGAGGATAACACCAGGCAGATATGCAGGAAACTTATAGCTAAAAAGAGAAACTTAAGTGATGAAACTAAAAAGGAATGCTGGAAAGTTACTATCATAGCAATCAAGACAGTCATTATTGTTTTAGGGCAGTACAAAGGAGTGCTTTGGGACAGGCCACATCGAGGGCTTTTACACTCATTCAGAAAGTAATAATTTTGATATAATGGTAGTTTAAGAATGTTTGCCACATAATAACACAGTCAGCCCTCCACATCCATGGGTTCCAATTGCTACAGATTCAACCAACGGCAGAAAGAAAACATTTGAAATAATAATAATACAACAGTTTAAAAAGTACAAATGAAAAAACAATACAGTACACAACTATTTGCATAGTATTTATATTGCATTAGATGTCAAGAGTAATCTAGAGATGATTTAAAGTACATAGGAAGATGGGCATAGGTTATATGCAAATAACACACCATTTTACATAAGAAACTTCAACATCTGCAGATTTTAGTATCCACAGGGGATGGGGGTGTCCTGGAATCAATCCCTGCAGACACTGAGGGGAGACTGTACTCATCAGTATTAGCCAGCACTAAGTCAGCACACAAAACATTTGCTTTATGTAGTTTTTATCTGTACTATATTTCAAAATAGAAAAGTTTTCATTAAAAGAGGTAGATAAGCACAGTATTAGGAGTCCTCTACTCTGTAATGGTGAAATAGTTTGACAAAATGTTGGAAAGAAAGAGCATTTTTTCTAGGAGAGAAAAAGGAGGAATTACTATGAGGGAAAAATGATATGAAAAGCAAAAATGTTAAAACATAAGGGCAATCCCAAAAGATTAAATCACTGCACCATACATGGAAAAGTGCTGTATTTTGGCATTACTGTAGTTGGTACCATTTCTGATCAGTGTGGCGATGGGAGGTAGAGGAGAATATTCTAGGTTCTGGCTTATAGATATCAGAAAGTTGGTATCATTTCTGATCAGTGTGGCGATGGGAGGTAGAGGAGAATATTCTAGGTTCTGGCTTATAGACATCAGAAATATGACTACAGTGTAATAGAACTGATTCACTAAACCACCCTTCCAAACACACATCCAAATGAGTGTCATTCCATGTAGTTCCTGTGAGCAGACTACACACTTATTCTAATTGTCTTGCCATTGCTCAAAGTAGTTTGGAACTACACTTTCTAAACTGCCTTCAGAAATAATTTAGTTATAGGTGCAAAATAATTGGTCTTATGACTTTATTGTCACACCATCATTTGAGTAAGGTCTGTATTACCCAGCCCAATCACACAAAATATTCACAAAATTTTGGTCATTTCCAAAAATCAGATCCACTCTTGAAAGGCAAAGATTTGCCACCAGTGAAGACATTCTAAAGAATGTGCCGTATCTGTGAAGGAAACTCAGAGGAGTTCCAAAAATGTTTTGGGCAGTGGCAGTGTCACTGCAATGAGTACTTAACCTCCTCAAGTGACTTAGGAGAAGTCATTTTTATCATAAAATGGGATATGATTAAAGTAAGTCTTTATTATTTTATGCTAATTTTTAAATATTTACTTGGGCATTGTCTTAAAAACAAAAACTTCCTACTACAATATTTTTCAAGGATAAGACAGATAAAAAGGTTTGCTTGGGAAGAACTGTGTCACGTTGAATGATAATCAGGAAAGGGCCTATTTATTCTCTTATACCTATTTTAGACAGGAAAACATGCTATCTGATAGGTTAAAAAAAACCCAACTTTATGAACTAAACACTTACCCACGTCATTAATAAAGATGAAGAATAATAAGAAGATAAGTACATTGAATTTCCAAACATCAAAATGAAACTAAGAATAACTGAAATCTGAAAAAAAAGTGAAAAAATACATTTTATGGTTATTACATATATTGGCATAATGCATATTTTGTAGGTATATAGCCATTTCTTTTTTTTTTTTTTTTTTTTTTTTTTTTGAGATGGAGTCTCGCTCTGTCGCCCAGGCTGGAGTGCAGTGACCGGATCTCAGCTCACTGCAAGCTCCGCCTCCCGGGTTTACGCCATTCTCCTGCCTCAGCCTCCCCAGTAGCTGGGACTACAGGCGCCCGCCACCTCGCCCGGCTAATTTTTTGTATTTTTTAGTAGAGACGGGGTTTCACCGGGTTAGCCAGGATAGTCTCAATCTCCTGACCTCGTGATCCGCCCGTCTCGGCCTCCCAAAGTGCTGGAATTACAGGCATAAAGATGAATAACTCTTGGCCAAATGATAATAGAATTTCAAGTCACTGCTAGATTCTAAGTATTAAAATTCAAGACTATAAACTCTATCTGGCAGAATTTCACTTTTTCTCCATCTGCTACTTGGAACAATGAAAAATAAGTCTATGATTTCTATTGTTTTAACAATGAAGTAATATAACAAGAAAGACTTAGTTATAAATACGAGTTTTACTAATCTTATTTTTGTTAGACTTCAGAACTTCTATTATTTATGAAGTTTTACTAACTTTTTATATTTTTAAGGAAGCTATGTTTGGGACCTAAGCCAAAAACAAAATTGCAAGAATATAAAATTTCAGTGAGAGTGTCATTCAGGCAAAATGCTAAAATCTCATGTCTGAGAAAGAAAAGGCAGTTTTAAAAGTAGTAATAATAATAATAAATAAAACATAAATATTTTAGAGAATAAAACACATCTACAGTCAAGTTGAAAGTATAATCTATTATAATATGACATCTATAATATACATTTCCAGTTTTCCTTCTGGATATCACCAGTATCATATGTATTAAATATTACCAAGGAGGAGGTACCCTATAAAACAGAATCACTTCGATTTTATAAACTCTGAGGACCTATCTTAACATTTGACTTATATATATTAAAAATGTTACCATGTTCACATAAACGATCTTCTGAAATTTGCTTGGTTCAATGTATCCCACAACATACATGGGAAATAATGATGCTATCTGAAATAATACAAAAAAGCAAAAGTGAAAAAAAGTATAGAAAACTAACACTTTACTATTCATAGGCAAAGTAAATATAAGAGGAGGGCTACATTTCTAATAATGGTAAGCAAAGGAATTTGAACCAACCTTCCCACTAAGAACTAGAATGTGTAGGAAAAATACAAATATATAAATAAAAATATTTTAAAATATGTATAAAAGCCACAGATTATTAACAAAGCAAATGAGGAATTAAAAAGATAGATGGCAATCTATAGCGATGAGCATGACATTTTGGACCACTTTTCTCCCAGAGGTATCTGCCAATTTCAACAGAGGCAGATGCCTGCCAGCTGAGAGGCAGTTGGGAGACCAGCAAGCTGAGCAGGCATTTCAGCCGATTCAGCAGTCAGAGTGCACCAAGAAGGGTGCTTTAGTTTGGAGTTTCAAAAGGCCATACTATAATAGTGAACCAGAAATCAAGCAGCCCTCAGAAAGACTGAAATCCATCTATGGATCATCTCAATCTGATTTCATGAAGGTGGCTCAAGATTAATTAGTGCTTTTGACTTGCCTCTCCAATTTTTCATGTATAATGTCCAGCACGAAATCAAAAATAACCCAGCATAGATGAAGATAAGACACTATCACTAACACAACAGAAACAGATCCAGAAAAGATTTATATCAGGGATCAGCACATTTGTTATATAAAAGGCCAGATAATAAATATGTTATGCTTTGTTGGTCACATACAGTCTCTTGTATATTCTTTTTCTATTTTTGTTCTATATCCCTTTAAATATATAAAAACTATTCTTAGCTTGGAGATCACTCAAACACTTGTCTGGTGCAATCAGATATGTCTTTAAACTATGCTTCAAATGTTCAAGGAAATAACTGATAGGATTGAAAATTCCAGGAGAGCACAGAAGTCATAAAAAAAAATTGAGCTAGGCTTGGTGGCTCATGCCTATAATCCCAGCATTTTGGGAGGCCCAGATAGGAGGACTGCTTGAGCCCAGGAGTTCAAGAGCAGCTTGGGCAAGATGGTGCTACCTCATCTCTACAAAAAATTAAAAAATTAGCCAGATGTGGTGGCACAATGAACTAAGTTTAACCTTAATCTATGAAAAACACAATTAAGAATAAAATCTTAAAGTACATCCAGAAGATAAGATTGAATTATCCCTCTGTAAGCATGAAATGTACAAATACAAACAAAACTATATACATTAGTAAAGAAAAATAAAAGCCTAGTATATCCAGAGAATGGCTAGAAAATCATTACAGCAACATCAAACTTACCCAAAGAGCTTTTTTTTTTTTTTTTTTGGAACTGAGTCTCACTCTGTCACCCAGGATGGAGTGCAGTGGCATGATCTCAGCCCACTGCAACATCTACCTCCCAGGTTCAAGCAATTCTCTGCCTCAGCCTCCCAAGTAGCTGAGATTACAGGAGCCTGCCACCATGCCCGGCTAATTTTGTTTGTATTTTTAGTAGAGACAGGGTTTCACCATCTTGGCCAGGATGGTCTTGAACTCCTGACCTCGTGATCTACCCGCCTCAGCCTCCCAAAGTTCTGGGATTACAGGCATGAGCCATCGCGCCTGGCCCCAAAGAGCTGCTTAGTTGCATCAGTACCACTGGATTAATAAATGTGCTTGCAATGAAGTGCTGCTCATTAAAAATCGATTCTACTCTGTTGGCATTTGCAAATAATGAAAACCATAGAATAATGTCTGTGTTATAACCTGAAAGGAGCCAACTATTATGAAGTAAAGTGGAGGGAATACTTTAAACATGAGCACCAACTGAGCTGGGGTTATAATTTCACTCTTTGGAGGCTATTGGCAGCATAAGACTTCTTGGCAGAATTTCTCACTTCCAATATAGAGTATTATTATTATCATCAGTATTTATTATGCAGGAAGGAGCTCTGAAGGAAAATCTTAGTATCATGAAATTTCCTCAAAATTCTCCATTTATTCTCTGCTTCCCCAGTTCAGTTTCTTGGTACTAGTTATGTAGTTGCTTTAGAAACAGGATATGGGCTCTGCTCACTTAAGCAATGATGAGCTTTATGATTAAAGCTCATAGATAAGGTGCCAGGTAAAATTCTGCTCCACAGACAAAACAGCCAACATTTAGCTGAATTGGAAGCAGAATGTCCTGCTGTGAAGAGTATGATTGGCCCTTAGAATGCTGTGTAGCTTGGCACCTAGAATGATCACCAGGACAAAAGGAAAATCTATAGGTAGATATATGCAGATAATATCTCAAACACCAAAAATAACATTTGTGAATAAAAATAATAGAAAAACTCTTTCACATGTCGAGCCTTAAAATCTGTCAAACTAACTAATACAGTAAAAGAATGTGGAATTATATTATTTCATAAAAATCATACCTTTATGTAAACTTTATTCCCTATTTTGAAAATCTTTTAGGGCATAAATGTAACCATATTAAAAAATTTCTATGGAAACAACCAAGGACATCTTGCATTCAACTTAATTAATATACCCAAAGGAATATAAATCATTCTATTACAAAGATACATGTGTTCATTGCAGCACTATTGACAATAGCAAAGACATGGAATTAACCCAAATGCCCATCAGTGACAGACTGGATAAAGAAAATGTGGTACATATACACCATGGAATACTATGCAGCCATAAAAAGGAACGAGATCAGGTCCTTTGCAGGGACATGAATGGAGCTGGAGGCCATTATCCTTAGCAACAGAAACAGAAAACCAAACACCACATGTTCTCACTTATAAGTGGTTGCTGAACAATGAGAATACATGGACACAGGGAGGGGAACAACACACGCTGGGGCCTATCGGGGGATGGGGTGGGGAGAACATTAGGAAAAACAGCTAATGCATGCTGGGCTTAATACCTAGGTAATGGGTTGATAGGTGCAAAAACCACCATGGCATACATTTACCTACGTAACAAACCTGTACATCCTGCACACGTACCCCAGAACTTAAAAATAAAAATTAATTTAAAAATTCATCTTACCTGTGTAAAAAGAATAAACTGAGCAAATTGCCAGGGAAGCATAAAAGCCACATTGGAAAGACAGAGTGCAACGAAGGGCCTTCTGTCATTGCTCGAGGTCCTTAATAGAGAGAATTGATACGAATAAGTTTCACCCTAAAAATAGGCTGTCACTGAAAAGAAAGACTAGTTGCAAAATGATAAAATCTAAATTATTCCATTACCTTTACTATTAATACAACAAAATATAGTTAACTTTTTAAAGCATACTAAAAAGAACTTGAAATACTTCATGCCTTGCATGAAGCAATCAAAATTAGAGTTTTAAAAATAACATTGCAATGTACCACTAAATATTTTAAATAAAAAAGCTTGTTTTCCTCTACATATGCATGACATTAGAAATTTAATACTCCAGCAAGGAGGTCAGAAAATAGGATGCAGCGCTGCCCCTGCACACCTCAACATGCTTCTCCTGTATGTGTAGCAACAACTTTATATACCACCACTTTTCTGTTTCAAAAAACATAGAAGAGAAATGTAAGTGCTGACAAAGGAATAAGTTAACTATGGGAAAAATTTAAGGAAAAGGAATCTTAAAAAATTAAAAGATCATTCTAGAATTCAGTTGAAGCATGTGGAAGTTTAAATTGTCCATTCTCCATTACTGAGATGTATTGGGAACCAGTATATTTTACCACAGAGAATTACAATAACTTTTAGACATGAAAAAAGAAACACAAATGTTTTACATAAATAGTAAAACTGTAACTGTTCTTTTTATAAATGCTGTGTTGGATTTTGATGAATCTTTGTACAATCGTATATAAATTTTCAGAAACAAAATTCTAAATGTTCATATTGTTTACTGTTATCATAAAATACTCATTATGTACTTTGTAATCTTAAATTTTTCGAACAAAAATTACTTTTGACTAAGATACAGAGTATAGCACATGCCCTCAATGATACAACCCTAAATATTCTAATTAAGACATTTTATTCCATGAAACCCCTGACTGACCAGACTGACATTACTTCAAAAAAAATAAAAATAACCCACCTTCCTAGAAATTAAACTGGGAGTGAATAGCAAAGGGTGATGAAGAATGGGCAGCTTCCATCACCTAATCTTTGAGAGAAGGCAAAGTGTACAGCAAAGATACAGAAATCTGAATGAGGAGGAGGTTCCTAAATCCAAATTCAACCCCAGAATATACTCGTCAGGTTGGTAAGAAATCAGAAGTTAGCCTGCTCCATTCTCAAGGTTTGTGCCACCCCAGTACACTACTATTTACCACTCTTCAATTAGCTTTATCTGAGTGCCACAAATATTTGCATGGATGTGTGCACCAGTGGTACTTTTAAATACATATAACTGGCTGGGCACAGTGACTCACGCCTGTAATCCCAGCACTTTAGGAGGCCGAAGCGGGTGGATCACTTGAGGTCAGGAGTTTGAGACCAGCCTGGCCAACATGGTAAAACCCTGCCTCTACTAAAAATACAAAAATTAGCTGGGGGTGGTGGTGTGCACCTGTAATCCCAGCTACTTGGGAGGCTAAGGCAGGAGAATCGCTTGAACCAGGGAAGCAGAGGTTGCAGTGAGCTGATTGTGCCACTGCACTCCAACCTGGGTGACAGAGCAAGACTTCATCTCTAAATAAATAAATAAAAATTTATGTATGTGTGGATGATTCATAAATTTACTGTTTTAAAAAACAAGGAAGACAAACAAATGAGTTTTATATAAGGCAGAATCTGCCAAGGACTAGTAGGTGAAGAATGGGGTCCTCTGGGAGTTTGGAGGAGATAGTGATCATTATTTCATTCAGTGAGAGTTCTCATTAGTATTCTATCAAACTTATTTCTCTGATAAGGCTATTTATACTACTACCACTTACGGGGTTTTTTGTTCATTTCTCAGACCTCTTAAATATCTAAAATGCTTATAAATGTAATCCCTACAAAAAAAGTGTATCCAAAAAAAAAAAAAAAAAAAAAAAAAAAACTTTGAAATGAAACTGGTTGTCCTGTTGGAAACATTGGTTGTTCAGAAATGCTTCATAAATAAGAGAATATATGTACTCCTTATCCATCTAACTCCGCATTTCCCAAATTCGTTTGCACACAGGACACTTTTTTCATGACACATTCATCAAAACCACAGGTTAGAAAACAATGTCAGAGTACCTAAACTCTGAAGAGAAAATGTAATTGTTTCTCAAAAACTTTTGAATCTTGGCAAACTATATACAAACACATACCTTTTGGTTTTTTAAAACATAATGTAGTTATTTAAAACCTGTAGCCTACTCTTAAATGGGAGAGCAATTTTTACATAGCAATTTTGAATTATTTTCTTAAATCTATACTCAATACTTTTAAAATAACTAAAAAATGATCTAAATTTAGTAATTACAACTTCATAGATTGAAGTATATATCTATAATATATATATATTTACATTTTTTTAGAGGGGGTCTCGCTCTGTTGCCCAGACTGGAGTTCAGTGGCACAATCTCAGCTCACGGCAACCTCTGCCTCCCGGTTCAAGCAATTCTCCTGCCTCAGCCTCCCAAGTAGCTGGGATTACAGGCACACACCACCATGCCTGGCTAATTTTTGTATTTTAGTAGAGACGAGGTTTCACCGTGTTGGCCAGGCTGGTCTCGAACTCCTGACCTCAAGTGATCCGCCCACCTTGGCCTCCCAAAGTGCTGAATTGAAGTATAGTTTAAGAAACTTAAATTACAATTTATTTGCCTTTGTTTTATAAATCAAAGTTACCTGAGAATCAAAGTTAAAATATACATCTGAAGTACAAGGAATGGATAGGAAAAACTTTCACGGAGAGGTGGTGTCCACATCACACGGGTGGCCTGAAATCAACAAAATGCCCACTTTACATCATGTTTACTACAACAAACATATTTAAAAACCAGGGGTGAGTTTGTTTTAGTAATTTTAATACTAGGCTCACTATATCCCATTTCTGAGTGTCTGGCATAGCTTCTCAGTTTTTGAAGCTCTCTTAACGCATGAGGCCATTAAGTAGAGAGCAATTAACTACCATGTACAGAAACCAGCAACAGATATATCAGACCCAGCAAAAGGAAACCCAAGGGACAAATAAGATTGTATGTATAAGAGTTGTGAGAATTCTGTGACTGACCAACTAGATCCACAGTCCAGTCCTGCAGGTATGATCCTGGCATATGATCCTGGCATCCTAGGCTTTGGGTTATATGTATGCCTAGACAAATACCTAAACAAATGTCACCTAGGTAATTCGCAAGCACCAAGAGAGTTTCTACGTAACAAGTTTGAATGAATATAAATACACACTTCGAATAGCTAAGATTGCCTCAGAATTTGTAAAATGTAACTTAAAAAAGGTTAAGTATATATTTTAAAAACAACTAGAAGTATTTGGGAACTACAAATGTGATGCATGTAATGAAAGTATTAAATGTTCATACAAACTTTAAAATTACTTCTAAGACATATGGGTCAGAGTATTAGAAAAATTTTCCATCAAAAATTCTGAAATTCTAGAAAGAATGTGAACTCTTATTACTTTCCAAGAGTGTTAAAAGTTATTGCTCCTCTTCCAAGATACCAAAATTATAAATGTTGTAAGAGGAATTATGATACATATAAGAAAGTCAACTTATACCAAGTTTCCTGGCACACTCAAAGAAAAAGCTTTGTCATTGTATCAGCACATTGTTGAATGACAATGCATTTATTTGCTTTAAAATAATATATATAAGGATTTTATGTATAATTTTTATGATTCCTTTATCTAACTGATTTTTAAAAATTAACCCAACAGCAATGGATAAAAGTACTTCTACCCTGGCCGGGCATGGTGGCTCATGCCTGTAATCTCCAGTACTCTGGGAGGCCAAGGTGGCTGGATCACGAGGTCAGGAGTTCAAGACCAGCCTAGCCAACATGGTGAAACCCCATCTCTACTAAAAATACAAAAATTTAGTTGAGCATGGTGGCACATGCCTGTAATCCCAGCTACTCAGGAGGCTGAGGCAGGAGAATTGCTTGAACCCAGGAGGCGGAGGTTGCAGTGAGCTGAGATCACGCCACTGCACTGCACTCCAGGCTGGGAAACAGAGCAAGACTCCATCTTGAAAAAAAAATGTACTTCTACCCTATGTAACCTGTGTCATAACATAAAATATTTTGCTCCCAAGAGCTAATAGTCAGAATCTCTCTCTTTTTCATTGCCATATCCTCAGCATCTAACAGAGCATGGACGTGGTATGTACTCAATATTTTGTTGAATGAATCCATCATATTTGAAATAAGCTTCTATGAGCTCTTTTTTAGGTAGACTATATTTCATTGGGCTGAATTAGTAAGTTAATGTTTATTTTGAGTTCAGCATTTTGCATTACTGAACAGATACCATGACATAACAGAAACAAGTGAGGGAGCAGGTGGCAGCGTCTTAACCATGTCCTTGCTGTCAGGCAAGTTTCAGTTAGACAAGATGAATAAGTTCTAGAGATCTGCTATACAACATTGTGTTAGTACTGTAGTGTACACTTAGAAATCTGGAAATGAGGTTCCAAGATGGCCGAATAGGAACAGCTCCAGGCTACAGCTCCCAGAGTGAGCGACTCAGGAGATGGGTGATTTCTGCATTTCTAACTGAGGTACTGGGTTCATCTCACTGGGGCATGTTGGACAGTGGGTGCAGGACTGTGGGTGCAGCCCACCAAGCGAGAGCTGAAGCAGGGCAGGCATCGCCTCACCCGGGAAGTGCAAGGGGTAAGGGAATTCCCATTCCTAGCCAAGGGAAACCATGACACACACCACCTAGAAAATTGGGTTACTCCCACCCTAATACTGTGCTTTTCCAAGGGTCTTAGCAAATGGCACACCAGGAGATTACATCCCGCACCTGGCATAGAGGGTCCCACGAACATAGGGCCTCCCTCATTGCTGGCACAGCAGTCTGAGATCTAACTGCAAGGCAGCAGCAAGGCTGGGGGAGGGGCGCCCGCCATTCCTGAGATTTGAATAGGTAAACAAAGCAGCCTGGAAGCTCGAACTGGGTGGAGCCCACCACAGCTCAAGGAGGCCTGCTGGCCCCCGTAGACTTCACCTCTGGGGACAGGGCATAGCCAAACAAAAGGCAGCAGAAACCTCAGTAGATTTAAATGTCCCTGTCTGACAGCTTTGAAGAGACTAGTGGTTCTCCCAGCATAGAGTTGGAGATCTGAGAACGGACAGACTGCCTCCTCAAGTGGGTCCCTGACCCCTGAGTAGCCTAACTAGGAAGTACCCCCAAGTAGGGGCAGACTGACACCTCACACGGCTGGGTATACCTCTGAGATGAAGCTTCCAGAGAAATGATCAGGCAGCAACATTTACTGTTCAGCATTATTCACTCTGCTGCAGCCTCTGCTGCTAATACCCAGTCAAACAGGGTCTGGAGTGGACCTCCAGCAAACTCCAATACACTTGCAGCTGGGGGTCCTGACTGTTAGAAGGAAAACTAACAAAAAGAAAAGACATCCACACCAAAACCCTGTCTGTACGTCACCATTATCAAAGACCAAAGGTAGATAAAACCACAAAGATGGGGAACAGGGTACAAAAGCTGACAATTCTAAAAATCAGAGCGCCTCACCCCCTCCAGAGAAATGCAGCTCTTCACTAGCAACAGAACATAGTTGGATGGAGAATGACTTTGACGAGAGAAGAAGGCTTCACATGATCAAACTTCTCCGAGCTAAAGGAAGAAGTTTGAACCCATCACAAAGAAGCTAAAAACATCGAAAAAAGGTTAGACGAATGGCTAACTAGAATAACCAATGTAGAGAAATCCTTAAATGACTTGATAGAGCTGAAAACCATGGCATGAGAACTACATGATGCATACACAAGCCTCAGTAACCGATTCAATCAACTGGAAGAAAGGGTATCAGTGACTGAAGATCAAATGAATGAAATGAAGTGAGAAGACAAGTTTAGAGAAAAAAGAGTAAAAGATATGTACAAAGCCTGCAAGAAATATGGGACTATATGAAAAGACCAAATCTACGTCTGATTGGTATACCTGAAAGTGACCGGAAGAATGGAACCACGTTGGAAAACACACTTCAGGATATTATACAGGAGAAATTCCCTAACCTAGCAAGGCAGGCCAACATTCAAATTCAGGAAATACAGAGAGCATCACAAAGATACTCCTCAAGAAGAGCAACTCCAAGACACATAATTGTGAGATTCACCAAAGTTGAAATGAAGGAAAAAAAGTTAAGGGCTGCCAGAAAGAAAGGTCGGGTTGCCCACAAAGGGAAGCATATCAGACGAACAGCAGATCTCTTGGCAGAAACTCAACAAGCCAGAAGAGAGTGGGGCCAATATTCGACATTCTTAAAGAAAAGAATTTTCAACCCAGAATTTCATATCCAGCCAAACTAAGCTTCATAAGTGAAGGAGAAATAAAATCCTTTACAGACAAGCAAATGCTGAGAGGTTTTATCCTCACCAGGCCTGCCTTACAAGAGCTCCTGAAGGAAGCACTAAACATGGAAAGGAACAACCGGTACCAACCACTGCAAAAACATGCCAAAATGTAAAGACCATCGATGCTAGGAAGAAACTGCATCAACTAATGAGCAAAATAACCATCTAACATCATAATGACAGGATCAACTTAGTACATAACAATATTAAGCTTAAATGTAAATGGGCTAAATGCTCCAATTAAAAGACACAGACTGGAAAATTGGATAAAGAGTCAAAGCACACCCATCAGTGTGCTGTATTCAGGAGACCCATCTCATGTGCAGAGACATGCATAGGCTCAAAATAAAGGGATGGAGGAAGATCTACCAAGCAAGCAGAAAACAAACGAACAAAAAAAGCAGGGATTGCAATCCTAGTCTCTGATAAAAGAGACTTTAAACCAACAAAGGTCAAAAGAGACAAAGAAGGCCATTACATAATAGTAAAGGGATCAATTCAACAAGAAGAGCTAACTATCCTAAATATATATGCACCCAATACAGGAGCATCCAGATTCATAAAGCAAGCGCTTAGAGATTTGTATAGAGACTTAGACTCCCACACAATAATAATGGGCAACTTTAACACCACACTGTCAACATTAGACAGATCCACGAGGCAGAAAGTTAACAAAGATATCCAGGAATTGAACTCAGGTTGGCACCAAGCAGACCTAATGGACATCTACAGAACTCTCCACCCCAAATCAACAGAATATATATTCTTCTCAGCACCACATCGCACTTATTCCAAAATTGACCACATTGTTGGAAGTAAAGCACCCCTCAGCAAATGTGAAAGAACAGAAATTATAACAGTCCACAGTGCAATCAAACTAGAACTCAGGATTAAGAAACTCACTCAAAATTGCTCAACTACATGGTAACTGAACAACCTGCTCCTGAATGACTACTGGGTACATAACGAAATGAAGGCAGAAATAGAGAGGTTCTTTGATACCAATGAGAACAAAGACACAACATACCATAATATCTGGGACACATTTAAAGCAGTGTGTAGAGGGAAATTTATAGCACTAAATGCCCACAAGAGAAAGCAGGAAATATCTAACATTGACACCCTAACATCACAATTAAAAGAACCAGAGAAACAAGAGCAAACACATTTAAAAGCTAGCAGAAGGCAAGAAATAACTAAGATCAGAGCAGAACTGAAGGAGATAGAGACACAAAAAACCCTTAAAAAAATCAATGAATCCAGGAGCTGGTTTTTTGAAAAGATCAACAACATTGATAGACTGCTAGCAAGAAAAATAAAGAAGAAAAGAGAGAAGAATCAAATAGAAGCAATGAAAAATGATAAAGGGGATATCACTGCCGACCCCACAAAAATACAAACTAACATCAGATAATTCTATAAATACCTCTACGCAAAAAAACTAGAAAACCTAGAAGAAATGGATAAATTCCTGGACACATACATCCTCCCAAGACTAAACCAGGAAGAAGTTGAATCCCTGAATAGACCAATAACAGGCTCTGAAATTGAGGCAATAATTAATAGCCTACCAACCAAAAAAAGTCCAGGACCAGACAGATTCACAGCCAAATTCTACCAGAGGTACAAGGAGGAGCTGGTACCATTCTTTCTGAAACTATTCCAATCAATAGAAAAAGAGGGAATCCTCCCAAACACATTTTATGAGGCCAACATCATCCTGATACCAAAGCCTGGCAGAGACACAACAAAAAAAAGAGAATTTTAGACCAATATCCCTGATGAACGTTGATGCAAAAATCCTTAATAAAATATTGACAAACCGAATCCAGTAGCACAAGAAAAAGCTTATCCACCATGATCAACTGGGCTTCACCCCTGGAATGCAAGGCAAGTTCAACATATGCGAATCAATAAATGTAATCCAGCATATAAACAGAACCAAAGACAAACACCACATGATTATATCAATAGATGCAGAAAAGGTCTTTGACAAAATTCAACAGCCCTTCATGCTAAAAGCTCTCAATAAATTTGGTACTGATGGAACGTGTTTCAACATAATAAGAGCTATTTATGACAAACTCACAGCCAATATCATACAGAATGGGCAAACCTGGAAGCATTCCTTTTGAAAACAGGCACAAGTCCCTCTCTCATGACTCCTATTCAATGTAGTGTTGGAAGTTCTGGCCAGGGAAATCATGCAAGAGAAAGAAATAAGGGGTGTTCAGTTAGGAAAAGAGGAAGTCAAATTTTCCCTGTTTGCATATGACATGATTGTATATTTAGAAAACTATATCGTCTCAGCCCAAAATCTCCTTAAGCTGATAAACAACTTCAGCAAAATCTCAGGATACAAAATCAATGTGCAAAAATCATGAGCATTCCTATACACCAATAACAGACAGATAGAGAGCCAAATCATGAGTGAACTCCAATTCACAATTGCTTCAAATAAAATAAAATACCTAGGAATTCAACTTACAAGGGATGTGAAGGACCTCTTCAAGGCGAACTACAAACCACTGCTCAATGAAATAAAAGAGGACACAAACAAACGGAACATTCCATGCTCATGGATAGGAAGAATCAATATTGTGGAAATGGCCATACTGCCCAAGGTAATTTATAGATTCAATGCCATCCCCATCAAGCTACCAATGACTTTCTTCACAGAATGGGAAAAAATCTACTTTAAGGTTCATATGGAACCAAAAAAGAGCCCGCATTGCCAAGACAATCCTAAGCCAAAAGAACAAAGCTGGAGGCATCACACTACCTGACTTTATACTACAAGGCTACAGTAACCAAAACAGCATGGTACTGGTACCAAAACAGAGATATAGACCAATGGAAGAGAACAGAGCCCTCAGACATAATACCACACATCTACAACCATCTGATGTTGACAAACCTGACAAAAACAAGAAATGGGGAAAGGATTTCCTATTTAATAAATAGTGCTGGGAAAACTGGCTAGCCATATGTAGAAAGCTGAAATTGGATCCCCTCCTTATATCTTATACAAAAACTAATTCAACATGGATGAGAGACTTAAATGTTAAACCTAAAACCATAAAAACCCTAGAATAAAACCTAGGCAATACCATTTAGGACATAGGCATGGGCAAGGACTTCATGACTAAAACACCAAAAGCAATGGCAACAAAAGCCAAAATTCACAAACGGAATCTAATTAAACTAAAGAGCTTCTGCACAGCAAAAGAAACTACCATCAGAGTGAACAGTCAACCTACGGAATGGGAGAAAAATTTTACAATCTACCTATCTGACAAAGGGCTAATATTCAGAATCTACAAGGAACTTAAAACAAATTTACAAGAAAAAATCAAACAACCCCATCAAAAAGTGGGCAAGGGATATGAACAGACACTTCTCAAAAGAAGACATTTATGCAGCCAACAGACACATGAAAAAATGCTCATCATCACTGGCCATCAGAGCAATGCAAATCAAAAACCACAATGAGGTAACATCTCACACCAGTTAGAATGGTGATCATTAAAAAGTCAGGAAACAGGTGCTGGAGAGGATGTAGCAAAATAGGAACACTTTTACACTGTTGGTGGGACTGTAGACTAGTTCAACCATTGTGGAAGACAGTGTGGCAATTCCTCAAGGATCCAGAACTAGAAATACCATTTGACCCAGCCATCCCATTACTGGGTATATACCCAAAGGATTATAAATCATGCTGTTATAAAGAGAAATGCACACATGTTTATTGCGGCACTAATCACAATAGCAAAGACTTGGAACCAACCCAAATGTCCATCACTGACAGACTGGATTAAGAAAATGTGGCACATACACCCATGGAATACTATGCAGCGATAAAAAAAGATGAGTTTATGTCCTTTGTAGGGATATGGAAGGAGCTGGAAACCATCATTCTCAGCAAACTATTGCAAGAACAGAAAACCAAACACCGCATGTTCTCACTCATAGGTGGAAATTGAACAGTGAGAACACTTGGACACTGGGGCCTCTCATGGGGTGGGGGAGGGAGAAGGGGTAGCATTAGGAGATACACATAATGTAAACGACGAGTTAATGGGTACAGCAGACCAACATGGCACATGTATACGTATGTAACAAACCTGCACTTTGTGCGCATGTACCCTAGAACTTAAAAGTATTAAAAAAATAATAATAATCAGAAAAAAAATGTTAAGAGGGCAGATCTCATGTTACTTATTCTGACCATAATAAAAAAGTTGAATATATATGTATAATATATATGTTTTTATAAAATACAACTAATTTTATAATTTATAAAATATAAATTAATATATATGTGAGGTTTTAGAGGCAGACAGACATAGAATGGGAAATCCAGCTTCATCATGTAGTAAATGGGGCATGTGGATAAGTAACTTTGTGTAAATTTAAATTTCACACCTTGTATGGTGAGGCTACCACCACCCACAAATAAAGTTTAGTGGGAATAAGTCAGATAATGTGCACGATATGATTCAACTCAAGAAGTACAGTATTTCCTTTTCTCTGCAGAATATATGTATATGTATATATTTACTAAAAACAAGGCAAGAGATTTCATGTTTGAAATTTTACCTATTTAAACATTTCAATCAACATGATTTAAAAATCAACTTATAACACACGGGTCTTTAAAATATTGTGAAGTCATAAGTAGTATACAATTATATATTGTTTTGATGAGTATATTTCCTTGTTCCTCTACAGCCTCTTCTATTTCTTAAAAATTGCTTTCTAGAAAACAAACCTCTCCATGGTTGAAAAAGAAGCACAGTACTGTAATAACACCTCCTAGTTGAGTCCCACTGCAAAAAAAAAATAATAATAATAGAGTATACAATCAAAATTCATGTAAAATATAGTGAGTTTTTCACAAAATTACCTCAGAATTTAAAATCATAGTTTTCTATATGTAAGACATAATAGTACTAAACCATACCCATGTGGTTGTTTAAATTCTGAATGTACAATTCTAAAAAGTATACCTATAAATTAATCTCAATTTTATAATTTATTATAGCTAAAATACTTTCTAAATAAAATATACAATGTGTGAACATAAATTTTTCTTTTTTTGAGACTGAGTCTTGCTCTGTTGCCTAGGCTGGAGTGCAGTGGCAAAACCTCGGCTCACAGCAACCTCCGTCTCCTGGGTTCCAATGATTCTCCTACCTCAGGCTCCCGAGTAGCTGGGATTACAGGTGTGTGCCACCACGCCCGGCTAATTTTTTTACTTTTAGTAGACATGGGGTTTCACCATGTTGGCCAAGCTAGTCTCAAACACCTGACCTCGTGATCCACCCACCTTGGCCTCCCAAAGTGCTGGGATTACAGGTGTGAGCCACTGCACCCGGCCACATAAAGTCATTTTTAAGAAACAGGCTAGCACTTTAGAGTCTAAATCATATCGTTTGAATACTCTGAATAAAAGCAAATTTTTATCTTTTGAAATTGGATTTAAGGGACTGAGAGATGAAGACAAGAGTCTAACAGTTGCATGTAGCATTAACTTAGAACTATCTAAACTACTACAAATGTTCTTTACTTGAGTACCAGAGAAGCAATAATGCAGAATAAAAAAATCAGATGAAAGATAAAAATCACTTCTTTTGTTGTTCTTGTTTTGTTTTTTTGTTGTTTTTTGTTTTTTGTTTTTGTTTTTCTGAGACAGTCTTGCTCTGTCACCCAGGCTGGAGTGCAGTGGCGCGATCTTGGCTCACTGTAACCTCTGCCTCCCCGGTTCAAGCCTATTCTTCTGCCTCAGCCTCCTGAGTAGCTGGAATTACAGGCACATGCCAGCACACCTGGATGATTTTGGTATTTTTAGTAGAGATGGGGTTTCACCATGTTGGCCTGGCTGGTCTAACTCCTGACTTCAAGTGATCTGGCTGTCTTGGCCTCCCAAAGTGTTGGGATTATAGGCGTGAGCCACCGTGCCTGTCCAAAAACCATTTCTTATTCATGATCACAAATTGCCTTTTTGTGATCATGTCTGTGTATGAGAATGCAGATGCTCAATCCCACATCTGTGTAGTGTTTCTAGGCTTCCATTTATCTTCCCTCCACACACCACTTCCCTAGTCTAGCACATTCTAAGCACCATGAGGACAAGGACAGGTTCTTTATCTGTCTTGTTCATTACTGGATCCCCAGCTTCTCACTTGGAAGATTAATAAATATTGTTTGAATTAATGAAGAAAGAAAGAAAGAAAACAACAGAGAAAAGCTAGTGGGAAATGATTTACCATTTAATAAAGCTTCACACAGAAAATCCAAAGGATGAACTTCACAGAGGAAGAAATTGAAAGAAAGAAGGTGTGAGCAGCAAGGACCAATTGTACATGGAGGAATTGGGGACATGTGGATAAATCAAAGTAAGATTTGACAACAGAAATAATAATCACGCAGCTGTGAGGGGTAACAGGAGTACTAAATGATGGTAATAACATGTAAGATAGGAGAGGATGGAGAGAGGTTCCAAGATGGCCAAATAGGAACGGCTCCAGTCTACAGCTCCCAGCGTGAGCAACACAGAAGATGGGTGACTTCTGCATTTCCAACTGAAGTACTGGGTTCATCTCAATGGGGCTTGTCCGACAGTGGGTGCAACCCACAGAGCAGGGTGGGGCATCATCTCACCCAGGAAGCACAAGGGGTTGGGGAATTCCCTTTACTAGCCAAGAGACGTGTGACAGACGGTTCCTGGAAAATACAGACACTTCCACCCTAATACTGTGCTTTTCCAAAGGCCTTAGCAAACGACACACCAGCAGATTATATCTTGTGCCTGGCTGAGAGGGTCCTGTGCCCATGGAGCCTTGCTCACTGCTAGCAGAGCAGTATGAGATCGAACTGCAAGGCGGCAGTGAGACTGGGGGAGGGGCGTCTGCCATTGCTGAGGATCGAGTAGGTAAACAAAATGGCTAGGAAGCTCGAACTGGGTGGAGCCCACTGCAGCTCAGGAAGGCCTGCCTGCCTCTGTAGACTCCACTTCTGGAGGCAGGGCATAGCTGAACAAAAGGCAGCAGAAACTTCTGTAGACTTAAACGTCCCTGTCTGACAGCTTTGAAGAGAGTAGTGGTTCTCCCAGCATGGAGTCTGAGATCTGAGAATGGACAACTGCCTCCTCAAGTGGGCCCCTGACCCCTGAATAGCCTAACTGGGAGACACCTCCCAGTAGGGGCCAACTGACACTTCATACAGTCGGGTGCCCCTCTGAGATGAAGCTTCCAGAGGAACGATCAGGCAGCAACATTTGCTGTTCAGCAATATTTGCTGTTCTGCAGCCTCCGCTGGTGATACTCAGGAAAACAGGGTCTGGAGTGGACCTCCAGCAAACTCCAACAGACCTGCAACTGAGGGTCCTGACTGTTAGAAGGAAAACTAACAAAAAGAAAGGACACCCACACCAAAACCCCATATATGCGTCACCATCATCAAAACCAAAGGTAGATAAAACCACAAAGATGGGGAGAAACCAGAGCAGAAAGGCCAAAAATTCTAAAAATCAGAGCACCTCTTCTCCTCCAAAGGAATGCAGATCCTTGCCAGCAACAGAACAAAGCTGGATGGAGAATGACTTTGATGAGTTGAGAGAAGAAGGCTTCACACGATCAAACTTCTCCAAGCTAAAGGAAGAAGTTCGAACCCATCACAAAGAAGCTAAAAACATTGAAAAAAGATTAGATGAATGGCTAACTAGAATAAACAGCGTAGAGAAGACCTTAAATGACCTGATGGAGCTGAAAACCATGGCATGAGAACTACGTGACGCATACACAAGCTTCAGTAACTGATATGATCAACTGGAAGAAAGGGTATCAGTGACTGAAGATCAAATGAATGATGTGAAGCGAGAAGTTTAGAGAAAAAAGAGTAAAAAGAAATGAACAAAGCCTCCAAGAAATATGGGACTATGTGAAAAGACCAATCTATGTTTGATTGGTGTACCTGAAAGTGACCAGGAGAATGGAACCATGTTGGAAAACACACTTCAGGATATTATACAGGAGAAATTCCCCAACCTAGCAAGGCAGGCCAACATTCAAATTCAGGAAATACAGAGAGTATCACGAAGATACTCCTTGAGAAGAGCAACTCCAAGACACATAATTGTGAGATTCACCAAAGTTGAAATGAAGGAAAAAAAGTTAAGGGCAGCCAGAGAGAAAGGTCAGGTTACCCACAAAGGGAAGCACATCAGATGAACAGCGGATCTCTCAGCAGAAACTCTACAGCCAGAAGAGAGTGGGGCAAATATTCGACATTCTTAAAGAAAAGAATTTTCAACTCAGAATTTCATATCCAGCCAAACTAAGCTTCATAAGTGAAGGAGAAATAAAGTCCTTTACAGGCAAACAAATGCTGAAGAGAGTTTGTCCCCACCAGGCCTGCCTTACAAGAGCTCTTGAAGGAAGCACTAAACATGGAAAGGAACAATTGGTACCAGCCACTGCAAAAACATGCCAAAATGTAAAGACCATTGATGCTAGGAAGAAACTGCATCAACTAATGAGCAAAGTAACCAGCTAACATCATAATGACAGGATCAAATTAAAACATAACAATATTAAGCTTAAATGTAATGGGCTAAATGCTCTAATTAAAAGACAAAGACTGAAAAAGTGGATAAAGAGTTAAGACCCATCAGTGTGCTGTATTCAGGAGACCCATCTCTTGTGCAGAGACACACATAGGCTCAAAATAACGGGATGGAGGAAGATCTATTAAGCAAATGGAAAACAAACAGAAAAAGCAGGGGTTGCAATCCTAGTCTCTGATAAAAGAGACTTTAAACCAACAAAGGTCAAAAGAGACAAAGAAGGCCATTATATAATGGTAAAAGGATCAATTCAACAAGAAGAGCTAACTATCCTAAATATATATGCACCCAATACAGGAGCATCCAGATTCATAAAGCAAGCACTTAGAGACTTGCAGAGAGACTTAGACTCCAACACAATAATAATGGGCAACTTTAACACCACACTGTCAACATTAGACAGATCCACGAGGCAGAAAGTTAACAAAGATATCCAGGAATTGAACTCATCTCTGCAGCAAGCAGACCTAATGGGCATCTACAGAACTCTCCGCCCCAAATCAACAGAATATATATTCTTCTCAGCACCACATCGCACTTATTCCAAAATTGACCACATTGTTGGAAGTAAAGCACCCCTCAGCAAATATGAAAGAACAGAAATTATAACAAACAGTCTCTCAGACCACAGTGCAATCAAACTAGAACTCAGGATTAAGAAACTCACTCAAAACTGCTCAACTACATGGAAACTGAACAACCTGCTCCTGAATGACTACTGGGTACATAACGAAATGAAGGCAGAAATAGAGATGTTCTTTGATACCAATGAGAACAAAGACACAACATACCATAATATCTGGGACACATTTAAAGCAGTGTGTAGAGGGAAATTTATAGCACTAAACACCCACAAGAGAAAGCAGGAAATATCTAAAATTGATACCCTAACATCACAATTAAAAGAACTAGAGAAGCAAGAGCAAACATATTCAAAAGCTTGCAGAAGGCAAGAAATAACTAAGATCAGAGCAGAACTGAAGGAGATAGAGACACAAAAAACCCTTAAAAAAATCAATGAATCCAGGAGCTGGTTTTTTGAAAAGATCAACAACATTGATAGACTGCTAGCAAGACTAATAAAGAAGCAAGGAGAGAAGAATCAAATAGACGCAATAAAAAATGATAAAGGGGATATCACCACCAACCCCACAGAAATACAAACTACCGTCACAGAATACTACAAATACCTCTACGCAAATAAACTAGAAAATCCAGAAGAAATGGATAAATTCCTGGACACATACATCCTCCCAAGACTAAACCAGGAAGAAGTTGAATCCCTGAATAGACCAATAACAGGCTCTGAAATTGAGGCAATAATTAATAGCCTACCAACCATAAAAAATCCAAGACCAGTTGGATTCACAGCCGATTTCTACCAGAGGTACAAAGAGGAGCTGGTATCATTCCTTCTGAATCTATTCTAATCAACAGAAAAAGAAGGAATCCTACCTAACTCATTTTATTAGGCCAACATCATCCTGATACCAAAGCCTGGCAGAGACACAACAAAAAAAGAGAATTTTAGACCAATATCCCTGATGAACATCAATGCAAAATTCCTCAATAAAATACTGGCAAACTGGATCTAGCAGCAAATCAAAAAGCTTATCCACCACGATCAAGTTGGTTTCATCACTGGAATGCAAGGCTGGTTCAACATACACAAATCAATAAACGTAATCCAGCATATAAACAGAATCAAAGACAAAAACCACACAAGTATCTCAATAGATGCAGAAAAGGCCTTTGACAAAATTCAACAGCCCTTCATGCTAAAAACTCTCAATAAAATAGGTATTGATGGGATGTATCTCAAAATAATAAGAGCTATTTATAACAAACCCACAGCCAATATCATACTGAATGGGCAAAAACTGAAATCATTCCCTTTGAAAACTGGCACAAGACAGGGATGCCCTCTGTGTTCACTCCTTTTCAACATAGTGCTGGAAGTTCTGGCCAAGGCAATCAGGCAAGAGAAAGAAATAAAGGGTATTCAATTAGGAAAAGAGGAAGTCAAATTTTCCCTGTTTGCTGATGACATGATTGTATATTTAGAAAACCCCATCATCTCAGTCCAAAATCTCCTTAAGCTGATAAGCAACTTCAGCAAAGTCTCAGGATATAAAATCAATGTGCAAAAATCACAAGCATTCTTATACACCAATAATAGACAAACAGAGAGCCAAATCATGAGTGAACTGCCATTCACAATTGCTTCAAAGAGAATATGTAGGAATCCAACTTACAAGGAATGTGAAGGACCTCTTCAAGGAGAACTACAAACCACTGCCCAATGAAATAAAAGAGGACACAAACAAATGGAAGAGCATTCCATGCTTATGGGTAGGAAGAATCCAGATCGTGAAAATGGCCATACTGCCCAAGGTAATTTATAGATTCAATGCCATCCCCATCAAGCTACCAATGACTTTCTTCACAGAATTGGAAAAAACTACTTTAAATTTCATATGGAACCAAAAAAGAGCCCTCATTGCCAAGACAATCCTAAGCCAAAAGAACAAAGCTGGAGGTATCACACTACCTGACTTCAAACTATACTACAAGGCTACAGTAACCAAAACAGCATGGTACAGAACAGAGCCCTCAGACATAATACCACACATCTACAACCATCTGATATTTGACAAACCTGATAAAACCAAGAAATGGGGAAAAGATTCCCTATTTAATAAATGGTACTGGGAAAACTGGCTAGCCATATGTAGAAAGCTGAAACTGGATCCCTTCCTTATGCCTTTTACAAAAATTAATTCAAGATGGATTAAAGACTTAAATGTTAAACCTAAAACCATAAAAACCCTAGAAGGAAACCTAGGCAATACCATTCAGGACATAGGCATGGGCAAGGACTTCATGACTAAAACACCAAAAGCAATGGCAACAAAAGCCAAAATTCACAAATGGAATCTAATTAAACTAAAGAGCTTCTGCACAGCAAAAGAAACTACCATCACAGTGTAACAGGCAACCTACAGAATGGGAGAAAAATTTTACAATCTACCCATCTGACAAAGGGCTAATATTCAGAATCTACAAAGAACTTAAACAAATTTACAAGAATAAAACAAACAACCCCATCAAAAAGTGGGCAAAGGATATGAACAGATACTTCTCAAAAGAAGACATTTATGCAGGCAACAGATACATGAAAAAATGCTCATCATCACTGGCCATCAGAGAAATGCAAATCAGAACCACAATGAGATACCATCTCACACCAGTTAGCATGGTGATCTTTAAAGTCAGGAAACAACAGGTGCTGAAGGGGATGTAGAGAAATAGGAACACTTTTACACTGTTGGTGGGACTGTCAACTAGTTTGACCATTGTGGAAGACAGTGTGAGGATTCCTCAAGGATCTAGAATTAGAAATACCATTTGACTCAGCTATCCCATTACTGGGTATATACCCAAAGGATTATAAATCATGCTGCTATAAAGACACATGCACACATGTTTATTGTGGCACTATTCACAATAGCAAAGACTTGAAACCAACCCAAATGTCCATCAGTGATAGACTGGATTAAGAAAACATGGCACATATACACGGAATACTACGCAACCATAAAAGAGGATGAGTTCATATCCTTTGTATGGACATGGATGAAGCTGGAAACCATCATTCTGAGCAAACTATCACAAGGACAGAAAACCAAACACCACATGTTCTCACTCATAGGTGGGAACTGAACAATGAGAGTACTTTGACACAGGGTGGGGAACATCACACACCGTGGCCTGTCATGGGGTGGGGGACGGGACGAAGGATAGCATTAGGAGATATACCTAATGTAAATGACGAGTTAATGGGTGCAGCACACCAACATGGCACATGTATACATATGTAACAAACCTGAATGTTGTGCACATGTACCCTAGAACTTAAAGTATAATAATAAAAAAGAAAGATATGAGAGGATGTTTTGAAGAAAAGCATTCCAAAACTCCTTGTTTGATTGGAAGAAGGGGAAGGATATCAATGTATTTTATACTTGAAGAAATTATATCTGTATGTTAACATTTTATGGTTAGCCACCAAAAGAACAGAAGTAATCTGCCTTCCCAGTTAGTGTCAGTGGGGAGGGTAGCCATGGTAACAAATACAAACGTTTTCCACAAATTTCTATTTCTTTTGTTCCTCAAATGCCAGTTTCCAATGTTCTCACAGTTTTGATTACATCTCTACAGTCAATATTGGTTGAATCTGTATACCCTTCTTAAAGGCTAGATAGAGCCTAATAGTGTATTTTATATTCCAGGACTATATAACCAATTTAGAGAGAAATTAGCGCCTCTTCGGTAGCCCTCCCAATGAAATATACTGATTTTTAAAAGTTTTAGTCATTGTTTTGTAACATTTTTCCATATTAAAAAACAAAAAGGATAAGAAATACAAACTATTTTGAAAAACAGAACTTATTTATTTAGTTAGTTAGTTTTGAGATGGAGTCTCACTTTGTCCAGGCTGGAGTGCAGTGGTGCAATGCCGGCTCACTGGAAGCTCCACCTCCCAGGTTCACACCATTCTCCTGCCTCAGTCTCCTGAGTAGCCGGGACTACAGGCACCCGCCACCATGCCCGGCTAATTTTTTTTTTTTTTTTTTGTATTTTTAGTAGAGATGGGGTTTCGCCGTGTTAGCCAGGATGGTCTCAATCTCCTGACCTCATGAGCCTTCCAAAGTGTTGGGATTACAGGCGTGAGCTACTGCGCCCGGCCCAAAAACAGAACTTTTTTAAAACACATAGAACATTTTTAAACCTGCCCAAACAATCTCAAAGCAATCCTTTTCCCTCAAAATACTTTATTGAGCTTATATTTTTTTCTATATGGCATATAGAAAGGTGCCTAAAATTTCTAGCTCATAGAACTATTGTAAAGGGAATATCCATGTAGTCACCATATAATTAACTGAAATAGAGAAATAATGATACTGAGTCTCCACTTGCCAGCCTCCAAGATAAGAATCAGCTACTGACCTGATTTTTGAGATTATCAACATAACCATTTGTATATACATATCAAACTATGATTTACTTTAATCTGTTTTTAAACAACATACAAATGGAAGTCCATTGCTAAATGGCATCCTTTCAAAATTTCATTTTCTATTTGATGCTAAAGTATAAAATTTATAATTTTGAATTTTAATATTAATGCTTACATCTAGTAACATTGTAAATTTTCTTATTATTGCAAATACTATATCCATACACTTTAAAATTTTTTCTAGATACACTATGTAATCTACTTTTAAGAACACTTATTTCTTTTTTTTCAAGTTTTCCAATGCTTATACTTATTACTACTTTTCTTTTTATGTACTGTGCTGGATAGTATCCCTGGTACAACACTGACTATGTCACTAGTTTTCATTGATTCTATGCTAGTCTTTTTTATGCTGAAAACTTCCTAAAACAAAGAGTGTGTGTATTTATTAATCTCTATATTGACATAAGCACTATGAAAACTCAATAAATATTTGTTGAAAGAGTAAAACTATTAATTTTAATTTTAAATGTTTTGCACGACAAGAACAACATTGTAAAGAAATCTGATGATTCAGCTAGGAATATGTTCCACTGAAAGAAACAGAAAACCTAACAAAGGTGGCTTACACAATATGGATGTTGTTTATTATATCATTCAACAAGAAAATGAAAGATAAGTATCTGTTGGCATTGGTTCAGCAGCAGAAGGATGGTAGGTCAGATATATCTGCTATTTTTATGGCCTTTCCCTTATGGTCACAAGATGACTACTGCAGCTCTGGGCATGACATCCTAGTGTAATCAAAGCAGGAAGAAACAGAGAAGGGGCAGCTAAGTCTGTCCTTTTGTGAGAAAGGCAGATACTTTCCTAGATGTAACCAAAACTGACTTCACCTTAGTTTTCATTGACAGAAACTAGCAATTTATCTCAGGGATCAATTAAGTGTGGGGGCAAAACACATGACCGTTGAAATTAATTTCAACTTATCACCTGAGACAGGTCTCACTGCTGCTTCCCGTGGTACTCTTATCAAGATAGACAGGCTAGCAGATGTAAGTGCCCGCCACATGTGATACACAGTTTTTCCTACTGCTTTCTTAATTTCATCCTTAGAGAATACAATTAGAAATAAGCTGCTGTTACTGCTAACCAAAGATCTCCTCCAATGTTTTAATAATTTTACACATGAACTAGGAGATATTCCATTAAAGCCTTTGTTAGGAAATCTGTTTAAACAACAGTATAAAAGGGATGATTTTGAGATAGAATTTTAGTGACATCTCCAGTTCTAGTTACATGATATTGGTTAAGCTTCTGAAAAAATCAAACAAATCCACAAACTTTCCTGATATGAATCTAATCTCGTTAATTTTCCTTTTCATTTAATCAACAAATATCAGCCAGTCTGTATAAGCCCACTGGAAGGTCTCTTAATTCAGTAGTAGTCTTACCTCAGGTATGCTCCATACATGAAGAACAATCCCATCATTAGTCCATTTAAAATAAAGATTACACCAACATAAAAGCAAGCAGGATCTCCCAATCCTTTGAAAAGATACAGATAATCAGTGTTTAATGAATATATGACTCTAAAGCAACTGGGCATAATTATCTCAGTGCTTTGCAATCAAGAGCTCATGAATCTGCTGAAAGCATTTGCTTTCCAGGTTGCTGCTGTGTTTAATTCTTTGCCCTTATAAGAGTTCGTGTGTGTGTGTATGCAGACACATATATATGTGTGTGTATATACGTGTGTGTGTATATATACACATACACATATGTAAGCTCACTCTCAATGAGGTATTATATAGTTACACTTATACCTTACACTTTTTATAATTGCATTTGTACTTTCCTCTAAGGAATTACTATTATACTGTAATGATTTGTTGGGGATTCACATTTATTTAGCTGATGCTGCTAGTGTTCAGTGTCTGGAACTGTCTGTAGAACCACTTAATGAATACAAAATAAAAACCATTGCATTATCTTTATCTTTTGCTAGGCTGTAGGAAGAGTTAAGATATGGTTTTGACTTCAGGGTACAGCTTTAGTCTATATGAAATGATCCAGTCATTTGATCCATCATTATGTATAGCTAGAATCTTAGTATATTCCATATAGAGGAGTGTGCATGTGTGTGGCAATATGTACTTTACAATCATCCCACATTTTTCTCAGAACAAGTTTATGATATTAGCTGGCATAAAAATACTTTTCTTATGGTCAAGAAAACAGAACATAAGATATTCAACTTGTCAAAGGTTATTTCACTTTAACTGGCTGGAGCCAAGGTCTGAAGGCTCGCCTTCTGATTCCCCCTGCCTCTCTGATCACTCCTTTCAGTCAGTTCCAGTAACTTCTCTTGTTTTATTTACCACTCTTTAATATTGGACCACATTAGGCTCTGTCAAATGCCCCCTTCATTTCTCCATCTGCACATTCTCCATAAAGAAATTCTTCCACATCCATGGCTCCAATGATCTATATACAGATGACTCCAACTCTATATTTAATCCAGAACTTTCTCCTTATTCTCATACCCAGGTAGCCACTTGATATCCACACTCTGAGTTCTCTCAAGTACCTCAAATTAATGCATACACAATGTAACATAACAAAACAAACCCGCTGCTGTTCAAATGCTTCTTACCATTCAAAGGAGCTCAGTTACTGAAGCTAGAAACCCAACTGTGTTTCACATGATTCTTCACTCACCTTCCCCTCCCTTACCAAACAATTACCAAGTCTCGTCCATGCTACTTCCAAAATCTCTCTCACACCCAGGCATTTCCACATTATCTTTCCTGCAGTCACTTGCTGAGAATATAATAGTCTCCTGCCTGGCCTCCCTGAACCTACTTTTGTCCCTTTTCTAATATTCTTTCCATACCATTGACAAAATAATGTTTTAAAATGAAAATCTGTTAAAATTCTTCAATGGATAAAGTAAAAAAACCTTCGCCAGTGCACGCCTTTCATGATCTGATCCTTCTTTATATTCCCAGCATCATTTCATATCATTTTTCTTCTCCATTGCTTCCAGGAATTCTAGCCTTCTTTCAATTCTCTCTTGCTTCAGGATATTTGAATATGTTATTCCCTATTCTTAAAATACCCTCTCTTACTCCTAATGTCTGGAACCTTATTTTCTTATTTGTAATATCCATCACAGTTGTAACTGCTAACAGCCCCCTTACAGCATAAACTCGATGAGGGCCAGCCTCCACGTTTAGCTGGTTCATCTCTGTGTCCCAAGTGCCAAACACGAACATATCACTTATCAGGAATGTAACTAACACCATACTTAGGGGATCATTTTCACCACTCAGACATTGTCACACCTTCCAGCTGACTGAATCATTGCAAAGTCTCTCATTTTACAAGGCATTTTCTCCAATCCTTTACATTGCACACAAAAAAGTATAATTGCCCCTCACACATCCTCATCAATTCTATTTTTACTGAGGGAATCAGCAAAAAATGCAAGGAAAATAGATTTAGTTTATATTCCAAGAGTTGAAAGTTGTTACAAACAAGTCTAAAAATTCATTCATAAAATATAGTAAGTCATGTTGTTAAAAATTTGAAGAAATAAAGAAAAAACAACAGTGTTAGTGTTATGAAAAGAGATACATGTGGGTCTGAACAACAGTCTCAAGGGACAGCACCATACTTGAATTGTAAAAGTGCTGAAATGCAAACATCTTAAATGGAAGTGACCACTATGTATCCTGAAAAGCTGTTAGATGATTCCAAAAGTGGTTCTTTGACAAATAAATAGGAATAAATAAATAATAAATAATAAAATAAATAGGAAGAGTTTTATTAATACTAATGGACTATGAACATATATAAAAAAGTAATATTTCTAAATCTATTATTACATATCTGATTTTTAAATATGTATGCATAAATTTATACATTAGCTATTACAAATAGATATTTGACTAATCTATCCTCAAAATTTATATATTGAAGCTACCCCAAAAAACATCTTTCTGTATCTCACATTCTGAAATAGAAGACTGACTTATAGTCAAGATTGCCTTACAATGGGATATGTTAATACTCAAATTCCAAAATTTGTACTCAAATTTGTAAGTACACAGCCTTCTCAGAAAACTACTTTAAAATGGAAAATACTCATTGAGGTGAGTCAGTTCTAATTTTTTTAAATCAACAACAGTATTTTACAATAATTCTTAAAAGTGAATCATAATATTATTAAATGTTTATGAATGTTTACAAATGACAGCATTTTTGGAAGAAACATGCCTTCACAGCTTTGAACTTCATTAAGAGGTTCTATTCTGGTGACATTCCAGCAGGTCTTAGTTTCTAGTCCAAATAAATTCATTATTCCCATGAATGTGCGATACCAGGAGGCTATGACTACCTTAAAAAAGATAAAAACAAAGAGATAATGAAGGAAAATACATTCTCTTCATAATAATAATCTTTTCAAAATATGATTTTGTGGTGGTTGCCTTAGACATTATAAACTCTGACAAATTCATTTAGATCATTTCACTTGGGAATCAGTCACTTCAAAATTATACATCATGCTTCTATATAGAAAGATATTATATATGTGGTAACCAATTCTGTAATATACATAATAATAACTGTAAGTCAATATCAAAGTATATAATTAAAATATGGTGATTAATAGAAAAATACAAAGATTTACAGAAACATTTCATAATTCACTTCATTTAGAACCTTGAATTTATTTCTTCATAAACTGTAAAATATATTATAAAAACTGGAACAGAATGGAATAATAGCTCCTGTGCCCATTACAATTTTAACCAAGCAGAAGATTTAATTGACCAGTTCTTTCCAATCTGCAAGCTATTTTTAAAACTTCAAAGACAAAGGAAAAATAACAAGAGAAAAAAATTCCAACAGAATGTTCATGTCTCAGAGGTCTTTTAAAAATAACATTATACATTGTGGAAAACTAACATGAGATCACTGGGGGAAAAAGTCAAAAAATAAAGAGTTGAAAAGAGAAAGTAAGCAACTCTTAGAGCTAACCATTTTTAATATTTTGGTGATTGGCCAGTCGCGGTGGCTCATGCCTGTAATCCCAGCACTTTGGGAGGCCAAGGCGGGCGGATCACAAGGTCAGGAGTTCGAGACCAGCCTGGCCAACGTGGTGAAATCAAATGTCTACTAAAAATACAAAAATTAGCTGTGCGTGGTGGTGGGCATCTGCAATGCCAGCTACTCGGGAGGCTGAGGCAGGAGAATCACTTGAAATCGGAAGGCACAGGCTGCAGTGAGCCAAGATCACACCACTGCACTCCAGCCTGGGTGACAAGACCGAAACTTCATCTCAAAAAAAAAAAAAAAAGAAAAGAAAAAAGTTGGTGATTATCTTTCCAGTCCTCCCCCTAGGCATTTAAAACATGAAATTAGAGTTACTCAATACTACCTAATGAGATCACATTATCAATGTTAATGTAATATACATCACTAAACATCATAAACATCTTTCCACGTCTCACAAGTGTAGATTTATTATGCAGCTTGATATAGTAGGAAAAGCATAGCTTTGATATCAGAATTGAACTCAAATTCTGACTCTACAAGTTATAGTTTCTACGGTCTCAAGTAATCCTTCAACAGCTGTCAATCACTTCATCTCTCAAATGAGTTTAATAATAACTATTCTACAAGAGAAGTGAGATAAGAGCTCACATATAGTCATATGTGTCCTAAGTATAGTGCTGACATATAGTATGCAGTGAATGCTTTTTACCTTTTTAAAACATTCTGTTCTAAACTTACATTTTTATTTGTAAATGAGAAATTTATCTCCTGTGAACACAATAAGTATGAACATAAAATTCAACATTGCAGTACTACGTAGTGTTGGAGTAAATCTAGATCCTCTCAATTTTTTATCTCTGTGATATGAAAAGACTGGGAACAAGTCCTGTTCTTCATAATGCCCTCAAGTTTTAAAAACAACTGAACTACATTATAATTACTTTTGACATTTTTGATAATGTCAAAGAAGAAATTGAAAACTGTGCTTACTAATTATTCAATAAATATTGTTGAATAAGTAAAAAAGAAAGTTGTCACTGAGACCATACCAAAATTAATGAAACAAGAAATAGAGAATTTTACTGTATAATTAAGATTCAGGTATAACCAAAAATTAAAAATACTAAGTATCAAACACTGAGAGAAATGGGGCTATTGTAATAAGTTAAACCCTCATTTTATATATACAGAGAAAGTCAACATTAACTGAAATTGAAGATACAGGAAATAGGTTTTTGCATTCAGGTTTTTGCATTTACATTAGAGTTATGAAGATAGCCATTAGAGTAAATAAAAACAGAAGAGTGCCTCCAAAGAGTAAGCAGGGATGCAGAGAAAGTTGGTACAGAAAACTGCGGCTTTAATCTTAGGCAGATCTATATTATCCAATTGTTACTATTACAAATTACATTAAACACTTATAGAAATCAAAATCTGAGAAATTTTCCAAGTACCTGGAAATTAAGCAACATGATTTTATTTTGTTATTTGTGTGTGTGTGTGTTTCTAGAAGATTTTTAAAAATTATTATTATTTTTAAGTTCCGGGATACATGTGCAGGATGTGCAGGTTTGTTACATAGGTAAACGTGTGCCATGGTGGTTTGCTGCGCCTGTTGACCCATCATCTAAGTATTAAGCCCAGCATGCATTTGCTCTTTTCCCTGATGCTTTCCCCTGCCCTGCCCTTCGCCTACAAGCCCCAGTGAGTGTTGTTCCCCTCCCTGTGTCCATAATAACACAATTTTAAACTGCTGATGGATCAAAGAAGAAATCACATGAGAAATTAGAAAATAATTTGAACTGAATGAAAATGAAAATACAATATATAAATATTTAAGTAATACAAATGTTTGCTATTGGGAAGACGGAGTGGATGTACTTTTCCTGATTACTCCCTTGAAGTACAACTGAAAACCCTTTGAGTTATATACAAATCAAACATAAGAAGACTCTGAAAAGTAGAGAGAAGACAGACTTGAGACCCAAAGTACAACACGGTTATGAGTTCCATGGGCTCTCTCTGTGCCTCATTTTCTCAGATTTGGAGTTAAAGATGCTGGCAATCCAGAAACGCCAATGGGCACTACTATGGTTTGAATGTGTCCCATCCAAAATTCAGGTGTTGAAACTTAATGGCCAAAGTGATAGTATTAAGAGATGGGACCTGTAAGAGGTGATTAGGCCATGAGGACTCCCCCCTCATGAGTGAGATTAAAGCTCTCTTGCTCTCCTACTGCCAGCCATGTGAGGACACAGGGTTCCTCTCCTTCAGAAGATGCCACATCAAGGCACCATCTTGGAAGCGGAGAGCAGCCCTCACCAGACACCAAAACTGCTGGCGCCTTGATCTTGGACTTCCTTGGACTCCAGAATTCTTAGACTCCAGAATTGTGAGATATAAATTTCTATTCTTTATAAATTACCTAATCTCAGATACTTTGTTCAAACAACACAAAACAGACTAAGACAAATATACAAAAAGTACCAAAAAAGTCAAAAGAAAAAAAAAAAAAGTGGTTCCACCCCTACCATATAAACAAAGGCCAAGTGGGGAAGTTAGATTTCCACCTTCCCTGGGCCTATTCTTTTTCTTTTCTTTTCTTTTTAAATTTTTTTTTAGATGGAGTCTCACTCTTTTCAGTTAGACTTGAGTGCAGTGGTGCAATCTTGGCTCACTGCAACCTCTTCCTCCTGGGTTCAAGCCAATTCTCCTGCCTCAGCTTCCCAAGTAGCTGGGATTACAAGTGCCTGCCACCACACCTGGCTAATTTTTATATCTTTTGTAGAGACAGGGTTTCACCATGTTGGCCAGGCTAGTCTCAAACTCCTGACCTCAGGTGATGCTGAAAGCAACAAGATGGTACCTTCCCCCTTTTCCCCTTCCTTTGCTTGAGTGATGCCAGAGATATCCAGTTAAAATAGCAGGTTTAAATAAAATCCAGTCTCATAATACTCAAAATGTCTAGGTTTCAAGTGAAAATGACTCATCAAGAACCAGAAAGGTGTCAAACTGAATGAGAAAATAAATGGATTCCAATACTGAGATGAAAGAAATATTAGCATTATCAAGGATTTTAAAGCAACAGTCATAAATATACTCTAATGAGCATGCTTAAAACAAATGGAAAAATTGAAAAACTTGCCAGAGAAATAGAAAGTCTCAGCAAAAAAAAATCAATCAATCAATCAATATTAAGAACATCTCTCAAAACCACACAATTACATGGAAATTAAACAACCTGCCCCAAATGACTTTTTGAGTCAACAAAGAAATTAAGAAATTTAATTTAAGAAATTAAATTCAAGAAATTCTTTGAAACTAATGAAAATAAAGATACAACATACCAGGATCGCTGGAACACAGTTAAAACAGTATTAAGAGGAAAGTTTACAGAGCTAAATGCTGACTTCAAAAAGTTAGAAAGATCTCAAATTAACAACCTAACATCACACCTAGAGGAATCAAAAAAGTAAGTGCAAACCAACCCAAAATCTAGCAGAAGATAAGAAATAACAAAATCAGAGATGAATTGAATGAAATTGAGACAAAAAACACCATACAAACGATCAACAAAACCATGAGTTGATTCTTTGAAAGAACAAATAAGTTTAATAGACCACTAGCTAGACTAATAAAGAGAAAGAGAGAGAAGACCCAAATAAACACAATCAGAAATGACAAAGGAGATATTACCATTGACCCCATAGAAAAGCAAAAAACTCTGAGAGACTATTATGAACAACTCTATGGACACAAACTGGGAAACCTAGAAGAAATAGCTGAATTCCTGGAAATACATAACCTGCAAAGATCGAACCAAGAAGAAATGAAAACCCTGAATAGATCAATAACAAGTTCCAAGACTGAATCACCAATAAAAAGCCTACCAGCCAGAAAAAGCCCTGGAACAGATGACTTCACAACCAAATTCTACCAGACATATAAGGAGAGTGGATACCAATCATACTGAAACTATTCCAAAAAATTGAGGAGGGATTCCTCCCTTACTCATTCTATAAGACCAGCATCATTCTGGTGCCAAAACATGGCAGAGCCACAATGTGAAAAAGAAAACTTCAGGCCAATATATCTGATGAATATGGATGCAAAATCCTCAACAAAATACTAGCATACTGAATCCATCAGCACATCAAAAAGCTAATCCACCACGATCAAGTAGGCTTTATTCCCAGGATGAAAGGTTGGTTCAACATAGGCAAATCAATAAATATGATTGATCACATAAAAGAACTAAAAAAAACCCCCACATGATTATTGAAATAGATGTAGAAAAGGCTTTTGATAAAATTCAACATCCTTTCATTTTAAAAACCTTCAACAAAGTAGGCATTGAAGGAACATACCTCAAAATTAGAAGAGCCATCTATGACAAACTCATAGCCAATACCATACTGAACAGGCAAAAGCTAGAAGCATTTGCCTTGAGAACTGGAACAACAAAAGGATATTCACTTTCCCCATTGCTATTCAACATAGTAGTGGAGGTCCCAGCCAGAGCAACCAGGCAAGAGAAAGAAAGAAAATAAATCCATATAGGAAGATAGTAATTCACACTATCTTTTTTCAAAACACTATAATTTTATACCTAGAAAGCCCCATAGTCTCTAATTAAAAGCTCCTAGATATGTCTTTTAAAAACTTTAGCAAACTTTCCAGATGTAAAATCAATGTACCAAAGTCAGTGGTATTTCTATGCACCAACAACGTCCAAGCTGGGAGCCAAATCAAGAATGCAATCTCATTCACAATAGCCACAGAAAAGTAATAAAAAACTTGTAAAAGAATACTTAGGAATACAGCTAACTAGAGAGGAGAAAGATCTCTACAATGAGAATTACAAAACACTGCTGAAAGAAATCAGAGACAATAAAAACAAATGGAAAAACATTCCATGCTCATGGATAGGAAGATTCAATATTGTTAAAATGACCATACTATGGAAAGCAATTTACAGATTCAATGCTATTCCTATCAAACTACCAATGACATTTTTCACATAATTACAAAAACTATTCTAAAACTTATAGGGATACTCCTTCAATGTAAATAAGGTTATAATTAATTAATTAATTAATTAAAATAAAACATATGAAACCAAAAAATAGTTCAAATAGCCAAAGCAATCCTAAACAAAAAGGATAAAGCCAGAGGCATCATACTACCTAACTTCAAACTATATTTCAAGGCTACAATAACCAAAACAGCATGGTGCTAGCACAGAAACAGACACATAGACCAATGGAACAGAATAGAGAGCTCAGAAATAAAGTCACACACCTAGAACCATCTGATTTTCAACAAACCTGACAAAACAAGTGAACAGGAAAAAGGACTTCTTATTCAGTAAATGATGCTGGGATAACTGGCTAGCCATATGCAGAAGACTGAAACTTCACCCTTTCTTTTCCCCATACACAAAAATCAACTCAAGATGAATTAAAGACTGAAATATAAAACCTAAAACAATGAAAACCCTAGAAGAAAACATAGAAAATATCATTCTGGACATAGACCCTGGCAAAAATTTCATGACGAAGATGCCAAAAGCAATTGCAACAAAACAAAGATTGACAAATGCAACCTGATTAAATTAAAGAGCTTCTGCATGGCAAAAGAAACTACCAAGAGAGTAAACAGACAACCTACAGAAAGGGAGAAATATTTGCAAACTAGTCATCTGACAAAGGTCTAATATCCAGAATCCATAAGGAACAAATCAAAAGTAAAAAAACCACCCCACTAAAAAATGGGTACTCCGTGCCACTCCCAGTCACAGCCTCCTGCGCATCGCTCAGCTCCAACATGGCAAAAATCTCCAGCCTTACAGAGACTGAGTGGTGCATTGAGTCCCTGATTGCTGTTTTCCAAAAGTATGCTGGAAAGGATGGTTACAACTGCAGTCTCTCCAAGACGGAGTTCCTAAGCTTCATGAATACAGAGCTGGCTGTCTTCACAAAGAACCAGAAGGACCCCAGTGTCCTTGACCGCATGAAGAAACTGGATGTCAACAGTGATAGGCAGTTAGATTTCCCAAAATTTCTTAATCTGATTGGTGGCCTAGCTGTGGCTTGCCATGACTCCTTCCTTAAGGCTGTCCCTTCCCAGAAATGGACCTGAGGACCCCTTGGGCCTGGCCTTCAAACCCCCCCGCCACCTTTCCTTCCAGCCTTTCTGTCATCATCTCCTCCTCACAGCCCACACGTCCCCTGAGCCCAGCACACCCACCACATCATGCAGGCCCCACCTGTGGATAGTAATAAAACAATGTCACTTTTTTAAAACATGAAAAAAAAGTGGGTGAAGTACATGAACACAAATTTCTCAAAATTAGATATTTATGCGGCCATCAATCATATGAAAAAGTGTTCAACATCACCAACCATTAGAGAAATGCAAATCAAAACCACACTAACCCAATCAGAATGGCTATTATTAAAAAGTAGGGCCCGGCGCGGTGGTTCAAGCCTGTAATCCCAGCACCTTGGGAGGCCGAGACAGGCAGATCACGAGGTCAGGAGATTGAGACCATCCTGGCTAACATGGTGAAACCCCGTCTCTACTAAAAAATACAAAAAAAACTAGCTGGGCGAGGTGGTGGGCGCCTGTAGTCCCAGCTACTCAGGAGGCTGAGGCAGGAGAATGGCCTAAACCCGGGAAGCGGAGCTTGCAGTGAGCTGAGATCGATCGCGCCACTGCACTCCAGCCTGGGTGACAAAGCGAGACTCCATCTCAAAAAAAAAAAAAAAAAAAAAAAGTAAAAAAAAAAAAAAACAGATGCTGGTAAGGTTGTGGAGAAAAGGGGATGCTTATACACTGCTGGTGGGAATGTAAACTAGTTCAAACACTGTGGAAAGCAATTTGGAAATTTCTCAAAGAACTTAAAACTGAACTACCATTTGACCCAGCAATCCCATTACTGGGTATATACCCAAAGGAATATAAATTAGCCTACCATAAAGACACATGCACATGTATGTTCACTGCAGCACTAGTCACAATAGCAAAGACATGGAATCAACCTAAATGCCATCAATAGTGGAATGGATAAAGAAAATGTGGTATATATATCCCATGAATATTACGCAGCCATTATAAAGAACAAGATAATGTCCTTTGCAGCAACATGGAAGGAGCTGGAGGCCAGTAAGCTGACTGAATTAATGCAGGAACAGAAAACTAAATACTGCATGTTCTCATTTATAAGCGGAGCTAAACACTGAGTACACACTGACTGAATTAATGCAGGAACAGAAAACTAAATACTGCGTGTTCTCATTTATAAGCGGAGCTAAACACTGAGTACACACGGACATAAAGAAGGGAACAACAGACACTGGAGCCTACTTGAGGGTGAAGGGTGGGAGGAGGGTGAAGACTGAAAAACTGCCTATTGAGTACTATGCTTATTACCTGGGTGACAAAATACTCCATACACCAAATCCCCACTGCATGCAATTCACTTATATAGCAAACCCACACATGTACCCCATGAACCTAAAACAGAAGTTGGAAGAAGAAAAAGTGTCAGCAGAAAAACAGAAGACATAAAGAAAAGTCAAAATTTTCAGAACTCAAAAATAAAATAATCAAAATAAAAAACCTTAATGGATGGTACAAGAGGAGAATGGCAGAGATAGAAGAAAATAACCAGTAAACTAGAAGACAGAGCAATAGAAATTAATCTGAGCAAAAGAGAAAAAACAAATGCTAACAGACTTAAAAAACACACACACACACAACAGCCCTAGGAACCTGTGGAACTTTAACAAAGGATCCTGTATTCATGTCATTGGAGTCTTGGAAGGAGATGGGAAAGAGGCAGGGCTGAAAAAGAATTCAAAGAAATAATTACTGAGGCTGGTCCCGGTGGCTCATGCCTGTAATCCCAGCAGTTTGGGTGACCAGGGTAGGCAGACTGCTTGAGCCCAGGAGTTTCAGACCATCCTGAGCAACATAGTGAAACCCCACGTCTACAAAAAATTCAAAAAAATTAGCCAGGTATGGTCGTTGCCCATCTCAGGAGACTGAGGTAGGCAGATCCCTTGACTCCAGGAGTCAGAGGCTGCAGTGAGCTGAGATTGCACCATTGCACTCCAGCCTGGGCGACAGAGTGAGATCCTGTCTCAAAATAAATACATAAATACATACATACATACATACATACATACATACATAAAAAAGAAAGAAAGGCCGGGCATGGTGGCTCAAGCCTGTAATCCCAGCACTTTGGGAGGCCGAGACGGGCGGATAACGAGGTCAGGAGATCGAGACCATCCTGGCTAACACGGTGAAACCCCGTCTCTACTACAAAATACAAAAAACTAGCCAGGCGAGGTGGCGGGCACCTGTAGTCCCAGCTACTTGGGAGGCTGAGGCAGGAGAATGGTGTGAACCTGGGAGGCGGAGGAGCTTGCAGTGAGCTGAGATCTGGCCACTGAACTCCAGCCTAGGTGACAGAGCGAGACTCCAGCTCAAAAAAAAAAAAAAAAAAAAAAAAGGAAAGAAAAAGAAATATGACTGGACTTCCCATACATGGCAAAAGATATAAACCTAAATATTCAAGGAGCTGAGCAAATCTCAAACAGAAAAAATCTAAAGAAATCCACAGTAAAACACAACATACTTTAGAAAACATTTGAACTTTGAATATTATACTTTGATACACTTTTGAAGGCTAAATTTAAAAAAAAATACTGAAAACAACAAGAGAAAAACAAAATCTTACCTAAAAGAGAAAAAGAATTCAACTAACAGTGGATTTCTCATCAGAAACTACGGAGGGCCAGAACAAAATGGCACAACACTTGCCAAATGCTGAAAGAAAGGAACTATTGACCCAGAATCCTATGTCCGGCAAAAATATCCTTCAGTAATGAAAAGAAACTGCATTCTCTGAGTTAAGAAAAACTAAAAAAAAAATGCAGCCAGCAGAACTTTTAGAACAGACATCTATTCTAAAAGTGTAGCTAAAGAAAATTCCCTAAACTGAAATGAAATGATAAAAGGAGGAATCTTGGAACATCAAAGAGGAAGAAATAAAAAACATGGATAAAATAAAACAAGCCTTCACTTTCTTCCTGAGTTTATAAAATATGTGTAAAACTTGAGTTTAAAATAAGTTTGATGATTAAAACATACAGTAAAATGACAGCAGCAACAGATTGTAATAAATAGTGTTGATATAATCACTAGAACCACTAAAAAAAGCTTTGTAAAGTGATATATTTTAAAAATAGATAAATCAAAATATAACTCTAAACAATGTTCAAGTAAAATGTTCTGCCACAAGAAGGTTAAAAACAAAGAAAACAGAAATTGAAAACCACGAATAGAAACCACAAAATAAAATCTCAGACTTAAACTCTAACATATTAATAACTATATTAAATATAAGTGGCCAACTGGTAAATATACCAATTAAGACATACATTGACAGATTGGATTTAAAAATATTACCCAACTGTTTACAAGAAACTCACTTCAAATATAAGAATAAAGTCAGGCTGAAGGTGAAAGGATGGAAAATGATGAATTTATCATACACATAGTAATGAAAAGAAAGCAGAAGTGATTATGCCGTTATCAGAAAAAAGCACACTTCAGAGCAAACAAAATTATCTTATCAGAGAAAGAAGAAAAAGTCATCGTTAAATTATTTTTTAAAAAATCCAACAAGAAGACCCTGCAATCCTAAATGCATATGCTCCAAACATAGAGCTACAAAATATGTGAAGAAAAACAGATGACGTGAAAGGAGAAATGCACAAGTAAATAATTTTACTAGGAGACTTCAGAATCCCTCTGTCAAAAAACTAGAATTAGTATTTTCAACTAGTTATTTTAGTTGATAGAAGAACTAGACAGAAATTCCCCCAAAATTGAGACAAACTCAACAATACTATGATAAAGACCCTGTTTAAGAGAATGAAGACAAGCTACAGACTAGGAAAATATATTTGCAAGCCATATATATGAAAAATAATTAGCATCTATAATATGTAAAGAACATCCTAAGATCCAAAATTCATAAAACAAACAATTCAAATAGAAATGGAGCAAAATAGGGGGGCGAAGCAAGATGGCCGAATAGGAACAGCTCCAGTCTCCAACTCCCAGCGCGAGCGACACAGAAGACCGGCGATTTCTGCATTTTCAACTGAGGTACTGGGTTCATCTCACTGGGGAGTGCCAGACGATCGGTGCTGGTCAGCTGCTGCAGCCCGACCAGCGAGAGCTGAAGCAGGGCGAGGCATTGCCTCACCTGGAAAGCGCAAGGGGGAAGGGAATCCCTTTTCCTAGCCAGGGGAACTGAGACACACAACACCTGGAAAATCGGGTAACTCCCACCCCAATACTGCGCTTTAAGCAGACAGGCACACCAGGAGATCATATCCCACACCTGGCCGGGAGTGTCCCACACCCACGGAGCCTCCCTCATTGCTAGCACAGCAGTCTGTGATCTACCGGCAAGGCAGCAGCGAGGCTGGGGGAGGCGCGCCCGCCATTGCTGAGGCTTAAGTAGGTAAACAAAGCTGCTGGGAAGCTCGAACTGGGTGGAGCTCACAGCAGCTCAAGGAAACCTGACTGTCTCTGTAGACTCCACCTCTGGGGACAGGGCACAGTAAATAATAACAAACGCAGCAGCTCTGCAGACGCAAACGACTCTGTCTGACAGCTTTGAAGAGAGCAGTGGATCTCCCAACACGGAGGTTGAGATCTGAGAAGGGACAGACTCCCTGCTCAAGTGGGTCCCTGACCCCTGAGTAGCCTAACTGGGAGACATCCCCCACTAGGGGCAGTCTGACACCCCACACCTCACAGGGTGGAGTACACCCCTGAGAGGAAGATTCCAAAGCAAGAATCAGACAGGTACACTCGCTGTTCAGAAATATTCTATCTTCTGCAGCCTCTGCTGCTGATACCCAGGCAAACAGGGTCTGGAGTGGACCTCAAGCAATCTCCTACAGCTACAACCTACAGCTGAGGATCCTGACTGTTAGAAGGAAAGCTATCAAACAGGAAGGACACCTACACCAAAACCCCATCAGTACATCACCATCATCAAAGACCAGAGGCAGATAAAACCACAAAGATGGGGAAAAAGCAGGGCAGAAAAGCTGGAAATTCAAAAAATAAGAGCGCATCTCCCCCGGCAAAGGAGCGCAGCTCATCGCCAGCAACGGATCAAAGCTGGACGGAGAATGACTTCGACGAGATGAGAGAAGAAGGCTTCAGTCCATCAAATTTCTCAGAGCTAAAGGAGGAATTACGTACCCAGCGCAAAGAAACTAAAAATCTTGAAAAAAAAGTGGAAGAATTGATGGCTAGAGTAATTAATGCAGAGAAGCTCACAAACGAAATGAAAGAGACGAAAAACATGGCACAAGAAATACGTGACAAATGCACAAGCTTCAGTAACCGTCTCGATCAACTGGAAGAAAGAATGTCAGCGATGGAGGATCAAATGAATGAAATGAAGCGAGAAGAGAAACCAAAAGAAAAAAGAAGAAAAAGAAATGAACAAAGCCTGCAAGAAGTATGGGATTATGTAAAAAGACCAAATCTACGTCTGATTGGGGTGCCTGAAAGTGACGGGGAAAATGGAACCAAGTTGGAAAACACTCTTCAGGATATCATCCAGGAGAACTTCCCCAACCTAGTAGGGCAGGCCAACATTCAAATCCAGGAAATACAGAGAACGCCACAAAGATACTCCTCAAGAAGAGCAACTCCAAGACACATAATTGCCAGATTCACCAAAGTTGAAATGAAGGAAAAAATCTTAAGGGCAGCCAGAGAGAAAGGTCGGGTTACCAACAAAGGGAAGCCCATCAGACTAACAGCAGATCTCTCGGCAGAAACTCTTCAAGCCAGAAGAGAGTGGGGGCCAATATTCAACATTCTTAAAGAAAAGAATTTTAAACCCAGAATTTTATATCCAGCCAAACTAAGTTTCATAAGTGAAGGAGAAATAAAATCCTTTACAGATAAGCAAATGCTTAGAGATTTTGTCACCACTAGGCCTGCCTTACAAGAGACCCTGAAGGAAGCACTAAACATGGAAAGGAACAACCGGTACCAGCCATTGCAAAAACATGCCAAAATGTAAAGACCATCAAGGCTAGGAAGAAACTGCATCAACTAACGAGCAAAATAACCAGTTAATATCATAATGGCAGGATCAAGTTCACACATAACAATCTTAACCTTAAATGTAAATGGACTAAATGCTCCAATTAAAAGACACAGACTGGCAAACTGGATAAAGAGTCAAGACCCATCAGTCTGCTGTATTCAGGAGACCCATCTCACACGCAGAGACATACATAGGCTCAAAATAAAGGGATGGAGGAAGATTTACCAAGCAAATGGAGAACACAAAAAAGCGGGGGTTGCAATACTAGTCTCTGATAAAACAGACTTTAAACCATCAAAGATCAAAAGAGACAAAGAAGGCCATTACATAATGGTAAAGGGATCAATTCAACAGGAAGAGATAACTATCCTAAATATATATGCACCCAATACAGGAGCACCCAGATTCATAAAGCAAGTCCTTAGAGACTTACAAAGAGACTTAGACTCCCATACAATAATAATGGGAGACTTCAACACTCCACTGTCAACATTAGACAGATCAACGAGACAGAAAGTTAACAAGGATATCCAGGAATTGAACTCATCTCTGCAGCAAGCAGACCTAATAGACATCTATAGAACTCTCCACCCCAAATCAACAGAATATACATTCTTCTCAGCACCACATCGTACTTACTCCAAAATTGACCACGTAATTGGAAGTAAAGCACTCCTCAGCAAATGTACAAGAACAGAAATTATAACAAACTGTCTCTCAGACCACAGTGCAATCAAACTAGAACTCAGGACTAAGAAACTCAATCAAAACCGCTCAACTACATGGAAACTGAACAACCTGCTCCTGAATGACTACTGGGTACATAACGAAATGAAGGCAGAAATAAAGATGTTCTTTGAAACCAATGAGAACAAAGATACAACATACCAGAATCTCTGGGACACATTTAAAGCAGTGTGTAGAGGGAAATTTATAGCACTAAATGCCCACAAGAGAAAGCAGGAAAGATCTAAAATTGACACTCTAACATCGCAATTAAAAGAACTAGAGAAGCAAGAGCAAACACATTCGAAAGCTAGCAGAAGGCAAGAAATAACTAAGATCAGAGCAGAACTGAAGGAGATAGAGACACAAAAAACCCTCCAAAAAATCAATGAATCCAGGAGTTGGTTTTTTGAAAAGATCAACAAAATTGACAGACCACTAGCAAGACTAATAAAGAAGAAAAGAGAGAAGAATCAAATCGACGCAATTAAAAATGATAAAGGGGATATCACCACCGACCCCACAGAAATACAAACTACCATCAGAGAATACTATAAACACCTCTACGCAAATAAACTGGAAAATCTAGAAGAAATGGATAATTTCCTGGACACTTACACTCTTCCAAGACTAAACCAGGAAGAAGTTGAATCCCTGAATAGACCAATAGTAGGCTCTGAAATTGAGGCAATAATTAATAGCCTACCAACCAAAAAAAGTCCAGGACCAGATGGATTCACAGCTGAATTCTACCAGAGGTACAAGGAGGAGCTGGTACCATTCCTTCTGAAACTATTCCAATCAATAGAAAAAGAGGGAATCCTCCCTAACTCATTTTATGAGGCCAACATCATCCTGATACCAAAGCCTGGCAGAGACACAACAAAAAAAGAGAATTTTAGACCAATATCCCTGATGAACATTGATGCAAAAATCCTCAATAAAATACTGGCAAACCGGATTCAGCAGCACATCAAAAAGCTTACCCACCATGATCAAGTGGGCTTCATCCCTGGGATGCAAGGCTGGTTCAACATTCGCAAATCAATAAACATAATCCAGCATATAAACAGAACCAAAGACAAGAACCACATGATTATCTCAATAGATGCAGAAAAGGCTTTTGACAAAATTCAACAGCCCTTCATGCTAAAAACGCTCAATAAATTCGGTATTGATGGAACGTACCTCAAAATAATAAGAGCTATTTATGACAAACCCACAGCCAATATCATACTGAATGGGCAAAAACTGGAAAAATTCCCTTTGAAAACTGGCACAAGACAGGGATGCCCTCTCTCACCACTCCTATTCAACATAGTGTTGGAAGTTCTGGCTAGGGCAATCAGGCAAGAGAAAGAAATCAAGGGGATTCAGTTAGGAAAAGAAGAAGTCAAATTGTCCCTGTTTGCAGACGACATGATTGTATATTTAGAAAACCCCATTGTCTCAGCCCAAAATCTCCTTAAGCTGATAAGCAACTTCAGCAAAGTCTCAGGATACAAAATTAATGTGCAAAAATCACAAGCATTCTTATACACCAGTGACAGTCAAACAGAGAGCCAAATCAGGAATGAACTTCCATTCACAATTACTTCAAAGAGAATAAAATACCTAGGAATCCAACTTACAAGGGATGTAAAGGACCTCTTCAAGGAGAACTACAAACCACTGCTCAGTGAAATCAAAGAGGACACAAACAAATGGAAGAACATACCATGCTCATGGATAGGAAGAATCAATATCGTGAAAATGGCCATACTGCCCAAGGTAATTTATAGATTCAATGCCATCCCCATCAAGCTACCAATGAGCTTCTTCACAGAATTGGAAATAACTGCTTTAAAGTTCATATGGAACCAAAAAAGAGCCCGCATCTCCAAGACAATCCTAAGTCAAAAGAACAAAGCTGGAGGCATCACGCTACCTGACTTCAAACTATACTACAAGGCTACAGTAACCAAAACAGCATGCTACTGGTACCAAAACAGAGATATAGACCAATGGAACAGAACAGAGTCCTCAGAAATAATACCACACATCTACAGCCATCTGATCTTTGACAAACCTGAGAGAAACAAGAAATGGGGAAAGGATTCCCTATTTAATAAATGGTGCTGGGAAAACTGGCTAGCCATAAGTAGAAAGCTGAAACTGGATCCTTTCCTTACTCCTTATACGAAAATTAATTCAAGATGGATTAGAGACTTAAATGTTAGACCTAATACCATAAAAATCCTAGAGGAAAACCTAGGTAGTACCATTCAGGACATAGGCATGGGCAAAGACTTCATGTCTAAAACACCAAAAGCAACGGCAGCAAAAGCCAAAATTGACAAATGGGATCTCATCAAACTAAAGAGCTTCTGCACAGCAAAAGAAACTACCATCAGAGTGAACAGGCAACCTACAGAATGGGAGAAAATTTTTGCAATCTACTCATCTGACAAAGGGCTAATATCCAGAACCTACAAAGAACTCAAACAAATTTACAAGAAAAAAACAAACAACCCCATCCAAAAGTGGGCAAAGGATATGAACAGACATTTCTCAAAAGAAGACATTCATACAGCCAACAGACACATGAAAAAATGCTCATCATCACTGGCCATCAGAGAAATGCAAATCAAAACCACAATGAGATACCATCTCACACCAGTTAGAATGGCGATCATTCAAAAGTCAGGAAACAACAGGTGCTGGAGAGGATGTGGAGAAATAGGAACACTTTTACACTGTTGGTGGGAGTGTAAACTAGTTCAACCATTATGGAAAACAGTATGGCGATTCCTCAAGGATCTAGAACTAGATGTACCATATGACCCAGCCATCCCATTACTGGGTATATACCCAAAGGATTATAAATTATGCTGCTATAAGGACACATGCACACGTATGTTTATTGCAGCACTATTCACAATAGCAAAGACTTGGAATCAACCCAAATGTCCATCAGTGACAGATTGGATTAAGAAAATGTGGCACATATACACCATGGAATACTATGCAGCCATAAAAAAGGATGAGTTTGTGTCCTTTGTAGGGACATGGATGCAGCTGGAAACCATCATTCTTAGCAAACTATCACAAGAACAGAAAACCAAACACCGCATGTTCTCACTCATAGGTGGGAACTGAACAATGAGATCACTTGGACTCGGGAAGGGGAACATCACACACCGGGGCCTATCATGGGGAGGGGGGTGGGAGGAGGGATTGCATTGGGAGTTATACCTGATGTAAATGACGAGTTGATGGGTGCAGCACACCAACATGGCACAAGTATACATATGTAGCAAACCTGCACGTTGTGCACATGTACCCTACAACTTGAAGTTTAATAATAATAAATAAATTAAAAAAAAAAAAAAAGAAATGGAGCAAAATACATAAAGACATGTTTCACATACAGATGGCAAATAAACACAAAAAGATGTACATCATCATTAGTCAATAGGGAAATGCAAATTAAAACTATAATGATATATCACTACGTATGTGTAAGAATGAGTAAAATAAAAAATAGTGACAATACCAAATGCAGGTGAGGATACAGATAAACCTAATTTTGGTTGTGCTTAGGTTGTATCCATTGACTACTGAGTATGTAGCACAAGGAAATTTGCACAGTTTCACTCATTCAACAAATATGATATTGAATCAACTCCATATTCCAGGAAGTAAGCACCTAGGATACAGCTAGGAAATATACAATGGGCACAGGAAAACAGGAGAAAACAAGGTCATTCGCTGAGAATGAAAGGGGGAGAGGAGGTTTGGGATAACTGGAGAGAGAAGATATGAAACAGGCATCAAGGGGTTAGCAAAAGTAAGGCTCAGGGACCAAATCAGGATCTGTGGCCTATTTTTGTACCAGTAATGTGAAAAGGACAGTTTGTTACCTTTCCCCCAGCAGTTTAAGATAAGAGAGTTTAAAACTTATAGGGGAGATAAGGAAGACGTGGGTGGGTGGGTTTCATGCCTTTCTCTAAGTGGCTCCTGTTCTCCCAGGCTTTACCATGGAGGATGCTTTCTGAGCGCTCTTGCTAATCTTTTGTCAGCACCTTATGAGATCTGTGTAAAAATGTCTGTAAACAATTGCAAATTCCCTTGCTAACCCATACTAGGCATTTACTGACTGACTGGTGAACAATTTGAGTTGAATTCTTTACCATTGTGTCTAGTGGCACGACCCGCGTAATTAAATGCTTGTTTCTGTTCTCCTTGCACGTGCTTTTTTGTTTTAATTTATTTTGGGTTATTTGATTGCCCTGTGATCTCAGCTCCCTGACTGCTTCAGGAAAAGTTGTAAATTTGAAGACTGTTTGGCTTTTGTTGTTCTTGCTGCTGACATTGCTGGAAGGCCACGAGCAATGTTCTTTTTGGCTTTCTACATCCAAGGGAAAGCTGACCCAACATGATTAAATCCAACTCTCCATTTTCTCTGTGTTCATACTTGGGAATCTGATTATAGCTGGAGAAACACAATTCTGTTGGCTGGTTTTGTTCTCAGTTCAACACCATCAACCTCAAATGAAGCCCTTGGTGCTGCACAAGAAACTCACATTATATCCCTAGTCTATTCATTCTCTTAGATAAGAGGTCAGCAAGCTTTTCCTATAAAGAGCCAGATGATAAGTATTTTAGGCTTTGTGAGATAGTCTCTGTCTCATACTCTTTAATGTGTTTACATTTACCCCTAGGTTTGTATATGCATATTTGGTTTATCTATCTATTCATTCATGCATTTGTTTGGTATTTATCCTTTTTGATGTTCTCTGAGTTTCTTGGATCTGTGGTTTGGTATCTGTTACTAATTTTGGAAAATTCTCAGTCATTTATTTTTCAAATATTTATTCTTCCTCATCTTTCCTCTCCCACCGGGATTCTAATTATGCATATATTAGAATAGTTGATATGGTGTCACAGCTCTTAGATGCTCTATCGTTTCCTTCCACCACTTTTTCTTCTCTTTGCATTCCTATTGACCTATCTTCAAACTCACTGATTATTTCTTCTGCTGTTCTATGTCTGTTGATGAGCCCATCTAAGGCATTTTTTACTTCTTTTTTTTTATGTCTAGCATTTCCCTTTGATTCTTATAGTGTCCATCTCTCTGCTAAAATTATCTGTCTGATCTTGCATATCATCTATCTTTTCCACTTGGGTCTTTAAAATATTAATCATAGTAACTTAAATCTGTCCAGTTGTTCCAGTATCTGTATCTTCTTTGGGTTGATGATTGCTCTGTCTCTTTGGATTGTGCTTTTTCTTACCTTTAGGTATGCCTCATAATTTTTGCTGGAAGTTAGACATGTTGTATAAGACAGTAGACACAGAGGTCAGTATTTTTATGCTTGAAAATAAGAACATCTTTCTGTTACATCTTTATTGTAGGGATTTGTGTTAATCTAGTTAGGGTGGGCTGGATTTGAAATTTGTAATTGCTATAGTTACCAAAGCTGGAGTTTGTTGCTGCTATGGACACTAGCAATTTCAAATTCCTCTAATGGTACCTTGTTTTGAGCTTGGTTTTGGGTTTTCCTCTGTGCTGCTCCCTAGAAAGAAAAGGCCTTGCAAAACTCACTTGGTCACATTCCACTGTGATTTTTACCAAAGGCTTGTTCATGTAATGGGGGAAGAGTGACAGGTTTTCTGATGTTCCAATTAAGCCTCAGTCTTAGGCAGGTACTGTGAATTTGGGACTTGGGGCTGTACCCTTCATAAGTGTTCCCTCCTCAAGGAATATGACTGTTTTTTAACATTTAGGGTTTTTTTTTTTTTTCCTGCCTGTTCTCTTTCACCAGCTTCACTGAATACCCACCAGTGTCCTCAGACAATGGATTTGATACCGTTCTCCCTGCAGATCATGGCTTTCTTTTCCTTAGGAAAGATTTCACAACATGGGTGTGCGCAGAGTCTGAGCAATGATTGCTTTTCCTGTCCCCTAGCCAGCATCATAGGAAAGCTTTCTCTAAATACTTCCCCAGTCTTCCCTGAGAGAGCCTGCTCACCTTCACATTTCATGCCAGCTCACACCAAGTCTGTAGCAGTTCATTAAAAAATTTCTGGTTTAATCTTTGTACCAGTTTATATGGCATTCAAAAGCATCTATCTCAGTCAAGCAGTTCCTATCCCAGAATGCTCAGTTCCTATTGCTTTCTGCAGGCACCTGTCCTTCTTGAAATTCTGCGTTGGTTGTCCTCTGACTTCAGTTTTCTGAAGGGTTCAAGAAAAGGTGTTATCTTGCAGTTTGTCCAGCTATTTTCCTGTCGTAGGAATGAGAATATCATCATTCCAGCTCTCTTCATCACCAAACTGACACCTGAAGCCTCCAGAAGCTAAATATATAAAGAATTAAGAGTTCTTTATATATTAGGTGTATTAGCCCTTTATCTGTGAGGTATATTGCAAATATATTCTCCTGGCCGGGCATGGTGGCTCACGCCTATAATCCAACACTTTGGGAGGCCAAGGCAGGAGGATCACTGGAGGCCAGGAGTTTGAGACTAGCCTGGCCAACATGGTGAAACCCCGTTTCTACTAAAAATACAAAAATTAGCCAGGTGTGGTGGCACGCATATGTAATCCCAGCTATTCAGAGGCTGAAGCTGGAGAATCGCTTGAACCTGGGAGGCGGAGGCTGCAGGGAGCCAAAATCACACCACTGCACTTCAATCTGGGCGATGAAGTGACACTGTCTCAGAACAAACAAAAAGAAACCAAACAAATATCTTCTCCCAGTTTGTCAACTGTCTTTCGATTTTGTTTATTTATTTTGTTTTTTAAACTCTGCCCATTTTGCCTTTCCCACAGAAACCCCAATAAAAACCCCAACTTAGGCTTTACCCTCAGTACTGCTTCTGCCTGACCAAACTGTATCTCTCCTGTGGCTCTGTGTGATGTGACTTGTCCTCTTCTCCATGGAAGTATTAATCATAAATTCTTCTTTCAGTGGCACTGATCTGTCTGTGTCATCACTCAAGTCAACCACATAAATTAAGACCTGGGTACAGAACAACTCTGATTCTATTTCTATAAAATTCTAGCAAACGCAAACTAAACCATAATGACAAAAAGAATAGTGGTTTCCTAGGGATGGGATGTGGGCAAAGAGAGACGAAGGAAGGAGGGATTACCAAGGAGCACAGGGAAATTTCGGGATAAGGGATATGCTCATTGTCTTGACTGGTGATGGTTTTACAGGTGGGCCAAAACTAATCAAACTTTACACTTCATCTATATGACCAGCTATCATATGTCAATTATACCTCAATAAAGCTGTTTTAAAAACACTTAGGGTATACCTACTGAAAATAAAACTGCTTTTAAGTACAGACTATATAATCATGTGCATAGAAAAATCCAAAGGATTCTACAAACAAGCTACTAGAACCGCTGACTTCATCAAGATGCAGGTACAAAGTTAATATTCAAAATCAACTGTATTTCTATACAAAGGCAACAAAAAATGGAAAAATAAAAATTGTAAAATAATACCATTTATAATAAAAGAGTACTGGGGAAAACTATACATTGAAAAAATACAAAACATTGCTGAGACAAATTAAAAATAATCGACAAGATGGAGATCTATACTATGATCATGGATTATAAAATTAAATATTGTTAAGATGTCAATTCTTCCCAAATATGTGTACAAATCCAACATAATCCCAACCAAAATCCCAGTAGGTTTTTTTTTTTGAGAAATTAATAAGCGGACCCTAACATTTAGATAGAAATGCAATTTTAAAAAGGAAAAACAAAATGAGAGAACTATCTACTTTCAAGATTTATTGTAAAGCTACAGTAATCAAGACAGTGTGGTACTGGCATAATTATAGATCAAGAGAATAATAGAGTCCAGAAACAGATTCACACATAATGTGGTCAATTAATTTTCAACGAATGTACCGAGACAATTAATTCAATGGGGGAAAAGACAGCTACCATAATGGAGCATTTTTTGGCATTCTGAAAATGTTTTGTAATTCAATCGTGGTGATGGATACATAGCTTCATACATTTGTCAAAACTCAGAGAATGGTACACTCACAATTGGCACATTTTATTACATGTAAGTCATACCTCAAAAAAGCTGAGTTGGTGACAAAGATTTATATATGTTGTTGATAAAAGAACAAATCCAAATGCTTATTAAACATGGAAATATATTTATCCCCATAAATAATAAGGGAAGTACAAATTAAAACAAAAAGCATATCACAGTCATCATAAGAGTAAAAATCACAGGGTCTGACAATTCAAAATCTAATAAGTATATGAGAAAATTCTAGACAGTAGTATGAACTGCTACATTTGCTTCAGACAGCAATTTAGCAATATCTGGTAAAGCTGAAAAAGCATACACTCTATAACAGCAAGTCCACTTCTAGGTATATATCCTAGACAAAATACTGCACATATACAGAAGAAAACCACACAGAAGTGCACATTTTAGATTACATTGCTTGTAATTGAAAAATTGGAAATAATATATTAAGATGGGGAAATACATAAACTTTAGAATTCATAAAATGGTTAAAATTAGAGAAATTATATATATAAAGTTCAAAAATATAATTTTGAAGAAAAATCCTACAGTGATACATTCAGTGTGAGATCATTTATGTGAACTTAAAGCACATAATAAAACAATCTCTGAAAACAGAGATTGGATGGATACACACACCAAATCTTAATAAAGGTATGTTGGACTAGAAGCAGAACAAAGGTGATTTTAACTGTATTTATAATATTTTAATTATTGTAAAATAGTTGATGCAAAAATGACAAAGATCAGCATTTATTTATTTTAGATGGTTGATCACACACATTTGAATATTATTTTCTAAGTCTCTGTAGTTTTAAGCATTTCAAAATCTAAAGAATAATAATTTTAAAATACCATAAAAATATGAATAAAGGACTAGAAATCAGTAACTTTTAATTAATATGCTGGATTCTGAGACAACTTTAAACTCGACAGTAGTATTTACCATGGTGTCAAATTTAGCATTTATCTTGAATTCACAAACTGAGTTCACTAATTTTGTCTCCATTTTTCAAATTTCTAGCATTTACAGACTACTATAACAACCATACTCTTTTAGGCTAAGTGTTGGAAGATAGTAATAGATTTCTGGCCGTGTGACTAAAGAAATCTTACCGTACTAACGTAACTCCAAGATCACTATTCAAGCTCATCACTCTCACTGTTCCTTCGCGTGGTCATCGTGCCCACCTATGAGGTGTCCAAAGCCAAAAGCCCAAGCCCATTTAGAACCTTTTTGGCTCCCATGACTCTCTTTTTCATTTGGTTTGTCTATTACCCTGGCCATTATTTACACACTAAGGTTCATTCTTTGAGTTCATAAGACAACAGTTTCTGAGGTCTTTAAATTTTACAAGAGGAACTTACGATATTCTGCTCAACTGTAAGGATACACAAAATTAATTCACTTGAAAGCTCTCCTCCCTTTCTTTTTAACAAGATTGTGCTGACTATTTTTATCTGATAAAGAGGATCACTCTACAAATATTATTTGTCTCAAATGATGACTCACCTCTGGATAAAGATGGAAGCGTTTTACTGTATTAATTACAAGAGGATATTCAGTAAGCCTGTCATTCATAATCATCCACAGTCCTTCCAAAAATGAAGGTGCTTCAATAATGGTCTTGAAGTAGGAATAATAAAGTCCCTTTAGGAAAAAAAAAAACAAAAAGCACATATTGTCAATGTAATTAAAACTTTAAAATAATTATTTTTATCACTTCTATAGAATATTTTTTTCTGAAAAAAAAAAAGGTCAATAATAAGACTCCCTAATTACTCCTCGCTATTTTGCATTCTTGGACTTTAAAAAGCACGTATTTTCAGGTGATCACTGTACTATTCTTTCAAATTTTCTATAGGCTTTCAAACTAAAGAGTTGGAGGGATGGTCAAACGATTTAAAGAGTTTCTCTAATAATGTCTTAAAAGGTATAGACTGTATATGTTTAATTTTCCCAAATCTGGTTTTATCCCCCACATTTGAGATGCTTGAAGGTTGACATCTGATTAATTCTGTCATAAACAGGGATGCCTTCATGCCTCTGTACAACTTTGCATATAGAAAATTACTTCTTTTTTTCCCATGCTCTTAGGAAATAAAATATAATGACCATAAGCATCATGAGCAAGGAATCCAATGCTTCTGGCTTACTTCATAGCTCCATCAAATCCTCTGTGCAAGGTGAAAGCTCAGTGTCGATTGACTATTGTTGCTCACAAATGCTATATACTAAAAAGCAGATTATTTTAGTGTCTTACACTTCAGCATATAAAATAAAGGCTTCATTAGGGTAGTAAAAGTGCTGTTGAGTTAAAATTCATAGATTAACAACAGCACGTTGTGTCTTATTTCCCCATCAGTTTCTTGCTTTCACTCCTAAAATCTAAAAAGCTAAAAAGGGCCACATTGTTTAAAATGCACTCTCCCTAAAAAATGCTATATGCTGTAATCATATCTGCCTCATCCAACACGAGTAACTGCTAAATTAAAGGTCTGTTTTAGCTGATGTCTGAAAGGCCATTACCTCATAGCTGATTGGCAAAATATGAGTTCATAAAGAATTTTCCTTTCTGCTTAGGAAGATAACAAAACAATACAACAATTAAAGGATACCTAATATGCAAAAGTCTATATTTAGGGAAATATTAAAAATATAAATAAGTTACTAATAACAGCTATTATTTTGTGTTAAGTATTCTGCTATGTGTTGCCATTCATTATCCCCCTTCATTTTCCCTAAACCCCTCTAAGGTTGGCATTGTTTTTATTGAGCAGATGAAATGACTGAGAATCTGAGAGGTTACCTGACTAGCCATCATACAGGAAAGCACAGAACTGCTCTTAGAATCCAGTGATCTGTCACCAAAGTCCAGACTCTGCCACAGTTACACTCTTTATTTAATAATATTTTATATTCTGTCTTTGGAAATACCTTTAAAATGTTCAAATGTCATACATATGTTATGTATCCAATGCTTTGAAACTTTATAGGGGCAATATAGGGATGAAAATTAAAAAGCAGTGACTGAGGGGCCTAGCATAGGCAAATTCATAGAGACAGAAAATATAGTTGGGTGTGATTAGTGTTTAGTGAGTAGAGTTTCTGTTTGGGATAGCAAAAAGTTCTGGATGTGGACAGTGGTAATAGTTGCAAGACATCACAAATGTACTTAATGTCACTGAATTGTACGCTTAAATGATAAACATTGAAATTTTTTATTACAAATTTAAATCTAAATTTTATCATAATTTAAACAAAAAGCAATGGCCAGAGTGAGGAGAGCCAGTTTCAATGCTTTACTAGGCCCCCGATCAGCTGTGAGCAGATCTGGAAGATGGACGGTTGTGGTGTCTTCCAAACATAAAATTGTGTAATTTTGGCATTCGCTATCCCACTTACTCCTCCCAATAATTATGTGAGATGTGTAGGGCAGAAAACTCCATTTTAAAGATTAACTATCGAAAAACAGAAAATTATTTAAAAATTATATCAAAAGTTATCTCTTAAAAGAGATTATCTTGAAACCAAAAGAGAGGCAAATCATCATCACCATTAAAAGACCCAGGTGAAACATGGGATCTCCCAACTGTAGCCAAAGACAAAGCAATTTCTGATAACATCTCATTTCATTCCCCTTTATCACTTCCTCAGTGCTTCCTTTGTCCTCCTTCCTCACCTATTACAATTCATCTTTATTATCTTAAAAAGAAGTCTGCATTAGGAAAGAGTGAGAGATAATGAAATAAGTAACAGAAAAATAATCTCAAACACTTTACTATTTAAATAATAAACCCGGGTTATAGCTTATGAAACAGTGCAGTTCACCAAAAGCTGGTTTCAATGCCTAATACATTTCTACCTCATAGTCTCGATATTCTTAAACCACAAATTAATCCGTTAGAAGAAGAAACCTAACCATTTCAGTGCGAAAAGTCATCTCCCGTTCCAAAGATGAGAGGTGAGAGAAATGACGATCATTTTCAAAAAGTGTTACTAAATGTAACCTAGAAAAAAATGAAGTATCATATTACAATAAGAACAAGTTTTAAAACCAACAGTAAAATAAGCGATAAGTAAGAAAGCCATAAAAAGAAAACAATAAATTGTTATAATAGTAATTTTATAATTTGCTTACTAACCTGTATGGTTTTAGGCATTTATAATCCAGTATGGCACACACCTGAAATTCCTTAACTCAGTGGTTTTTAAGCTTAATTGTGGCCTGGTGCATTGGCTCATGCCTGTTATCCCAGCACTTTCAGAGCCCGAGGCAGGCAGATCACTTGAGGTGAGGAGTTCAAGACCAGCCTGCCCAATATGGTGAAACCCCCGTCTCTACTAAAAATACAAAAATTAGCCAGCCATGATAGTGTATGTCTGTAATCCTGGCTGCTAGGGAGGCTGAGGCAGGAGAACTGCTTGAACCCAGGGGGCAGAGGATGCAGTGAGCAGAGATCATGCCACTGCACTCCAGCCTGGGTGACAGAGTGAGATTCTGTCTCCAAAAAAACCCACCTTAATTGTACATCTAAAATTCATGTGGCTTTTTTCACCCTTCCTTCCATCCCAGGCCTCTAAATAAGAACAGACGCAGGTTATTGTTTGTTTTTTAAGCTTCAAGTGATTCTAATCTACCAGCCTTGGGAAATACCTCCATAACTGTTGAAAAAGGTTCAAAATATAATTTTAAATAAAATTACTTTAAATCAAAGCAGACTTACAATAAGTATAATATCACATAAGGGATCAACTTTCAAGTGCCAAAGAATGCAGGTGTGTGCTTGAAGACATTTTAGTAGCGAATCAACAGCTGTAGGCAGTGAAGGAGCATATGTGATAAACAAAATTAGCTGCAGTCAACAATCATGCTACAGCTAACTCATGTAGTCAGTACTTGCCAGTGAAGTTGAAAATAAAGCAAAGTTCCATATATTAACCCTGTTTTCCACCAACCCTTCTTTACATGTAGGACATATGCCAGGGTACCAAAAACTGCAGGAATATTCCCTACCATTGCAGCCTCAGTTCTAACATCAAAATCTCCCTGCAGACTAAATGTCTAGAGCAGCACTGTGTCAACAGAACATAGAGGCAGATCTCATACCTCCCAAGGGTAGAAATCGCTGAGCACAGGTAAAAATAAAATATTCCAGAGGGAAATATTATTTTACGAAGTTTTTAAAACACTTTTGTAAAATAATATACATAGGCTTGCACACTAAAAGACTCAAAGTCATTTAACTCTGTATAACCACTGCAGAATCTTTATCTTCTTTTTTACCTGATTTCCAATTGGCAGGTGTTACTAAACTTTACCACCAGTTATTTCACTGGCTGGCTGTGCTGGCTCATACCTGTAATCCCAACACTTTGGGAGGCCGAGGCAGGTGGATCATTTGAGGCCAGGAGTTTGACACCACACTGGCCAACACGGTGAAACCTCGTCTCCACTAAAAATACAACAAATTGGCTGGGTGTGGTGGCGCACACCTGTAATCCCAGCTACTCGGAAGGCTGAGGCACGAGAATCACTTGAGCCTGGGAGGCAGAGGTTGCAGTGAGTCAAGATCGTGCCACCACACTCCAGCCTGGGAGACAGAGCAAGACTCTGTCTCAAAAAAAAAAAAAAAAAAAAAAAAAGAAAAAGAAAAAGAAAGAAGTTATTTCACTAGCAACATATAATTACCATAAAATAAAGGAGGGTTTTAAATGAACTACACATGCAAAATACACTAGAAAAGCTAGATATTTAAAGAAACATGTAGTGAATTATTTGGTAAAGCAAAAATATTTTAATTCATAAGTTACTATTCCCCTAATGCATCTATTTTGTAAATGCTGTTTCATATAAGTTTGTAAAAAAGCAAAATATATGCATAAATTGATGCACATAAAGATGTTTTACAACTATAGCCAGAAGTTATTGTTTTACTGTATGCAAAGAGTGATGGCAATTTTTAATTCAAATGTTTCTAAATATTTCAAACTGAAACTAAATCTTACCAATGTAAAATTGCCACAAAGACGGCTGGAAAAAAGAAAAAAAAGGAAAGTTATTAAAAGCTGTTTTATTATAAAATACCATTTAAACAAGTATTTCAAATGTATTATTTTACATGCCTAGAAATATAGCACACAAAGCAAGATGGCCAGCTAATCCTGTCTCTATGAGCATAGGAAAAATCCAGGACACAAAGTAAATTCTGAACAGAGCTTACCTGTCTGCAGCGGGGCTTGACAAGCAAAGGGAGAGACTTGAGAGGGTTTTTTTACTTCAGGTAATTGGTAAGAGTGATGGAATTATGGAAGATTGTGACTTTTTAGGTGTTTTTTTTTTTTTCAGTATTATTTTCTATTCCTTTATAGGAAATTTTTAAAAGAAGTAAATATATGCAGTATGCTTCACTAGTTCTAACCAGGAGGAGCCACTCTAGATCAGTTTCCCTAGCATTCATCAGAGACAATTAAATGCAGGCAATCACTTCCTCAGCAGCACATCTAAAAGCCTCATTGTGCAACTCAACCCTTGATGAATCACAAGCTCTTTGCAAGAGCCCAGACCCAGGAGCTACTAGATGGCCTAGGAGACTAATCTGGAGTCACCTGTGCCAGCGTCCCATATATACGTAAGACTTCACCAGGGAGCTGGGAGACACTGCTCTGGGTATGGAGCTTTTACAGGAGCTGCAAACGCAGCCTGTGCCCCTGTTTGGTTGGGGAATTGCTTGTTTTCAAAGGTACCATGGAGCTGGAGAGAGAAGAGTGGGGAATAGAACAAGTTAAAACACCACAAACTTTGCTGTTCTTATAGAGGTTCAGCAGCTTTTCTTGAATTAATGCCCTTCAGATTGTTGTAAACCTTTGGTTAATTTCCAAAGTTTTGAAGAAAATGATTTTGATAATTTTCCAAGTATTTTCATTGTCGTCACGGAGGAGTGCATTTCCTTGGCTATTCCAGAAGTCCTACCTCCCCTCTGAGATTTTATAATGGTATTTTTTATGGTTATCCCAAACATACTTGGCAGGTCATCTTATAACCACCAATAATAGCCTCTTAAAAATTCAAAAATTACTCCACTTGGCTAACAAAATAAATGCAAATTAATTCAATAATTATTGAAAAAATTAAATTTTAAAAAATTAAACAATTGCAATGTTGAAATTCTCAACCATGCTTATCCAGATCTTTTCCTACATCACTAACTGTCCCGGGCTTAACTTAAATACTTCTCAGATTTACTTGTTTTATATCAAGATAGGCAAAGTATGGCCCATGGTGTATTTCTGGACTGTCTGCAAGTGCAGTTGCTATAATTTTTAAAAGGTTGAAAATTGTAAAAAGTTGTAAAGATGCTCATTAACTGTTTATTAGGCTTCATTAATTTTAAAATATACAGAGACTATCTTATTCAACTATATTTGTATCCTATTTCTAATTCTCCTAACAATTATATACACTGACAAAAACTCTTCAGATAATATATAAGGAAAAGGTCAAATATACTACCAAATTCATCCAGCTTTCCAAGGATGCTCAAAATCTTTGTCTCTCAATCCCTCCCTTAACCCACATAACACATCTGAAAAAAAAAGGATACGGTATAGTGATGCCAGCATTCTAAATGCTTGAAGGGCTTATCACATGCCTTTTCCAAGCTGTGACAGAAGCATGTCCCCTGGACCCGGACATCCTATCAATCTCACCTCGGAAGGTGACCCAGCCTCATACTTCACTGAAACAGACCATTAGTCGCCAGCACTCCCAACTTCTTTTATCTCCACTTTAACATTTCTCCGTATAGTAATCCTCGCTTTTCTAGTTCCTGCCATCTCAGAAAAGGAATTCTCTCTCCTCTTTTCCACAGTTAGCTTCTCAGAGTTGTGCCTTTAATTCTACCCTCCCAAATATTCCAACGTTTGCTCCACTAATTATTTCCTCTCTTGGAATCTTAATCTCATCTTCTTCCCTTGATCCTTCCCGAACTCAGTCTTTAAAACTCCTAGACCTTAAAACACTCTGCGATCTGACAGCCCGTCAAACTAATATACTCCCCATCTCTCTCTCCCCCCTTGTTCAGCAACAAGATCTTTGGCCAACTCCTTTCTACTCGGACCTTGCTATTATTTACTACTAGGCACCCACAAACCCTTGCTTGTTAAATTGCTCTCCTTCAAGACTCAAGAAAAGCGCCACGCGGCTCCCTCTAGGGCTCTCCTGCCTTCTCCTCACCGATGCCGAGAGTGGTCCTGGTGGAGAACCGCCGCGCCTGCAGTTCGTGCACCTTTTCCCGGAGCTGCGCCAGGAAATTATGGACGAACTGGAAGGGGCCGAGAAGAAATGTGTTGGCCATCACCTCCAGCTCCAAGCCTTTTCGCGCTTTCAGATTTCGGATCCTCCGCGGGGAGGACCTCCTGGTGCCCCTTGGCAGGTTCCCGCTGCATAGCGCCGACCTTCCCACCTCCTCCTCCACCTCCGGCTCCCGGGCGGGGGAGGCCCCGCGCCGCCGCTTAGGCTGGCTGGGGCGGGAAGATTGTAGCCGCTTTGAGCTTACTCCTTGTTTTCTCATAATCCCTGGTGGAGCTGGGTCAATTTCAGGCACAGCCCAGGCGAGTCGGGCGAGGTTCAGAAAGGCCTGACTAGCCTGGCAGCCTCAACGGACTTGTCCCCGCAGCCGTTGCCGACCTCCCGGTCGTCATGGCGACTGTGAAATGTGGGGTGGGGCGCGTGCTGTCGAAGCCATTCGCGCGGGCAGTCCCTGCGTGTCCGCCCACGTGCTCCCCACCGCTCGCAGCACCCCCGCCTCTGCGCTTTCCCGAGCGTGCAGCCTCGGGTGAGGGCAGCACCACGCACAGCCCACCACACCCTCCCCAGCGCCTGCAGCCCCCAGTGCGCCCAGTCCCCAAGCCCGCACGTGCAGTCGCCACCTTGCGCGCAGCTCGATGTACAGCTCCCCACACGCTGCCAGCCCCCCTGGCGCAGAACCCCACCGCTCGCCTTTCACGCGCTTCACTGGGAAGGCAGCCCCCGCCCCCCACCCCGAGCGTGCAGCTCCACGCAGCCTCTCCACACTCCCCAGCGCCCGCAGCACCCCGTGTGCGCACAGCTCTGCCAGTAGCTTCCCCGCGCGCCGCTTCGGGCCATAACCTTGCCGGCGACTAAGTCTGAAGAACTTCCCGTGGCTTCATTCCTTCGGGTTTAGTCTTAGCTTTGACATTTTAACCAAAAGGTTACACGTTAATTAACGAGGTATTAAAGGGGAAGATCTCAGCTGCAAGAAATGACTGTAGGAAGTGTGTCAGGGAAGCCAGCGGACCCGCCCGTGGTGCACCCGACGTTAGGAACGTCTCTGCTCTCCTACGATCGCGGGGGTATCCGACAGTCAGTGCCTGTTGCCAACGCGGAGGGAGCGGGCCGAGACTGCAGACAACACGTGGCAGAGCCGGCCTGAGTCCGGTGGGTCTGACCCCAGAGCCTCAGGTTGACGCCAGTTCCTTGGCACGGGACAGCGTTTACTGAATCTTAAAGCAAAATGGTTTTCCAGTAAGGTTCCGAGAAGTCAGCCCTAGGAGCGGTGTGCTCAAGCACTTTCAGCACCAGCCAGGACCAACTAAGAGGGGAGCGCTTAGCTCCCAGTCACCGCGCAGCCCTACAGGAGGCCAAAGCGGCTGGCACAGACGCACTGGGACCGCTGACATTTTCCGTGTCCTCTGTCACGGCCCCATGCTGGAGCCCACACCGCTTCACTTCCCATCTGTTTGATGATGGATCAAATTGAACTCCCATATCCTAACTGACCCGTCTAAATCATGGCTCATCGTGGTCAGGTTAATTTTTTCCTGATGCAACACAGCACAGATATGTTCATGGCTCCCCATAGCCCACAAACCAAGTCCTAGGCTTGCTCACCAATGCCTTCAATAATTGCCCCATATACATTTTCAACTTTAATTTCCCACTTTCTTGGGCACAAATCTTCCATCCCAGTCATTTCAGGTGAGGTCCACAGCTTGAGACTCCATAACTGCTGAATTCCTTTACTCACATGGAAAAGTCACCCCTTGGCTTTTACATCCTCTTCTCCCCGCCCATCTGAATGCTATCACCTTCCAAGTCCCAGCCCATTTCTCCAGCCCATATTAATTATGCTTTTTCTGAAGGTCTAGAGCACTTAACTGACAGTACTATTTATCTTGTCACTCATTTAAATTCAGTAAGTGCTATTATTGTTCATTTTTTGTTTTGGGAGATTTTTTTCAAGGAGCATTTCTACATTCCTGGCATTGTGTTTGGTGCTCAAAATGTTTTCTCACTTAATTCATGCAATAACTATATGCACATTTTAAAATCAAGCATCAGGATGTAGTTATTTGCCCAAGTTTTAACAGCTAATAAATTCTATCTGTCCAATACTGCATTTAACATACAAAATATTTATGGTGGTTGATAAGAATATATTCTTGAATGGCTAGGCAAACTCAAAATAAAGCACCTTATTTTAAAATATGACTGTTTTAATGTTTTTTGGAACAATAAGTGAAGTGGAGTGATTGTTTTTCTTTTTGGTCAGTTTGTTTTTTCTGGGGTTTCCAATTGTCTTTTGCATCTCTTGGTGTCCTGGTGGGATATAAAATGCTCTTACCCGTGGTCTAGCCCTTGAAAGTACAAATCTGGTCATTTTTATCATTTAAAAAATTAATATTTTTATAAGAATGTTCATTGTGCTATTATTTATATCGTTGAAAAATAGAAATGGCCTCAGTGTCAAACACTAAGTTATGAAACATTCATATAGTGAAGCATTACAGCCACTAAAGTCATTTTGCATGGATATTTAATGAAATAGGAAAATAGTCATGACACAGTAGTGTTAAAGGAAAAAAGCAGGATATATTTTATGATTCATATGTTTAGTGAACACATAAAATTAACTGTGTGCCATATGCTGCTCTAAATCTCATATAGGAAGAATACTGTATAGGGGACTCATATAGGAATATTACCAATATATGACCTTGAGCTAGTAATTTAGCCACCACTCTACGATTAATTTCCTCATCTGAAAAATGAAGACAGCTATCTTTGTCTTACTAATGGTATGATTGAATGAATGAATGCTTATGAAGCATCAAAAACACAGCACGTGCTTAAACAAATGTTCCTTTATTATGTTCTAGACTGGCCATCCTATAGGGCACTAGTGAGTATTTTTAGGTTGGTGCAAAAGTAATTGCTATTTTTGCCAGCACTTCCAATTAATATTTTGCTCACTTGGTTTCTTTGTCACCAAGTGATATGTTAGTAATTATTGAACAGTAATACATGTTTTAGGTTCATTAGTTAACTGAGAGATAGTTGCCTAAATAATTATGTATCTACTCCTACTAAGGAGAGGAGTAGATTTGTGTATAAGAGGGAAATCCTGACACTTAGTTTTATGTGTGGTTAAATAGAATCATGGATGTTTTCATGTTTTTACAGCTTCCCTAACAGTGGTCCCTTATTTTGACTTTGTTATTTTGAGTGGTTATTTGAGTCACATTTTAGCTGCATAATAACTAGTGACAATAACTTAAAGGAGTTAGGCTGATAATTTAATCTATGATGAATTAACAATTAAAATAGCACATTATAATTAGATATGATGCAATATATTCTTGCATTATCTTATCTTTGAAACAGAGATGCCTCATGATTTAGCTTTTTTTTTTTCCCCCTCAAGATAGGGTCTCACTCTGTCACACTGGCTAAAGTGTAATGGTGTTCACTGCAACCTTGAACTCCTAGGCTCAAGCGATCCTCCTGCCTCAGCCTCCTGAGTAGCTTGGACTACAGGTGCAGGGCACCACACACAGCTAACTTGTTTATTTTTGCAGAGATGGGTATCACTATGTTGCCCACACTGGTCTAAAATTCCTAGCCTCAAGCACTCCTGCCACCTCTGCCTCCCAAAATATTGGGATTACAGGCATGAGCCATTGCACCTGGCTGCAAATTATTTGTCTTACACAGAGATCTCTAATCCAGTTATGGATATCTAAAACTTGCCTCAGTTTTTCCTTTGTCCTTTAGTAAAACAATTGGGAATTTTAAAAAATGCAATTAAACCATGTAACCAGCAGATGGCAATAATGATCTGTAAATGAAAATTTCAAACCTTTCAGTTACTTATGAAATTCATTCTTTAAAAAAATCATGTTCTTATAATAAATCCATTTACTAAATATGAAATGTAGGAAAATTCCAAATGTAACCCCACATAAAAATTACATTGCATATATCATATGTCAAAATAATTAAGATATTCATCATGGCCAAGATTTAGTTTTCCGAATAATAATGACTTTGTTTTAATTGATTCAGAAAATTTATTAAAGTTTGAACTTCGCACAAATACATAGATATAAATTTAAGTGGATAGTTAAGTTCCATCTGTAGCCTCCAGGCTAGATAGAGGTATTTCAGTGAAGACCATTTTGAAAACATTACAAACTTTTCCAGTTACAATTTGGCAATTTAAAGTATGAATTTCACTTTAATTGAAACTTTATGCATAAAAGATTGGTTTTTATTTGTGCTGTCTCATAATTTCTTATGCATTAAGATACTTTTCCCCCTTTGTACAGTGCAAGGAGTTGGAACTGGCACCAAAGTATTTGTCTCTAGTTTATCAGCATTAGTTATTCTCAAAGATGGTGGCAAAAATCTTGGGATCTCATATTTTATTTAGTAATTTTATTCATTTTCATTATACCTCTCTAAGACTTTTTCTACAAATTCAAACATGTTTCTGCCAGGCTTTGGTATCAGGATGATTCTGGCCTCATAAAATTAGTTAGGGAGGATTCCCTCTTTTTCTATTAATTGGAATAGTTTCAGAAGGAATGGTACCAGTTCCTCCTTGTACCTCTGGTAGAATTTGGCTGTGAATCCTTCTGGTCTTGGATTTTTTTTTGGTTGGTAGGCTAATAATTATTGCCTCAATTTCAGAGCCTGTAATTGGTCTATTCAGGGATTCAACTTCTTCCCGGTTTAGTCTTGGGAGAGTGTAAGTGTCCAGGAATTTATCCATTTCTTGTAGATTTTCCAGTTTATTTGTGTAGATGTGTTTATAGTATTATCTGATGGTAGTTTGTATTTCTGTGGGATCAGTGGTGATATCCCCTTTATCATTTTTTATTGTGTCTGTTTGATGCATCTCTCTTTTCTTCTTTTTTAGTCTTGCTAGTGGTCTATCAATTTTGTTGATCTTTTCAAAAAACCAGCTCCTGGATTCATTGATTTTTTGAAGGGATATTTGGGTCTCTATCTCCTTCATTTCTTCTCTGATCTTAGTTATTTCTTGCCTTCTGCTAGCTTTTAAATGTGTTTGCTCTTGCTTCTCTAGTTCTTTTAATTGTGATGTTAGGGTGTCAATTTTAGATATTTCCTGCTTTCTCTTGTGGGTGTTTAGTGCTATAAATTTCCCTCTACACACTAAATGTGTCCCAGAGATTCTGGTATGTTGTATCTTTGTTCTCATTGGTTTCAAAGAACATCTTTATTTCTGCCTTCATTTCATTATGTACCCAGTAGTTATTCAGGAGCAGGTTGTTCAGTTTCCTTGTAGTTGAGCGGTTTTGCATGAGTTTCTTAATCCTGAGTTCTAGTTTGATTGCACTGTGGTCTGAGAGACAGTTTGTTATAATTTCTGTTCTTTTACATTTGCTGAGGATGCTTTACTTCCAACAATGTGGTCAATTTTGGAATAAGTGCAATGTGGTGCTGAGAAAAATGTATATTCTGTTGATTTGGGGTGGAGAGTTCTGTAGATGTCTGTTAGGTCTGCTTGGTGCAGAGCTGAGTTGAGTTCTTGGATATCCTTGTTAACTTTCTGTCTCGTGGATCTGTCTAATGTTGACAGTGGGGTGTTAAAATCTCCCATTATTATTGTGTGGGAGTCTAAGTCTCTCTGTAGGTCTCTAAGGACTTGCTTTATGAATCTGGGTGCTCATGTATTGGGTGCATATATATTTAGGATAGTTAGAAGCTTATTTATTTTCTAGGTAATTTCAAATTGGTCTGTTTATAAATGTTAAAAGATCCTTTCAAATTCTTCTTCAGCAAGTCGCCTCCACTAAAAAAGTGTCTTTGGACGTGTTTATTTTATAAAACAACTGCTTCAGTCTAAAACTTTTCTTGGGTTTACATATCTTGGATTGTCTCATTTTTAAATAGCATATTTGCTGCTGTTGAATTACTTTACAGAGCCTCTTTAAATTCATATTGGATGCAGGTGCTTCATCAAGGAGAAAGTGGAAAGACACCAACTTGCCGTGAAGCATACAGCAAGTTTAGATATAAATGCATATGTAAGTAATACTTTGCACTTAGCTGTCTTTTGGACTATGGGAGAAAGGCATCTGTAATAACAAGTTGGAATTTCAAAGAGTTCCAATCTATTTTCTGTGTCCATGAGGGGGCTATCCACTCCCCACTCCTAATCCCCCCCCCCCAAAAAAAAAACCTCAAAACCAAAAAACTAGAGCTCTGTAAGCCACCCATGCCCTGGTCATGTAGTGCTCCAGGCCTATATCAGTTAAGACATACCTTATAAACAACTCCAAGCCTTTATCAGATAAGACATGCCTTATAAAGGCATGTCTTATTCAAAGGGAGGGAGGTGATCCATAGATTAATTGGGAGATTTTTTCAGCTCCAAGTAGAGAGACTGCACAATTGCATACTATATGCACATTCATTTGAACCAGATTGGTACTCAGTTATCACTGTTAAATGACTTAACCAACATACACAACTATACTTATATACATGTACCATGCCCCCAAAATCTACAAAATCCATTTTTCCCTGGATTTGATGGTAATATACCATGTACAAACTCCATCATATTGAGATTATTTTTATTTACCACCAAAGTAACTAATATAAGAATTACTACATTCAATATTAGTAAGCAAAAGCCTCTACTATATTAGTCCATTTTCCCCATTTGGTTAAAAAAAAAAAAGTGCAGCTTGCTGCCACTGCTCATTTAATTTTACATAAACACTTTATTTGAGGCTGAAGCAAATCTGACTGATTTTCAACATGAAAATAAAATATAAAAACTGTTCTTGGCCGGGTGCGGTGGCTCATGCCTGTAATCCCAGCACTTTGGGAGGCCGTGGTGGACGGATCGCAAGGTCAGGAGATCGAGATGAGACCATCCTGGCTAACGTGGTGAAACCCCGTCTCTACTAAAAATACAATAAATTAGCCGGGCGTGGTGGCGGGCGCCTGTAGTTCCAGCTACTCGGGAGGCTGAGGCAGGAGAACGGCTTGAACCCAGGAGGCGGAACTTTCAATGAGCTGAGATCATGCCACTGCACTCCAGCCTGGGTGACAAAGCGAGACTCCATCTCAAAAAAAAAAAAAAAAAAGCAAAAAACAAAACAAACAAACAAACAAAAACTGTTCTTGGAGTTATTTATAAACAGAATTTGTCTCTAATCCTAATGTAACAGAAATGTAGATGATGATGTTACAGTAGGATTAGAGACAAGTATTTTGGGGGCAAACAGGAAATGATTTAAAGAATGAGTTTCAGAATATTTCTCGGCATATTAAATGTAAAACATAGTAAAAGTGCCAATGATACATAATGAATCTGTGTGCTGTGTTTTACATTATATTTTAGCTTGATTTAAGATTGAACTTTGATTATAATATAGAGATGAAGATGTATCACTAGACTAGGCCCAGTATGCTTTGGGTAATTTACTTTGTTTCTCTAGTTCTGATTTCCTCAACTATAAAATACTTTAGATGACATGGCCTAAATAAGGTCTTTTAAACTTATTTGAGTCTAGTTGGTATTTGTACACATATTTAGGTAGATGCACCTGCTGAGTCATACAGTGGCCTGTACTAAGATCTCTTTTTACCACTTTTTCCCTTCCCTCCTCCTCTGCCTCCAGCTATGTGTTGAGACTCCACCCTGAGGGTCTACTCTGCAATCTATCCCGCAGTTTGTCCTCCAGTACCTACAGTTGTCATTGCCCACCCAGAGGGCTGAACTCATCTCTCTCTCATCTCTTCCGCCCAGCCCCAACCTGGCCTCTCCCTTATCCCTGCCTTTATTTCTCTGATTCCTTCTCACCTGCACTGCCCAGTCTCTAAGTAGGGTGGGAATCCTTGTTCCTATTTTCTGATTACTTCTATCTACTAGCAGCCTAAATGGCAACTAGAGAATAAGGAGAGTGAGACAACCCTAAATAAATAATAAGTATTTATATCAAGACCACCAGATTTGTTAGGGGCAGCAGAGCTCTGCTTTCACATAGGTATGGACCCATCTCCTAAAGAGAAATATGGAACTTTAAAATGCTCTCCTCATCTTTGCTACCATCTGTTGAAACTCTTTTTGAGATACTTATCAGTGACAATTTATAATCCATTAGTAGAAAAACCATTGAGTTTTGCAGCTTTTATATTTCCTAATTAAGGCTGTATACCTGGGTTCAATAAAAGCAAGGTAGACTTTTTTAAAAAAATTAAAATTTGGAAATATTTAAAGGGCTAGTGCAGTGTCTCAGTTATAAGTGTAAACAGAATTTAAATCTCCACTATTCCTAAAAGAAACCCCATACCCACTTGCAGTCATTTCCATTCCTCCCTCCTTCCAGCCTCTGGCACACACTAATCTATTTTTCATCTCTATGGATATTTCTATGCTGGACATTTCACATGCATGGGATCATATAACATGTAGTCCTTTTTGACCAGCTTCTCTTAGCGTCCTGTTTTCAAGGTTCATCCATGCTGTAACATTTATTGTACTTCATTTTTTATAGCTGAATAATCTTCCATAATATGGATATGCTGCATTTTATTTATCCATTTGTCAGTTGATGGGCATTTGGGTTGTCTCCACTGTTTGCCTATCATGAATGATGCTGCTATGAACATTCGTGTACAGGTTTTTGTGTGGAGATATCTCTTCATTTTTCCTAGGTGTACACCTAGGAGTGGAATTGCTGAGTCATATAGTAAGTAACTTTTTGTTTATCCTTTTTATGAACTGCCAGACTGCACCATTTTATATTCTTACTGATAATATATAAGGGTTACAATTTCTCCATATATATATAATTATAATTATAGCCATCGCAGTGGTTGTGAAGTGGTATCTCGTTGTTGTTGTTGTTTTACTAAGAGGCTATTTTCAGAGCAGTTTTAAGTTTACAGAAAAATCGAGTAGAGAATATAGAAGTCCCATATATCCCTTCTCCCCCACCCTGGCAGTCTCCCCTATTATTAAACTATTGCATTATTGTAGTGCATTTGTTACAATTGGTGAACCAATATTGGTGCATTATTGACTAAAAAGTCCATAGCTTACATTACGGCTTACTCTGAGTTGCACAGTTGCATGAATTTTGACAAATGCATGATTTCATGTATCTACTATTACAGTAGCATCATAGAGTTATTTCACTGGCCTAAATATCACCTGTGAGCCATCCCTTCATTTCTCCCTCTCTCCCCCCAAACCGTGGAAACCACCGATCTTACCATCTCTGTAATTTTGCCTTTTCCAGAATGTCATATAATTAGAACCACCCAGCATATAGCCCTTTTTTCACAAGCAATATGTATTTGAGATTCCTCCAAGTCTTTTCACAGCTTGATGGTGCATTTCTTTTTATTGCTGAAAAATATTCCATTGTATGGATAACGAATGTACCACAGACTGTTCATCCATTACCTATTGAAGGACATCTTAGTTCTAAGTTTTGGCAATTAATGAATAAAGCTGCTGTCAACAGTCATGTGCAGATTTTTAAGTGGATATAAAATTTCAACTCACTTGGGTACATACCCAGGAACATACTTGCTAGATCATATGATAAGACTATGTTAGCTTTGAAAGGAGTTGGCCAACTCTCTTTTTAAATGGCTGTACCACTTTGCATTCCACCAGCAATGAATGAGAGTTCCTATTGCTCCACATCCTCACCAGCATTAGTGTTGCTAGCGTTTTGAATTGTAGCTCTTCTAATAGATATGTAGTTGTAACTCATATTTTAATTTGCAACTCCCTATCACATGTGATGTTGAGCATCTTTTCATATGCCTATTTGCCATCTGTATATCTTTGATTAAGTATCTGTTCAGAGAGATCCTTTGCCCATAATTTCTTTCCTTATTGTTGAATTTTAAGAGTTCTTTGTATATTTGAAATACGAATCCTTTATCAGATATGTGTTTTTGCAAATATTTACTCCCAGAGTGTGGCTAGTCATTTTATTCTCTTAACTATGCTCTTCACAGAAGTTTTTAATTTTCATGCAGTCCACCATGTTAATTTTTTTGTTACTGGATTGTGCTTTTGGTATTGTACCTAAAAAAAAAAAAACTACCTAGATTTTCTCCTGTTACTTTCTAGAAGTTTTATAGCTTTACATTCTGTATTTAAGGTTATGATCCATTTAAGTCAATTTTTGCAAAAGATTTAAGGTCTGTGTTTAGACTTATTATTTTGCATGTGGATATTCAGTTGTTCTAGTACCATTTGTTGAAAAGATTATTATTTCTCCACTGAATTGCCTTTGTTCCATTGTCAAAGGTCATTTAATTATATTTATATAGGCCTAGTTCTGGGCTCTCTGTTCCATTTATCTAATTGTCTATTCTCTTGCTAATAGTACACTGTCTTTATTACTATAGTTTTGTAGTAAGTTTTGAAGTTGGGTAGCATAAGTCCTCTGACTTTGTCTTTCTTCTCCAACACTGTGTTGGCTATTTTGGGTCTTTTGCCTTTAAATAAACTTTAGAATCAGTTTGTTATTAGCCACAGGTAACTGGCTCAAATTTTGGTTATGTTTGCATTGAATCTATGGATTAAGTTGAGAAGAACAGACATCCTCACAATATTGAGTCTACCTATCCATGAACATGGACTATCTCTCCATTTATTTAGATCTTCTTTGATTTCTTTCATCAAAGTTTTGTAGTTTTCCTTATATAGCTTTTGTGAAAATTTTATTTATACCTATTTGTTCTTTTTTCTTTTTTTAGTGATGATATAACTTTATTTCAAATTCCAATTGTTCACTGCTGGTATATAGGAAAGCAACAGTCTTTTTAAGTATTAATCTTGTATCCTTTAACCTTACTATAATTCAACCTTGCCATAATCACTTATTAGATCTATGAGTTTGTTGGAAGCACATTATTTTCTATTTAAAAAAAAATCAATAAAAATAGGAAGGAAAAGATCCATTAAAACTCCAAGCAAACCGAACAAATAAACCCACTTGTATTATGCGTAACATAACTATCCAGGAGGACAAAAAAATGAATTAATCAAAGTAACTGCTCAACATATCATTTGGCTATATACTCATAGTTGAGTAGTACAGAAACAATGCAACCCTGACCTCTTTTTAGAAGGTTTGTGTATTGTAGTTGTACAGGTGAAGCCATCCGAAATTAGTTTTAAGTGTATGGTAGAGTTGAGTAAATAAATATGTAGAGGTAATTGTTGAGCCTTCTTCCACTGTATTCCATACAGATATGGAAAGGGGCAAAGCAAGAAAAGAGGACTCTGTGGGAGTGCATTGGAATTGGAGGTATCAGTATGAATTCATGATTCCTAACACAATGGGAATCCTTCTGTCAGGAAAGACAAAGACAGGCTGAAGAGCTATACTATATTTAAGGAGACTAAAGTAGCATGATGACTAAATGCAATATGTGATCTTGAAGTGGGTCTGTACTGAAGAAAAGATATGCTACAAAAGACATTACTGGGTCATTTGATAAATCTGAAATACAGATGATACATCACAGTATTGCACCATTGTTAAATCTCCTGAAGTTGCTAACTCTACTGTGATTATTTAGTGAAATCTTGTATTTAGGAAATACACTTTCAATTATTTAGAGATAATGGGGCATGACATGCTACTTAGTCTCAAGTGGTTCAGAAAAATAATTTGTATACATTACATATCTATGCATGTGCATGTGTGTTTATGCACACACCACTCACTGCAAATGCACACGATAAAGTAAATGGGGCAAAAGCTTAACAATTGTGAATCTGCATAAAGGGTGTACAGGGTTTCTTTACGGTCTTCTTGCAACTTTTCCATAAGCATGAAATTCTTTCAAATAAAATATTTCTAAAAGGTTGCTGTTAGGCATGCACAAAAAATTTAAGGGTAATAGAGTAGACTTTTGAAAGCAGGAAGTATGATAACATCAAATATTTTGAAGGACTGTCATGTGGAAGGAGGATTAAGACTTATAATTTGGCTAATCTTATTTGGTGTCATTCTGGTTTGTGTAATATCATTACAGCATATCCAAGTGCTCATGGCTGAAATAAGATACAAGAGTTTTTAAGTTTTATGGAGTCTTCAGTATAATTCAGTACAGAGAGGTGCAAAATCATGTGATTCTGAGGGTTCATTGGGCAGCATACACGAGTGAAGGGCACTGAGTGCAGAAAATGGAAAATGGTGAGAACTTGAGAGCAATGTCTTTTCCAAATGCTTTCAAATGCGACTAAAGACAAACCCAAAACACTGTGCAGTAATCACAGGCTGTGTCCAGCCTGTGAGTGGCCAGTTGGAACCCACAATCTTATCTAATCCTTTTTGTCAGGTGAGGAAACAGGTACCAAACATCATAAAACAGTGTAAAAGAATGAAAGGTGTAAATGGGTGCATATATATTAAAAAAAAAAAAAACACCATTTTTAATGAAAGAAACTAATATCCACACATTTGTACTTATGTACAATTGGGGTAATATATAATTTTAAGCTGTTTACAAATAATATGTAATGCTTCAAATATTACATAAGGTTGATAATATATTTCTAGCAGAAATAAATATATTGCACTTAAAAAGAACTGCATTAGATGTTACTTCATAGTATTAGGCTTATAGCTTTTTTCATAAAACATTTCCCATGCCCTTCCCCCCACCCCCAGCACACACATTTCATTACAGTGACTGTTCTCACGCAATTCATTAAGCAAATGAACACAGCAAACAACAGAACTGTGATAGTGTCTACTAAAGAGGCTATATCCAATTTTATCCTTTAGGAAATAAAACAATTTCTTTTAGGAAATAAAACAGTTTCTGAAAATAAGGGAGGAAAAAATCCAACTAAACACAATATTTTAATAAACTAGAAGTAAAATACAACTTGTATTTTTTGTCCATATGTATGATTTCACAAAAATGATTTTGTTTTCTTATCAAGATATTTCATTTACAAAGGAGAGGGTAATGAAGTTATTTGAGGGAAGGACAGAGAAAGAAGGGCTAGAAAATACATATGGAATATTTGCCGATCAAATATTTATAAATAAACCTTCCCATATTTAAGCATTCTGAAGAAAAGTAAGTCTTGGAATATTATAATTGGCATAGAATATGAGTAGCAAAGAAAGGATTTGATGGTTTTCTAAAGTTTAAGGAGTTTGTAACCTTCCCTTTGCGTGTTTACAAAAAAATCTGTAATTCTAAAATAACATAAAAACTTCTATAAAACCCATCCTCCAGCCAGGCACAGCTCTTTAAAGGAGAAAGCTGAAAATCTTATCATCTGTCCAGTGATCTGTCTAGATTTAGGGTAGAGTATTGCTTTGTTTGTAATAATTATCAATTTCCTACATGTTTAATAGTGACAACAGTTTTTCTTACTTAGTCACTGGAAGATTAAGTTGTTTTTCTTGCAATTTGTTACTCTGCACATTACATAACTGGATTTTTTGAACTTTTTAGTTACTGAGTCATGGCTAAGCTTGACTGAGTATTTAATGGGGTGTAAAGTCATTTCATCCTCTTTATTCAAAAGTGATTTTTCTCAATATAAATCAGCTTATATTTAAGCAGGACAGCCTTTCAGGCTGTTTATCCCAACATCCTTTTGAAAAAGGCAGCATGGGATAAGGATGCTTTACTTCTAAGAATATTTATTCCTTGGCCTTTCAGAGGGGTTTTTTTTTTTCTTTTTTGGTGGGAAGGGAGCAGTTAGAGAGGAAAGTATGTGTTGTGGCTGGAGAAGCACAATGACAGAGATATGGATAAGGAGGGGAGACCTTGGAATGCCCCAGAAGTCAGTGTAACTCCTACAATATAGCTGTACACAGGGCCTTTGCTAGATGATGATTCATCAGGAAGCTTCTTAATATCTCTTACTCTGTGCCCACCTACTAGGAATGACGGTAGGCCTTCTGGACAAGTTACCATTGTTATTAACTCAAAAGATCCAGCAATACAATATAAGCTCATTAATCTACATCTTGTTAACTAATAATCTGTGATGTGTTAGACAAGTTGGATATGTTTACCTACATATTGCTAAGGGTAGACAGAGGAGAGGAGAAGACTAAGTTAGTAAAATAAAAAAAAAAAAAAATTGAGGCTGGGCGCGGTGGCTCACACCTGTAATCCCAACATTTTGGGAGGCTGAGTGGGCAGATCACAAGGTCAAGAGATCGAGACAATCCTGGCCAACATGGTGAAATCCCATCTCTACTAAAAATACAAAAATTAGCTGGGCATCGTAGCGCATGCCTGTAATCCTAGCTACTCAGGAGGCTGAGGCAGGATAATTGCTTGAACCCAGGAGACAGAGATTGCAGTGAGCCGAGATCGTGCCACTGCACTCTAGCCTGGGAACAGACTGAGACTCCGTCTCAAAAAAAAAAAAAAAAAAAAAAATTGAATCTACTCAGAATTATTGATATTTTAAAAACAAACCACAACTGCAAAACCTATTAAGTCCTGAATTAATTCCTCAGGATTAGATAAAGCACGTCTGGCAGGACCTCTTTTTAGCAGCACTTCCCATTAGCCATGCTTTTTGACACTATAGTATACTCGTGGCGTGGGGAGAGAGGTGGGAGGAACCCTGAATATATGCCAAATATATTATAATTCATGGCCTTTATTATTCAATTGGCTTTTCCATTAAATATGTAGTTCTTGAAATTACTTTTGCCAGAATGGGCTTTGGAATTTTAAATACTAAACTCCCAAGGGTTTAATAAGAATCAACCACCAGGATACCTCAGAAAGGCCCAGGGAGGGGAAATTTCTACCCCTTGGTTTCCATGACTCAAGTGACTCTGATGAGGTTAAGCTCTATTTCACTTGTGCTTCTTTTCTCTGGTTCGGATGATACTTAAAAATATACATCCAATTTAGATTTTAGGTCTGACTAGTCTTTGTTTTCTCTAAGCACTCTTATTTATAGTCTTATATTGCTTAATTACAAAATAAAATTATGAAGTCAGGAAATACTAGTGTAAAACCATGTTTAACAAAAACACACAAATATCTTTGAGATATGCAAATTGGCAGAAATGTATGTATTAAATGTATGTATCAAAACAGTATGTATTAAAACAATCTTTTCATCCTGTTTGAAAATAAAATTCAGACACAGATTTTACCTTAGTAGACCAGTAAGTTATCAGGGTATTGAGTAGCATTATGTAAAACAGCATCTTTTGTTATTCCTGCTTTAAGCAGCAGTACTCTATATTCAAAAGAGCACTGGCAACAGGCCAGCTATTAAATAGTAAACCCCTATCCTAGCTCTATGGATAGTTTAAACATTACTCATAACAGGTTTTTTAAAGAAATGACACCTGTACTTTGTTTGAAAACAAACTACCTGTGGATACTACAGCATAACATGCAACAAGTTAAAAATTAGCCCACTGTGTTTGCTGTAGGATCGTGAGATGCTTTGTTAACACAGCCTATGCTTTTCTGTAAGTAAACTTCAGAGTATAGTGGAGGATAGCAAGTGCAAAATCCAACAACAGCATCACCTAGACAGGCTGTGCCATGATGCCTTGTTTCACAGGCTGGAAGTGCCCAGAAAAGCATGTGATATGGAAAAGGCTAACATTAAAACCACCAAATAAAATCCCACGGGAGTCTGATGTGATAAGTATATTGCATTTCCCCCAAAATACACTTCTACTGTCAGTGGAAATATTTCCCATCTCTTTTAACAGATTCAATACTTTTGTAGCAAGAAGAGTAGAATGAATATTACATACAAAAAATTAAAATAGAGTTTTGGAGAAATTTGCTAAGACGACAGGTTACATCCTGTAGTTGAAGTGCATTAAATCTGAAGTTGAAAAACTATTAATTTCATTAAATACGTTATTAGGGAAATAAATTGTTGCAAAATGCCAAATGTGTTACCCTGACTGTAAATGCTTTTATATATATATCTATATATGCTGTTCAAAAACAATATACAGGTCATATATAACTAAAATATAATTTGTTGCTATTATAAACATTAAAGGAAGGCTTAAGAAGATAGCAAAAGTTTAAAATAAAGTAGAAGAATGCTTTAGTTGACTTATAAGAACTGCTAACATTTCAGTTATGAAGCCATTATGTTATCAAGCAATTTAAGATTACAGACCTAGCAAAATGGTACAGGAGTCACTAAATGTAACACAGTAAGGAAAAAGGCCAAATTAGATGTATGGACACGTTTCCACTCAGGAGCACAGGTTAAATCATGGCTATCCTGGCATTTAGAATGGTCATTCTCAAATCCTTGTAAATCAGTGGCAGCAACAACAAGGCAGATTTACTGAAAATGAGAATTTGTCCAGATGCATTTTAACATCTACAAGGTCTCCCAAAACTAAAGGAAAATGAAGGGACCTCTGGCACTAATGGCAGAGAAATCCTTTTGGAATAGAATCACCATCCTTCTGTTGCAGCTGTAAGTGAAAGCAAGCCTCACATAACATCATGCCTAGGCTTTGGAGAGTTCCTCAGTGAATTAGTCAGTAGTGTGTTTAGAACGCAGCCCAGAAAAATCAAACTTCAGTTTTACCATGTAATATAGAGAGGCTCTTGCTTCAAAACTGTACATGGAAGATTTTTCCTCCATAACCCTAGCCCCAACCCTAACTCTGGCAAGTATTTGCAATAAAGAAAACTAGGAAGAAAGAAGACTGTGAAAACCAAGCTTGTTGGTTACTGGCCCTTCAGTATTACAAATAGAACTTTGTGAGGTCATTACCATGTATTCATCCACAAAACAGGATGCATTAGCATTATCTCAGCTCCTTTCCCAGCAGACTAACACAAAAGAAAACTGAACATGCTTATGCTACGGCACTACAAGTATTTCTCTACTGGCTCCCCTTTTCTACAGGGATAAATTGACTTCAGTTAGTCATTATGGTCAGTATGCTATATAGTATGGCCTCTTTGAAGATTCTTTTATCCTGTGAAAAGCAGAAAGAAACCCTATACACATTGATTTTATACATTACCGCATCAACACAGCGTTTTAACCATGAGGAATAATGCACTTTAAGATTCATCAGCCTTGTATTATTAAACTTTCAGGCTGGCTGAGAACTTTACATGGATTCTCTCCTGAACCCAAGAGCTGTCCCTCAACTACAGATGAATCCTGGTCCGTGGTGCATTCCCTCAGTGGTAGGTTTTATTGTGAGTCCAGCTCTGCTCTTTGATAGGTCCTGTGTCTCCTGGAAAGCCCCTGCTCCAATACCCCACATCCCACCCACCCAGCCCTGTCCTATATTTCCATACCCATTTGCGCATTCTGGGTCTCCATTTTTTGAAGAGTCATACAAATGGCGTCATCACAGCAGAGGAATGGCGTAGTCCTTGAATGGCAGCATAGGGCCCCTGCTGAAAATAGTGATGGTATCGCGGCATGTGGAATGAAGGGAATGTGGGGCCACTCCCTTGCATGGAGCTGGCAATGGCCGATGGGGTCAGAGGCATTCCCAGTCGGCTATATGGTGGCAGAGAACCCTGGATGGGGTGAGGAATGGGTGTTGCTATGGATGCTGTGCTGGTGCCAAGAGCAGTCAGGGACTGTGGGTGCTGAAACCCAGGAAAACTGGAAGAAGATGATACCCAGGAGCTGAGAGACAAATTATCAGATGTTGTAAAGGCTGACCCTGTAAGGAAAAATACTCATTAGACTGGAAACACTGTGTCAATGTACAGATCAAGAATTAAATTATCTGTAAAGATCAATTTGTGTTTAAGAATATTTAATACATCTGTAATTTAGAAAGACAAACACACATGAGATCTGTCATAAGGCAAATCCACCTTTCTAGATAAGAAGATGTATTTACACCTCCATGGAATAGAGAATTTACTAAATGGAAAAAGACAACTCATTGGATAGCCTGCAGCCTCCCACAGAGTGGCTAAAACATTAATACCCTGACTGCAGTTAATGACCTGATTCTCTTAAAAGAAACTGCAAATACCTGGTATCTGTTCTGACCTCTGTAATGTCATAAGGAAGACTGAATGTATTAAATCTCTTCTAAGCTGTCTGGTTTCCAAAACTGTTGTGAGAACCTAAGAAAGTAAGTTTTCCTACCACAGCATCCAGAAATGTAGAATAGAGTTGACACTGAATTTTCTGACTGTACACAGTTGACCCTTGAACAACAGCGGTTAGAACCGCACGGGTCCACTTACATGCAGATATTTTTAAATACAATTTACACTGAGTGTGCCTGACCCCTCTTGCCTCACTTTCACCTCCTCCACCTCTTCAGCCTCTACAACCTCCGAGACAGCAAGACCAACCCCTCCTCTTCCTCCTCTGCCAACTCAGTGTGAAGATGAGGATGAAGATCTTTATGATAATCCACTTCCACTTAAGGAATAGTAAATATATTTCCTTTCTATGATTTTCTTAATAACTTTTTCTCTAGCTTGATTTATTATTAGAATACAGAATGTAATACATGTAACACACAGGATATGTGTGAATTGACTGTTTAAGTTACAGGTGAGGCTTCTGATCAGCAGTAGGCTATTAGTAGTTCAGTTTTAGGAAGTCAAAAGTTATATGCACATTTTGGACCACACAGGAGTTGGTTCCCTAACCACTGTGTTGTTCAAGAGTCAACTGTAATACTAGTGGTTCACTTGGACTGAGTAATAAGAAATGTCCTATGTTTTCACAGATTATATAATTTCATATTAAGGACATAAAACAACGACAGAGGACTCTCTCCCCATACGAACTTCCCTGTTCCCAGAATGGAGCACCTCTGAGCTCTTTTCTCTGGACTCTCTTCCCAGAGGCAGAGGGCTGCTCTCTAAGCCTTGGGAACAGAGAAACTTTGTTCAGTTCCTGCTGTCAACATTGGGGCCACTGCCTCTATGTAATATCCTTCATTAGGAAAATCCTCTTTTAAAAGTGTTTTCTATTTTGGTCTTTGATTCTAACAAATTATTCCTGACACAGATGGAACAGATATATTCCCTGATTTTCAGATTATGAAACTGAGGTTCAGAAGGACTTGGGGACTGCCCCCAAAGTTCAACAGCTCTTATGTACTACATCATGGACAAGTAACTCCTGATCCCTGACTCAAAGGCTCAGTTTCTTTCACTAAAAAAAAACAAACCACAGGAAACCTGCAGGCAGCATCATCGCCTATGATTCAAAGGCAAAATAATGAAATGTGTGAGAATCAGTGTAGGGGCTCTTCCTTCCCAGGGGGGCTCCTGAAATCCTTTCCGGGCATCGTGTACTCTGAGGACTGGCCGTCTCATCAATGGCCTGCCCCCATTCTCCTTTCGGTGCTCTGGCTCCCAGCAATTCCATGGCCTTGGAAGCTACCTTACCTCGATTTGGGGTTGTCTGACTCTCATCCCCCAAGACATCTTCTTCTCCTCCATAGGTACGGATGGGTGAGCGTGCATAGGAATGCTTTTGAATCAGGCTCTCCACACTTTCCCTAGGTTAGAGTGACACATCACAGGTTAACTAAAATGTAAAGGACTCAGACATACAGAGAGGTCTTAGAGGTAACTCACTAATTAGTAAAGCCATTTTCTCAGCCAAAAAGCAACCACTGCACAGAAAGATGAAATTCAAAACATGTACATTTATTCTACTGTACAGTGATACAGTGACTCCTCAGAGACATGAACTCAGGTGTATGACTGCAAGCAAACATGACTGACTAGGACATGGACAATCCCCTGAAATACTTTAAAATGAAGGACAAAGGAGTGAACAGGAGCTATGAAACCTGACCACAGGAATATGGAATTCCATGATGTGAAAAATAATGAGTGACTAAATTTACTACAAGGAGCTGCAATGACTCTTCTTACTGACTTAATCAGCTAACAAATACAAAACAAATACTCAGTTGATACAAATTGCACTGATCCAACAACCGATGAAATGTTGGCAAAAAGTTCAAATTATCATTAGTCATCAAAAGACTCTAATGCGCACCAAGAAATCAAACAAATTCATAGATCATAGTACAATATGGATAGTTTGGATAATGAACACTAAGATCCTTGTTGCTATAAGACTGAAAATTACAAAGAACCCATGAAGAAAACACAAATGGCCCATAAGGAGTTTTAGCCTCTAGGTAAATTGGTACATTGTTTTGTAGATGGTCTTCCTCCTGTAACATAGTCTATCAACCAAAGAGTGAGGTTAACTTTAAAAAATAAAAAATTATTTTGGCATTGGACAATTTGACCTTCTGCTTTAAAAAAACAAAAACAAAAACAAAAAAAGACAGTACAATTTTAGCCAATTTGTTTGCCAAAACTGCATACTGATAACAGATTAGTCTGCATGGCACACATTTCTGGAACAGCTGTGGCCCAAAGACCAATGCCAAACTGACCACCGAAGGACAAAAGAGGACTTACAAAATACATGTTAAATAAGGAAGGACAAACAAAACACCACATTTCATATTGAGGGAATAAGCACAGCAAATAAAATGTCATAATAACTTTTTAAAATGTTAACACTTCTCGACATTTCACATAAATAAGCAAACTTTACCTGTGAAAAATTACTACCTAATTCATAGTAAATTTGGTGTTGTAGAAAGCTTGTATACCCACATAGATGAAGGCATTTTATAATATATAGTATGACTATGAGGACTTAAGGATATGCCTAAAAGGAAAATTAATTCTGCAACTATTTAAGTTATATCTCTATTCTCAAATGGTTTTAGAGTAAGAAGAAAGCACCACCTCATATTGTCAAAATAACACAGCATTAACACATAGGTGTCAAAAAGAATGAGGTCATTCCATATGTACAGATATGGAATAATTTTCAAGATGCAGTAAGTGAAAAAAGTAAAATACAGAACGATATGTAAAGTATGCTACCATTTGTGAAGTTAAAACACAGGATATGTATGTTCACATATGCCTGCATGTGCATAGGATTTCTAGAATGTTCCAGTTTCCAGAACAAGAAACTGCCTAGAAGAGGTTGCCTCTGCAGGGTGAAACCAGGAACCTGAAGGATTGGAGTAGTGATTCTCAAATTTGTGTATATGTTTGAATCAACTAGGGATCTTGAAACAAACAAAAAAAACTATATTAAGATATGATTAAAATACAGAATGTGGCACATATTTAAAGTGTACGGGGCCGGGACCAGTGGCTCACGCCTGTAATCCCAGCACTTAGGCAGACCCAGGCGGGCAGATCACCCAAGGTCAGGAGTTCAAGACCAGCCTGGCCAACATGGCAAAACCCTGTCTCTATTAAAAATAAAAAAATCAGCTGGGCATGGTGGTGGGCACCTATAAACCTAGCTACTCAGGAAGCTGAGGCAGGAGAATTGCTTGAACCTGAAGGCAGAGGTTGCAGTGAGCCGAGATCATGCCACTTCACTCCAGCCTGGACAAAAGAGCGAAACTCCATCTTAAAAAAATAAAATAAAAATAAAGTGTATAGTTTGATCAGTTTGGACATATGTACGCACCAGTGACAGCACTGCCACAAGTAAAATAACAAAAATATCTAACACTTACGAAAGCTTCCTCAAGGTCCTATGCTCCATGGTCCCCATCGCAACAAACCTTTCCAAGGAAACCACTAATATAATTTCTGTTCTTGCAGATTAGTCTGCATTTTCTAAACTTTTATAAAGATGAAATCTTATCTAATATCTGGCTTTTTTTATCTGGCTTTTACTCAGCAGATTTTAAGATTTATCCTGTTGGGGCACACATTAATATTTCTTGCTATGAGTAGCATTATATTACATGGATATATTATGGTTTATTCACTTATTGATGGATATTTGACTTGTTTCAGTTTTTGAATGTTACAAATGAGGCTGCTACACATATATATGCATACTTTTTAATAAATGGACATATACTTTTATTTATCTTGGAAAGACACCTAAGGATGAAATGACTAAATTGCATGGTTAGGTATATGTGCAATTTTTAAAGAAACTACCAAACTATTTGTAAAGTAGTCATACAATTTAGCATTCCCACCACCAGTGTATGAGAATTCCAGGTCCTCTATACTCTCACTAACACCTGATATGGTCAACATTTAATTTTAGCTATTGTAATATGCATATGCTGGTATTCCATCATACTTTTAATTGTGTTCCCCCAATGACTATAATGTTGAAGATCTTTTTCTGTGCTTATTTGCTTCCATATTTCTAGCTGTTAACATTCTGTTCATTTAAAAAATCAGGTTGTTTTCTGAGTTTTGAGATTTCTTTTTCTATTCTGGGCACTGGTGTTTATAGAATATAAGATTTGCAAATACTTTCTTCTAGGTTGTGGCTTGTCTTTTCTCCTTCCTAAACAGTTTCTTTCTAAAAGCAGAGTTTTTAATTTTGATGAAGTACAATTTATCCATTTATAATTCTAAGGATCATGCTTTTGGTGCCATACTTTAAGATCTTTGCCTAACACAAGACCACAAAAGTTTTCTCCTAATTTTTTTCTGAAAGTGTTGTAGTGTGAGGTTTTATGTTTGTGTCTATGATTCATCTTGAGTTAATTTTATATATGAATGAGTTATCAATTGTTCATTTTTGTGCTTATGAATATCCCATTATTTCAACATTACTTGTTGAGAAGACTGTCCCTTCTCCATCACACACATGTGGATCTGCTCTTGGACTCTCTATTCTATTGATGTGTTTGTGGAACTTGACACCAAAACTATACCGTCTTGATTATCCTAGCTGAATAAAAGTGTTAGTACTTTTGACATTAGAATTAGTACTCTATCTTTTCTTTCAAAGTTGTTTTGGCTATTCTAGTTCTTTGCATTTCCATATGAAATTTAATATTACTTTATCAATCTCTACAAAGAAGACTCCTGTGATTTTGACCAGGATTATTTTAGATCTACATATCAATTTGTACATAACTGACATCTTAATATTGCATCCTTCAAATTATGAACCAGTATATCCTTCCATTTCATTAGGTCTTCTTTAATTTCTCTCAGCAATGTTTTTGTAGTTTTAAGTATATACATCTTGCATATCCTTTGCCAGATGTATCCCTACTTTGTATTATAGTAAATACTGCTTTTTAACTTCAATTTCTGATATTCATTTATCATAGATAGAAATACAATTTATTTTTTATATTGATCTTATATTCTGTGAACTTGCCAAACACTTATTTGTTCTAGTGGGTTTTGGAGATTTGGGGTTTTTGTATAGATAATCATGATGCCTGTACACAAAGATAGTTTTACTTCTGTCTTTCCAATCACAATGACTTTGATTTTTCCTGACTTATTGCAATGGCTAAAACTACCTGTACAATGTTGAATTGGCAGTGGTAAGAAGGGCTGGGCACAGTGGCTCATGCCTGTAATCCCAACACTTTGGGAGACCAAGGTGGGCAGATCACCTGAGGTCAGGAGTTCAAGACCAGCCTGACCAACATGGGGAAACCCTGTCTCTACTAAAAATACAAAATTAGCTGGGCGTGGTGGCCCATGCCTGTAATCCCAGCTACTCGGGAGGCTGAGGCAGGAGAATTGCTTGAACTCGGGAGCTGGAGGTTGCAGTGGGTCAAGATTGAGCCATTGCACTTCAGCCTGGGCAACAAGAGAGAAATTCCGTCTCAAAAAAAAAAAAAAACAAAGGAAAAAAGAATGGACTTGTTCTTTATCTTATAGAAAGCATTCAATTTTAAAGGTTAAAAATAACCTTTACCAGACTAAAGATTCTCTTCTATTCCTAGTTTGCTGAGAGTTTTCAAGAATTGAGGTTGAATTTTGTTAAATGCTTTTTCTGTGCTGAGATAATCATATAGTTTTTAGTTTGTCAGTATGATCATTACATCCATTGAATTTCAACTGTTAAATCGACCTTGCATTCCTGAACTAGGCTAGGCCCTAGTTATTTATGTCATATATTATCATTTTTTTAATTCAATTTCCTAAAATTCTCTTCAGAATTTTTCCATGTATATTCATGAAGAATATTGATCTTTCTCTAGTTTTAGTATCAAGATAAGGCTAGTCTCATAGAATTAGTTAAAACTCTTCCCTCCTCTTCAATTTTCTAGAAGATTTCAGGTAGAATCGTCATTATTTCTTCCTTAAATGTTTGGTATCATTCACCAGTGAATGTGGACGTAGAGTTTTCTTTGTAAAAGGTTTTTAACTACAAATTCAAAATTATCAGAGTATCTGTTTTCTCTTGAATGAGCTTTGGTAGATTCTGTCTACAAGGAATTTGTCCATTTTGTTTAAATTGTTAAAATTTTAAGCGTACATGTTCACAATATTCCTTTATTATCTTTCCTTTTAATACCTGTAGAATCTGTAGTGATATTACTCCTTTCATTCTTGATTATGGTAATTTATATTTTCTTCCCTTATTTTCTTGGTCAGTTTGACCAGCAAACGGCCAATTTTATTAATCTCTGCTTTTTGTTTCATGGATTTTTCTCTACTGCTTCCCTGTTTTCTAGTCCATCAATTTCTACTCTGACATTTATTATTTTCTTTCTTCTACTTGCTTTGGGTTTCATTCACTCTTGTCCTAGTTTCTTGAGATGGAAGATGAAGTTATTGATTTAGGACCTTTCATTTCTAAAGTAGAGATGTAGCACTATAAATTTCCTGGAAGTAATGTTTCAGCAGAATCCTGCAAGTTTTTATATGTTGTATTTTCATTTTTATTCAGTTCAAAATATTTTCTAATTTCCCTCTTGATATCTTCCTTCCCGCAAGGGTTGTTTAGACATGTGTTATTTGACTTTCAAATGTTTGGGGACTTTCAAGATATCTTCCTGTTATTTTTTCTAATATAATTCTATTACAGTCAGAGAGCACACTTTATATGACTTGAATGCCTTTAAATTTATTGAGACTTTTTTTGCGTAGGGTGTATGATCTTTATAAACATTCTGTGTATACTTGCAAAGAAGGCATATTCTGTTAATTTTAGATAATATTTTCTTTTTTTTTTTTTTTGAGATGGAGTCTCGCTCTGTCACCCAGGCTGGAGAGCAGTGGCACGATCTCAGCTCACTGCAAGCTCTGCCTCCCGGGTTCATGCCATTCTCTTGCCTCAGCCTCCTGAGTAGCTGGGACTACAGGAGCCTGCCATCACACCTGGCTAATTTTTTTGTATTTTTAGTAGAGAAAGGGTTTCACCATGTTAGCCAAGATGGTCTTGATCTCCTGACCTCGTGATCTGCCCGCCTCAGCCTCCCCAAGTGCTGGGATTACAGCCACGAGCCACTGCACCTGGCCTAATTTTAGATAATATTTTCTAAACATCAATTGGGTCAAGTTAGTTGATACTGTTGTTCAAATCTTCTGCGTCTCTACTCATTTTCTCTCTACTTGCTCTATCAATTATTAAGAAAGGGATATTAAAATTTCCAACTATGATTGTATATTTGTCTGTTTTTTCTTATACTTCTGTTAGACATAAAGATGTAGGACTGTATATTACCTTGAAGAATCGAGCCCTTTATTAGTATTAAATTATCTACTTTATACCTAGTAACATTCTTTGCTCTGAAATCTACTTTGATATTAACACAATAACTCTAAGTTTTTCAAAATTATTGTTAATATGCTACTTTTTTTCATTGCTTTACTTTCAACTTACGTCTTTACACAGAAAGCACATTTGTTACAGGCAGCATATAATCAGGTCTTACTTTTTAATTCAAAGCAATCTCTGCTTTTTGAGATATTTAGTGCATTTATATTTAATGTGATTATTGATATAGTTAAGTTGAAGTCTGGCTATTTGTTTTCTATTCGTCCCATCTGTTCTTTGTTATATCTTTCCTCTTTCTTGCTTTCTTTTGGGTTTTCTTTAAATGATTTCATTTCATATCCTTTGTTGGTTTATTAGATATAACTTTGTTTTGTTATTTTCGTAAATGACTTAGGATTTATAGTAAATATCTTTAACTTGTCACAATCTGCCTTCAAGTGATATTAAATCTTTCAAGTTAGTATAAGACCCTCAAAATAATATATTTTCATTTCTCCCTTACAGCCATTGTGCCATTCTTGTCAAACATTTTATTTTTTACATAAACTCTATTCTAATTGTTATCATATTTGTTTAAAAGGTTAACTATCTTTTTAAAATATTTAATTAATAATAAAAAATTAAATCTACTTATCCATGTAGTTCTTATTCCTGTGCTCTTCATGCCTTTGTTTACATCCAGATTGACATCTGGTATAATTCTCTTTCTGGTTGAGGGACTTCCTTTAACATATCTGTGCCGCAGTTTGCTGGTGGTGAATTCTTCGCCTTTTGTATGTCTGAAAAAATCTTTATTTTGCTTTTGTTTTCTTGAAAGATATTCTTGCTGGGTAAAGAATTCTAGTTAACAGAGTTGATTTCTCTTTCAGTACAGATGATCCCCAACTTGCAATGGTTCAGCTTACAAATTTTCAGCTTCACAATGGTGCAAAAGCAGTAGGCATTCAATACAGTCCTCGGCTTATGATGGTGTTATATCTGGACTTAGACACTTTTGACTTATATTTTCAATTTATGATGGGTTTATCCAACCATGACCCCATTGTTAGTCAAATAGCACCTGTTCTTTAAAAATGTTGCTTCACGGTCTCCTCATTTACTTTGTTTCTGATGAGAAATCTGTTCTCATCCTTATCTTTGTTCCTCTTATGTAATATGTCTATCATTCTCTGGCTGTTTTAATATTTTCTTTATACCACTAGTTTTGTGTAATTTGACTATAACATAATTTGGTATTATTTCTTCTTGCTTTTTGAGCTTGGGTTTGTTGGGCTATTTTGGATTGTGTTTACAATTGTCATTAAATTTGAAAAATTTTTAGATTTTTTGGGGGTGTATATTTTTTGTCCCACCTCCCAACTACCTTTATGGTCTCCAATTACACAGATATTAGGCCACTTAAAATTTTCCCACAATTGACGTGCTTTCAATTTTTAAAAATTTATCTTTGCTCCTTGTGTTTCATTTGGGATAGTTTCTATCACTATGTCTTTCAAGTTCACTAATCTTTTCATCTGCCATGTCTAATCTGCCAATAATCCCATCCAGTATATTTTTCATTTTACACACTGCCATTTTCATCTTTAGAATTATGACTTTGATTTTTGGTAAATCTTCTACATCTCTCCTTAATTTCTGGAATGTATGGAATGTAATCATAAAAAGTGTCTGAATGTCCTTGTTATTAATTAGAATAGCTATGTGAGTTATGACTTAATTTCAACTGATTATCTCTTCATTATAGGTCATATTTTTCAGCATCTTTGCATTCCTGGTAATCTGTAATTAGATACGAGGCATTGCCAGTTTTGTCAGGTACTGAATTTTTTAAATTCTATTTATAAAGACATAAATATAAGACATGTGTTGAGGTTTCTTTTGGGATATAGTTAAGTTACCTGGAAATAATTTGATCCTTTGGGAGTTTGTTTTCAAGATATTTTAAGTAGGACTGGAACACTATTTAGTTGAGGGCTAATTTTTCTTCACTACTGAAGCAAAACCCTTCTGAATACTCTACCAAATGCCTTCTAAATCACAAGGTTTTCCAGTCCAACTGATTACAACAGGCATTATCTCTGGGTGAGCACAAGGTACTGTTTATTTCCCCCTAATCTTTTCAGGTGCTCTTCTCTGCAGCCTCTGGTAGCTTCATCATATGGATTCCCTTAGCAAATCGCAGCTGAACACTCAGAAGGGATCCTCTATAAATCTTTGGAGTTCTTTAGGATCCTCTGTAGATCTTTGAGTGCTTTTTCCATGCAGCTTTCACCTCTCCTATTGTCTTTCCTATGAATTCTCACTGTCTTGGTCTCTGCAAACTCAGCTCCAACCTCTCAACTCAGGGAGTCTGGTGGACTCTGCCTGTATTCTCCCCCACTGCCCTCATTTGTTTCCCATCCATCAGAGATTATTGTCTTTTGTTGCCTGATATCCAGTATCATAAAAAGCATTGTTTTTGCATATTTTGTATGTTTCTTAGTTGTTTCAGGCAACAGGGTATATTCGGCCTTTGCAGCTTTACCTTTACTAAAAGCAATGTCTCTCCAGGGGAACTTCTAAAAATTCCAAAGCCGACACCACACTCCATACCAATTAAATCACAATCTTTGGGAGTGGGACACAGGCTTCAGTAATTGTTAACATTCCCCCCTGGTGATTCCAATGAGCAGGCAAGTTTAGAAATGGAAGATAGATGTGTGGATGGATACTTTTCACCATATACTCCTGTATAACTTTTCAATTTTTGATATATGTATTATTTATTTAAAATTAATTTCACATTACAAAATGAGACTGTGATAACCCACCAATAAACAAAAACAAAATAACTGCTGGTCTAACACTGGTACTTTGGGAACCTATTATGAGTTGGTTAAAAAATATAATTATTTAGCTGTGCAGAAGCTCTTTAGTTTGATGAGATCCCATTTGTCAATTTTGGCTTTTGCTGCCGTTGCTTTTGGTGTTTTAGACATGAAGTCTTTGCCCATGCCTATGTCCTGAATGGTACTACCTAGGTTTTCCTCTAGGATTTTTATGGTATTAGGTCTAACATTTAAGTCTCTAATCCATCTTGAATTAATTTTCGTATAAGGAGTAAGGAAAGGATCCAGTTTCAGCTTTCTACTTATGGCTAGCCAGTTTTCCCAGCACCATTTATTAAATAGGGAATCCTTTCCCCATTTCTTGTTTCTCTCAGGTTTGTCAAAGATCAGATGGCTGTAGATGTGTGGTATTATTTCTGAGGACTCTGTTCTGTTCCATTGGTCTATATCTCTGTTTTGGTACCAGTAGCATGCTGTTTTGGTTACTGTAGCCTTGTAGTATAGTTTGAAGTCAGGTAGCGTGATGCCTCCAGCTTTGTTCTTTTGACTTAGGATTGTCTTGGAGATGCGGGCTCTTTTTTGGTTCCATATGAACTTTAAAGCAGTTTTTTCCAATTCTGTGAAGAAGCTCATTGGTAGCTTGATGGGGATGGCATTGAATCTATAAATTACCTTGGGCAGTATGGCCATTTACCATCAGAGTGAGCAGGCAACCTACAGAATGGGAGAAAATTTTTGCAATCTACTCATCTGACAAAGGGCTAATATCCAGAACCTACAAAGAACTCAAACAAATTTACAAGAAAAAAACAAACAACCCCATCCAAAAGTGGGCAAAGGATATGAACAGACATTTCTCAAAAGAAGACATTCATACAGCCAACAGACACATGAAAAAATGCTCATCATCACTGGCCATCAGAGAAATGCAAATCAAAACCACAATGAGATACCATCTCACACCAGTTAGAATGGCGATCATTCAAAAGTCAGGAAACAACAGGTGCTGGAGAGGATGTGGAGAAATAGGAACACTTTTACACTGTTGGTGGGATTGTAAACTAGTTCAACCATTATGGAAAACAGTATGGCGATTCCTCAAGGATCTAGAACTAGATGTACCATATGACCCAGCCATCCCATTACTGGGTATATACCCAAAGGATTATAAATTATGCTGCTATAAGGACACATGCACACGTATGTTTATTGCAGCACTATTCACAATAGCAAAGACTTGGAATCAACCCAAATGTCCATCAGTGACAGATTGGATTAAGAAAATGTGGCACATATACACCATGGAATACTATGCAGCCATAAAAAAGGATGAGTTTGTGTCCTTTGTAGGGACATGGATGCAGCTGGAAACCATCATTCTTAGCAAACTATCACAAGAACAGAAAACCAAACACCGCATGTTCTCACTCGTAGGTGGGAACTGAACAATGAGATCACTTGGACTCGGGAAGGGGAACATCACACACCGGGGCCTATCATGGGGAGGGGGGAGGGGGGAGGGATTGCATTGGGAGTTATACCTGATGTAAATGACGAGTTGATGGGTGCAGCACACCAACATGGCACAAGTATACATATGTAGCAAACCTGCACGTTGTGCACATGTACCCTACAACTTGAAGTTTAATAATAATAAATTAAAAAATAAAAATAAAAAAAATAAAAAATAAAAAAATATGTATATATATATAATTATGCTGATTTTTAAAACAATGTAATTTATGTATGGTAAGCTGTGCAATATTTTGGAAATATCATGGGCTTTAATATCACTTATCAAATGCATGAATGAATAGATGAGTAGGTGGATCATCTACAACCATTTTCACATTCTGGCTTTGTTACTTTCTTAACCTCTCTTCATCTGCAAATTGGGGAGCGTAACATCTGCCTCATAGGGCCACTCATTCATTGAAAAAAAAGTATTGAGTCACTACTATGAACAAGGAATTGAAGAGATAGCAAAAAAAAAAAAAAAAAAAAAAAAAATCCTGTCTAATGAGTGATGAGGGTAAAGAGAAAACTGGGAGTTGGGGTGAAAAGTGGGGGAGAGAATAAGAAAAACATGCAGTATATTAGATGTTGATAATAGTGCTATGGAAAATAAAAATAAAACACAATAACAATAAGACACATTACTATAAGGATTAAATCAGAAAATGCATTTGAATTACCTAAAATAGTGTCTGGCACATACAACTGAGAGTAAATTTAAGTGCCTTTAAACGTATATCTAAAACAGGCAAAAATATTTTATCCTCTTAGATTATATTTTTTCTGATTTATTCTACCTGTCTGTATAATCCTAATTCAGAATAATGTGGTCCAAAAAAGAGGATTTTTCTCAGTGACTGAATGCTAAAGTTGGTAGAGAAATTGACTAGAATATTACTTGCAGTTCTATTACAAAACTATATCTGACATCAAAGAGAAATGTTAAGCTTTAGTGAGTCCATTATCACTTGTTTAAAAGTGTAACCTATTTTTAAATATCCCTTGAACACTTACTGAATCCTATGAGTTACGCTTGTTGAAGTGAAAACATTTTATCATTCACTGAGAGGTACTGGTGAATATATTCAAAGCAAAAGTTAATGGGGAGGATAATTTGGCATAACATGGACCCTAATTAATTTACTAGCTGCCACATATTTTAATCTTTATATACAAACACCTGATAATGTTGAATCCCAGCAGCCTAAACAGCTGATATTATTTACTCAGGCTTAATTTACTACAATATTAGAGAGTGACTGTCTTTTGAGGTCGTTAAGAAGAAAGTCAAGTGAGCTGAGCAACCCCTAGTAACACGACAACTATTACATTCAAGCTGATGTCCTTTAAGTCTGAACCATAAGTCATATTAATAAAATTTTACATGAACATAGGAAAGAATTAGGTGGTGGTGATTTTCACATGCAAAGGAACTTGTTTCAACATCTTGGAAGGTATTTTTTTGTACATTTATAAAGGATTTGCTGTCCATGGGCCCAAATTCTGGATGGTATTTTTCTAAAGTGTATTCCTCTTCCCACAAATTGCATATAACTACTAAATTCATGCGCTTAATATTTTTTTAGAAAAGAGTGTAATAGTTACATCTCTCTCTAAAAAGCACACTTAATAAGATCATTTAAATATCTTTCACACAACACACACAAGACAAATAATTTCCCAAGTAATACAGTGAAGCATTGTGAAACATTTTGCTTTTCTATAAGAACATTATATTCATTTTGCCCTGGCTAGATCACTGGTATCATAACTTATGCTAGTCTCTAGGAGGGGAAAAAGAGGGATTTTATTGAAATGATTTACTTGTGTCAGGCCTGGAAGTGAACTGAAAGCAATGGCAGTTCTTATATAAAGGATGGCATAATTGAATTATTGCCTTTTAAGTGATTGAAAACAGTAGTGCATATCAGGGCCATCTCTTCGAAGATGTTACAAAGAGAAGTCAGGCCATGTTGTTTACTTTATGTCTAATCCCTGTTTCCAGCAGAATGAAAAGTGCAAAGAATTTGTTTAGCCTAGAAGCTCACTGTGAGAATTTCTAAAATGCTGTACCCTGAAAAGTGAGGATGACTCACCGAATAGGTCAAGTGATTTCGGTATCACAAGCTATGACAGTATCTTGTAATGCTAGTTCTGTCACATCCCAATGGAACAGACTGTAGTTTTAGTAGACTTACCTTTGGATTTAATAGGTAGATAAAATGGGTACTGTTATTGAAAGTCAGTCTTTCTAACATCTAATGCTAAATATTTTTTCTAGGCCAAAAAAAAAAAAAGTGCATCATTACTTTATTTGATCTTTAAAACATCTCCTCTGACTACTTTGTAACCATCAATTTCAGAAACAGTACACATGTCAGAGATACAATCATGGCCAGAAAATTGGCAAAACAGGATCACTACAATGATTATCGTGCTTTGCCAAAACATTCAGAACCATTTGAAGTCATTTGGACTATTTATTTAAACTCTAGACAAGCAAAACCAGCACTCTTATCAGTACTGAAACTGGTTGCCCTTCCTCTATCTTTGAAACTAAAGTGCAAATTTCTGAATGCTCAAAAAGCAAAACTTTCCCTTCCCCTCACATTCTCCTTTGCAAAACCACTGTTCCTAACACAGTCCTCTTTTACTGCAATTACTAGATTGATGGCAATTATATGTTTTCAGGTCTGTCTCCACTACTACGCTGCTGGTCCTTGATTGAAAATAATAATAATTTCTTGATCTAGGCAGATCTCAGACTAAAGTCTGAGAACTAGAAGCACCTGGAGGGTTCATCAAAGGACAGATTGTCAAGCACCATCCTAGAGTTTCTGTCTCACTAGGTCTGGGGTGTGGCCTGAGAAGGTGCTTCTCAATATGTTCCAGGTGCTGCTGATGCTGCTGAGAACCACTGCCCTAGTGAAGTGGTTAGGGGCATGTTTGCTGGAGCAAGTCTGCATATCTTGAACCCTGCCCAGCTACTTGCCAGCTGTGTGCTCATGGGCAAATTACTTCACTTTTTCATGCCTCCCTTTTCTCATCTGTAAAATAAGGATATCAATATGATCAAGTTCTTAGAGTTACTAAGATTAAGTGAATTAATACACAGAGAGCTTAATTGGTACCTGACACATAAGTGACAATAAATGTTTATAGATAACAGAATTAAACTATCTTTATTGTTATTATTGAGCATCAAGATCACGTGCTCCAGAAGCTGCTTACATGATCATAATCATTTTAGATGAACTTGAGACTACCAGTGTCTATAACTTGCCATGCTTTATTTAAACCTTCCTTCCTTATACACGCCAGAGACGAAATTAATATTAAGTGTTATTTCAATTTACATTTCTCTCCTAAATATAGACCTGGCAAAACTGTGTTCAAGGAGAAAATGTCAAATCCATTAAAATCAAATATAATTTGTAAAAAACAAAATATATAAAGTTGTTTTTGGTCATTAATTTGTTCATTTTTATATCACATCTTACTGAGACTGTAAATAACTCCTTGTCACAACATTTTTCTAAAGATTGATGCAGATATATTATAAATTACTGGAAGACAATGTATCAATATTCATAACTTCCACAAAATACTTAATAAATGAAAACTTTAGATAATACAATTTAGGAGGTATTATAAATCATTAATTTTAATTTGAGAACTGAAATATACAATCCATTTTGGAAAAACAAAATGACTCTAACTTAATCTTTGAAAAAGCTTTTAGGTTTTAGTTTATTTCTAATTATTTGACTTAATCTTATTGATTTTTCTTTTCAGTAATATACATTTCTGGTTTTGTATTATCATTAGAAACTTAAATAAGTAAACTGTACCACTGAAAAAACCCAAAAACTATTATGCTTAGTTTTCTAAGTTGTATGACTATGACAACCAAATAAAAAGTCTGACAAAGTACAGATTACTCAGCTCAGAAAAAACATCAGTAAACTGTGAGGCAGGCAACAAATATTCTTCATACACAGATAGAAAGAAAGACACAGCAAGAAAAAAGGGATAATTTACAACCATAAGTTAATTGTGAATAACTCTATCAAACTCACTGGTCTGGCACTTCCAGTTCATACCATTTTATAAAATAAATGCTTCCTCTAAAAAGCTGTGGATAAATGAGTAGCATTTTAAGTGCAGAAACATCTCGCTAACCAAAAAATTTGTGGTGACCCCTTCTATAATTTGAAAATAAATTAGTTCTGTTTAACACCATTCCTTCTTTCTTGCTATTGTTGTCAACGGATTTTGATTTTATTAAATTAACATACTTTATTTAAAAGCAGACTTTTTTTTGAGATAGAGTTTCGCTCTTGTTGCCCAGGTTGGAGTGCAATGGCACAATCTTGGCTCACCGCAACCACCACCTCCCCAGTTCAAGTGATTCTCCTGCCTCAGCCTCCCGAGTAGCTGGGATTACAGGCACACACCACCATGCCAGGTTAATTTTGTATTTTTAGTAGAGACAGGGTTTTTCCATGTTGTTCAGGCTGGTCTCAAACTCCCGAGCTCAGGTGATCCACCCACCTAGGCCTCCCAAAGTGCTGGGACTACAGGCGTGAGCCACTGCGCCTGGCCCAAAAGCAGACTTTAATCTGGCTACCAAACAAATCTGCTTCCATTATATGCATGCAGACTTTTATACTAAGTCTATCTTTGCTAAAGATTTAAAGAAAATTCTTTCTTTCCCAAGAAGCTGTGCATTCAGATTCTTTATCTATATCTGGGCTTTGGCATCTTCTATACAGTAAGCAACTTCTATAAAATAAAGATGTGGTGGAATGGATTAGATGATCTTGAAGATTTACTATGGTTTTAATGATTTATAAATCTGTAAATATATAAACAAAAGTAAACACTTCAAAACAGCTGTTTTGAAAAATCCCAGTACTAATTGCAAAAAACCTGCAGTTCTAGACCCATGTCTTCTACTATTTGTGTGGCACTGGGCAAATCACTTGAGCTCCTGCGGCCCTAACCGCTGCATTGTTATAATGACAAGGATAAACTAGGCAACTCCTGAATTTCATTCTAACTTCAAAATAAATACTTCCTAGAAAACCAATTAATTGTACTCTGGAAGTTTAAAATCAGAATACCAGGGTATGCTTTAGTATATAATTTTAAAATATGTTTTTACTATTTATTTTATATGTGAGAAAGAATAAAGCACATACTAATAATTAAATATAAAGTTATTTCCATTTTTACAGGATTGTAATATTATAATATATTGCTCTATTTTCCAGAAATAAAATTCACTCCTTGAGTTCTGTCTCTTTGTTCTGACATCTATTATAGTCTGAACATTTATGTCCCCTGAAGATTCATGTGTTGAAACCTAATCACCAATGTGACAATATTGAGAGGTCAGGCCTTTGGGAGGTGACTAGGATGAGAGGGTGGAGCCCTCATGAATGAGACTAGGGCCCTTATGAAAGAGCCTGAGGAAGCTTACTTGCCCTTTCCACCAAGAAGGCACCATTTATGAAGCAGAGTGCGTGTCCTCACCAGACACTAAACCTGCCAGTGCCTTGCTCTTAGACTTTCCAGCCTCCAGAGTTGTAAGAAATAAATGTTGCTTATAAGCTACCCTCTTTATGGTCTTTTGTTATAACAGCCCAGATGAACTAGGATACATCTAAGCACCATTGTATTCCTGGATCCTATCCCTCCAAGCAGAGGGGATGCAGCTGTCCTCCTCTGTCTCAGAAGCCTAGTCTGCTCTGTGACTCGTCTTACAGAATGTGGGTCTCAAGGGGAACACTGTGGGTTAGTGGGAGCAGGGGGCAGCAAACGTTTTTCTGTAAAGGGCCAGATAGTAAATATGTTAAGTTTTACAGGTCATATGGTCTCTGTCAAACATACAACACTGTCATCGTAACACAAAAACAGCCACATACAATACTTAAACAAAACAAAACAAAACAAAAACAGACCATGTTCCAATAAAACTGTATTGGTAAGCAATAGAATTTACTTTCATATTATTTTCACATGTCAGGAAATATTACTTTAAAAAACTTTTCCAACCATTTAAAGAGGTAAAACCCATTCTTAGCTTTGGGCTGTACCCAGCAGGTGCCAGGCTGCAGTTTGCCAACCCCTGCTCTAGGCTGTTTACCTGATTAGATGTGTGCCCCACTGACCCTGCACTGCTCCTAAGGAAACATGCTTTGAAAACTCTACAGCCCAACCCAACGCTGTGTTAGAACCAAACACCACTTTCTTTCCAGCACCCTAAATTATTATGAAAGACCCAGGAATTATTCACAAACCATGAACTTCTTTAGCAACTATGCCAAAATATTCACTTCTTCATTATGCTGACGTAGATAAACCTTCCCATAAATTCCCAGAATGTTAGATTTGCAACTTGCTTTCCTAAAGTCTCCTTCCTCACCTAAACTAATAGAGAACACTTGAGCTCCGAACAAAAAGGGCCATATCCCACTGGGCTTATGTCCAAACTTCATGTATTTGAAAGTTTTATTCAGTGCAAGTGGTTTTAAAATCACTTTTATAGAGACTTTTAGTATGAATTTTGGACCAATAGGGTGATAGAAGCCTTTATATTTAATTCCCTGACCTACTAATATGAACAAGAAAACAAGAGAAACTCAAGAAATGAGGGAAGGTGCCAAGTATATATTACAATATTTCAGCCACACACAGGTAAGGAGTAAGGGCAGCACCAGTCAGCATGCCATCCATCAGCACATAAGGAAGAAAGATACCTGGGGTGGAAACAAACAAGGCTTCTGTTGGAACTTCATCAAAACCCCAACTTGGAGTGAATGGGGTTAAAGATGAAAGCAGATCTTTGAGCAGTTCTTTGGTGAACAGGTTCCCACACAGCTGGAGTCTAGGAGGAAGGAATCCCACGGCAGCCCTCCCAGGCAGCACATGGTGTATTTGGCACACTGAACAGTGTGGGCCATCACCATGGTCAGCTCTGGAGGGGGACATGAGGCTGCTGTGCTGGGTGAGGGAACCAGCACTGCCCCAGCTGGTTTCTAGCTGCTGAGGCAGAGAGGGTAGCCACATCAATGGCAAGTCAACACTCCTTTTTCAGAAACGACTTCCTTATCTATCTGTAACAACTTAAACAGAATTTCCGCATTGGTAAAACAACAATAAATGTGTTGCCCCTTCTTCAGTCTATACCTGGAGGATCTAACAAACAGCCTCAGGCTTTTACTCAGAATCAATTTCAGCTCCTAATATTAAACAGACATTCTATTCTACAGATGAGCTAGAGAAAAATAATTGGACATTACAAAATATTCAACAGTTCAAAAGAAGAAAAGTCATTAACAGAGCAGAACAAATGACTTCTTCTGAAGCAGACTTATTGCAAGAAACGGACACATTTTAAAATCTCTAATTTGTGCTTTTAAAATTTTAGTAAGATTTAAGAAGAAATCTCACTAATTCTCACATTTTAAAGGAACTCAGTAAAGACAGAAGACAGAATATTAGATGCTGCAGAAAACAGAATCAGCAAATTAGAAGATATAAGAAGTTCTCCCAAAATTCCGAGTAAAAATCTAAAGAGAGAAGATAAATGGGGAATAGATTAAGGAGATGCAACATATGTTTACATTAACATTAAGAAGATAATTTCTAAAGGATGATAAGAAAGACCAATGAATAAAATTCAAAGTCCAAGATTATTTAAGCAAAAATGATTTGTTGAGGGAGGAGAAGTACAAAAAAATCTCTATTTCCTATTGTATAGGACAACAAAATACACACTTTCAGTCTTGGCAAAACAAAAAACAAAAAACAAACAAACAAAAAAAACAGAGAAATATCAAAAGAAAAAGAAAAGAAGAAAATTTCCCTGAGATCAATTAAGACTTGAATTTTCAATTGAAAAGGCTCAATTATATTTAAATACTAATAAAAAAAAACTACAACTGAACAGATACTAACACAATTTCTGAATTTCAAAGATTGAGAAAACATTCTAGAAACATTTTATCCAGACAGAGAAGAAAAAAGTAAGTTTCCAACAGAGAAAGACAATGGGTTTGGTATCTTTTATTCCACAATACTTCAAAACTACATAACAATACTTAAAAGGAAGGTTGAAAGAGTTCTAGGCAAAAGGACTGTGACTCTAGTCAGGTTCATACATAATGGCAATGGAGGCTCTCAGTTATGCAAGAACTCATAAAGAAGATGACCCACTTATATCATTCCTCAACCAATTACTCAATGTTTACCAACAACTGACAATAAAGTTCAAACACAATTCCAATAATTGAAGAGAGTAGAGAAGAAATGAGCAGTAAACAATGAATATGCCTGCAAGTAAATTTAAAATAATTGTGGCTAATCTATCACAATCCTGATGTTCATTAAGAAAATAATTTAAGAAAGATGATAAGAAAGACCAAGGGCTAAAAATCTGATTTTAAGTCCCAGATTATTTAAACAAAAATTACTGGCTGAGGGAGGAGTAGTATCCTATTTTATAGGATAACAAAACATATACTTTAATTCTTGGCAAAAAAAAAAATTGAGAAATATCAATTTTACAATGATGTTCTATTAGAATTTAAGGGCAATAATTATTAAAAAGGAATATAGTGAACATTAGAGAAAAGATTTTGGTTTCAGATTAACTAAACTGGGTTTAAGGTTCAGCTATCACAAATCATGTGAATTTGGATAAATTATTAGCATCTTGAAGTTTTCATGATCTCATCTACAAAATAAGAATAATAGTTTCTTTGTTAGATGATTTTTTAAAAATAATATAAATATACATATAGCCCATTGTCTGACACATGGCACATGTGAGTGTTGGCCATTATTGTTAATAATAAAGGGAAAAAAACTCGATAAATATAACAAAAGACAGAAAAAAAAAATAAAAACTAAAGCCATAGCTATATTAAACAGAAAGCAGAAACGGTTCAAAGAAACACCACCAAACATATCAGTTATCATAATGCTTGAAGCTGGGTTAAGTTTTTCTATTGAAAAATAAAGACCCTTAGATAAGACTTTAAAAATACAGCTACTCTGCATGCTGTTTTTATAAAGACACATCATTCACTCATTCAACAAATATTTGGGTGCTCACTGTGTGCCAGACACTATTCTGGGATGTGGGGATATGGTTAGGAAACAAAATACAAAGGCTTTGACCATTCAGATATGCAGGGCAGCACAATCCAGTAGGAAGGTTAAAGACCCTTGGGCTGGGACAGGCCTTGCCACATTCAAGAAATGTAAGCAGGTCTGTGTGGTGAAGCCAGCAAGCAGGGGAGAGTAGAGTTCAGAGAGGTAACTGGGACAGGTGGGGTAGATTCTAAAGAACCTTTGAGGCCTTGTCTGGACTTTAGATTGTACTCTAAATTAAAAGGTAAGGAATTGGAGGGCTCTGAGTATGAGCAATGTGATCAAATTTCCTTTCTTTGGGAAGATTATTCTGATTGCTGTATTGAATAAAAATAAGGCCAATATTGAATGAAGGCCAATAAGAGTGGAGGCAGAGAGATCAGTTAGAAAATTAATGTAATAATCTAGGAAAGAAAGGACAGTGGCCTAGATCAGAGTGGTAGCAGTGAAGACAGTAAGTAGTTGGACTCCTCTGGACTAGAAGGATTAGTTGACAAGATGAGTTAATTGTTTGGATGTGTAAAATATGAGAAAAAGAAGAGTCAAAGATGACTCCAAGTTTTTTGGCCAGAACACTGGGAAGGATGCGGTTATAAGCAGCTATGATGGGAACAGTAAGGCAAGAGGTGGTGTGGAGGAGTGTGGTTAGGCAGCCAGGTATAGGTATGTGAAATCTGAGGTGCCCTTAGGGGGACAGGGAAAAGTAAAAGCAATAGTCAGTCAGATATTTGAATCTGGAGAGACCAGAACCAGAAATGTAAGTTCAATAGTCATCAGCATATAATGGTACTTAAAGGCATAAAACCAAGACACAGCACCCAGAGACCAGATGTAGACTGAGAAGTACAAGGACTAAGGTCTGGAACACATGGTGTTTACAGACGAATGAGATGAGGAGGAGCCAATGAGGGACGTACAGAAAGCATGGTAAAGGAAGTGGAATAAAAAACAGAAGACTGAGTGGTCTAGGAAGCCCATAAAGGAAAGAGGGAAGAATGAACAACTGTGCCAAGGGCTGCTGACAGGCCAAGGAAGATGAGGTCTGAGAACTGACCACTGGGTTTAGCAATGAGGAGGTCACTGGTGACTTTGACAAGGGTGGACTAGAGGGTAGTGGGGATGAATGTCTCAGAGGCAGAGTAGAAGACAGAAAGGGAGGAAAAAAATGAGAAAAGAGAACATACAAAACTTTTTCTGAGGAACTTTAAGGAGTGGAGAACTGGGAAAGTCAGCAATTCAAAAGACAAATGGGGTCAAGAAAGGGTTGTTTTCTTCTTAATAAAAATGACAGGGTATTGATGAGAGAGAGAATATTGCTGTAGTCCTATAGATTTTTAAAAATTAAAGGGTAAACAAAAGAAAGCAAAAATTTAAAAAGGGTAGCCATATAAGATTAAAGTAGAACTTGAGACAAAAACAATTACGTGGGACAGATATTAACACATATTTGATCAATAAACAATGGAACAGACTAAGAAAGTTGTTAAAGCAGTATTCCCCAAAAGAATACTGCACCCAGGTGAATTTATGGACAAGATGTATAAAATCTTCAGGTAAATGATCATTTCTTTGCTATTCAAACTGATTCTGCCTATAAAAGGAAGGAAAATATTTCAATTAATTTGAACAAATTAGCAGAAATCAATACTAAAAACTGACAAGAGAAGGTACAAAATCAAATAATTGTTTTGAGACTGATACAAAAGGTCTTAAATAAAATATAAGTAGTTTAAATCCAGTAACTTAAGAAAACAGATAAAAATCCAGGCAGGAATATAAGGATGGTTCAACATAGACAATATGACTATATTATAATGTCATTTAAAATTTAAAAAAAGGAAATAATCTCAATAGATGTTAACAGATCATTTAGTATAAATTCAATTAATGTTAAGATAAAAATTATTAACTTAGGTATGAAAGTTATTGCTTTGGTATAATAAAGAATATTCTTCTGAAACCAACAGCCACCAAAAACTATACATAATGAATCAAGAACAAGACAAAAATGCCAACTATTATTATCTTTCAATGGCGTCCCAGAAATTTTAATCAGTGTAATAAAACAAGAAAAAGATTTTTTTAAGTATAACTATTAGAAAGGAAGAGACAAAATCATAATTTTTGCAAATGAGATAGCAATTTAACTAGAAAACACAAGAGACTAAAACGAAAATTTATTAAAACTGATTTTTTAAGTTCAGTAAAATGGCAGAATGCCAGACACATAGGAATCAACAGCTTTTTGCAGACTAAATTAGGCAGATTTCTAATTTAAAATTCTATTTACAAAAGTAAGCACCTCCAAAAAATCTCTCTAGTGTTTTCCAATAAAAATGTAATGTGAGTCACATATGTAATTTTAGATAAGCCCAGTTGCCACATTAAAAAAATACATTAAAAATATATTTTATATTAAAACACAATAACCCAAATTATTATTACAATATATCTAATTGATATTTTTAAATGATTTTTTTCATATTGAGTCTTCAAATTTTAGTGATTTTTGGTAGTTAGCTAACCTGTTTGTGTGTTTGCCACACTTAACAGTGTATTTCACATCCTCACTAGCCACCTGTGGCCAGCAGCTATTGCATCAGACAGAGCAGCTATCATAGGCCTAGATGTGTGCCTAAGAACATCTGTGCAGAACTTACAAACTCGAAAATGGCAAACTGCTACATAACACAGATTTCAGAAAGAGGACAAACATATTACATATTCATAGATGAGAATAGGAATTTGTGTCTTTGAATACTGATATCACTGTTAAGATATCAATTTTCCCTCCCAGGTTATTATATAAATTCAACACAAGTCTAAGCTAAATTCCTGTAACATTTATGTAGAAAACCTGACAAAAAGATTTCAAAGACTGGAAGCATAAAGATCAAAGACTATCAAGAAATTTTTAAAATGACAAGTAAAAAAAGATTGGAATTTGCCATATCAGATATTTAAATATCAAGTATTTACAATTTATGAAAATTACAACAATATCATACTGGCAGCTCAACAAACAGACTGTAAGAACTAATATGCATAAGAATTTGGTACAGCATATGACAAAGGGAGAATGAAAAATAAGTGGGAAATGAATACATTAGTCAATACATATTAATAGTATTCAGGCCACTTGTAAAAACATAAAGTTATATGTCTATTTTATAATGTTCACCAAAATAAATACTACACAAGTCAAAGGTTTAAATGAAAAACTAAAAAGCCGTAAGGTGATTAGAAAATCTATAGTAAATGTTTTTATTATTTTGGAGTGAGAAAAGTTTTCTAGGATAGAAATCAAACAAAGAGAGCAACAGATTGGTGATAAAACCATCTATGTACCAAAAGCATAAATAAAAAGCTAATTTTCAAACTGGTAAAATGATTCCAACATACATGAACAATAAAATACTAATACCCTTGATACATAAGTAGCTTTTATAGCTCATTTAGAGAACAAGGTGAACAATCAAAAAAAAAAAAAAAAAGACCTAAGGACATAAACAGGCCAATTCCCAGGAGAAAATACAAATGTTCACCTATGAAACTGGCAAAGATGAAAAGACGACGATCATGTCTGACAAAGGCGTAAAGGAATGGGTAACTGCTGTGAACAACCTTTCCTGAAGGAAACTTGGCAGTATGCATAAGGCGCGGTGGCTCAAGCCTGTAATCCCAGCACTTTGGGAGGCCGAGACGGGCGGATCACGAGGTCAGGAGATCGAGACCATCCTGGCTAACACGGTGAAACCCCGTCTCTACTAAAAAGTACAAAAAACTAGCCGGGCGAGGTGGCGGGCGCCTGTAGTCCCAGCTACTCCGGAGGCTGAGGCAGGAGAATGGCGTGAACCCAGGAGGCGGAGCTTGCGGTGAGCAGAGATCCGGCCACTGCACTCCAGCCTGGGTGACAGAGCCAGACTCCGTCTCAAAAAAAAAAAAAAAAAAAAAAAAAAAAAAAAAAAAAAAAAAAATGCCTTAAAAACACATACAGTCATGTGCCACATAACAATGTTTCAGCTCACAACGTTCCATGTATATGACAGCAATCCCCTAACATCAGAATGGAGCTGAACAACGTCTATCACCTAGTGACATCACAGCCATCATAATGCAGCAGCATAACACATTACTCACACGTTTGTATAAAGTACATCATACTTGATAGTGATAACAATGATGTTACTGGTTTGTATATGTACTATGCTATAATTTTTATAATTATTTCACGGTGTACTCCTTCTACTTATCAAAAAAAAAAAAAAAAAAGTTAACTGTGAGACAGTCTCAGGCAGATCCTCTGGCAGGTATTCCAGAAGAAGGCATTATCATTACAGGAGATGTGTGTTATTGCCCCGAAGACGTTCAGTGACAGAAGATGTGGAGGTGTAAGACAGTGATATTGATTATCCTGACCCACGGTAAGCCTGCTGTGTCTGATGATGTCTTAGGTTTTAATAAAAATGTTTACAAAGTAAAAAAAAAAAAAAAAAAAAGAAATAACTTACAGAATAAGGATATAAAGAAAAATGTTTTTGTACAGTTGTGCAATGTGTATGTTTTAAGCTAACCTCTTACAGGAGAGTCAAAAAGTTAAAAAGTTTAGAAAGTAAAACAGTTACAGTAAGCTAAGGTTAATTTATTCTTAAAGAAAAATATTCTTTATAAATTTGGTATAGCCTAAGTGTACCGTGTTTACAAAGTCTACAGTAGTGTACGGTAATGTCCTAGGCCTTCATATTCACTGACCACTCACCCAGTGCAAATTCCAGACCTTAAGCTCCATTCATGGTGAGTGCCCTATACAGGTGTAACGCTTTTTATGTTTTACACTGTATTTTTACCATGCCTTTTTAATGTTTAGGTTCATAAATACCTACCCTTGCATTACAGCTGCCTGCAGTATTCAGTACAGTAACATGCAACACAGTACGGTTTGTAGTCTAGGATCAATAGGCCATACCAAATAGCCTACGTGTGTAGTAGGCTGTACCATCTGGGTTTGTGTAAATACACTCTATGACGTTTTCACAATGACAAAATCTCCAAACAATGCATTTCTCAGAAAGCAGCCCTCCTGTTAAGTGACTCATGACTATACATCTTTCTACTTATATGAGGTACCCAGACTAGATAAATTCATAGATGCAGAAAGTAGGATACAGATTACCAGGGCCTCAAAGGGACAGTAAATTGGAAGCTATTTTAATGGGTACAGAGTTTCTATTTGGGATGATGAAAACGTTCTGGAAACGGATAGCAGTGATGGTTACGCGACATCATGAATGTACTTAATGTCACTGAATTGTACACTTTAAAATGGTTAAAATGGTCAATTTTATGTTATATATATTTTACCACAATTTCTAAAACCTCTATTGCATGGCTATGAAGTTTATTAAGCCATTCTCCTATTATTGAATATTTGGGTTCTTTTTCCAAATTTTTTAACAATTAAAAATAATACTATGATTTAAAAAAATCCTTTGACTCAGCATTTTAATTTGTGGATATTTATCTTATGGTAATAATTAAGAAGATGTATAAAGATACGTATTTTCCTCCTGGCACTATTTGTAACAGCAAAAAATCAGAAACCTAAATAACTAATGCATAGGATTAGTCAAATAAATTACAGCACACAATGGAAAATTAGAAAGCCCATAAAAAGTATACTGCAGATATATATCTATTTGTATTAAGGGGGAAAATTAAAAATAATATAGTTGGCAAGATAAACTTTAAAGGAAGTAAATGTTCACACGTGCACAAGAAAGTATCTGAAAGAATATATAATGGGTTTTGCCAGCGGTCATCTCTAAGAAAATGGGGTTTCACTGCTTTTTTATGCTCTTTTTCTTACTTGTCCGTATTTTCTGATTTTTTGGCAATGCACACAAACTCTTTTAGTAAAAAGAAAAAAATTAATGAAAGAAACTTAATTTTGAATACAACATAGATAACTCCTCCCAGTTATTTTTCCTTTCTCAGAAGTGTACTGGACGAAGTTAACCGCATCTCCCCCCAAAAAAGAAACACAAAATGCCAACTGAATGACTGTCTAAAGCTTGTTATTATATGAAACCAGCCAATAATTGTTATTATATGAAACCAGCCAATAATTGTTTCCCCAATCTGAGAAACTAGACATTAGATTATATAAAGATATCCCTTTGGGCTTTTGGTTTGCTTCCTGGTTGACCATGGTAGGTATATTACAAAGCAGTAATGAAAATACTTTCTATTTTTGCCAGTGAGGTGGGTTTTCTTTTAGAAATGAGGAAGACGATGTCCCTGAAGAGTAAGGCTACACACAAAGTGAGACATTCAAGTACCTCAATGGAACCTAATAAGATTAGAGCAAGAAAACTAAAACACCTTTAAGAGTATCCCAAAAGCTTGTGTAGCTGTAGAAGGATTAAAACTGTGAATTTTGAGGTACAGGCAAACAGATCCAATCCTAAAGGCATTTTTGTTTGGGTGTCCCACACATTAAGTTGTAAATCTGAAACAGGAAACTTGAAATCATTAAGGTCACATATTTATAACATCATATTCAATTAGGTTAGAAAAGTGCAATATCTGTCATCATGTCATAAAAAGATGTGTTTTTCTCTCAGATCTCTTATAAAGAAAAGCTCCCTATATTGTTAAGGATAGGGCTGTTTTCAATCAGTTACAAGGAGCAATTCAATTACTAGATGGTTTAGTGCAGTAACTGACTCCAGACTAATTTAATTTCTTTAGGTCTCTAAAGATCAATTGATCTGATTTGTCCCATCCCCAAAGGCTGTTTATGAAAAATTCAGACTTAAATATCTGGAAATGAAATCCAAAACTTCAGCCAATTTCACACTACTTAGGTCATCTTGCAAACTTTCAGCTAGTCATGTAAAGAGTGCTGTCTTTGCCCTCAGACCATTGAAAGCTACTTAGCTTCGTGTACATGTGAGTGCTCCCACATCAGGATGCTTATTCAATAAGTGGAAAATGTGGCCGCATGCATTATCAAATCTGCCGTTCTAAAGAGCAGTCAGACTGAGTACCTCCTATCTTGTAAACTCATGTGCAACTACAAGGCTATTTTTACTCTAGGAGTAGTTTATTAAGACTATGAAACATAGAGTTACATGGGATAAAAGTTGTTAGATGAAATGCTCATATAACAAGATGAAGAACTTGTAATTGTTTTACAATTTTAGATTTATAAAATGCTGTCATAAATGCCAGTTTATTTGATTCTCAGAATAAACCTCTGAGGTGAGCAGGGTTATTTTTTCCATTTTCTAGATGAGGGAACAGACTCGGAAGTCTGATGACTTCTTCAGGGTCACTCACCCAGGAGAAGGCAGAGGTGAGACTCTAAGCCCTAACTTTTTTTCTCCCAATATATCGTACGTACCCCCATGGTCTGAGACAGAAAAATATGACACACACTATAAAAGCAGATCACTATCACCCCACTGCATCACTGTCTCCATTCTTACTTCATACCTGAATAAAACTGAGAAAAAGTTCACTTATAACAATCCCAACTGCATAAACCCACTGCAGCAGGGCTTCTGGCCCTCAGAAACAGGAAATAAAGTCATGCCTAAATGAAGTTGCCTTTTGCAAGTGGACTCCTTTGTTGCCCCCCACTGCTGGTACCACATTCTCAGTGACTTGTATCCCACCTAATTTGAGAGTTACCACTTGCCTTCTCTCTGCACTTTGCAATGGATTTTCAATCACAAGCTCAAGTTTCTTTTTCTGATCTCGACACTTTCAACCAACTTGTCAAGCTCTCCAACTATTTCATCTTTCTTTTCTGCTCAAATCCCATAGTTCCTGCCCAACATTCAGCCTCTCCTGCTGGCTCCTCTGCTTCCCCACTGAGCCTCTGAGGCTGTTCCCCTAAATCAAACCTCCACCTCGCATTCTGCCATTTGGGAAGGCTTAGGAAGGCTGAGACAGGGGTTGTTAAAATACGTAATTATCTCTTAATTTGAGTTGCCAAGATAGGTTAGACAGAAGTGCTGAGGTCAGGAGATGTGGCTATGTGGGTAACAAAGAGTGCAGCAGAAATGTGCAGCAGTTAGTAGGGAAATCACACAAAGATGTAGAGATAAAGTAAATCAGTGGTTCTGGTGGCTAGGGAACTTCCCTGGTCAACCAAGACATTGGGCCACATAAAAGAATTAGTGTGTTTAAGAAGTACAAATAATCAGTCAGGTTTAAAAGTCTTCTCTTTGAAAAACAATTTTTGACGTTCACACTGGGCAAAATATGTATCGCCATATAGTAATTACTCATCACCTCAATGGTCTCAAACTGCATGAACCATGTTAATTGAGTAAAAAGTAGGGTAAGTTACAGGCACATGATTTCACTTGTCTTTTTAGAGGTCCTGAGGCCTGCCTGATGTCTCTCCTACTAAATATAAGCAGTCTACTGTATTGGTAAAATTATGTGACCTTGAACTAAATTACATCTCCTTGTTTTAAAATTCCAAACTACCCTTACACTCTGTGTGTTAGCAAATATATCTACTTGGGAAGGTAAAAGGCTATCACAGTTCTGTTTCTCTACAGACTGCCACTCATTGAGACAGGAAGCTTAAGAATATCAAGAGGACTAAGCCTTTAATAACAACAAAGCCCTATTTTTTATAGTAGAATAAATGTCCTGACCAAAGAAACTATTTCACTCAGAAATTAAGCATATAATAGATCCAGTCACAGTAGCTGTCAGACTTAAGCAGTTGTGTATGTACCAGGAATAGGGCACAGAGAATAGAAGACTATACATAGTAAAGTTATGATTCTCTGGTGTCGAAAGGAGTGTGTTGTTACAAACTCCCTCTTCTCTTGATCTTATCTGAACAAGAAAGTAAACAGAAAATTCTCATTACCTCTCAATGTCAGTGAGCCTGGAGGAATCCCGGAATCCTTTGGCAAAAGGATTGCTATCTATTTTCAGCTTCGTTATCTGGAGAAAGAATGGGTACACAACAGTATCATTTCTGAGGTCAAGGAAGTAAAATCAGAAATAGTTTGTTCATTCTCTATAGCACACCAAGAATATCTTAATGTTTCTCAATGTCGTGAGAAGGGTGGAAAGTGCTACACATGTTCACGAGGGACAAATCCCACCCAGGTGGGATGGGAGGGGAAGGCCTCAGAGAGGAGGTATTGAGGACAGGCTGGAGGTCGGCAGATAGATACAATTAGGGATGGGAGCCTTTGAGGCAAAAGTAGATGTGAACTGGGGTGTGTAGTATTTAATATATTACATAATATGTCAAAGACTAGGGCTGAACTGAGGAATGGGAGAGCCACCTAAATGGGATAATTATGCAGAATTCCAGCACTGATAGGGAACGAAAGTAAGAATGCAGTCTCATTTGACTTGGTGACATCTTTTTTAGTACTGTGAGTACATATACATACCATAATAGATAAAAGGTAAAATGGCCAATAATAGCCTCATGTTCAATATGATATTGATATACATGACATAAAGCCTTCTGAATAGAAATTTTCTCCTATTTCCCTTTCCATTTGACTAAATCAGAATCAAATTAGTCCATCTTTTGTTATCCTTCCATGAAATGTTATTTATAAATTCTGTTTTTATGGAAAAATACATTCTAATAATAATTACAGTCTGAAATATTAAATGCCCATGCTGTGGTGTTCAGAATTCCCATAGTACTACTATTAGTGTAGAAAGATCCATGAAATTGTATGCACCATGCCTCTGAAGGAGAATACATTAAGTTGCAACGAAAAAATACAGGAAACACTGATTAAAGGACACTCAACATGGAAAATACTGGAATTGTTAGAGTTGAACGGAAGCTGAGAGACCATCTAGCCCACGGTCTTATCCAACAGATAATCACACACAGACTCAAAGAGCACGAGGGCCAAGATTCAGCTGGTCAGTAACTGAATTAGAACCAAGAAAACCTTTAAGGAGTCATAGCTTCTCAGTATCAAAATTAGAACCCATGGTCACCTTTAGAGAGAAATGCATGCTAAAGATTCTTAACATGGGGAAAAAAAGTTACAGGCATGTCTTCTTCTTTCAAAGTAAGGAGTACACAATAACAGATAGTTTGAAATACCTCTTGCCAGGCCGGGCACTGTGGCTCACGCCTGTAATCCCAGCACTTTGGGAGGCCCAGGCAGGCAGACCACAGGTCAGGAGTTCAAGACCAACCTGACCAACATGGTGAAACCCTGTCTCTACTAAAAATAAAAAATTAGCCAGGCATAGTGGCATGTGCCTGTAATCCCACCTACTCAAGAGGCTGAGGCAGGAGAATCACCTGAACCTAGGAGGCAGAGGCTGCAGTGAGCCGAGATCACGCCACTGCACTCCAGCCTGGGCGACAAGAGCAAGAGCAAGACTCTCTCTCAAAAGAAAAAAAAAAAAAAAAGAAGAAGAAAAGAAATACTCTTGCCAAAAAGCAACTTTCTCCCCAGTCGGAGTATATCTATAAAACACTTTAAACTGTTAACACATGAGGAATTTCTTTTTTCATTTCAAAAGAAATGTGGTTTTTTTTTTTTTTTTTTTTTGGCCAGGCGCAGTGGCTCACGCCTGTAATCCCAGCACTTTGGGAGGTCGAGGCAGGCGGATCATGAGATCAGGAGATCGAGACCATCCTGGCTAACCCGGTGAAACCCTGTCTCTACCAAAAACACAAAAATTAGCCGGGCGTTGTGGCAGGCGCCTGTAGTCCCAGCTACTCGGCAGAAGAATGGAGTGAACCCAGGAGGCGGAGGTTGCAGTGGGTCGAGATCCCACCACTGCACTCCAGCCTGGGTGACAGATATAGGCTCCGTCTCAAAAAAATAAATAAATAAATAAAAGTTAAAAAATAAAAATAAAAATAAAAAAAGCAATGTGTTTTTTTTCTTTTTTATGGTTTTGAAAGTGATCTAAACCAAGGCACAAGCTGCAAAGAAACTATTTATGCCTCGCTTAAAATGAAACCCCCCCATACTAACCCAGCCAGAAAGACTCTTCTGTCAATAACACTGGCAAATTATAAGATTAACTCTTTGATAATATTAATTTTAAAAAACATTTGCTCACACCTGTAATCCCAGCACTTTGGGAGGCCGAGGCGAGCAGATCACAAGGTCAGGAGATCGAGACCAGCCTGGCTAACACAGTGAAACCCCGTCTCTATTAAAAATACAAAAAAATTAGCTGGGCATGGTGGCGGGTGCCTGTAGTCACAGCTACTTGGGAGGCTGAGGTGGGAGAATGGCGTGAACCCAGGAGGGAGCTTGCAGTCAGCCGAGATCCTACCACTGCACTCCAGCCTGGGCGACAGAGCAAGACTCCGCCTCCAAAACAAAGCAAAACAAAAACAAAAAAAAATACATTTGCCTCAGAAATGCTCATTTGTAGCCCATGAACATTCACGTCGAGCAGCTAAAGAAAATAGCTATGCTACGGCATTGGTAAGGAAGTCTTGTTTCATCCACTCATTCCGACTAGGACTTGTTTTTGAAGGTCAGTTTTGGGAGGGAAGGAGAAAATATTTTTTTGTTTGAAATAAATTACAAACATCTTCTAAAGCCCAGGCAATCAATATAGTCTACAATTACAAATATCAACAAGATTTTAAAATCCTCCAGGACATGAGCTATGCCTCTTTGTAATGAACAACTATATTTAAAATACATTCTACTTCTGAAGGGCTTTATAGTTCATTAATATGCTTTCACAATAATTCATCAGCAAATAATGAGGATTAATCACCACGCACATGCACTGCACTAGATGTTGGGATGACACGCACAGCTAATCAGAGCTGGAACTGGTTCTAAATGATGTTAAAGAAGGTGGCACCACCTCCAACACACAGTTAGAGACATTAAGGGTGAATCAAACCCACAGGAAAATTTCAAACTGAAACTGTGAGGTGGAGCAATAAAGGTAAGGCTGCCTTTAAATAGCACATTTATAAAATTGAAAAGTAAACAGGCTTGCCAATGGATAAAATTTTCTACAGACAACAACAGATAATATATTTGATGAAAAAATCATTTTGAAAGAACTGTTTACAGCCATCTCTCTAAGACATAAATATATCAAGCTTTTTCTGAGTCTTTACAAACGAAAAGGGTAGAAGGTATTACCTATCCGTTCTAATGATTAAAGATGGACTTTTGACATATTTTCTCTCTGAAAAGAATTCTGAAAATCACATTTCTTGTTCTTTTTCCAAAGATAAAGACTATTGGTTCAGAATATGATTGAGAAGTTATCTTAAATTCTTCAGTGCCCTAATACCACAGAAAATACATACTCTCAAAACACGTGTTGCTCAACTGATGTGTCACCATATCTAATAATACTGCCATACTCTGAGCAAAGGAGTAACTTAAATTCAACATGAGTTTTCAGATTTCTTTGAATTTTCTCTCATTATGAGAATTACCTACTTCGAATATCATTTTAATCCAATTTTCATAATTCCTAGGAGTATCAGTGGAAATTTCTTTACATTTTGATATAATTTCAAACTTCAGGAAAGTTGCAAGTATAGTACAAGGTGCTCTTATACACCCAGATTTATCAATTAACTACAGCAATGATTTAATTTTAGTGCACTAATTAGAAAAAGAATTCAAAACAATTACTTTCTCTATTTCTACTTAATCTAATTCTAGGGAAAATAATTGCTTTTGCACATGAGAGCAGAAAAAACCTGAATGGATTTATTATCACTAAAATCGTATGGGAATTCTGGGTTGATGCTAAACATTTCTGAACAGCTTTTATGGGGTATTAATAATTAGCAGCACAGAGATTGTGGATTAAACTTCTTTGTGAGCCCACCATGTTCCTTGTAGCCCACTGTCACTAGACTCTGAATCTACTAGGGTGTCCACAATAAGAACCCCACAAATATTTGTTGAGCTTTACCTCAAGAACAAGCACAGTCAGAAATATGATCTCACCTTTTCACCAATTATGAACTAAGTGAAACCATGAATTTACAGGAAAAGTATTTCATTTTTTAAATTTAAAGATAAAATAATTTTTAAATAGCAAAATTTTAACATTCTAGGTAATCATACATTTTAAAAGGTCAGACATAGAGTTTATGCCACAATATTTAAATAAAGACCAGTAGCTATAAAGAAATTCATTTTTTAAGGTGTAGTTTTACATCTCTTTATGAAATTTGGGATAACAACAACAACAACAAAAAAAAACACTTGAGAACTGATGAGAAAAAGAAATTGAGTTACAGTGATTTCAGTTGGACACCATTTCATTCATGTCCGAAGAGAGGATGCCTGAAGCTTGTAATGCTGTTGAACAAATCACCTGTATCAAACGTAATCCTAAAAGAAGTATCAAAAATAAATCAGCTACCAAACATTGTATGTACAGAAACCAGAGGTATGGCTTCTTTATAACTCAAAAATTCTTAAAAGCAGCAAAGTTTCTCACTTCATCAAGAGAAAACACTAACAAGCATGGTTAGTAGTATGTGCTTAAGAAATGCTGCTGTTTAGTGTGGGTCTACATATATCCAAATTACTAATTCAGTCTAAAACACAACCCTGCTTTTTCATGTATTATTTGCAATTCCTAACCAGAATGTTCACTCTTTTGGCATCTCTATTATCTTTAAACAAATGTGTGGAGGGCAGATTGTGACACTACCTGCTGTGCAAAAGAGAAGGGGACCTTTTGCAGTGGTTATTCTGTATAGTATCACTGGACTCTGAATCCAGCTAGGGTTCCCAGCCACAAGGTAAAATTGGCCCTCAGAGACCATTTCTCCAATTATCAGGAAAATATCTGACCAAAGGCATTTAAAAATGAAACTTGACCTACACTTCAACTCTACAGCAATGGTCTGCCTGCTCAAAAACAATGCATGACCTTTCAATCTTAAATTATAAAATAGTTTGTTGAAAGTGTAATGTATTTAGCTTTTATCCAATAATGTAAAGAAATGCAATCATTCGCTTGCAAAAACCAGAGAAAGAAACAGCAAATAAAAGGTCCTATTTTCATTACTTATAAATGAAACTACAAGGCACAATAAATGAGGAATTTTTTCACAAATTGTTTTGGAAACTCTGACTTGGATTTCAATAGACATAAAAATAGCAGTCATATCCAAAGCTTAAGATATATGAAAGTGGTCCTAAATGTGAATTTTTAAATCTTCCTCTCTTTTCTCCTCCCTCTTTGTTCTTTTTATGTGAGAAAATTCTAATACTATACCTAGTATATATTTACTTTATTTCCTATATATTTATTATATGTTATAGGCTATTATATGCTGCAGGATAATTATTGTATGTTATAGGAAAATTACTACACAAACTTGGTAGAGCAGTGAAGTCAAAGTAGATGGTAGAAGGCCTAGAAAGAGTCAAGGATAACTCTAGAAAATGACACAGGACTAACGAAAATGCTAACCCACAAGTTCATTTATTCACTACACATATGTTTACTGAGCACCTACAAGATGAATTTTGATTGGTCTTACGAGGTTTATAAACCATTTGCAAAACTGGCCTGTTAGGACACCTAATCAAATTGTTGACTATTAACTGGATTTCTATTTTAAAGGCATATGGCTTTGTGCAAGGGGCTATGGTTTTAAAGGTGGATATAGAAAAATAAACTCAGACATAGTAGTATCTATGAGAAAGTTAATTCTGAATTTAGTCACTTTCATTGTGGTTACTCAGCAATGAAATGACATACTAATCATATTTATACTTAATGCAAGAAAGAATAGCTGGGCACTGATGGCTGGATTTTGATGCCATTTATGATATTAATTAGAAATAAACCTTTGCAAAAGGAGCAACTTGTGTTGAAATGTGTGTATTAGTATCTTCACCTATTTCCATTACCCATATTTTCAAAGTCAGTTTTCGATGACACTGTCAGTGGTCACCACTTCCTTGGCCTTGCAATCTATCATGATGTCACCAAAAAGATGGAATTAAAACCCATAAGATCAAAACCTCATACTGGTTCTGTCACTTACCAGATTTGTGACCTTGGGTGAGTGTCTTAACCACTCTGACCTCAGTTTCTAATTCTACAAAATGGGACTCGTGGGGCCTTCTTCAAGGCATCAGTGTCAGAATTGAATGAGGTGTTTAGAAAAAAATGTGGAAAGAGTTTTCTAAATTAAAAGTAATAAATCCAAACCATGAATTTTAACTGGATCCTAGTTCAGAGGGGGTTTGGGGACAGTTGGTCTATCCTGAAAATTTTAATATAAACTGAGTATTAGGTGATATAAAGAACAAATTCTTATAAATTTTCTTAACTGTGATAAAGATGTTGGGATTACAAAAATAATGTCCTAATTGTCAGAATAGGCTTACAGAGTGTTTAGAAGTGTCATGAGGCATGCAACTTAGTTTTAAAAGGGGAGGGAAGAAAATGGGAAGGAAGAGGGGAAGTACATATGCATCTAGAGAGAGGGAGAGGGAGGAAAGAGAAAATTTGGGGGAAAAGAAAATTTGGCATTGCTGAATCTGGGTGGAAGGCATGTGAGGTTCATTTTACTATTTGTTTAGTTTTTTGTATATCTGAAATTTGTTCTAAATAAAAAATTGAGTGGAAAAACAAGAATGAAAAAATGTCATTAAAGATGTGGCTCCAGTTGGATGCAGTGAGTACTAGCAGATATTCTGACCTCTTGTTTAAGATGATCATCATCGTGTTACACTTGCTGATGTGTGGTGTGAGCAGCACATTTGTTTAAAAAAAAAAAAAAGAGCATAAAGAGTTGATGCCCTCTAAAATTGACATCTCAGAGTCTATCAGGGTCAAGAGCTGAGAGGGGGTGAAGTTCTGCTTCTTCACTCAGAGCTTAGAGGTTAAGGGCACCCCCTCTTGAATCTTAACCACCTGAATTCAAATCTGCATTGGGAGGAGCAAGGTCACTTCATATGACTTAAATTTTAACTCGTCCCTCAATTACCCCAACTGTATGATGCTGAATAAAATTACGATTGTTCCTATCTCACAATATCATTGAGAAGATCAAGTATGATTATGAATTCAAGTACTGTCTTGCACATAGTAAGCACCCAAATGGTAGTTATTGTTATTTGTATTATGTAAATAAGACCCTCCTATGATATGAGAGGTCCCACCAACACTTAGGCAGGCTTGCTGTCTCACCTATTAAACCAAATCTCAGGCATTATACTTTAAAGTTTACTAGAAATTTTAATTTTTCTTTGTCTCTATAATTTTCACTAAAAAAATAAAGAAGAAACCAATGTACTTCTTCTTGCTTTGGCCCTCTTTAAAAAGAATTATGATAAAAGGAATGAGGTTTCCACATGACAAGTGTCTATGTCATTCCCAAACATCAATAAGGTTTCTTAAGTTAGCATAAATTTAAATTGTTATATTAGCATGGTATATATTATAAAAGCCATGAAATCAATTAGTGTAAAATGAATGGAATGTTTTAGGAATCTTTTTGGAGCCTATGATATTTGTATTCCATGTACCCTCAAATAAATTAAAAACAGGATTGCTGGTTTCAGTGTTCCAGATTCTCAGAGAAATAGCATTAGTGCTTTAGGCCTTCGAAGGCTTCCATCTAACCCCCAACTTTTAGCTTGGGCATTCTGTGAATGTTTCCACTCCTGTGTTACCATGTTGGAGATAATTCAAAGGTTACAATACTTGTCTTTACTATAAGATGACCAGCGTGATAACAGTTATGCCTTAATTTATCTCATTAACTAATATGCCACTAAAATTTTAAAATCCAAATAGTGACAAATTCTCTTTTGACATTTCTGAGACAGCCCAATCATAACCACATGCCTTATTTACAGAGCAACTTACAGCTTCCAAAGGCTTGTTTGGAACAAGCCTACACACACCACTATGTTTGATCTTCACAGCAATCCCCTAAAATGGTCTGGTCAGTTCTTGGCCCCAATATATAGGTAAGGAAAATAGCAGCCACTGGTGAAATGAAATCTACTCAAAGTTGTACAGAAATCCTAGGAGAGTAAGCCTTATATGCATCCACTCTGGTCATCTGCCCACATCCCTTTTCTAGGCTTCTGCTATCTCATTTGTGTGAGGCTGGCTGTGATGTCAGCTTCATCTTGCCTTTCCCGAGAGTCTCCACACCACCTCGCTTCCAGGTGACCATCTCCCTCTGGACTCTGAGCCATTGCCAGGCAGCATCTAACAGCTACTCACTCAGAACCCAAAACCTAACAACATCAAGACAAGAGGAGAGCAACAGTCTTGGCTACCTATGACCAATGAAACAAACACAAGACACAAAGACACCGAGAGGTCATGAACAACTGAATGTGTCAAGTAAACTGAGCATGTGACTTCCTTTTATACTGAAGCGTATGAAAAGGAATTCTATTGCTGGTCCTTTCTGACGGAGAGAAGTTACTCACCCTCCCTTAGCTTCAGCTTCCTCACCTATGGAGTGTTAGTACTGCCACAGCCCCTTAAGCTTACTCTAGGCACAAAAGAAGAAAATGTATGGGAAGTGTCTATCAGTACATGGCCCTTAGTATGGCCTTGATAAATATTTACTAAGTTGGAATAAGCCCTATGGATGAAGAAATGCATTAAGTTTACCTTTTTAAATTTTATTTATTTTTTTGAGGTGGAGTCTTGTTTTGTCGCCCAGGCTGGAGTGCAGCTCACTGCAACCTCCGCCTCCCAAGTTCAAGCAATTCTCCTGCCTCAGCCTCCCAAGTAGCTGGGACTACAGGCACCTGCCACCATGCCCAGCTAATTTTTGTATTTTTACTAGAGACAGGGTTTCACCATGTTGGCCAGGTTGGTCTTGAACTCCTGACCTCAGGTAATCTACCCACCCTGGCCTCCCAAAGTGCTGGGATTACAGGCGTGAGCCACCGCACCTGGCCAGAAATGTGTTAATCTTAAATGTGATGTACAACAGAGAGTAAAAAATATAGGTTGAGTACCCCTTATCTGAAATGCTTGGGACCAAAAGTATTTTGGATCTCAGATTTTCTCAGATTTGGGAATTTTGCATTATATTTACAGGTTAAGCATCCTTAATCTACAAATCTAAAATCTGAAATGCTCCAGTGAGCATTTCCTTTGAGCGCCATGTCAATGCTCAAAAAGTTTCATATTTTGGGGCATTCAGATTTTGGGTTTTTGTATTAAGGATACTCACCTTGCATATAATTCAATATTATAAATCAGATATCTTGATGTTACGTACTACTATAGTTTACTATCTAAAAAGACACTTAAAGTCATTTTACCAGAATTATCTCACCCTAAACTATAGCTGAATAAACCTCACAAAATATCTCAAGTATCAGCAGTTTGGGCAGTTAGATAGAATAGGTGTGTTTAATTCAGCAGAGAAACTGAGCCTTTAAACGTTATGAAGCAACAAGAACATGGTTATACATGTTACCAGAAGGAGGAAAAAGAGGCAAGTAACTTTCTGGAGAAGAAAATGTGAGAAAGCAGATTGGGATGAGTGTGGGTGGGGAAGTGGGCAGTTAAAAACCTCACCCATAATACAGAGATTCTAGAAAATATAGTGTAATACATAGTCATTCAACACACTCTTAGAGGTCCTAGCACTGAAACTGAATAGCTCTCTGCAAAGTGAACATCCATTTTGAGTACTGGGATATCTCTTCTCTCCAAGAAAATGTAAGAATCTCCTAAATCCTTCTCTTATGCAGGAACTAAATTGTGAACTGTACACTCACCAGTTGATTCTGGTAGGCAGTGACTGCCGTAAAAACTGTTTCTGGAAAGATGAAAGTTCTAAATTCTTCAGACTTCAGGTTGAGCAATGAGGCTGTGTGGTCTTTCTTCTTAATGATGTGCACCCTTGGCTGGTACTTATGCATTGAGTTCAAAATTATCTACAACAAAAAGATGGCAAGTACTGAATTTTACATACTTATACTGCTAAACAGGCGAAATTACAGTGAGGCAAGAAGGAACCAAATGGTCTACAATTTCAAAGTCAATTTTAAGATACGGATCTACCCTTTCCAGCCTTAAGGCAAATCATTTTCACAAGATCCTGCAGAGTCATTGTTGTGAATCACATTTTACCAAAACAACTGCAAACCACACAGGTTGTTTCAAGTGTCCTTTCTAAAATGGTAGGGGGAGGGGTCATCTGAAGGATAAGTTTCACCTATTTTTAAAAATAGTCTTTTAAATACTTTTGGTTTGCTAGTCAAGTTAGACCAAAGGATGCAAGTCTAAATTTTCTAGAATAAGAAATCATATATTCTAAGAGGCCAGACTATTATTTATGGAGAAAAAAATAAAAGAGGTTAGAAAAGCAGTGTGATGTTAGACTGACTTGGGTTAAAATTTTGAATCTGTCAGTTTCTAGCGCTTTAATCCTGAGCCAAGTAATCTCATCTCCCCAGTTCCTAGTTTTCTCATATGCAAAAACAGTACTAACCTCATAGGGCTGGCACACAGGAAACAGGAAGTGTTCAGTAAATGTGAACTGTATTATTATTAGTAATAGAAGGAGTATTTATGAAAGCTTCCTTGATTTCTAACTTCCAGTTATTAAACCAAACTTGAATCATGATAGCCATCTTCCATTCTGTAGCCAGTAAAAGTTGCCAAGTACTCAGAAATCATAAACACACCCTCGTTAACAAGGCAGCCAAGAGATAGTATTTTTCATATATCTTTTAAATAAAATATAAAAGCTAGCCATTATGAATCAGGGCAATAAAATTCAATTTCAGATAGAAAAGGTTTCTCACATCTTCCCTCCTGCCATTCAGACAGCTATCTAAGTCTGCAAAAGTTGGGGGTATGTCTTTCTGGGGATGAGAGGGCTCACATTGTATGCCCTCCTCTCCAAGGAGCTAGCAGAGAGCGCAACTCTCAGGTGACATCACACGATAAACAGCCCGGCAGGACCAATAGCACTCTGCTGGTTGCTGCTGCTAGTCATGCAACTGATGGCTCCCTGGCTTTCTTGGCTAACCTGGGTGTGGGGCATGAGTGTTTCTGCTGATTGACTTTAGCAGAGTTGAATACTAGTCACTGTGGGATAATTGATACATAATCGCTCGCTCTCTATGCTGAGGTGTAAGTCGACCTAAAGTTACAGGGTTTCAACTGCGATTGAATTTTGAACATGCTGCCTTTTTATGATCTCAAACTGGAACAGGAATAATTGAAACAAAGGAGATCTTTAAATGAATCAAAATAATGTTTTTGAATGATAATATGATCTCTTTGTATAATGCATTTATTCCAAGGATTTCAAGCGATTGATCCTCAGCCAAATGCTTGAATAAAGTTGAAGTAACAAAACCAAATATTTTTCTCCTATAACTAATATAAGAAAAAAATTAACATTCATCATATATTTTACTGAGAATATAGGAAGAATTTTCACATCATACCCAGTCACCCATACATACACATACCAAAATGGAATATGCCCTAAGCTTTAAATAAGCTTCTTCTTTCCCCAGTTCTACCACCTGAATGTTAATTTCCTTTGGGGAAGGTTACTGGACAGACTCAGACACCAGACTGAGCCTCTAAGACCCCAGGGCTCCTTGACTCTCTGCGCAAGCCCTCCTGTGACTTGAGGACTAAGGAACACTAATAGAAATGTAGACTCTGCTTCACTCAAGAAATAATTCTTGAGAATAAGAAAGTTTCCTTTTCTGAAACTAAAACTGCATCTGTAAGAGAGGCTTCTTCAGAACCTATTCAAAGAAGTTAGCTTAACAACACAGGATCTAAAAATCTTTCCTTGTATTAATAGTTTTCAGAATACACTAATTCTGGTGATAAAGGGTTATATTAAATATAATTTTTTGGGGGGACAGGGTCTTGCTCTGTCACTGACTTGCAGTGGCACAATCACAACTCGCTGTAGCCTCGACCTCCCAGGCCCAAGTGATCCTCCCACCTCAGCCACCCAAGTGGCTGGGACTAGAAGTGCATGCCACCACATCCAGCTAATTTTTTGTTTTGTTTTGTTTTCATAGAGATGGGATCTCTCTACGTTGCTCTGGCTGGTTTCAAACTCCGCGGTTCAAGCAATCTTCCCAGTTCAACCTCTAAAGTGCTGGGATTACAGTGTGAGCCACCGTGCCTGACCAGTATAAAAGTTTTAAAGCTAAAATGCATATAAGCAACCATCTAAGACTAACCAGTTTTTTAAGGTATAATATTGGTATATCCAGGCTAGACCCTAGAGCTTCTGAAATCTAGTTTAGAGCTATTACTACCCAACGAAGCTGATGCTAAAAGAAAAGCATTTCAATTATGGACAACTGATCTCAAAATGACTCTCAAGTATTTTTGGAAAGACTCAAATAATTCCTCTAAAAGTTTCATATATAGAAAATTCTAGAATCATAAAAGAATTTCATTTATCCCTGCAAAAATTTCCATTAAAGTTCAAGAAATTTTAATATAAATGACATTAAGAATGATCACTGACCTACAAAAAATCACTCCATACTTCATAAATTTTAACCTGTAAAAAAAATTTGTAAGTGGAAGCATGTTTAAAAAAAAGAAAAGAAAATTATGCCAATAACCTTAAAGATAAAGATCAACTTTCTTTTTCAACACATAAAACAACAGAAGCATATTAAGCTACTTCCAATATCCCAACAGCACCACCAGCAGAGTCCTGAGTTAAGTGGCTACCCTGACTTGGTTGTAATAAACACGGTCTCCTGTGGGCAGAGGGGTAGTGCTAGCGCCTAAAGTGATTTATTTGGTTCCAGGTCTAATCCAACCATTTGAAACCAAACCTAGAACTTTCTTATTGTCTACTTATGACCATCTTTGTTGAGAAGGTCTTCAAACACTTCCTCTAAATTACACAGATTTGATCCTTACACATTGTATATATGTATTCAAATATCACATGTACCCCATAAATACGTACAATTATTATGTATCAATTAAAAATTATTAAAAGAAGAAAAAATTATGGAAGTTTATCTAAAGTTCTCTTAGCATAAAATCTAAGACAGAATTTTTATGTGAATCTTTATTTAAGAGCATGAAGTAACATCCCAGCAGTGCCTTAAAAAGGCATTTTATCAAATATGTAAGGACCTGCATCAATGACTTATTTGTTCTATTAAACTACTGATAAGAACACAGAGTTAATTTTTCTTTTTTCCACATTCATAAACTTTATACTGACACAAAATCAAATTGTTTTGTTTTTAATTACAGGGCTTCTTTATGCTTTAATATTCATGAAACTCTCCAAAAAAAAAAAAAAAAAAGGTTACATAATGAGTAAACAGCACTTTCCCAAACTGATCCGGACATAAAATCCTTTTGTTATTTCATCTATATGTTCTATAGAACACACTTTGGGAAACCCCCATCAGAGGTCCTAGCCCTATTCTCTTTAGGTTTTATTATCTGATATGTGGCTGACAGAAATTAGATGCTTAACCCAACAACAGGCTATAGTAGCCTCCAAAAAATGTATATTCCCTTAGTTTACTTGGCTCTGGTGGTACAGCAATTTCAGAAGCCTTAGGAGTTCCACGGGACAGAAGATCCCTGACCCTCTTGCATAGAAATGGCATACAGCATAGCATCCCTATAAATGACCTATTAACAAAATCAGTCAAAGTCCCCTGAAGAACACATAAATGTTCCCATAAAATGACTCAGAGACAGAAGGTGGGAAGGGGAGAGGGAAGGCAGGAAGGGACTCAGAGAGAGACAGTTTTGTGTGACTTGTCCATTCCATCTCAGGGAACCTGCACAGTCCAAGGCACAGTACTTACATGGCCATGTTGATCCAGTTCATTGTTGGTGAGTTTCACCTTTTCAAAAGACACCATCTGTTTGAGTAGTTGTTCCCCGGTGAAAGGAGAATCTGGGTGCACATAGAGCCTAAGAAAGTTAGGAGAAAACTTTATTGAGACTTTTTTAAAAAGTCTGTCTCTGTGGGTTATAAAATGTTCTAATTCTAAGGGAACACATAAACCATGTATAAGTGGTAAATTTTACCGCCCCATATATGTCAAATTTATTACTATTGCAATGTCAAAACAACTCTAAAATGTCTAATGTATTTCTTCATGTACCAATTATCTAAATGAGATAATACTTAACAAATTTTCTATTAAAAGCTGAGCAAGCCATTTTTTAAAGGGGTGTGTGTGTGTGTTTTCATCTATCTAGTCCACTACTGGTCTGCTTCGATCAAACGCAAAATCTTCTTTTTGAAAGTGCTTTCAAAAGAAAAACTAGTTTACACTAATTGCATAAGTTCCTATTATAAACGTCTCTTAAATAACAATGAAAACGTAAATAATTTAAACGAGAAAATAATTTTAGAGAACCTATTTATTTAAACTTGAAGGTTTAAAGTTTGTGTTCTTAGTAAATACAAGATGGAGTAATTTTAACATAGGGACATGGAGAACTTCCAGTAGTCCAGAGACCAGCTGGCATTCTGTTCTTCCTGTTACATTAAACACTACCGCTTTCATCATTATCTGTTTATGTGCTCACTGAATGAGAGTTAAAACAAGCTAGACACACTTCACATTATTCAATGTATTTATTTGTAAACAGTGCAAGCCAAAAAAAGCTCTCACTTGGATGGGAAAAATTTGTTTATCATTTATTGATCAGTTGCTACATGCAAGGCAATCTTTTACTCACTCACAGTTAAATGCAGGTCACTTTTTCTACCTGTGATAATCGCCTTAAATGCAGCTGTCTGTAAGTCCCCATCCTGGTATCTTCTTGACTTAAGTCTTTCTGAAGTCAGAGAGAGACTACAGAACTAATGAGGGGGAAGCAAAATCCTTGATTTTATAGGACAAATTCCTTTATCCACGTAACAGGTTATTTACACCTAAATTTTATATAGGATCCTTATAACTACAATTAAACATAAATATTTTTACTAGGGCAAAAGCAAGGGATAGAAGTCATAAAATCTTCCTTGTACTATTTATGTAAAGAACAAGAAATCTGTGCCATGGTTTGTCACACAGAAGACTAAGAATAGAAGAATTCTACACAAATGCTTAAACTCACAAAGTCCACCAGGAGCAATGCACAAAAAGGTTGACAGCACCCAAGATTCTTACCAGACCTACAGAGAAACTGTAAAGGCTTCAGGCATTTGCCTGCCTGTTAATTCCACTGTTTTTAGGAGGAGTGCTCACAGTTGCCTTTCAATTATTCTTTGATAACACAATCACTTTTCAAGTACCATCCTTCCAAGACTGTAGCTTTATAGGTGCAGTTGTTTTACTGATCAGAACCACATTCCTCCCTCTAAAAAAATTCAACATTATTTAAAGTCCTAAAGTTGATGAAATGTTCCCTCTTTAAGGATCACATTTACCACATGTTATAGCTATTAATAAAATATTAATGTATTTAAGTATTATGTACTTTAAAGAAAAGGAGATGTCCTATATGAAAATGTAACATTATTTTAGATTGTAAGTAATATCTTGCTTATTATTACAATCAAGTGATACTGTCAAGCATTATTTCTTCTGATTAGGAATGACTGACCAATGAACTTCAGCCTGGAATAAAATGTTTCAAAGTCCTAAAACCATGGGAAATTTTTGTCATCAGTACAAAAATTATCAACTCCCAAGTTCTTCGCTTTTCTCTTATGGAGATAGATAAATAGCAAACTATTTATTTTAATAATAAATAGTTGCTAAATTATCTACAATATTTTTATCCCATAAGCTAAACATTTTTATTTAATATCAATCTAAAAAAGCTGAACTAGGATGAATGAAAAAAATATACAGGAAGCCCCTCCTCTCAAGTCCCCCAGGGACTTAAAATTCCAGCAATAGCTTAAACATGCTTCAGTTAAGATAGTGCATTGGTACACACTTTTCTTCTCCAACCAGAACAGATTAGTAACATAAACAGGGCATGTCATATTTCCAAAGTCCTGCTGGCCTGCATCAGCTCCCCATACCTTCAGATAGGAACAAAATGTATGTTTAATAAGAGTGATTAACTTCTTAGAGGAAAGACTGGAGGGCAAAAAAAAAAAAAAAAAAGGAGGGTTTGCTTGTAGAAAATGGTTAGGAATCTGCTGAAATACTCTCTCCGGTTTAAAATGATATTGAAAAGTTTGGAAGGAAGCTCAAGAATAATAGTAAACAATTTAATAGTAAATAGAAAAGAACACTAATTTTATTAATTTTAATATCTATTATAAACTGGTGAATCTTACTCAACTAAAAAAAAAAAAAAACCAGCAGCAATTGTTTTTTAGATTTTCTTAGTCTTGACAGTTATTTAATATACTGATTTGAAAGGGCTGGGAAGACGCCCTTTCTAGTCTCTTCCGAGAATGGAAAACTCTGAGAGATTGCTTTTAATCTCTTTTCTAGTGCACTTAGCATACGATAAGCTCAATAATACAATAAACTACTAATTAAGCTGAATATTCTATCTGAACCATATGTGTAATTGTCTGTTGATTCTCTGTCTTGACTATGACTCCAGACTAGACACAAAGTACCAGCCGTAATTTAACAGTTCCCTAATCTGTACATTTAAATAAATTCTTAGCTCTGATATGAACTTTCAATCACAAAAGTCATTAAACAACAAAAATTACTCATTAAACATAAACAACAAAAATTAGTCATTAAAGAAAAGTTATGAGGCTGGGTTTTAAAATCCCAAATATAAAGTCAGCTAATATGTTTTGTTTTGTATTAAAGTAGGCAGTTACATTCCTGTAACTTCATCTATTATTCTTCATATAAGCAAGTGTATGTTTTCCTGTTGGAATGCTCATTTGGTTAAAACAATAACAGTAAAGGTTTGCATGTGCTTTTTTAAGGATGGTACTCCTGGAAACTGTATTAGCAATGAATTTCACAAGAGTAAATATGCATGATCCCTAATAAGTTAACTGAGGAATGTTTCATGTAAAAGAACCTGTTATTGAATTACATTCATCCGCTAAAATTATAAAGGGAGAAAATAAAACTTAGCTTTTTTTTCTTTTTTACTTAAAAATCTCTGAACCTTTATTGGTCAAAAACAACTGAATTTTACCTAAATGGTGTTTATTATATGCAGTTATAACTATATGATTAACAAATACTTACTATAAGCAACCATTTTACTAACATACACTCTTCTAAAAAGAATTTTAGGACAACCATTTCATCAGTAGGTTTATTCACTCTGGTTTTAAGCAGCAATTAGAGAGAATGTCTATATTTATATTTGTATTTATACAAAATGGGTCCACATTTCTAACTGAAATTTAAGAAAAACTTTGAAATGAATTGCTGCCTAACGAAACATAAACTTAAGGACAGTGTTTTCTCTAGGCACAAACTACCTTTCTCAGAGCCTAGCCCATATTTTGTGTAGTCAATCCTGGAGTGTCCAGGCTTGGAATGCTCTCTTGCCAGAGCCCGTTGCTTTAAAAACACACTTGCTTAAAATTCACACAAGCCAGAAACATTCTGACAGAAGCGTTAACAATTTTCTCGGTGAAAAATCCGGAGGCACGAACCTGGCTGGCAACGGCGGGTCGGCTTTGCCAGCCACCAGCCAGGAGGACCGGTGGTAGGCGTAGCGGTACCTCTTGTTGTCCACAGGGACGATGTCCATCAGGACTATGTACTTGGCCTCAGGATCCACCCCCGAAAAGGACACCCGGATGGTCGGAAACATCCTCCTGACAGAGAGAGACAGAGAATGGGCCCTGTTTATGCTGCCTAATAAACTGGCCTGAATTAGGAAGAGAGGAAGGGAGGGAGGGAAAGGGTCTGACTCCCCTCTCTATCTGGTCCACAAACCCCTCTTTTGTTTTGTTTACAGCCTCAGAGAAGTGAATACAGAAACAGGGTTTTCTTCCAAGCCTAGATAATTTTAAGAGTCACCTTTGCAAGTGTTAATTGCTAGGTGAAAACGTGTGGGTGGAGGTGGGGGTATGTTTTAACACCAGAAGGTCTGTGATTAGGGAAAACCCTATTCATTTTAACGATCAAGCACATTAAGTGTCCAAGGAACCGACGTCCCTGGAGCTGGCCCAGTCACACAACTTACCCGCATCCCAGCCAGAAAACTCTGCTCTTGCAAAACAAAAGCCAAAAGCGGAGGTTTCTGGGAAGGATTTCTCAGAGACCCTGCAGGTATTTTCTGCAGTCCCAAGAGCTACAGCCACCAAGTTTTGCCGGCCTCTGCCCCATCCCAACTTCCCTGCAGCCCTGCAGCTTCCTGCCTGGCCAAAGCCCGCCCGGCTCTGGCGCCAAGAGGCCCCGAGCAGTGCTCCTTCCTACAGGGAATTTTATCGTTTCAAATTTCATTCTTCCGCCCAGATTTTAATTTCAGTCTTTAATGGGAGCTGGCAGCTTTTGCAAATTGAGGCTGATAAAAGGGAAGCTACTCACCTATCTAGAAGCACCCAGCAGCTCACCAGGCACCCCTGGCACAAATTCCTCCTCCTTCCAGATTCCGACCCTCCACCCACCAAACCTTCTCCAGCTCCAGGGAAAGCAGACCACACCCTTCAGGCTTAGTATGGCTCCCTGGTCCCTGTGCCCTTCTCAACAAAGCCAGGTTGGAACTTCCCATGACCAAATCCTGAGAACGCAAATGACTAGACATCCTGTAGCTCTTAACGCAAGCTGGTGGAAAGAAGCTGCCCTGGAGCTAAGCTGTCTCTCTGCTCCACGACCAGCCAGCTCTCATCCAGTTCCTGGAAGCACCCTCAGCTCCCCAGGGAGTGTCCTGACTCTCCACCCCCAACCGCCGAGTCCCAACTACCTGCCAGACTTGGTGATGATCATCTCGGTGCCCAGCTCATGGAATTTGTCCCAAAGCTCCTTGGTTTCCAGGCTGCAAGCGATTTTGGCCATTTCCTCACTGGGGATGATGGGGGTGGTGGGGATCAGCGGCTCAGTGCACAGAGAGGAGGAAGACGGGCTGCTGCCACCGCCTCCACCAAACTCCCCGTGAGCATCCAGGCTGGTCAGCTCACCCAGAGGCTGGGCACAGGACGACTTCTCCACAAATTGCTCTGGAGGCAAAGAGAATTGTGAATGACAGCTGACACTGTTCAACAAGGAACGATCTGGAAAGAACAGCATAACCAAAATGGTCACTTGGATTTGACTCAGGAAAAGTTAAGCTCAGAAACTCCAAGCAGGGCTCTAGGAATGACCTATCACTGTATAAAATTACCTGGGATTCCCACAGAGTAGCATGCCCAGTGTTTCCTGACCAAACCGGTGAGTTCTAGAATGACTACTTGTCTCCACCAGTACTGCAACGGACTTTGGGAAACAAAAATGTAAGAGAGGAAGAAGGGAAAGGTGATGATCATGAGGGAAAGGTGATGAGCATGAAGGATGCAAAGCAAATATTCCTATTGTCATCTCTCCCAAATTCTGAACTTTGTAGCTCATGGAACTGATGCCAGTCCTGCCTCTTTGACAACCAGGAGAAATTTTTCTCCATGGAGAGACCAAAGGAGCAAAGAGATCAGCACCTTCCTCACTTGGAGAGGAACTTTCCCTTCCTTCCTGGAGCCCTCTCTCCATAAGAGAAAAGGAAAGGAGGATAGGAGGGTGAAAGAAAAATGGGGAATGTGGTTTACAAAAATCAGTCACTTCACCTCTGTGCCTGACTTTCAGTTTTGTAAGCTTTATGATGAGAGTTAGAACATTTTTGTAATATTCCTCCCAGCCCAAGATCTTATGAAAGATGTTAGCGTACAGCTTGCTAAATCACAGGAGCAGGTTCTGTGGGCCATTTTCAGAAGAGGCTTAGAAGAATTACTTGAGGGGTGATGTATAAAATTTTTCTGTCTCCCAAAAAGGTCCTAGAAGTGAGGAAAACCACCTCAAACCCAAGCCAGCAGTGTATTAAAGTGAGACAAATGCTCTGCCATCCACCACCAGGCTGGAATACTGCTGCCTATGAACCAAACATTCTCCCCCACAGCTGATAAGGGCCTCGGACTACACCAGTCACTTTGATGGAATACAGGGAGACTTTTGTAATTGTCCCAATTATCTTCCATCCCTTAAAAAAGAAACTACTTGAATTTGCAATGTGAAGTTGATCTCTTAAGAGTCCTCAAGAAATCAAAGCCAGTTCTAAATGTATGTATGTGCATGTATATGATGTGTGTGGGCATATGGGACACGCACAGATCATAAGGTGTTTTATTTCCTACACATCTTTGCATGAAGAAAACAGGAAACAGAATGGCTTTACTTTTACTTCTCATGCAATGAAAATCCAACCAATGAAAATGTTTTAACTTAAGAATAATCAAATTAACTGCCATCCTGATTTTTTTCAGATTAAAGAAAGGAAACTATACCATAACAAAATCTTATTTTCTACTAATATTTTCAGAAACACATTCACACAATGTCTTCGGAGAGAATTAAGAAGTAGTCTTAATGATTTTTTTTTTTTGCTGACAACTGAAAGAGGCAAACTCCCTAAGCCACAGACTGACCAGTGTATCAGGATGGGAAGTAGGAAAGGAAGAAAATGAAATAGAAATGATTCAGCTGACTGAAGCTGTTCTTTTAAATAGACTTTGTATGTTTAAATGGGCAATCCTGGGACACACTGGGCTCCCCCTCCCCACTCTATAGTTTGCTTCAACAAAAGTCCCACATTCTCTCTTAACAGAACTTTTAGGTGTTTCTCTTGCTGGAGTCCTTGGCTTGCAGTCACCTCTGTTGAACTGGCCAGTGTAAGGAACAAGAACACCAGCGAGTTCTTTCAGAGCCCATCTCAAAAGCCAGGAGAGGGATACGCATTTTGTAGACTAGTGCCTACGTGTGTGTGGGCACGGGGGTGGCGTTGGAGTTGTCAGCTGGGCATGGCTTTAAAGTTCAAGAGTCACAAACTTCGATATAAGGTGGTTTTTAAGTTCAAGAGTCACAAACTTCGATATAAGGTGGTTTTTCTCAGAAAAATAAAGAGAGAAGGAAGTAATGTTGAAATGACAGTGCAGCTGGGGCTGGCATGTTTCCCAATTTGCTGTCTACACGTCTGTCAGGAATTTTCACCTGAAATCCTCTATGTAACAAACTGAGATATTTACAAAGTATTCAGGGGCCCCTAAACAGCAATGCATAATGTTGAGAAGTCGCACAATATAACTTTGAAATTGTTAGTTATATTTTTCTGAACAATTGGAGTTTGTTTGATTGATTGTCTCCATTCTTTGGCAGGTTTATATTTAGATGGGAGGTCAGTGGGAAGAACCAGGGGAAGGGAGTGAAAACTTGGAAGACAGATTTTTTTACTTTTATTTTTTTGACATTCTGTTTTCTAGAAATCTACTAGTTTCTTTTTCCTTGGTTTCAAGTAGCTACAGGAATTTTACTTCTCTCTTTATGCCCAAGCACCTTATTTTTGATCTCGAATACTTCCTTTTCTTCATGTTATCATTATATTGGATGTGATATGTTAAAGTATTGGGAAGGAAAGAGAGAAGAAAGGAAAAATTGGGGAGGGTTAAAAAAGAAAAACTAAGTTTGCTATCTGATTTTCACATTGTAGGGATACCAGATGATCAGGCTGTGTAATAATTATTTCCTGAGGATCCATGAGGCAATGATGAGAACGCTTTTTTTTCTCTCAGTTGTAAAGAGATTTTTAAATATTTACCTTGGGCTGGTTCTCTTCCATGTAATTCACTAGTGTTAAGAAGAACATAATTCCTATTCTCCCTTTACTCCTAACCTAGTGTCTTCTATAAATGGTAAAGGTTGTTAAACAAACAATATAACTAAAAGTAGAGGAATCTGAGAAATGGTTACTGGTTAGTGTTTTTGCCAACTTCAACTGAAAATGACGAGTTATAAAATGATGTCTTGGTGATAAGTATAGAGCTTCAGTGAATAAAATGGTTCGTGCAGGGAGAACTGGCTTTTTCTGCTCTACAGTGGTTTCAAAGAGCTTGCTTTGTTTTGTCTATTCAAGTCAGAGGAAAACCAAAATTAAACTGGTTTCTTATGAAGTCGTTTAGCGTCTCCTTGGTTTCAAACGCACAAGCAGGTGTTACATGCACAGTAACTCCTGTTGAGCCTTAAAAGCGGTTTTATTATTATTTTTCCTTGAATGTTTTTATGCCAACAAACATACACACATACCATATGTCCGATCTGATATATGGATTCTAGAAACTGGGGAGCCCGACAGACCCAGATATAAGATGCACACCCATAGCATTCAACAGACTGGAGCCTCCAAAGAAAACCTGGACCCAAAAGAAAAAATCTCCCACCCGCGATGTATGGCTCATGATTTGAGCATCAGACGCTGCTGCGAGCCGCCTGCAGCCAGGGGACAGGGGCAGAGACGGATGCGCAGCACCCCAAGTCCTCGGCGGACAGCCGGGTAGCCCAACTTACCCAGGGGTTTGATTGTGTTCTCCGTCGCCTCCTTCTCCTTAGAGCCACCGCTCGACATGAGTGCGGCAATGGAGAAGGCGTTGGCCCGGGAGGAGAGTTGGGGCTTGGGCGATGCCGTGAACTCCATGGTCCCCAGCACGCGGTCCTGGCCACGGACTGGGTCGTCCGAACTGCCGTCCAGATTCCCCAAGGGAGACAAAGACCCGAAACACAGGGCAAAGTTTCCGAGACCAGTTACAGCGGGGCCAGGGACTCCAGAAGTGTCAGCTCCAACCTCTCCAAAGCTGCACACTGGCCCCTATCCCCCACCGCAAAGCCCCAGAGCCGCAGAGACTTCGAGGGCAGCCGGAGAGGAGAGGGCCCACCCAGCACTACAGCGGGTGCGCACGCCCCGGGGCGCTCGGCAGGACGACAGTCTGCACAGCCCAAAGGCGGAAACAAGCATCAACTGCACAAAGTCCTGGGGTCCTGGAGCATTCCCTCCGTGTCCTTCCTCCCTCTGGGGCTGGGGACAGCCGGGACGTCTCAGGCTAAGGTAGCCACCAGCCGAGCGCGGCTGCTAGGGCGCGAGCGAGGGGAGCGCGGCGCGGAGCCACGGACACTGAGCGCTGGCGCTTGCTGCCCTGCGCCTTAATTTGCTGGCGGCGGCGATCCCGGAGGCCCGCAGCCAGTCAGCGCGGTCCCACGTCACCGCTTCCTGATTCCGCCGCCGGGGGCGGGGCCGCGGGCCGGGTGCCGAGGACGCGCCTAGGGCGCGGCGTCCGCGTGGCCTGAAGCCCCTGCTGTACCGTAGCCCCGCACAGGTTCAGAGAAAAGGGTGCCTCCACTAGGCTGACGCAGCGGCCATGGACACCCCCGCTTGGTCTCGCAGCCCTGGGCGGGAGGGCGGTGCGCGCTGTCGGGAGAGGACCCATCATCGCGGCCTAACGCCCGAGATCCGGGCATGGCCCAGTTGGGGAAGCTATGACCAGACCAGAGGAAGCCTGGGGAGTTCTCGCTTTTTCCATTCTTTTTCTTACCTGCGCTCAAAGCTCCAAAAAAAAAGTAGGGAAGCGCTCACTAGAGCGGAATCCGGCGCCTCTGAACCGGCGCCAACTGGCCAGGTCCATACTCGGGGCAGATCCCAGGGCTGGGACTCTCATTCGATGGTCCCAAATTTGATCTCCTTGACAGTGGGCTTGAGCAAATGCAGCCCTGAAAAAGATAAGCTTAGCGAGAGCTGCGGGCATTTGGCAAAGGATGCTGCTCTCAGAACCGTTGCTTCTGCTCCTCACCAGTGCGTCTCTAACCTGGGGCTCCTCTTTTCCCTAGAGGGACGCTGGAAAATGGGGCGGCTGCCGAAAGGAAGGCGAAGGTCAGGGCGCGGAGCCCTACAGTGACCACGCGACGCGCCGTGGGAGAGTGCGAACCTTATGGTAGCGCCCGGACTAAGCGGACACGGACACCTCTGGTTTTACAAAGGCGGCTGTGACCAGGACTTCCCACGGCCTTGTTGGAGGGCGTCCTATTAGCCCTGCTCAGCCTGAATAACTCAAATTCTCTGAATTCGCAGGGTAATCCGCTTCGCTTGGAGCCGTGTAAACTCAGGCTGACATACACACTCAAGCTGTACATGTAAATATTTGTTCTCTTTTCCAGCCAGTTGGTCTAGCTATTAGAAGCCTCTTCATGGATCTTAAAATAATAATAATAATAATAATTTTTAAAATCCCAACTTTTCACTGCATCACCCCTTACTCCTGAAATAAATTTGTGGGGGAAAAACGGCAAGTTAAAATAGCTGTCGAAAAAGTTTGTGTGAACAAAATGACATCTGGAAGAGTCGTGATTTCAGCCTGTCTTGGTCATCGTGTATCAATAGTTTTTAACAAGGTGTTGGATGAAGGTGACTAAAAAATGCATCCTGATATCACTATAGAAGTACGAAGTGTCGATTTATAAATGTTTGGGGAAATTCGTAAAACCATAGACTTTGGTGCTGGAAGGAATTTACGCTGTCGTCTAGCCGGTCTCCAGGTGCGTTTGAGAGAGAAAAATAGGGCCCGACGTGGCAGAGCGCGCATCTCCCCCAGTCCACTCCAGCGGCTAAAAGCAGATGGAAGGGCAGGACTCACACTCCGGGCCCCACCCTGATCAGTCCCTGGCCCTGCAGCTGTGGCTGGGCTGTTAGCTGAAGAGCCAAAGTAGAGTTAACGACGACGGCTGGCAAGCAGAGGGCTTTCAGATTAAACCGCAGGATGCGTCTGAGGATCCGTTTCTATTCTTGAATTTTTTGCTGGTTTTGAACAACCCAGACCCAATGCAGACCCCTTTTTTGGTTATTAAAGTCCCCCACCCCAACCCATCTCTCCCCAGACACACCTTCTCAATGTAAGTGACATTTCTTTGTATTGAGTGGAAGGAGCACACTGATTCCTTTCCTATAGCAAATGCTTAGGATTTGTCCAGAAAGAAAGATTTCCCTCAAGAAGTGGGGATTTGGGGAGGTCGGGGGATGTTATGGTTAGTCTAAACCTTTATACGTGCTTCAACAGGGCGTGGCAAACCTTGTTAGCTGAATTTAGTTTTCAAAAACTTGCCGCAAAATTATACTTCATTAAAAAAAACCTTGCGATTGTTTTTCTATACAGAGGAAAACTGTGTCCTTTCTTAATTACCTTAATGATTCTGACTGGAATCTGAATAATATCATGAGAGGAACATTTTCAGAAAATTTGATGAAGCAAGGGGAAAACTGAATTGCCACGAATCTGTTTCCTCCTTCTTTCCAAGTGCCTATGCGGCCTTAGCCCAGCTCTGTGTCTCTTGTGTGCAGGAACCCCCGACTGCTCATCCTACTACAGGTAAAACACTATACAAGAAAAGATGAGTGATCTTTAGGAGGCAGGCGGCAAACGAGAGGTATTGAAAAGGCCACTTTAAACAAATCCGGGTGACCCGTTTGGGGATCTCTAGGCTATGCATCTTGTTGGTGTTGAAACCTCGGCAGTAAAACATATGCTGCAACATTATTATCGGGAGCACACTCTCCCTCCTCCTAGATTTATTGCCTTTGCAAATCAATATGATGCCATAAAACGGGGAACCGGTTCTGGGCAGAGAGGTGCTGTGGAAGGATGATTCAAAGCTTTCCCAAAGAGGAGAGTGGGGAGTTCTGAGGTCCCTTCAAAACCCCACTGACAGCGCAGGTTAACAGGTAAAACCACCCGGGGGTTGGAACAAAACAAGCACGTTAACACATCTCTCTAGGTCCTTCTCAGGCTGACTGCTGGCAGCGGAGGCTGCTGAAGTCTGAATGTTAACTTTAACACACGCATTAGCCCTTTGTGTAGGTTACTAAACCTCTCAAAGCTTCAGTTTCTTCATCTAAGAATAGGGCCAATAGCTCATTCCTACCTGGAATTTGCTATTCCTTTGGATTAATGCCCTAATGTGTATTAAAAGCCTAACATACAACACTCACAATAAACCCAACATAAGTAAAGCATAATATAGAATTTTAATCACATTTAATTTTGAACTGCAAATTCGCGATTGGAGAGACATGTCTCTTGGGTGCTCATATATAATGTAGTTTTGGAATGTATACAGAGCATTGGGGCCACAGGAGGGTATTGGATTGTTATTTACATCCCGTTTAAACTTTGGAGCCTAAGAATGTAAAATTTTGTTATACATCTGAGTTTGGTTATATGGAATTTGATTATATGGAAGACTGGAAGATGTCTCCTTATATACACCACTCTTTCAAATTCTCATTTGTAGCTCCCGGAACTCAGAAGACAGTCGACCCCCAAAACCGTCCAGGAAGTAATCGGTTTCCGGCTTTGGACAAGGGTCCCTCGCTTAACGAATGCTAACGAATGTTCCCTTAGCTGGGAGCTGCGGGGACCGGTCCCAGCAGGTCTAACCAACCGTCCGCAGGCGCCTTGGTCGAAAGCAGGGCCGAGACGGTGGGGTGGGGTGCCAAGCGGAGGGCACAGCCTGGCAGCCACCGTTGGCGGCGGGAGAGAAGGGGAGAAGGGAGACCCGCTTCTCAGCACAAGGGCATCTGTCTACTCCCGAACATGGCCAGAGATTCCCGTCCGCAGCCTCCCTCCAGCTCCTTCTGGTAGACGCTTTAAAAGCGACAGTAACGGGCTTTGATGCCTTTGGATTCCTAAATTAGGTTTACGGAACAGGAAAGACTTCCGAAGCACAGTGGAGAGAGGAGCAGCAGCCCCTCCAAGGCCCCTGCGGCGCGTTCCCGGGCGCGCCGAGAGCAGCGCGCGGCTCCGTGCCCCATGGGGAGCGCGCGGCGCGGCCTCGGATTTCACCGCGAGGCTGGAGGGCGGGTCCGAGCCTTTCCTCCGAGGATCCTTCCGACGCACACCCCGCGGGTTTTAGTTTCTCGAGTCACAGTGGTCCCGGCGAGGCGCTCCCTCAAAGCCAAGCTGCAAAAAGTGGCCGGGAACCTCCAGGCCTCAGGCCGACCCAGGAAGCCTCCGGACCAGAGAGCTCAAGGCGCCCTTGTCCACGTCTTGCTCGAAGGGCAAAGCAAAGAGCCAGCTCCCCTCAGTGCCCCTGAAGTTCCTGGGTGGTGTGTGCGTGCGCGCGTTCCGCCCGAGACCTCAGTCGCGCCCAGCTATAGCGCGGAGAAAGTAATGTCGTGTGGGCGTAAGGCGCATCGCGCCCATCTCCAAGGCCGGTGTGGCTAAGAGGTGTGGGGAAATGTCCTTCCGGCAGAAGCCCGCAGTGCTGCGACGTTGACCCGCTTGGCCTCGGGCTCAGGGCGGCGGGCAGCCCAGGACGCAAGTAGTTTCAGCAGTCCAGCTACGTGGGCGCGGGACCCCAGGCCACCCCACGTGTCCGCTCTGGGCCTCCTCCGGGTCCCACGGCGCGGCGCCTCCAGGCCTCTTAGGGTCTTCCCCGGGTCCCCGCGCGCCAGGCCCCGCAGCCTGCTCACAGGACCGCCCTCGGAGCTGCGACCCTCTCGCTCCTCCCCGCGGCCATTAGCTCCGCGTTCATTCCCCACGAGCTCACTACCGCGGAGACCGGCCCTCAGAGCCCCGGGCCTCCTCCCGGCAGTGGAAGAATCAGCGCGCTACCATTGGGTGCAAAACTCGCAGCGTGATCAAGAACTGCAAAATAAAAAAGAAAAGAAAAATCTCTTCTGATCCTGTGGGCTTGGAAGCCAGGCCTACTCTCCTCACACCCCTGCCCCTTCCTTTCTCCTCCTTCCCCTCCTCCTCCGCCAAGCGTGCTCCCACCTTCCTTCTGCAACCTTCCTCTTGGGCCATCGCCGCCTTTCCAAGGGCCCAGCTGCTGATGTACACTATTTATTTTGTACATCATGATTTTTGTATGAATTTTGACTTTCAGAATTACTGCATTAAAATATTATTTTCTTGACAACTGAGTTTGTTGGCATCTAAATTGTGGGTTCTCACCCCGGTCCTGGACCTGTCAGGAAGGTTAAGAATTTCATCGAAATTACACAGATCATAAGCAGTAGAACCGGGCAAATCTGTGGCTTCGATCATAAGCAGTAGAACCGGGCAAATCTGTGGCTTCGAAAGCGTCGTTCCTACCGTTACATCGCACACGGAACTGTTAACCTGGAACCCCATGAGGGGGAGAAAAACGGACAAAGGACACATTTCCTGCTTCGAGATGAAGGCCTTGTTGGCTAGGTGCCCTGGCCTGCCCGGACGGACGCGTGGGGCCTGCGTGGATGGCGCACGCTGCAGCCAAACAGGCGGCCCGTGGGCCCTTCCTGAGATGCAGTTCCTCCGGCGTTTAAAAACAAAACTCAAACTAAGTGAGAGTTTCCGTTTGGAATCGCTTCACTTGGGAAAATGATCCAGTCTTCCACCAGCAACTGTGCACTGTCCCCTCTGGTGCCTGCTAGAGCATCTCCACACATCCTGTACTCGCCTCTCACCTTCGCTTTTCGGGAGTCAGAGTCAGCTGTTTTTGTAAGGAGGTTTGAGAGATCAAGGTGGGGAAGACCCACGCAGGAAACAGCCCCGCAAGGTCTCTGCTGCTAGCTCCCACAGTAAGTCATTCCAGAAGCAGTTGATTGAACCTCATCTTACTCCCAACAGTGGCAAAATTCGTACTGTAAGCACTTGGATGCCTATTCCCAAATGTCGACGTGCTCCAGACGACTTGAAACATGTCTTAAGCAAGGAAACAAAGATATATGCGTGTAATAAAAGATAACGAATGCAGAGGATTTGTTCAGTCATCCAGCATTGCACAGCACCTACTCTGAGCTGGGTACTGTGCTAGGCTCTGGGAATAGAATAGAATAGAGATCTGGACCCTAAAATTCCTGCATTGTGCAACTCACAGTCTGGTAGGAAACACTGATAATAAACATATAAACAAATACAAGAACTAGAAATTGTGGTGAAGACTTGAGGAAAATACGAACAGACATAAAGAATTCACATTTGTTGGCATTCATTCATCAGGCACTGGCTCATTGGGGGTGGAGACAGAGTTGGACAATTTGCATATAATCCATGCTTCTTAAGAGTTCAAAGCCTAGCTGGGAGATGTATTTAAAAAGTGTCCATATGGCAAACATACATTACATTTCCCTCAACATTTTGCTGAAGAACTCTTAGACTGTATGGGGTGTAATGGCTTAATGGAAATAAGCAACTTTAATAAAACTCTTTGTGGAGGAAGATGTTGGGGTCTAGCACCAGGCTATGCTGCCTCTGTTTTTACATCTGTAAAATATGTTTGCTGACAGTCATATGTCCTTACATCAAAGAGTTTGTTGTGAAGATTAAATGAAAAAATGTCCCCGTGTAAGGGCAAAGGACTTCACAGACACTACTATCTGCCAACCCTGGAACTGGAGAAAGCTTCCTTTTCGATTTAGGGATGATATAAATTCGATCTTATCAAGGAGGTGTGTTCAAGAGCCACAATGTCAACCCTGCACTCAAGGAGTTTGAGAAGCAGCCTTCTCTGGGGTCTGTAAGTTGGTCTCAGAAGCTCTGAAGTGGGGGAAAAACCGTGTGCCACTAAGTAGAAGAGCAGCTTTATGCAGATGCACAGACAGTGGGGGCGTTTTCTGTGAATGCCCTGGCTAGAACGGCTGGAGGCCCACAAGAGGCCTCACGGCTGGATTTTCCTTCTTTAACTCATGTACTTTGAGGGTGTCTGCGTGCGTTTCAAGTCCTGATGCCAGCTTTTCAGTGCATTACAGAGAGCATTGAGCCACGCTTAGCATGTGCCAGAAACTGCACTAGAGGCTTTCCATGAAATATATAATGTTGATAATAACATAAGTCGGGTAGCATTATTGTGTGCGTTTTTAAGTTGCAGAAAATGAAGCTCAGACGGCTAAGGAACTCACTTGCTTAAAAGGGCACACAGAGAGACAGTTTCAGGGTGGAACAGGAAGCGATCTTGGTCTGTGTGACCCAAGCCTGTTCGCTCCTCAATCTTCATCTCCATTTCTACCTTAACCTCAATTAATCTTATTCTCGGTTTCTAGTACTAACTTGGTTAGATTTCTGTTCTAGAAGAAGCTGTTCGCAGGAGAGGGCTGAATTTTCTTGGTGAGTTTGTAAATACTATTAGCAGTCCCAGAGCCCAGAAACACGTGCATTTCTTTGTTGTCGGCCCATAGGGACCCTGGACTTTAGAAGAACACAGGCAGCTGTGACCCCCAATTTCAGCCTTCACTCTTCCGGGGAGCAAAGCGGAAGAAGAAGGCGGGCCAAGTAGAGGTCTTTCCCTGCCGCAAGTGGACAACGGGCCCGGGCGGCCTTCGTAATGTTCTTTTTTCTTTTCTTATGATAATTACCTAGTATTCTGCAGGTTCCTCTGGTGCAACAGACTGTCGCGGGGCAGGGGAGAAGGTGGTCAGGGGGATCGCGCATCGCTCAGGGCCGGTCTGTGCTTTTCACTTGGCCTGCGCTCAGATCAGTGCGCCCCTCCCCGCAGCACCCACGGACTCCCGCGTTACCCTCAAATTTTGTAGGCAAACTGTTAGGGTTCGAAGCCAGCTCTGTCGTTTGCGAGCTATGTGACCCTAGGCTATCTGAGCTGCCCGGAGCCTTAGTTTCCCTAGTTGTGAAGAAGGAGGGTGTGACCATGGCCTGGAGCTCTCCGAAAAGCTGTGCCGATTGCTCGGTGGCGGGATGTGAAGTGCGTCTTCTATGGTGCCAGGGGCTGGCCAAGCGCTCCGTGCAGGCTGCTCCGGTTAGGTCGATGCGATGGCGGGAGGTAGACACTTTCCTCTGCAATGGAGAGGCGCCTACACCCCGAGCCCGAAGGCTTACAAGGCGCGCTCTCGCCTCTGGGGTCGGGGATCCGTGGGTTCTCTATCCCGCTTACCCACTCCATCCTTAGCAGCGGTTGTCGGTCCCAGACCCCTACCTTGGAGAGGCCAAGGCGGCCCAGAGCCCAGGGGACTACTGCGCCGTACGCCAGGATCCAGAAGTGGATTCTGACTTCTAAAGACCGCTCCCAAGCCAACGCTATCAGGGTCCTTGCAAGCGGTTGACTGTGGTGGCGGTCGGGGGCGGGGGGCAGAACGAAACCCTTTGCTCTGCCTGCGGCACTCTAGCCTCTCACTCAGGACAGTGCTCTGGGCACCAGCCGCTGCAGTCCCTGGGGTCGGGACACAGACGCCGAGTTAGAGGCCCCGCCGCTGCTGGTCCCTGCTTAGTCGGCGCGGGTGACGGTGTCGCTGGCGGCGGCGGGGGCCTTCCTTTGGCTGCCCCGACATTTAATCAGAGCTATTATCAGACAGGGCTTGCAGGATGGCGCCGGCCGAGCTTTACCCCCATTAGCACAGGGCAGGCTGGGGGCTGGGTCCTGAGGCCACCGCCGGTCCCCTCCAGCTGCAGCGTTTCTGGGGAGCTATGAGAAAGGCAGGCCTGGCGGCTCCGGCCTTCTCTACTCGGCCACTCCCAGGTTGACGTGTTATTAGAATTTTATTTTCTAGCTTCGCATCTGACCCTGGCCAACCTCTGTGCCACTGGAGCAAATCACTGAACTTGTCTGAATCTCGGTTTCCTCATCTGTAAAATCGGTCTGGATAGATACATAACTCGAGGTTGTAGAGATTAAATAAGATGAGGCATCTGAAGTGTAATGCGGCGGACCTGGCGCGCTAAATGGTGTTACTACTACCAACGCACTGGAATTGTATCTGCTTTTTTGGTTAGGTCTCCCTTTTTAATTAAAAAGGAAGGGAAGAGAAAGACCACAGTCAAATGTTTCAAAGAGGTCCCGTGGTTAAGGATTTGCTGGTTTTCCCCACAACTGACTGGGTTCAAGTTTCACCCCCAGCATCCACTACCTGTGTGACTTTGGGCAAGGCATTTCAAAGGATGAGCACTAGAACTTCATTGGACCGTCGTGCAAGATTCAGGGGGGTGCCAGTAGAACAGTAGAATGCTGAGCACAGATTGGGCTCTCCATGTGTGTTATTAGCAAAACGTTTATACAAACCACAAACATCAGACTTTTTTTTTTTTTTTTTTTTTTTTTTTTTTAAGATGAATCTCACTCTGTGGCCCAGGCTGGAGTGCGGTGGCACAATGTAGGCTCACTACAACCTCTGCCTCCTGGGTTCAAGCTATTCTGCTGCCTCAGCTTCCGGAGTAGCTGGGATTACAGGCGCACACCACCACGCCTGCCTAATTTCTTGTATTTTTAATACAGACGGGGTTTCACCTAGTTGGCCAGATGGTCTCCAACTCCTGACCTCAAGTGATCCACCCACCTCAGTCTCCCAAAGTGCTGGGGTTACAGGCATGTGCCACCGCTCCAGGCCAACATCAGACTTTTGAAAGAGCTACAAGCAGGCAACTTGTCTCCTAATCCTAAGGAGTATTTACCTCAGGAAGGGGAGATTGTCCAGCTTTAGGCTTAGAGGAAAGGGGGTGCGATTCATCAACAGCATCTTCTGGTCCCCATTTTTCTCTTTGCATTTCCAGCGCAATGCCCTATTGATGTCCCACTTAAAGACAAAAGCTTAGCATCAAAATCAGTCACTATTATTTTCAGATGTCTGAAAAAGAAAAGAAAGAAAGAAAGAAGCACTCATAGCAACCCCAGTATTGTCAGCGGTAGCTTCTAATCAGTAAAGTGTAATTAGCAAAGCAGGGCTAATTATTAAAGTGACCTTCTAAGTAGTGAATGTTTGTGAATGGTCGTTAAGTGGGATGTGCTGGGCACAGGGCCCAACCCTAGGAACTGCCTGGGGATTCTTGTCATGCATGCTCAGCTTGAGCCAGGATTGGCTCCAGCTCTCCAGTGTCCCCCAAAGCCTAGCCCTGTTTTTGGATTGACTCTCTCCCTCTGACATGTAAAGCAAATGAAACTTACAATAATAAGAGCTTGTATGTGTCAAGAAGTAGCCTAAGCACCTTTCCTGTATTATCTCATCTGCTGCTCCTCATTTTATGGATGAAGAAACTAAAGCACAGTGATGTCATGTAACTTACTGTAAATTACACAGCAAATACGCGGTGGAACACAGACTGAAATTAATGTCTGCCTTTCTCCCAAGGTTCTTATGTTCCTATCCCCCAGCTCTATTAGCCCCTACTCTTCTGCACCATGAAAATACTTTGAAACTGATGGCAACTCAACTACTTGGCAGGAAAACAGACAGAAAACCTCAGAACATTCCTCTGCATCTAACCAGACACCTAGGGGTGGAGGCTACCATACCTGGTAGGGGTCTGAGGACATTTGCTAGTCAGCATGACTTCTTGTCATTTACCTTTGGGTCACTTCTTATGTTGTATAATTGTTAAATATATCATATAACTAACATCTGGTGAGATCTAATGTATATCAAAACCTGTAGGAGGGGTTTTTATATACATCATCTCATTTTCAAATAAATTTCATAAATTTTATTTTATAAGAAATACTGTCTACTTTGCAAGGATGATCCAATGAGCCACATTTTTGTAAGTATTTAGAACAGAATTTATTAGAAATGACTACTGTTTATTCTTAAAATTCTGAAGAAATACATTTCTCAGGACAGTGATTTTTCGTTGCGTCATTTGAGGTCTATCTGAATCCACTACACCTAAGAATTTTGTGTATTTCTTGGCTCCACCCAGAGCCCCTGGACTCTGGGCCCTAGGAGTTGAAGTAAAGAGTAGGGGGAATTTACATTTTAACCAAGCACCCCTAAAAGGCTGCTGAACTCTGGCCGGGTGTGGTGGCTCACACCTGTAATCCCAGCATTTTGGGAGGCAGAGGTGGGCGGATCGTCTGAGGTCAGGAGTTCAAGACTAGCCTAGACAACATGATGAAACCCCACCTCTACTGAAAATACACAAAAATTAGCCAGGCGTGGTGGTGAGCACCTGTAACCCCAGATACTCGGGAGGCTGAGGCAGGAGAATTACTTGAAACCAGGAGACAGGGGCTTCAGTGAGCCGAGATTGTGCCACTGCACTCCAGCCTTGGTGACAGAGCGAGACTCCATCTCAAAAAAAAAAGAGGCTGATGAACTCTGAGTCTTCCTTATGGTACTATAGTCTTCCTACTGGCCACACTTAGCTTTCTACTTGACTAGAGAAAAAGAGAAACAGGAACTTCCCAACTCTGCTGAGAAGCTTTTGGGATGACATAGAAGACACCACATTGCAACTTGTAACTTTCATCATTTCTTATCACACCCTTAACCGGAAAACGTGCCTTCTGGTTCTGATATGTATGTTGTTTCTCTCAAGAATTGATACTGCAGGAGCATGAATGACTGCAGAAAAGCTACGAAGAACACCCCGTTCCCTGCCCCCATATACACTACATAGAGGGGACTGTTGAGGTGACGCTCCTTGGCTTGTCTTGCTACAGAGCAAGGACCAAGACATTTCAGAATGTTTGAAAAGACTGGAAGGGTCACTAAAATCCACCCCACCTCTCATCTTATGGATGAGGAAATTGCAAATTGAAGCCTAAGTCAGGAAGTGACAAGTTCAAAGTCATACGGTTGGTCAGGTCTTTGAATCCTGACTTCAAATTAATGCTTGACATAAGCCATTCTACATGAGCTCTCCTTGGGAAAAGCAGAAAGCTCTCTCATTTTCTATCTCTGGTTTCCTAATTTGTGCAACTATACCTCTCCTGTGTGGTGGCCCACACATATTGGGCTTTTTAGTGATGATCATGAAGATGGAAAAACTGTTCTAAGAACTGAAACTGAGTTTTGCACCATGGTTTTATTTGGCCTTGAGCGGGGAAGAAAATTTGGAGTCTTGTCCTTGCTTGCCTTCAAGGATTCAACTTCTGGTGGAGCTTCTTGTCATCTGGGTTGTACCACAGTCATCTTTGGATTTTAAGTTTGCCAGAACTCCACTAGGAATTCACTCTTTTGGAGGGAGAAGATGGGGCAACACTTAAACACATGATCACATAAAATGTGAGTATTTGAAACAAAACTTTTAAGGAAGAGGAGTTAATTGAGATAATGTGTACATCAATTAGGATTCTATATTGTGAATAGCGAGATATTGTTTTCAATCTGGTTTGAATAATACAATAAATTTGTTGGTCCATCAGCTGAAATAGTTTAAAGATAGCTTCAGGTGAAATGTGATCCAAGGATCAAAGGAAATCCTCTCTATTTCTCATCTTTGGCTTCTTGGAGTTGGTGCTATTTTTAGTTAGGCTTCTCTCTGGGGTCACAAGATGGCTTCAGCAGGTCTCATGACCATATTTCTCCTTGTTTGTACCAATTAGAAAATAGTTTCTCTCTCACAGAAGCACCAGCAGAGAAAGGAATCCAAGAAATATATCTTTACATCTTATCAACCCTGATTTGGGATCAAATCAAATCAGTGCCGCACCTAGAATCTGGGATAGAGGAAGTGCTCCAAAACCACAGGACTGAGACCAGACAAGGGGTGGATTCATTTAGGAGAAATGAGATCACTCTTGACAAGAGAAGGGACAGTGGTCCTGGGGAGATCATCGATAGTGGTTAACCAGCACGTGCAACGAAGGTGGGAAAGGCAGGAAGGAATATCTTTATTCACCAGCATAATTTCCAGCTTTTGTAAAAAAGACTGGAGTAACAGACACAATGCAAATCCCCACAATGACCAAAAATGGCAGTCAGTGAGGATTTATCACAGCGGATTCTGTCCTCCATACCTTATTTATTTCCAGAACAATTTAAATGGCCCTTTGCTAGCAGGAGAGAAATTAGGAGGCTGAGAATTAAAGCAAGGTGGGGGAGGTGGTAGGAAGATAAAATGTCTGTGCTGAAAAGGGATCTCAGAGATAATTTGGTGGGTGTGGGGCGAACGGTGGCTCACACCCGTAATCCCAGCACTGTGGGAGGCCAAGGTGGGTGGATGACCTGAGGCCTGGAGTTTGAGACCAGCCTGGCCAACATGGTGAAACCCCGTCTCTACTAAAAATACAAAAATTAGCAGGGTATGGTGGTGTGTGCATGTAATTCGAGCTACTCAGGAGGTTGAGGCAGGAGAATCGCTTGAACCTGGGAGGGAGAGGCTGCAGTGAGCCAAGACCATGCCACTGTACTCCAGCTTGGGTGACTCAACGAGACTCCATATCAATCAATCTATCCATCAATAAAATAGAGATAATCTAATGTCAAACTTGTTTTAAAAGAATCCGAGGCTCTAGAAGGTCACAACCATATCCAAGATTGAGAAACTTTGCATAAAAATATTTTTTTTTCTTTTCAGGAAACCTGGATTTCTCAAGTGAACCTTTGCAGAACACAGGTTGCTTCAGATGTTGCCTGTTTCTGTACAGCTCAAGAACTAAAAATGGTTTTTACATTTTCAAATGGTTAGGAAAAGAATCCAAAGAAGACTAATATTTTGTGACATATAAAAATTATACAAAATTCAAACATCAGTGTCCACAAATAAAATTTTATGGGAGGGACTGCAAACCTTTTCTTTAAAGGGCCGGACAGTAAATATTTAGTTTTTGCAAGCCATATGATTTCTGTCACTATTGTCTGCCTCTGTCTTTGTAACATAAAAGCAGCCATAGACAATACGTAAACAAATGAATATAGCTGTGTTCTGATAAAATTTAATTTGCCACATAGAAATTTAAATTTCATGTAACATTCAAATATTACAAGGTATGAGTCTTCTTTTGATGTTTTTTCAGCCATTTAAAAATGCAACAACATTTCTTGCCTGGTAACCTGCACAAAAACAGGTGAGTGGCCAGAATTGGCCTGCATGGGCCGCGCTTTGCAGGCTCCTGTTGTATTGCCTGCCTTGGCACCACAGTGGCAAAGCTGAGTAGCTGTGACAGAGACCACATGGCCTACAAAACCTGAAATATTTACTAGTTGGCCTTTTATAGAAAATGTTTGCTGACTCTGATGCTAGAAGGGTTCTTTTAAACTGTAATTTACATGCCATGCAAAGCACCTGGGAATCCTGTTAAAATGCAGACTAAGTCTGGGTCACTTCAGAGATTCTGCATTTCAGCCGGTTCTCAGGTGATGCTGAGTTGCTGGTCCCTGGACCGCATTTGGAGGATTTTTCATTTACTCTTCTAATATCCTGTTATCAAACACCTCAGAGTATCTCCTCTCTGGGCACACCCCCACTTGTTGAATTAGAATCATTTTTGCAGGGGGATAAGAATCTGCATGTGAAATAAGTTCTCCTCTGATTCTTTTGAGAACCATTGATACGTTGATCTAGAATTTTTTTTTTTTTTTTTTTTGCGCGATGGAGTCTTGCTCTGTCACCCAGGTTGGAGTGCAGTGGCATGATCTCGGCTCACTGCAACCTCCACCTCCTGGGTTCAAAGGGATTCTCCTGCCTCAGCCTCCTGAGTAGCTGCGATTACAGGCTTGCACCAGCACACTCGGCTAATTTTTGTATTTTTTAAGTAGAGACAGGGTTTCACCATGTTGGTCAGGCTGGTCTCAAACTCCTGACTTTGTGATCTACCCACCTTGGCCTCCCAAAATGGTGGGATTACAGGCGTGAGCCACCACGCCCGACTGATCTAGATGCTTTAACAGAGATTCAATGACAAATTCATGGAGGACTGGGTATTATTAGCCAGACAGTTAACCTTGGTGCTGATGGGATTTGGGTAACTTTTGTTTGACAAAGAATTAATAGCATATTTTAAAAAGTCATTAATCATCCAATTATTATGGCTGAAGGATTATTTATTCTTTGGTTAATCTCCAGAGAATGAATGCTGCTTATAGCATCTTGATTTTACATGAAGGCAGTGACTTAGGCATGCTGATTGCAAGCAAATTGATACCATCTTTCCCATTTGAATTGTGCATTTAGGACCTGCCAGATCTATTCATGTACAGATAGGTTTAAAGAGGAGAGATTGGGTTTTATATCCTCCATGTAGTAGCAAACCAATCCTTTCTATAAAACTCCATTAAGTCCTTTTACTGTTTCCTTTCTCTTTCCTTCCTCCCCCCATTTTCTCATTTCTTTGATGGACAATTATCTCAATTTTTTAATCTTTATTTCCAACTGTGGAAAACTTCTGAAGAAATAACCTTTCAAAAACATGCAACTCTTATATTAGAGCTAAGAAAGAGAGGAATGAAGGGCCATTAATGAACATGGGGCTTGGGGTTTACAGAATGTAAATCAAAACTTTGGTTTCCGTTACAGCAAGGAGCAGATAGGCTGAGAACCTGGAAGGATGCAGAACTGAGCAGCTGTGGAAACAGAACGCTCATGTCCCTAATTGAGTGGGGAATCTGCATTGTGACGTGTGATGTGTCAGACACCCTGTTCAAACCACATTCGTGATGCTGTGGATCACATGACTGGAAAAGCACTACTGGTTTTCCTCTTTTTTATGCTTGTTAATGACTGAAAGCCAGCTCTCTCATTGATCTGTGCACTTGATTGTGTAAGCCAGGACTGTAAGGACCATCTGCTTCTTACACGACAGAAGGTAAGTGGAGGGAAACATTTTATTTAGAGGCTACTTAGAAGTTCAAGGCGTGTTGAGGAATTGCCAATCTACCATTAATCTAGGTTCTAGTTACTTCAGATGAGGCCTTCATAGGCATTTTTATTTTCATTTAAATCAGCAGAATTTTTTTGGAAAAGAGAAAGTCAAGTAGATGAAATTTAATGATGACAGTCTTCCTTTGGAAAGGGAAGACTATCTTGAATGTTCTCAAATAGTTGGTGATAGCGAAAAAGTAATATTCTCATACACACACACACACACACACACACCCCTATCTTGTCAGGGCTGGGAATCACAAGTACAGAGAGCCTTCTATTCTTGACTTGATGCTTACCACAATGCAGAATGATTAGCCTTCCGGCTTAAAAGGCCTCAGAGTGAAAGAAACCTGAAAATGAAAATCCCCTTAGACCTCTGAGAATAAATTATGTGGATTTGCTAAGTACACAGACTGGCCCTCTTAACAGGGAGATAACCAGTTTAACTATCGCTTTGGAAGGAGAATCCAGGAGGCCAATTACGAGTCCTATTTTACATTAGTGATTTTACGCCAATAAATAGAACCACCTTGAGTCCTTTGTGGGGTGTTGTTTTAACACAAAAACCAAACAAATTTGAAATCTGTTTACATTTAAAAAATAAAGTAACAAAGTGTGGTAAAGAGACTGCCAGACTAGGAGTCAGAAAACTGGGATTCTCCTGGCTCCTTCTGAGTGACCCGAGCAGGCCTGGGAGCCTTAGTCTTTTTCATCTGTGAAAGGCAGAGAAAAACATCTGCATAGCCTTCCTCATGGCGTTTTAAAAACTAATTGTAGTTAAAATTCATGGCACTTTTGTGAGGCACAAATGAGATAGCAGATATAAAGTTCCCCTTTGGAAATTATAGATGCTAACAAAGGATATTTTGGAAAGTTACAATAGATATATAGAAACTTCAGTTAACAGAATTTACATGACTATTTTGACATCAAAGCAGGTTTCATTTCTTTTTCTCCTACTAGCCTCAGTTTTCTTGATATAAAAAATTATATATAATGTCAAAAAGGCTTAGAGATGGATCTTTCTTGATGACTAATTATAGGTTCTGTAGTTGCCAGCCTCCAAGATCACGCCAATGAACCCACTTCCTGATATGACATCCTTGTGCAGCCTCCTCACCCCTACATTATACTAGGATTGGTTTGTGTGACCGAAACAATATAGTAGAGGTGATGACATGTCACTTCCGGGATTAGGTTATAAAATACTGCAACTTTTATGTATATATATATATATATCTCCCTCCATCTCTCATCTCTACCTCTATAGGAAGCAATCTGCCGTATTTTGAGCCACTCTATGCAGAGGCCCATGTGCCTAGAAATGGAAGTCTCCTGCTGGTAACCTAACTTAGAAGCAGATCCTCCAGCCCAAGTCAAGCTTCTAGATGATTTCAATCTTGCCAATCAGCTTGACTGCAACCTCATGAGAGATCCTGAGCTAGAAACAAGCAGGCAAATTGTACCCAGGTTCCTGACCCTAAGACAGTATGAAACAATAAATGTTTATTATTTTAAGCTGCTAAGTTTTGTTATAATTTGTTACACAGCAATAGATAACTTGTATACGTTCTATCAGGGAAAGAAAATGGCAAAAATGCAGATGATAAATTCTTTTGACCAGAAAGAACTTGACCAAGAAAGCCTATTGGGCATATATTTCATTACTCATCAGTTTAGCTATGATAAGGATTTGAGAGGCAAAATGTTAATAGATAGTAGTTTAAACTAATGACATGTTTTGATGTTGCTATTGCCCCGATGAATCATAGCACACAGTCGAGGATACTGTGCAGCATGAGAAGTGGAATTCACTGAGGAACAACATATTTTCATGTTTTAGCTATGCTCTAGTCAGGAACACAGAGCTCATACAATAACTCAATAGAGGGAATTTAACATGGAGATCCACACACAGAGATTGAAAAAGTCAAAAGCCAAATAGGGAATGGGGAGGTAACCCAGATTAGCAATAATGAGAAGCTTCTATTACTTCTGTAACTGGAGAAATTAGGTGAGCCATGTGACAGGGACTGGAATGATAATGAAAGCTATGAGACTAGAGATGAATGCACAGAGAAGCAGCCACTGCTGGAGATGCTGCCCTAATTGGAGGGAGATGGGGAGAAATTCTTCCACAGGTGGCTTAATCTTCTGCCTGTCTCCACCACTGGTCAACTAACCAGAATCCATTTATAAAGAGAACCTTGGATATGTAATATGCCAAATTTGCCCCCTTGTGAAACAGAGCAGGAGAAGGGCGGGAAATGGATCAGAGGGCAAACAAATGAGCATCACCATCTGCCTCTTCTGCTACTCAGCATCTGTTCTCACATTCCTATCTACATTTATTTCCTAGACATGCTTCCATCATTCATACCAATGATGACTCTTACCCTCCCTTGAAAGGAAAACACAAAGCCGCATCAGTCATTTCAAAGTCCATGACTACTCATTTCAAAGTGTAGAATCGCCAGGTGATATACTCTATAGTCATTCTAAGTAATGCAACCACCTCTCCCGTATGCCTCCTGCAGTTAATCTCACTCCTTCTAAGCCTTTGATTAATTGGGCAATATTGCCACTGCCTTTGAGTAAGAGTAGATCAATACCTCAGGATATCTCTTAAGCAAAGTAAACAACAGAATGTACTGCTTAATTTTTTTTTTTCCACTGAGAGTTCCCTTCTTCACTGTCTGGAAGGTCACCCTAGAGTGGAACATTAATGTCTCAGCTAGAACTCCCAGTTGGAAACAGCTGATCTTGCAGATTTATATGTAGACCAGGCCCAAGCATTTTCTTCCTTCAATGACTGGCCATAGGGAACTCTTCATGTAACCATAAAATGTACTAAAGAAGTGGTGATAAGTGCCCAGGTACTCTAAGACCTGTTCAAGCATTTTACTTGAGCTTTCCAGAACTGCTCAAGTTCAAATCTGTGTATACCATTCCCACTCAATGGTGCACTGGGTTTGTGCCCTCCCCAGTTTATGGCTTCATGGGATATACAACACTTCAGTTCAATGTGAGTGGCTCTGTAGCATAGTCGTTGGTGTCCTATACTTAAGCATTCAGTCTCTTCTAGTACCCATTAGCAAGTGAGAAGCTATTCTCAAAAGGAAAAAAATATATATATCAACAGAATAGGGCTATGGCTGTGTTCCAAGATTTAGGATCTATATAGGATCCTTCTGTTGTGGCTTGCCAAAGGGTCACATAGCATCCTAACTTGCAACAGACACTTAAAGCATTATTTTATCTGCAAGTTCAGAAGATCTGAATTGCAGAGCAGCTTACACTACAGCTTGGACAAACTAAAGAGGCTTCTCAAAACTAGCAGTCTTACAAGTAACTCAGTAAAAGACTTGAAGCATCAAATTTAAATGGGGGACCTACTGCCTTCAAGATGTAAATATGCCCACGAAGCATTTTTACTACCACGCAAGGTGAATGAACTTGTCTTTCATTTACACCAAAATGTTCCACTGTCTTTCACCAACATGTTCCTGAACATCTTACACTGGCAGGAATTATGAATTTTCACGGGATTTATCTTCCACCTGCTAGAATGCCTATGTCTTACTAAGGCAACTAAGATACTTACACTTATTGCTCTCCAGATCCAGTCAACTTGGTGTTATCAATGTCATGGGGCAGCATGATGTTCTCTGGAATGTCAAAATGATCAGGGACCTAGTGGACAATATTATGATGGAGAGCAGGAGAGTTGCATTGGCCCTGAGGAAAGACAGTGAAGTTATACTCTTGCTCCTACCAAGTGAAAGCTAATTGTGTCTTGCTATGATACCAAAACCAGTAAAGGAAACTACAAAGAAAGAAAACTACAGACTAATATCCCGATGAACATAAATGTAATAGTCTTCAACAAAGTACTAGCAAACCAAAATCCAACAGCATATCAAAAAGATAATGCGCCATGATCAAATGGGATTCATATCAGGGATGCAAGGATGGCTCAATATATACAAATCATAAACATGATACATCATGTCGACAGAATGAAGGGGAAAAAATATGATCATCTTAACAGATGCAGAAAAAGCATTTGATAAAATTCAGCATCTCTTGGGAAAAACACTCAACAAATTAGACGTAGAAAGAACCTACCTCAGCATAATAAAGGCCATATATAACATACCCACAGCCAACATCATACTGGATTGGCAAAATTCCTCCTAAATGGCAAGCATTCTTCCTAAGAACTGGAACAATGCAAAGATGCTCATTTTACCACTCTTATTTAACATCGTATTGGAAGTCCTAGCCAGAGCAATCAGGCAAGAGAAAGAAATAAAAGACACCCAAGTTGAAAAAGAGGAAGTCAATTATCTGTTTGCTGATGATAGAATCTTATACCTAGAAAACTTACATTAGGCATCCTCAAAAGTTTTCTAGATATGATTTGATAAATGACTTCAATAAAGTTTCAGGATGCAAAATCAATGTACAAAAATTAGTAACATTTCCATAAACAAATAGTGATTAATGTAAGTGATTGATGTAATAAAGAACTCAATCCCAGTTACAATAGCTACAAAAAATACTTGGGAATACATTTAACCAAGGAGATGGAAGATGTCTATAAAGAGAACTACAAAACACTGATGAACAAAATTATAGATGACACAAACTGATGAAAAGACATTCCAAGAACTAATATTCTTCCAACCCATGATAAAACAACCATATTGCCAATAGAAATAGAAATCTATATTCAATGCAATCCCTATTAAAATACCAATATAATTTTTCAGAGAAATAGAAAACAATTCATCCTAAGGTTAATATGGAACAAAAAAAGCCAGAATAGCCAAAATAATCCTGAACAAAAAGAACACAGCTGGAGGCATAACATTACCTGACTTTAAAATATATTGCAGGGCTATGATAACCAAAGCAGTGTTGTATTGGTTAAAAAAAAAAAAAAAAAAAAAAGACACATTGGCCAATGGAACAGAATAGAGAACCCAGGAATAAATACACATATTTACAACCAATTGATCTTTGACAAAGTCATCAAGAACATTCACTGGGAAAAGGACATCCTCTACAATAAATGGTACTGGGAACACTGGATAGTTGTATGCAGAAGAATTAAACTAGACCTGTCTCTCACCAATACAAAAATCAACTCAAGATGAATAAACACTTAAATGTAAAACCCAAAATTATAAAACTACTAGAAGAAAACATAGTGAAAACTCTTTTAAAGACATTGGTCCAGGCAAATATTTTATGACTAAGACCTCAAAAGCATAGGCAACAACAACAAAATAGACAATTGAAACTATATTGAACTAAAATGCTCCTGCATAGCAAAAGAAACAACCAACAGAATGAAGACACAACATCTTGAATGGGAGAAAATATTTGCAAACTGCTCATCCAACAGGGGTAGTGTAGATGTATATACACGTCTGGAATTTCATTGTAGCTAATACACCACTTTATTAATTTAAGGATAATTCAGTCATTCTCCAAATGGAGTCATTCTGTCTCTGGCCTTTGCTCAAGCCAAAAAAATGATGGGTTAAAATGGGGATGTATAACGAATCACCATCTCTGCATCTATTAACTCTTTGATGTTGACATTAATCTCTGCAAGTCTTCCAGGTATTTAGTATTACTTTGGTTTACTATTTTGGCAGAAAGGGATAGTTTCAGGGTCTTCAACTTGGCCCTTCTTACCACAATAACCCTTACATTAAGCAAGGGAGCCAACAAGGATAGTCTCCAATTCCCTAGTATTATGTCTCCTCCAACTATGCAATATGCGTGAAGTGGTGAATCCTCTAGGTCTATTCTAAGGGTGACTAGGACCCAAACTTCATTTATTACCTTAGGGGTAACTTTCCTAAACCTCTCACTTGGACCAGTGGACCACAGTGAAATTTTGGGTCCCCAGAAATTAATGTAAACTCAAAGCCAGTGTCTAATAACTTCTGAAAGGTCTTGGGGTTATTGTTACTTTTTCCATTCCTGGTGCATTGTCACTAAATGGTCATAGGTCCCTTTGGGAAAGGTGTGAAGAAAGAGTTACAATATATACTTATGGCAGTGGGACCTGCCTTCCCCTCAAGCCAAAGACTAGATCTGTCTTTACATATGTCACAGACCCAAGACAGTAGTATTGATATTGTTTTAAACAATCATTATTTTTCAATTTCCTACACATTTACCTTTTCCAGTTCTCTTAATTCTTCCCCCAAGTCCCATGCTTTCATCTGAGGTTCTTTCTTTAGTCTGAAGAACTTCCTTTGGTAATTTTGTAGTTCAAGTCTGATGACAATGTATTTTTTCAGCTTTTGTTTGTCTGACATTGTCTTTATGGCATCGTTATTTTGTAAAACAAACTTTAGCTTTCAGAACAGGTTTTAGATTTACAGAAAACTTGCAAAGAAAGTGCAGAGTTCTTAAATATACCATACCCAGTTTCCTCTATTATTATGTCTCATATTAGTACAGTAAATTTTATTAAAAATAATTAACCATTATTAAAACATTATTATTCATATGTTATTAACTGGAGTCTATGTTTTATTCAGATTTCTTCAGATTTTACTTAATTTTTTTTCTCTTCCATGATTCTGTCTGGGATAGCACATTGCATTTAAACCTAATTCTTAGTCTTCACGTGGCTGTGACAGTTTCATTGTTATTTTTGAAGGTTATTTCCACTAGCTATGAAATTCTAGGTTGGTCACGGTATTTTTTTCATTCAACATTCCATTGCAATGTTGGATGAAATTAGAAAGTGGAATATCAATGATAATGCAATTCTGTTGTCTTCTAATATCTAAAGTTTCTGATGAAAAGTTAGACAAGTTTTGCTAATAAAATGAGTCCACTTAATTGGATCCAGACCTTATTTCTGTAACCAGCAATGCATATTTAATAAATTGAAAAGGAGATAAAATTATAAATTAAAGGAATCAATTGTGTGTGTGTGTGTGACTTGTAAACTGATCTAATGCAGATTGGTATACTTTGCTTAATATCGTGATCTTGGTAAATAAATAATATAATATCCAAAATGTTCTTATGTAAATCAACTCTGGTGGTCAAGAAAGTATTTTGTAAAACAAGCTTGTGTTAAGTGATAATATAATTTACTTGTATGAGCCAATCTTATTAATCAACAGGGCAATATATGCTCCAGATAGATCACCCTCATATTCAATATATCCTCATACTATAATGTAAAAATACAATAACTAGCCATAATAAGCAACACATTCAAAAGAACATGAAATCAGACATAGTAGAGTGTGAATCCTCACTCCCTCTCTTGCTAGCTGTGGAAACTCTGTGACTCAATTACTTAGTCTCTCTGAACTTCAGGTGTCTTACCTGTACATTGGGGATACTAGGACTTACCTCGTAGAGTTGTGTGATGAATAAAACTATTTAATATACATACAGTCTCCGACATCCAAAAGACAATAAATGGTAACTGTTAATAATGATAATAATTGTCGTAATATTATTCACAACATAATTATGGTTTATACTTTTTGTTTCATACACAAGAAATATTTTTACAGTATCTAAAATGTTTTATTAATGTCCTTTGTGGTTTTATAGATACTATCTAATAATGTGGCAGCCCAGCTATGCTTCAGGATGAATTTCTGACTTGATTTTTCCCTTCCTTTTATTTCACATTCCTTGGAATAATACTCTCTCAGGACAGTCAATGTAATCCTGCAAATACTGCTGAGAGAAAATTAGTGCTAAGAAAGTTCTCCTGAATGTGCTTGGCTCTTGAATTTGTGGTGACTAGTTAGCCACAGGACACCCATCACAGTGAAATGCCTCCACCTCTCTGTCAGATGAATAGCAGTGGCTTATTAATAAGTGAGGAAAATGATAGCAGCACTAGAGCATGAAACTTGTTACTCTACAAGGCATGCCCTCGGGATAATCCAGAGTTATGCAGTGTCAGCATTTGAAGAATTATGTTAACACAAATATAAGTTACATAAATCTGGAATTACATGAGTTACATGAGATCAAACTCCACCTCAGATGCTGCATCTCAGGTGCCAGCATGTGGATGTATTCAGTAAAAGTTTGCTGAGTGAATGATACATAACTGATGGATGTACTAGGCATCTGGAAATGAAAGAAGGGTAGGACATTGCTCCTGCCCTTGGTGGATGTATCATTGAACACCTAACAATATAAAAGTAGAATGTGATAAAATTTTAGGAGTAAGGCTGGGGAGATCACAAGTGGAGTTAAGTTGGAAGTGATGGATGAATAGGATTTATGGGTGAAGAGAAATAAGGAGAAATTCCAGAGAAGGACATTGGCATCGAAAGACAAAAAAGTCAGATTGAAGATAATCAAGGAAGGAGGGTGTTTCATAGAGAGAGTTTTATCCTGTTGGAATAGAGTTGTGAACTTTACAGGTTTTAACCCAGCACAGGTGAAAAGAGGAATAGAGTGGGAACTGAGGGTCGGGAACAGGGGCTGTTTGGTGGTCTAGATTTGAGGACCTGGGGTCACACAAGAAGCAAATGAGGGAGAAATCTCTAAAGAAGGACCAACAAACATTTGGTTACAAAGATGTTTTTTGGGGAGTGGGGTGAGGTCTGGAAGGGAAGGGAAGGTGGCGAGGTAGATGTCCAGACAATTCCCAGTGTTTGTACTTATTGAGTAGAAGAATGACTTTACCATGCATAGAAACATGAAGTCAGGATAGAGAGCCATTTGTGGGAAAAATGGCGAGTGTGGTATGAGAGTTTGTGAGTGTGTGTTAATCAGAACATCTGTTCTGATGAACTACAAGCTAGAGTGGGACTGCAGTGAAGCCATAAAAACAGAGTAGAAATAAGAGTTGTCAGTGTTTTGGGTAACCTCTGAGGATTAGCAGTGGGAAAAGGCTATTATAGTCCTCTCCTTCTTCCCCCCAACCTTCTTTAAGATGCTATGGTACAAATGGTACAACGAAAGTAAAGTCTCAGATAGGTTTGTCTCAATATTTAAGCACGTGCAAAACAATTATAAAGACTTTTCCTACAAGCGTAGAGAAGCCCTATTCTGTCCTTAGGCACTAAAAAACGTCTTTATGAGGTAGATGCAATGACATTCCGATGCTAGGAGCAGCCACCCTCTGGACTCTGTTTTTGCAGGCAACAAAGTCATCTATTAAATGTGTGTGGAGATGGATGCAGGGCGGGCAGAGAGGTAAACTGAGGGTCAGCCAGACAGTTCATTGTACTTATTCCCTGCAAGGGTAGTAGAGCCCATAAAATCTCTCTAGCCAACCATTAATCTTGAATGCCTCTTTTTCCACAGGTTTAAAATGATTTTTAACAGCCCTTGTGCAAACCAGTACTCCCTCTAATGTGGGTTTAATAACAATGTTAGAAGTGTTTGTCATGCACTCACTCCACTCCCTTCACTAAGGGTGTGAATTCTTCATTCAAGCTCTTCAACTGCTAGCTAACCACATGCATAGGCATCATAGACATATACATACAGAAATATTTTAAATTAAGTTACTACACAGAGAGGCAGGCTCAAAGAGACAAAAGCTGGAAACCACATGAGCTGGTTAGACATCTGAGGGAAAGGGTTCTAGGGGAAGGATACATTAATGGAATGAGAACATTTCAAGACAATCAAGGATGCCTACCAGCAGCAAACGCTCAAAGAAAAGGGTCAAAGATTTAGAGATTAGGGAGGCAATTGGTGACGTTAGAGAGAACAGGTGGAAACCAGATGGCGGGAGTGAGTGTGGCGTTTGCCAACAAGTAGAAGTGGCAGGTGTGAGCTCCCTCTGTCAGAAGCTTCATCCCAATCACAAACCACTTTCTGGGGGCAGGTGAGACAGCAGGGTTGGAGTATAGAGAGCCATGCTGAGGCCCTGGAGCTCCATTTTAATGTTGTCCCAAGAGGCTCTTTTGCCAGGCTACTTTATGAGGAGAGCCTTTCAGCACTTGGGTAACTCAACCTCTTAGGGCAGGCCCATGGTGGCCCCATCAAAACTAAATATCTGGGCAGTGCAATGGAAGAGCTTCTGAGTGTACAGGTTCGGTTCTTTTGTAGCAATGATTAGGTCCACATATGTGTATCTGTGCTTCCCTCTTTTCCTTCCTTGGGCAAATGTAGTGACTGCCTCCAGGTGTCCCAGGCTGCACAGCTGGTACCACAGAGGCTCTATCTTCTGGACCCACAGGTGAATTTGACATGGAAGGAAATATTCACCTTAAGGTCCTATGCACTAGAAACATGGGGAAGGTATTGTGGAAATGTTGCCCGGGAAGGCTTCCTAGGAGTTTGCAACCTAGCTAACTAACCCACAAAGCCAGCTAGAATTGGTGAGGCAAGAATTTCTTTATTGGGTGGCTTTATCCAGCTGTGAAAGAGAGAGTTGGGAAAGTGAAGGGAGGTCCCTGAGGAAGGGACTCTTATGCTCTGCCTCTCATTCTTCACACTGTGGGACACCCTGTATGCATCTTTGCTTAGCAATTTAAAGCAAAAATAAACTGTGTCTGTCCACTTGTGGCTCAGGAAAGAGAGTCATTTTATACATGATGAGTATGAATTCCAAATAAGAAAATGAGTGACTAAAATGGCATAATAGTCATGTGATCATAATGTGCTGAGGTCAGGAGCTGCCTGCAGAGAGAGATATGGCTTGCCCAGAAAGCTGAAGCTTGAAAGGAATAAAACACAAATGCACCGTGGAAAGTCAAGCCATCCCACTGTGAGAATTGAAGCAGTAACTAGATATCATCATACCCACTCGGAGCTTGTCTTCCTCGAGGTCTGCGTCTCAATGGCCCCTCCAAAGTCGGAGAGTTGTTTCGGCAATGCCTGGAGCTGCCTCAGCAAGGTGCTGCATGGACATCTTCTCTAATCTTTTCTGACGACAGGTCTGGTGACCTTTAATGGCACTTAAACTTTTTAAGGGAAAAAATATATAAAGTGCAGAAGCTTAAACAATCCAGTCCCCAGGATTAGCAGCCCATGTCCAGCTTTCGTCTTGAATCCTTCATCTTGCTCAGTTTCCCATTAACATGAGACAAGGTATTCAAAAGTTTGGGGTTTTGAACAGTGTGCTTGGTTTTCTTCATAGGTTCATTTTTGCAGGGTGATGTAAAGCCTCACTTTACAAATTCCTTTGCAACTCAAGAAGTACCCTGAAAAATTTGAAAGTAATTTTTAGAGGAATGTTTTATGGCTCAGAGAGAGGCACTCATGGTATTAATGTGAAACTACCTGTTCCCAATCCCCTTTCAATAGCATGTCAGGGAGCAAAGCCTCCCTTATAAGATCTGACAAGCGTATGTTCTTGAGGAAGTGGAGGGGAAGCTCTCCGTTCATATGACTAATTAGACAGACTTCATGCTGGGTTGCTCTTTTTTGATGCAGGTCCTAGTCCTAATTGTCAGTTTGCTCCTCTGGAAAGTAAGGTTGAGTTCAAATGCTAATGTGGCCTGTTTTCTCTTAGCATTCCTGACCTGAAACTGATGCGGGGTGACAGGGAACAGACGGGAAAGAGATTCATTGCACTCAGAGTAAACCTTTTCAAGTTCCCCACAAGGAAGACTGGAACACTAGAAACAGCTCCTGAGGGCTGTGTTTATCACTTAACGTGGCTCACATCAGCTGGAGTTCTGCCCAGGAGATCACTAGCCCCTGTGATGAGCACCCAAGCCCAAGTGAAGAGAACAGAGAAGCTTACTGGCCAAGTCCACTTAGACAGTTCTTCAAAGGGCAAGGCAGTTACTAGCAATGGACACGGTCAACGTGTTTGGGAATAATGCCAGGAAATGGGGTGTAAAGAACTGATTGCAAGAATGGCTGCAATTCCCTCTCTATAGCCATGCCCTTTGCAACGTGGCCTTGTAGCTCTTTCTAGTAAGAGGTGGGATGTTTCTTCACTCTTATTTCTGGGCTGGCCTCCTGTTTTGACCACTTGAGTGCATCAGAAGTAATTTTATGTAAGTTCCAAGCCCAGATCTTGAGAGGCCTGAGCACTTATAGTCTATCTCTTGAGATAATGTCATGTGTACAAACCAGAGGATGAGAAATCATATGCAGAAAGGCTGAAGTCTCCCAGTTGAGGTCATCTACAACCATTCTGTGCCCAATTGACCCACCATCTGACTGTGATGCATGAGCAAGCCCAGCCAACGTCAACTGCCCAGCCAACCTATAGACTTACCAAAAAAAAAAAAAAAAAGAAAAGAAAAAAAAGAAATGATGGCTGGGTGAGGTGGCTCATGCCTATAATCTCAACATTTTGGGAGGCCAATGTGGGAGGACTGCTTGAGCCCAGGAGTTCAGGACTAGCCTGAGCAACATAGTAAGACCTTGTCTCTACAAAAAAGAAAAAGAAAAAATAGCCATATGATGGTGCTTTTCTGTGATCCCAACTATTCAGGAGGCTGAGGCAGGAGGACCGCTTGAGCCTGGAAGGTTGAGGCAGCAGTGAGGCACCCATTCCAGCCTGGGTGACAGAGCACGATCCTGTCTCTGGGGAAAAAAAGCAATGCTTATTGCTTTAAGTGATTTAACTTTAGGGCAAGTGTTAATTTAGGTCATCTGAGAAGCACATGCCAGCCAACATGGAATTGGATGTGCAACAGATTTTTTGGATGAAATGCCTGTGGAGGATAAAGCGGAAAAAGAGACAGAGGGGAGAACCTTCAGCTTGAGATGCAGGTCTTATTTCTGTGAAAAAAAAGACAGGAAAGGAAGGATTGAATAGAAGAGTCTCAGACTGCAGCACAGTTCTAAGAAAATTCTGGCCAACCTGATGGGTAGTCTTTGAGTGGAAGTCACTATCTGAGGAGCCCTGTGTATCACAGATGTTGGCCTCACTGGGCTCAGTCTCTGGCTGGGAGCAGCCTTGGGAAAGCATGGCCTCCATGGGAAACTGGGGATGAATTCAGAAGAGTAGCAGCTTGGACCGTTAGTCCCCTCAGCAGAAGATCTGAGCAGCACACGGTAGTTTGCCATGCAGCATTATTAGGGCAATAGAGAACTGCTCTGTGGAGCAAATAGGTTTCTGAGTCTTCAGGGATTTTTATTGTGTCCTGTGCTTGATCTCTTTTCACCAAGCATGCCTCTTTGATTAACACTAGAGCAGAATCTTTTCCTTGAATAACATCAAAGTTTTGAAAAGTTCTCTGCTGACTGCAGTCCCTAAACTGGAAATATCCTAACAAAAATGCCACAGACCCAACATTCCACTTCCCTAGAAGGCAGAGAAATATGCGAGTTGTTCATCATTTTGCCTAAAAAGGTGTCACATGGTATCCTCCACAGCGTGTCAGGAGGAAACAGAGTCCTTGGCTAAGAGGCTTTTAATTGCCCAGATTTGAAATTGGCTTCAACCTGTGAGATAAAAGTTATGAAATATTGTTGTTGATGACTAATCCTTTATGTATCTGTGTGGCCTGGATTAGCATGCATCAATATTACTGTTTTCATAAAGCAATTTCATTACTAAGCATTTGCAATCACTATTATTAATTAGTTTTTTATAGACACCTGGGAAGAAGATATAACCTCAGATTCAATTAACATTTATGGAGCTCTATTTATGTGCTAGGCACTTTGCCAAGGGTATATTTTATTGAATTTTCACCAAAACTATGGGAGGTACTTATTATCTCCATTTGTCTTGGTGATCACACTGTTGTGGGACACAGATTGGATGGAGTTAGGTCCTCTGACTTCACAATTCATGTACTCAGTATTCAATAAACATGCGTTGAGCATCTAGCAAATTCTAGGATCTGTACTAGAATTGTTGATAGTGATGTCAACACAGTTTCTGTTCTTGAATTGCTCATAGATTACAAAGGGAGACAGATATCATATTCCCACATACTCGCTGAACTCTGTGCTTTATCTGAGAGAGGCACAGGGCACTTCAGACACTGAGAAATGACACCTGTTACGGGCTGAATCGTATTCCTCCAAATTCAAATGAAGAGCCCTAAATCCCCCAGTACTTCACAATGTGGCTGTATTTGGAGTTAAGGCCTTTAAAGAGGTAATTAAGGTAAAATAAGGCCACATGGTTGGACCCTAATTTATATGACTGGTGTCCTGTTGAAGAGAAGAGTGGGACACACACATGTGTGTGCACTGAGGAATGACCATGTGAGGACACAGCAAGAAGACAGTCATCTGCAAGCCAAGGAAGAGCCCACCTAACAAATCAACCCTATTGACACCTTGATCTTGGACTTCTAGCCTTCCGAACTGTGAGAACAGAAGTTTCCATGGCATAAGACACCCAGTCTGTAGTGTTTTGTTATGGCAGCCAGAGCAGACTAATTCAGCACCTAAGTATACCTGGCGGGGTTGGGGGCGGCAAGCTGATACAGGAGCCTCCCAAACAGAAAGGCAGCAGGATGTGGTAGAGACAGCATGCGACTGAGAGGAGTGGGCAGGCTTTTAGTCTCTGTCTTGCTATCAATGGGCAGAAAAGCCTGTAGCAAGGCACAGCCTCTCCCTGGACCTCACTTTTCTATCGGTGAAATGGGGGGATGAGCCTTGAAGCACGTTTCCCAGTATGTGTTTCTTGGAACACTGATCCCTTGAGACACTTCTCAGAAAAGGGAGTGGTGGCTCTGTGATCCGATATATTTGGCATACTCACTCTTGGATATTCAGAACAGAGGGTTGCATATTACAGGCTCTGAAAAGTCCTGCAGGGCAAGAGTCCTGTTTTATGTAGAATTTGCTCAACTTATTTAGTCATAGAACCCCATTTCCATGGCATACTCAATACTTGCATTCCAAGAAACCCAGTTTGGGAGACTTAAGCCCAAGTGCATTATGTCTTTATTTTCCAACTCCAGTACTAAGCCACTTAAAAAGAAGGAAAACATTAAAAAAATCTCAGGTATAAAAGAGGCTAGGAGTTAGACCTGCCATTTAAACTATGAATCCAGCGAAGTAGTTATAACAACAAGGACAAACAAAAAGGAGATGACATTAATTTGGACTATGCTCTACTGCCTGATTCTTTTTGTTTCTAACATTTAAACTTAGTTTTTTGTTGACTTACTTCTTGGCCAAAAGTCACTGGACAGTGTTGAGTAACAGTGGTGAGAGTGGGAATCCTTGGCTTGCTTCTGACTTTAATACAAATACTACAGTGTTTCGCCTCAATTTGATGTTTGCTGCTGATCTGGAAAGGCTTCCTTTACTACCTCTAGAAAATACCTTCCTATTTCTAGTGTTGAAAGAGCTTATAACAGGAATGGTTGTTAACTATTAACAAAATTCTTTTTGTCTTTTATGAGAGATAATCACCTGATCTTTTCTACTTCGAATTTTTAATTTAAAAATTATATTAATTGATAAAATGACCCTTAACCTTTTTAAGATAATTGTAATGTGGTCATGGTATAGTGTGATGCATTAACTGGTTTCAGAATTTCAGCCTAATACACTTACTGGCTTTCAGCTGACTGTAGTTAGATGTATATATTACAAAAAACACTTAAAAGAAAACAGATTTGTGCTAATGAGAATTTCACCATATCCTATCAGGGTGCTTTAGTTCCCATTAGATAATCAAACTGCCCAGCTCTGGTTCAAGGTGACATTAGTCAACTGATAATCTATTTGAATATTCAGTAATGCATGCATAGAATTTAATAATCTCCAGAGAGGAACTTCTAAGGAAAATTCTGTCATACAAATTTCAGTTTATACACAAACAAACATTATGGAAACAGTTGCTTTTTTTAAGGTTAAATTATAAAATGAGACCATAAAAAGGTGCTTTAAAAACATATGTTAGCATTTTTCTTTTGCAAATTCTCCTTTATTAACTAAAGTTTCATAAAATACTGATACATAAAAAATCTTTTTCTGATACACAATTACAGTTCTAGCTGTGAAAACACCACATCTGATATCTATTTAAAAATGCACTTACCTGTTGCTTTTCACATGATCCTAGGTAAAAAATGTGTTATCTTATCTAAACCTTTTCTCAGATTGACTTTTAGAATATGTAAACAAGAGAGCTGGACTAATTATTATGATAAAGTAAAGTGGAAAAAATCATTAGGACTGATATTCTCTATCTCTTATCTTAATAATGTAAAACAAATAAAGAAAATAAAACACCAGGGGAAATTGCATAGGGCTGATTTATTTGGTAGTTAACCAGTTTATTTCACATTTATTTTTGATTTAAATGCATATTCAAATCTTGATAGTAATTTTCAGATACACATCAATGTCAAATTATTAATTTATGCTCATCTCTGCAATGTTACTCAGCCATGGAGATAATCAGGTTTTGCAGATCTTCAGAAAAACACACACATTAAACCTGGTAACATCATTAACCTCTTTTCTCCTGCAACCATAGCAGTAACCATGGAGCTCAGCCTGTGTAAAATCACTGCTACCAAGACCATGGGAAAAAACTTACATGATTTTTCTAATCCCAGGAATTCTTAGATAACTTCTCTGCCAAATGAAGAGCATGATTCAATGGATGATAGAATACTAGGGCTAAGAGGGACTCCTGGTTTGCTGGTGATAGCCCAGCTGGCGTTATCACCCATATTCTCTTAATTTTTTGAATGGCAGTTGAGGACAAATGCCATATCAAGAAGTTGAAGAAAAGTCTCAGATAATAGCAGAGTAGTAATACCCTTTTTATGACACCTAGCGGATGTATGAACCCAAGCTAGGGATATTCTCATTTTGGAGAATCACAGAGTGCCAGAAATGGGTGTGAACTTAAAGATCCTTTTGTTCCACTAGCTCATCTTAGATAATGAAACTGAGTGCCAGAGTGCTTGACTGACATGCTTCCTCACTATGGCAGACTGTCTAGATGCTCATCTGTCTCATTTCTTTGTCTTGGGAGCCCAGGAAAACTACATTTCCCAAACATGTGGTTAGATTAGAGTATATGACTGCCCATGGGATGTGGGCAAAGGTGAGGTGAGTCATTTTAAGCTCAGCACAGTTCTCGTCTCTCACTCATTAGCTGAATGCAGACGATCCTGTGGAAGACTCAGGAAATCCTAGAAGATGGCAGCACAAGATGAAAAGAACTGGCATCCCTGAAATACCACAGGGAAGGCTAGACACGTGAGTGAAAAATATACATTTACAGTGTTGTGGTCACATAATTTGGTGGTGACAAAGCTAAACCCAACACTTCTAACATCCTGTCCTTGATCCCAAGTATGTATCATCCTTTAGGCAGAATTATTTACCTCCAAAGACCCCAAGGGATTTTTTTTTTTTAATTGAAAACCTTCCAGAAGAGGGAAAATTTAACATTTGCAAGGCAGGAATGATCCATGTTAATAGGTCATACTCAAGAGTTCTCATTGTATGTCACAGTTGCGTGTATTTTTATTCTTTCAGATAGAGCTGACGGATAGTTGGGCAATTACTCAATGTGAAATGAACTGTGATTTCTTTTTTTTTTTTAATTGCTTAGAAGAGATGGAGAAATTTAGCAATATTTAGATGACTCTGAACACTTCTCAGGAATCAAGGGAAATGACTCAGTCTGCTTAGGGAAGATAGGCTCATTTGTTTTTAGTGATTGCTTTTATATCTATTATTTGCTTGAAAAATGATTAAGAAATGATTAGTGATTGAGGGGAATATTCCATTCGACTCTGGCCTGTTGAATGAGTGTTGACCTCATAGCCAGATCTGGATGGCCTCTCTATATAAAACCATGAATGAGCCCTACAGCCATATCACTTTATGTTCATGGAGAGATGAAGAAAATGTTGCTACTCTTCTAGCCACTGTGGTAGACTCATTGATATACCTTACTGTGCCAGAAAGAGTGAATCCTGTTTCATTGTTCAAACATTGAGGTTTTTAATGATGTCGCCTGTGAATTTTTTTTGGTCCTTGTTATTTTTTTCTGACATGTATTTCTGATTTAAAAAATTTTCAGACTGAGACACAGTATGACTTGCTGTTAGTCTTCTCATGCCATTTATTTTACACTGTTTTCTCGGATAAGTTGGAATTTGTTTGAAAGATGAATTTTTTTTTTTTTTTTTTTTTTTTGAGATGGAGTCTAGCTCTGTCGCCAGGCTAGAGTGCAGTGGCGCAACCTCAGCTCACTGCCACCTGGGTTCAAAAGATTCTCCTGTCTCAACTTCCTGGGTAGCTGGGACTACAGCTGCGTGCCACTGTGCCCAGCTAATTTTTGTATTTTTAGTAGAGATGGGGTTTCACCATGTTGGCCAGGATGGTCTCAATCTCTTGACCTCATGATCCACCCACTTCAGCCTCTCAAATTGCTGGAATTACATGCATGAGCCACCACACCTGGCCAGAAAGATGAAGTTCTTGATGAACATTTTTAACTTGAGTTGAGCCAATTGACATGTTGTTCAGGACAGATGAGTTGCAATTGGCTTTCCTTCAGGGACTGCAGCATAATTTTCAGGGGAGATTGAAAAGCAGTTTGACTTAAACCAATCTCTATTTTAAGAAGTTAGAAAAAGGACAGCAAAATAAATCCAAATAAAGTAGAAGGAAAGAAATAATGAAGATGAGAGTAGAAATTATTAAGATAGAAAACACACATAAAATAAAAAGGATAAACAAAACCAAAAGTTTGCTATTTGAAAATACTAACAAAGTTGATCAAGAAATCAGTTGGCAAAACTGATCAAGAGAAACAAGCAAAGTTGCTCTTATTTTCTAATATATTCATTTAAGGCTATAATTTTCCCTCTTACAAACTACTTTGGCTGCAGCCCACAAGTTTTAAAAGTATATTTTTTGTTAGCATTACATTCAGACTTAATTTCCAGTTCCATTATGATTTCTTCTTTGGTCTACAGATATTTTTTAGGAGTATATTTCTTAATTTCCAAACATATGGATATTTTCTTATATTCCACATGATTTCAATCATTTCAAATTTGATGAGAGTTTATTTTTGACCTGTCATATATCCCTTTTTAAAGAATATTTTGTTTGTGATAGAAAGACATGAATTTGGTAGAGTTCTTTATATGCCTATTGGGGTAAGTATATAATCATGTTGTTAACATCTTTTGTGTTCTTCCTAATGTTTATCTGTCTATAAGAATACAGAAGACTTCAATAACATAATCACAAATAACAATCAGTTTCTGAGAGAGATGACTGTAGATCTGTCTGGTTCTCTTTGCTTTGTAAACACTTCTCTACATATTTTGAGGCCATACTTTTAGGTGTATACATGTTGGTCAAATAAACCTTTTATTTCATTTAGCATATTTTTAATCTCTAGTAACATTTTTTGCCCTGAAGTTTACGTAGTTTAATATTGATATAGTAGTCACACCAACACTCCTTTGGTTATTTTTTTCATAGAATATATGTAAATACTATATATGTTATATATATTATATATAACTATCTTTCACTTTCTATCTTTTTTGTTCCTTATGTTTTAGACATGCATGTTATAAATTACATACTGTATCTTTTTTTTCTTAAACCCAATGTGACCATCTTTGTCCATTAATTGGAGCATTTGACCCATTTATGCAGTGAAAGCTATTATGTTAGGGTAATAAAATTAAACTTGTGAAGAAAAGTTAGACCCCAGTTAGTAGCTTGGCTTGGGGTTGTAGACAGTAAGATTTATTTGAGTTACTGGCTGGAAAAGCCTTTCCTGTGTCTCTGGATGATACCCACACAAGTCAGAAGAAAAGACAGGGTCCTCTGGGGTATTGTTTTTTGCTTCTGAGACAGTCATCCTATCACATGGAGCACAGAAGATGGCAGGCAGGGGAGACCTGCCTAGTCAGCCAGATCAGCCCTATTCACCCTGACTCCTTACACACGAGAAATGTCAGGCCAGATTGCCCTCACACGCGGAATGCCCTGAGGGCTGTTCCGTTCCTTCTGTAGTCCCCGGTGACTGGCAGCAAAGTGGCCATGTGCAGATTCTCAACCTTCTATGCACATTTGGGACTGTGATGTGGGAGAGGGTTTTTTTTCTATGTTTGACATTTATCTAAGGATAATTTACTTCTGAGGGATCACAACCTTTTCCCCACTTCTATCCCAGATTTTAAAAATCTGCTGACATGATTCCAGTTCATTCTGTAGCCTATTCAAGGTTAGGTCTGATAAAGCTCCCTGCATAGTCCTGACTATACTATTTTTATGAACTTGTTTGTTTCTTCCATGTGGACTCTGAGCATGATGAATAAGACTGCCTCCTGTTGATCTTTGATCTTCCTTATATCCAGGCATGCCATCAAATGATGGTGATATGAACATTGAATAAATAATCTAGGCAATAGGTATCTTATTGGTAGTATGGAAGAGTTAGTAATATGAGATAAAAGATTCTTTCACATCTATTCACAGACTTTTCTTTGGGAATTGATTTCTATTAAGAGGTAAGACACGCTTAATTATTATTTATAACTTCGAGTTTTAAACTAAGTCATTTTTTTGCTCCTAGTTTCTAATGCAAATCCCTATTTTTTCATTAAATTCGTCTCAGCAGTTCTTGGTGTTTTTCTTCCTTCTGAGAGGAGTTGGCAGTGATAATTACTCAATATGGCAGTTGCCTGGTTTGTGTCCGTTAAATCTCCATGATGTTCAGGTTTCAGTAGAATGATGTGTCACCAAGAATCTCAAGCCCTTGTGGCTCAATTCTTCCTGCCAGGTAGGAGATAAACGTCTTTTAAGACATAAGATGCTTTAAAGCAAGATTATATCATCTAAAATAACATTGCAAACTCTCCAGCTATTGACTGACATCGTTTTGAACATGAAGGAGGCTCAACATCTCCTCCAAGCATTTAAATTATAAACTGAGATCTGTGCCCCTTCAAACAAAACAATCATAGTATCCATGAGGACTCTGCCCTGATGAAGATAGCTGCTTGGCAAATGGGGAAGGACTATTGGAAACTGAATGGACAAAGGCAGCTCTTTCCGAATAATGGCGTCTGAGAGAATCATGAGGTCATTGTTGATAATTTGAGATGTGCTCTGGGCTTTGGGCGTATAAACATGATTCATTCTAAGTTTTTAGTTCATAGAGTGCTGGTAGATGTTGGGGACTTAGTTTTAGTAGAATATAAATTGATATCACATCCCCATGGTTGAAACAAAAAATAAATCTGGAAAGTTCTTATATGTTCTAAAGCAAGGCACAAGAGGCAGGACAGAACTACCACATATTTGATACAGTTTTGGGATACCCTCAAGGCCTTCCTCCGTGGTATGGAACTGAGGCTGTCTCAGCCACAGGCACTATTTGGGAGGTGATCCTTTTCTGGCATTTAGAGGAAAGGAATTCATTCTGGAGTTAGAGAAGAAAGGGAAATTGATCTTGGGCACTGAGATGTTAGCAGAGCTTTACAAAGAAGCTGCAAGATTATATTTTTAAAAAACTGATAATAGTAGTGCCCACAGACATACCAGGGGAAAATGGTCACAAGAAATCAGCATGGTATGGTGGAGGGAGGGTTACTAATGTCAGTGTTTCTCCATGGGAACCGTGTTGGCATCTTTGGGAGGACAACTTTTCTTCTGAGGAGTGCCCTGAACAATGCAAGACATTTAGTATGCCTAGTGGTTAGGGCAGTAGCACCTCCTTAGTCATTGTGTAACAGTGCTCTCTCAGGGGTGATGCTGTCCTCCATCTAGGGCCACTGGTAGGTGTTCAAAAATCCTGTACCTGACTGGGCTTTGCTAGTAATGGACTGTGAGTCTCTAGACAAATCATGTTACCTACGTAGACTTTTATTTCTTCATCTGGAAAATTAAAAGTATTGGAAGTTCTATGAAATCTCTTTCAGCTCTTATATCCCTTGGCTCTTTAATGTCTGAATAAAAGAAATAGTAATGGACTCTCTGGATTCTAAAAAGAGGACTAAGTGCACCCCCAAAAACCATAGGAAAAAGTTAAGTCTGAAATGATTAGCAAAGAAACTAAACATGAGTAGTAATGTCCAGTGAATTATAGGCACTGTGGCTCCTCCGGGGCTGATGAGAATCTTTTTCCTTCTTATTTTTTTTTTCCTTCCCCAAACAGTGGCTCATTTCTATTTGTATTGGGTGGGAATGTGAAGGAGATCAAATTAAAGGGAAGACTAAAAAAGTTTTATAATTTTAAGTGAGTTGGATGATAAATAATTTATAATGTCATTGCTAGCCTATACTGTTCATTTCATTTTTAACGTCTCCCCTCTTCCACCTCAGCCCTCCCTCCAAGGGCCAGGCTTTTATCACTGGGATCTTTTGATAAAAGTTCTGCTTTGCTGTGTGAGATTGCAAAAAGGATCTGTGTACCCAGGAACATTCTCACCATTTACAAAGTATCCAATTTTTGTCTCACTTTCTTGGTAGAAACGTTTCCCCTTGGGGTGTTGTTACTCACTTGAGTGCTTTAAGTCTACATTAATACACTTATTTAACTAGACCTTTAATCAATATTTCATGGGATGTATTGAGGAGACCCATTTAATCTCTTTTAGTCTCTGCAGGTGCAGGAGTGAGAGAAAGCACTGGCCCGAGAAGATGGGCATCATTTACACACAAATGCAGATGTTCCTATCGATCATGGACTTGTTGGGATAATAATACTTGTGATGAATCATTTATAGGAAAGGGACAAGGCATTTTATGTTTTACAGAATGGGATTTTTGGATCCTTAAATATGTATCAGAGTACCATTATTGAAGGAGTCAAGTGTGACCACTGGATTGACTTCCTGGCAAGAAAAAACACTAATAAAAATAAAATAACTTGAATACCAGAAAAATTGGTACCACAAATAATTCCACTATTTGTAAATTGGGATATTCTGAAGAGATCTTGGACTTCTATCATCGATGGACAAATAAGACTCAATGAGTGGGAAGGTTAGAGTGGTGTTTAGAATGGTAATTTCTTTTTTGTAATGTTTATAGTATGGTGGTAAGTAGCGTGTGATTTGGAATCAAGAGGACTTAGCTCAAATTCTGGCTTTAACACTGATTATCTATATAAGAGTGGACATTTTACTTTACATCTCTCAAATGTCACTTCCTGAGCTATAAAATATTTGATTAATACCTACCATGTGTTAAACACTTATTGTGTGCAAGGTACCCATCTACATTCTTAACATATTATCTCTTATAATCCACAAAATAATCTTCAGAGAAAAACACTATTGATTACTGTAGCCAGGTAGGAAGTCCATAAAGTGGATTTTTTTTTCACTTTTTTCTTCTATTTCAGGTTTTAATTCCTTTGTCTTTTCACACAAATTTTTGAATAAGTTTGTCTTATTATCTTACTAGGATTTTGATAGAAATTGCATTCAATCTATGGATCAATCTGGGGAGAAATAACATCTTTACTGTGTTTAGTTTTCCAATCCATGAAAATGGTATGTCTGTTTATTTCAATCTTTCATTTCTTTCATCAGCTTTTTGTAATTTCCAACATACAAATCCTGTACATTTTTTGTTAGATTTATATGTAACTACTTCATTTTTTGGAGTAATTATAAATGGTATTACATTTCCTAATTTCTGTTTTTACATATTCATTTCTATAGAAACATGGTTGATTTTTGTTTGTTATTCTGGCATTTTGCAACTTTGCTAACCTCACTTATTAATTCTAGGATTTTTGTCAGTGAATTCTTGGGATTTTCTATGTAGACAATCATTTTATTTGCAAATAGTGAAAGTTTTATTTATTCATTTTCAACTCATATGTCTTTTATTTCCTTTTCTTATCTTATTGTGCTGGCTAGGACTTCTAGTATTATATTGAATAAGAGTGGCAAAAGTTGATATATTATAAATATTTTTAAATTTCCTGTATATTATCATAATGTTTTCATATCCTAAAACAAACAAAAAACCCCTTTTGACCAGGGCCAGACTGCCCCTCCTGGGGCTAGTCAATTTATTCCGGAGCACGCCTTTGATATGCAAACTCACTAATTCACGACCACATCTCCTCTTACTGGCTGTACACCCCAGATGGCAATGTTCCTCTGTTTTAACCATCTGAGAGTCAGGTTCTGGGCAACTAGGGACCACCCCTGTGGCTTAAAGCCTGCCAAAATTATTTAAGGTAGCCAGTCCTAAACTGTTCACCCTGTTCTGTCTTGCCTTCCGTTCAAAAACCCCAGTGAAGGCAGTGGCCTAAACCTTTCCCTTTCTCCTATCTTTTGCCTCCTGACGACTCCAATGCCTTTCCCATGTGACCCTGCATGGATTGCCATGCCTCCTATCTCTAGGACCTGAGAGTATAATAAACTTTGCTTTTCTCAATCCCTCCTTTGTCTTTCATAACTATCTGAAAATCTCATAAAAGAATACAAAACAACCAACATCTTTACTATGTTTCCAATCTTAGGGAGAAAGCATTCAGTTTTTTACTATTAAGTCTAATGTTAGTTGCACGATTTTTGTAGATATTCTTTATCAAATTAGGAAAATCCTCCTCTATTTCTGGTTTGCTGAGAGCTTTTTATCATAAATGGATGTTGAATTTTGTCTAATTTTTTTTTGCATCTATTGATATGAGCATACACTTTTCCTTATTTACTTTGCTAATATAATGAACTGCATTAATTGGTTTTTAAATGTTAAACTACCTTTGCATTCTTGGGAAGAACTCCACTTGGTTGTACTGTATTATTCTTTTTATATATTGCAAGATTTGATTTGTTAATACTTTCTTGAGAATTTTCTAATCTACCTTCATGGGAGATATTGATCTGTAGTTTTCTCATAATATCTTTGATTTCAGTATTGAGACTTAAAAATTTAAATGTTACATTTTTGAACTGGTGCATAGTAAAACTATTAATTTTTCCACGTTGTTCTATGTCAGCCACCTCCTTGAAATTGTGTTTTAATTCTAATACTTTTTAAAGTGGTTTCTTGAATATTCTAGGTAAACAATTGTTAGACAATTATAACTTTTGTTTATAAAAACACTTTGGGGCCAGGTGCAGTGGCTCATGCCTGTAATCCCAGCACTTTGGGAGGCTGAGGTGGGTGGATTACCTGAGATCGAGAGTTCATGACTAGCCTGACCAACATGGAGAAATCCCCTCTCTACTAAAAATACAAAAATTAGGTGGGCGTGGTGGTGCATGCCTGTAATCCCAGCTGCTTGGGAGGCTGAGGCAAGAGAATCACCTGAACCCAGGAGGCGGAGGTTGCGGTGAGCCGAGATCGTGCATTGCAATCCAGCCTGGGCAACAAGAGTAAAACTCTGCCTCAAAAAACAAAACAAAACACTTTGGTCTCTCCCCAACTCCCAACTTGATATACTTTTTAGTTGTTCTTGTATTTGTGCATTATCTAGTGCCTCTCAAATCTTTACAACAATTTTAGTAATTTAAAGTTTTACGTGGTATTTGTACATAGCATTTACTGGTAAAATTAACCTCCTTCCTACTTGTAGTTGTTTTTTTTTTTCTTTTCACTTGTAATTTTTGCAAACGTGCGCTCACTCTTCTGTCTCTCTCCTGACTGGACGCATCAGAACTTTAACTTTAACTGACTTTAAAAATAACAGCCTTTAATTTTATGATGATCTATTCTTTTTGTAGGTTTTTTATTTTATTAATTTACATTCTTATTTTTAATTAATTTCTTTTTTAGCCTGGCTGTGGTAGCTCACACCTGTAATCCCAGCACTTTGGGAGGCCTAGGCAGGAGGATCCTTTGAGGTCAGGAGTTCAAGACTAGCCTGGGCAGCATAGCAAGATTCTGCCTCTATAAAAAATTTTTGAAAATTAGCTGAGGGTTTTGGTGCGAGCCTGTAGTCCTCTGCTATTCTGGAGGCTGAGTTGAGTTCACTTGAGCCTGGGAGTTTGAGGCTTCAGTGAGCCATGATCATACTAGCACTCTCTAGCCTGGGTGACAGAGTGAGACTTTATCTCAAAAAACAACAACAACAACAACAACAAAAAAAAAACACCTCTTCATTTAATTTTTTAGTTTCATTTATTGAATGTTTAGTTTATTTGTTTTCAGGCTATTGATTTTTCTTTGAACACTCTCGACACATTTCATAGCTATCAAAATATTATGTTTTCATTATCTAAATAGTTTAGAATTTCAATTTTGTTTGTGTCTTTAATGCAAGAATCATTTAGAAGTTTTTAAACATTTATGAGTGGATAGTTTTTTTGTGTGTCCAAACTTAAAATAATCCTGATTTCATTGCTTTGTAGTCAAAGAATATGACCTGAATGACTTCTGTTAGTGGAGTTTATAGAGCTTTCTTGTGGCTTAATACACAATCAATTTTTATTCCCATAGATATTTGCAAAGAATTTTCTAATTTGGAGATAGAAAATTCTACATATATGCAGATATATGTAGATATATATCTATATATATATTCAAATATCAAACTAAATTGTTCAAATCCTCTGTCTACTTACTTTTAAAAAGTCAATCAAAGTTTTTCCACTACTATTGTAATTTTGTGAATTAGTGCTAATACTACCATCAGCATCATTGTATATTTCAATGCAATACTTTTTTTTATACAACTATTTTATCTACATTTTGAATTTTTGTCTTTTGGCATTGTAAAAAAAATCTCGTTTTTTTATTTAAAGCCATTTGTCTTTAAATCTATTTTGTCTACTACTAAAATTGTCATTTCTGTTTTCTTTGTGTTAATGTTGGTTTGGCATCTCTTTGATTATCATTCTATTTTCAGTTCCTCTATATGAGTTAATTTTAGTTGTATTATAGCATAAGACAGTTTTCTAAAATAGGAATTTGATTTATTCATATTTGTTTTGATCATTAATATACTTGGACTTAATTACTTCGATGTTATTTTATGTATTCTATTTACCATGTGCCTCTACCATTTTCACATTTTCCTGTGTTTACTGGTTGTATGGAGTTTTCTTTTTCTTTTTCTTCCCCGTTAGGTGAGTTTAAAATTTGCACTATTTGCTTTCCTTATAAACAGACTTCATTTTTTAGAGCAGTGTTAGATTCATGGCAGAATTGAACATAAGGTACAGAGTTCCTGTATGCCCTCTGCCTGCACACATGCACAGCCTTCCTTACTTTCAACAACTCCCACCAGAGTAGTGCATTGTTACAACTGATGAACCTACACTGATGCATCATTATCAACCAAAGTCCATAGTTTACATTAGGACTCTCTCTTGATATACATTCTGTGGGTTTTGACAAATGCATAATGACAGGTATCCGCCATTGTAGTATCACACTGAATAATTTCACTGCCCTAAAAACCTTCTGTGCTCCCCCTATGTATCCCTCTCTGCTTCTTAGTCCCCAGTAACCACTGAATTTTTTTTTTTTTTACTGTCTCTGTAGTTTTGCATTTTCCCAAATATCGTATAGTTGAAATCATACAGTATGTAGCCTTTTCAGATTGTCAGATTGGCTTATTTTACTCAGTAATATGCCTTTAAGTTTCCTCCAAGTCTTTCCATGGCCTGATAGCGCATTTCTTTTTAGCCTGAATAATATTCCATTGCCTGAATGCCCTACAGTTTATATTATCCATTCACCAGCTGAAGGGCATCTTGGTGACTTTCATGTTTTGGCAATTATGAATAAAACTGCTATAAACATCCATGTTTATAGTTTTTTTGTGTGGACATAAATTTTTAACTCATTTGGGTAAATACCAAGGAACCTGACTATGGTAAGTATGTTTAATTTTGAAAAAAACCATCAAATTGTCTTCCAAAGTAGACGTACCATTTTGCATTCCCATCAGCAATGCATGAGAGTTCCTGTTGCTCCACATCCTTGCCAGTATTTGGTGTTGTCAGGGTTCTGATTTGGGTGATTCTAATAGGTATGTATTGTTTTAATTGGTATTTCCCTAATGACATACGATGTGGGGCACCTTTTCATACAATTATTTGCCATCTGTAAATCTTCATTGGTGAGCACTATCTTTTAATTACTTGAGTGACTGTTCTTAAAATTTTTATAAACATGGAAATGTATTTATTACGTACTTAAATTATAAAAGCAGCACAAACTTGTTTAAAAATCTATCGATGTAGAAGTCTAAACAGTAAATGTGGAAGTCTGCACACCCCTGGGACAATCATTAGTAAATATACTTTCAAACTTACTGATGCATAAATAAGTATACATATAATTTTCTATATAAATATAGCTATACTATATATGGTATATATATTTAGTCTCTGCCCCTACAAATTTTGTGTGTAGTTGAAATCATATCTAATTTATTTCAAGACTGCTCACCTTTTTAAAATATTTTGCCTTAATATTACTAACAACGCCATCAAAATCACAACCACATTACAATTCTTTAGCCCTAGTTAATCTTCTGCCATTATGTTTACTTACCAGCAAGACTTGTATTTGAATTCTTCCTCTTTGTTGATTTTACTTATTGTTTTGCTGAGGAATTTTCTTGCATTTTTTTTTCAGAAGGGGCACACGTATGATGAACTTTTAAAGTCCTTGCCTTTCTTTAAACACATCAACTTTAGCCTACATGCTAAGTAACAATTTCATTGTCTTCTAGCATTCTGTGTTGCAAAAATAAAGTTGGGCATTGGTCAAATACTATTTCCTTTGTAAATAACTCATTCTTTCGTCTTCAAGATTAGTTTGGAAATATAGTATAGAATTAGGTAAATTTCTTTATTCATCACTTTTGTTCAGTAGTCAATAGTGAAGTCTTAAATCTTTATTCATTTCAGTAAAATTGTCCTCTATTATTTCTTTAATTTTGTTCCCCCTTCTCCAGTCTGCCTTTTCTTTCTTACCCTTCTGTTAAGTAGATATTTTAGTGAATTTCTATTAAGTGAATCTTCTAAATATATTCCCTAAACCTTTTTTGTAATTTTTAAAATTTATTTGTTCATTATTCTATTTTCTGGGAAATTTCTTTTCTTTATATTCCAGATCTCCAATTTGGTCCTTGGATGGTCCATTTTATTACTTTACATTTTAGCATTTCTTTTGACCAATTGCTTCTTATTTTTTTATTTCTACTTTAAAAATAGCACTTTACTCTTTTTCCATAAATAAAACATCCTCCTGAGAGCTTCTGAGGATGCTATTTAGAAATTTCTCCTCTGTTTTTCGTATCTTTTGCTTTTTTCAATTTCTTCAACATGTTTTCTGTTTGTTCACTTTGGCTCTCTTCATTGGTGTTGGTGTTTCTCAAAGGTCTAGTAATCTTTAATTGCCATTTTTATTTATAAATGCATGGATTGCATTTTTCTTGGGCATATTTGTATTCATACTAGATTTCTCCCCGAATGGAAGGAATGACTAAAGGTTTGGCCTCATAATGGGCATGTTTCTCTTTTAGAGTGAAAGAGGGAGGCAAGTCAGGGTCTTATAACCTTGCCACAGCAAGGAAGGCCTTCACCCTGCTATTAGAAATCTTTTTAGTGCTTTCATTCCTGAAAGAGCCACATTTCTTCCCTATCCACCTATCCTGCAGGGTCCATTATACAGGACTAGAATTTCCTGGAGCTCTGCTCTACTTTTTTCTTTTTCCAAACTCAAACATTTCCTCTCCATCCCCTCCCAACAGAGAGGTCTTGCCTCCATGGGAAGCTGGCAGATGCCAAGACTGGCCTCTCATCTACATGCAGAGGTGCATGGGAACAGCAGCCCCACTGCTCTGCCAGAAGTCTTTTACTTAATTTTTCTCAGGATTGCCCTGCAGCCAGGGACTACTCCACCTTCCTGTGCTGTTGTTCTCTGAGTTTGGAGGTTCTACAGCCCTTGGGAAGAACAACTCTGTTCGCTGCAACAGCCCCTTTTTATTGTTGCAGTTTGTTTCATTCTGATTTCTCTATCAATTTGATCTTATCACTTTTCTAACTTCCAGAAATTCCCCCAAATATATGGTCCACTGGCGGTATCCTTTCCTGTTTCCCGAGCTGTTGCAAATTTATTTTTTAATTATATTATTTGCGTCATTTCAGATGAATTTTGGGAGAGAGAGGAGGTAAATATTTGTGATCAGTCTGTCATATTGAACTGGAAGTCTTCACCAAGTTTTGATCCGTAAGTAAAGTTCTACAGGCTTAGCAACTGGAAGCTGTCACCAGTACCTAGCTTCTGGTTTTAATTATCTTTTAATTTCTAATGGAATGTCTATATCAGGAGTTCTTTAATTTAAATTTCTTTTAATTTCTAAATGAAATGTCTATATCAGGAGCTCTTATTCTAGGGTCCACGGATTCCCTGGAGATCACTACTAAGGAAGTCCCAATCTATTCTCTAGAGGACTTTCAGGAGAAAGAATTAGAATAAAACCCTTTAAAAGTATTTCTCCATGGACATCTTAAAATGGCTATGGAAAACTGATGACAGATAAGTAAGGTCTAAAACCGTACATATTGTTCAGGGAAACTTTATACAAGGTGATTGTCTCCAGTATTATACTATGAACAATTTTAAACATATAGAAAAGTCGAGAGACTTGTACAACAAACACTCACATACTCACTCAGATTCTACAATACATTTAACTTTGTGTGGTTTATATTACATCTATCTATCCCTCTATTTATTCAAAAATTATTTTTCCCTTTCTATGTATTTCCAAGGAAGTTACATATATTAGTGTACTTTAGAAGATATTTTAAAAATGTCAGTCCATATTCTCTGACTTCCTTTCCGCTCTTCTCTCTTTCTATCATCACATTCTCATGCCAGCAAGAGGTGAGCTTCTCCCTGGACACCAGGGCTGTCCTTGCTTGGTTGGCTAGGGTGGATGTTTAGACATGCAAACCAAACTGGCTGCTTTAAGGGTCAGCTGAAGGTCCACTCTTCTATAAAGACTTCTCCAGATGGGTTGGCAATCCTTTCTCCTGTGATCTCAGAAACTTCAGGCACATCTCTGTGCATAGTAGATGCACTTGACAGCAATAACTTAAGAAATGAAGATTTCCACATGAAGGTTGCTGAGAGGAGGGTGCTAAGTGAGAATACTATGTTAATGCATGCTTCTTATAAGCAGTCGCAGTTCTCCTGTCCAGCCCGCCACCACTGGACTGCCCTGTAAGTTCCCCCAAATAAACTGTATGTTTCATTCACTGTCTCTGGGTTCTGTCCTTTCACCTTTGAACCTGGTGCCATCTCTATTGAAGTTAACAGGGGCCCAGCAGGACACTCTGTTAAGCTAAGTCATTAGACTGGTGTTGTGATTCTTCCCTTATGTGAACATCTCCCCTTCTGACTATAGTATACTACGCATGTATGTGTCTGTGTGTTTACATGTGCCCTTGTGGGGAACAGAGGGTTAGTGGCTAGGTCTTATTTATCTCTGTATTCAAGTGCTAAAACAGTTCCTGGAATATATTAAGTGAATAATCAGTGAATGAACAAATGAATCAATGCTTGCTTGATTAGAATAGACAAATCAGTTCGAAACTGTTTTTGTGATCATTGCATTTTGACTTGGTAGGTTAAATTAGAATGATTGCTTTGCTTAAGAGTGTTTGTAGTCTACACAGTTGGTATGGTTTTGGCATCATGTTTAAAGAAAGTAAGAAGATGGCCCATGTGAGACTCTTTACATGATTCCAGGTTAAACACTCAACATCCAGGGTTGATAATACTGAAAGAATGGAATGAATCTATCAGATCATAATCTCAGACTCATGGCCAAACCTAATGTTGCCTGTTTTGCTTTGCCAGTGTCATCAGAAACTTTATATATATAAATATATATTTTAAAAATATATATTAAATATATATTTTTATATGTATTAAATATACATATTAAAATATATATTTAAATTAGGAATGATAGATCCCATGTCACTGTTAAGAAATTGTTTCTGATTCTCACTTTTCCTCATTGATATTGTTTGGTCCTGTGTCCCCACCCAAATCTCATTTCAAATTGTAATCCCCATGTGTAGAGGGAGGGACCTGGTGGGAGGTGATTGGATCATGGGGGGGTTTCCCCCATGCTGTTCTCATGATAGTGAGGGAATTGTCATGAGATCTGATGCTCTAAAAGTGGCAGTTTCTCCTGTGCTCTCTCTTGTTCCTGCTGTCTTATGAAGAAGGTGTCTTGCTTCCCCTTTACCTTCTACCATGATTGTAAGTTTCTTGAGGCCTCCCAAGCCATGCAGAACTGTGAGGAAAATAAACCTCTTTCCTTTATAAATTTCCCAGTCTCAGGTATTCTTTCCAGAAGTGTGAAAATGGAGCAATGCACTCATTTTAAAAAATTTTCCGAAGTTAATTTTAGTAACTTTCTAACAATACCTATCTCACTAGCTGAAGTGAAAACTTGCATCTCACTCCAGCTACTCTACATACCATGCTTTCCTTTGAGCTTAGGTGATCCAAGGCCATTCATATGAAAGAAACTCAGACAGGTGTTAAGGAGGAACCAACATCTATTGATGACTTGGCACTATGCTAGGTAGTTTACATTGGTTGTTTTTGTCTCAAATCTCCTCCAGTTAAGGAGAAATTGGATTAACTGGCTGAAATCATTCAGTTGAACGATCTGCATGATTAATGGTCACTGCTTGCTTGCTGACTTGAGACTAAGGGACTGTTCATCCCCTTTCAGATTTGTCTTGATGGTTTAATATTAATACTGAAGAGCAGTGCCAGAAAACTAAGCCACCAAATCAGGCCCACAAAGGGTACTGAGCTCACTTCAATAAATAAAAGAGCACTTCAGTGTGTTCTCTGGTGGACAAGGCCAGGGGAAGACCTTTTGGGCCGAGCTTTTGCTTTGTGCGCAAGTCACAGTTTCCTGATCTTTAAGTAAAGGATGCAGACCCATTCACTCTCCATAGGTAGCTTGTATCCCTCTTGCTTTTTGTTTGTTTGTTTGTTTTTTTGGTAACCCTGGAAGTTCATTTTACCAAAGATAACAAATGTGGCCCTGGGAGGAGATTTAAGGAAGCAAGTGTGATTCACCCTGGGAGAACGAGGTCCTTCCTGAAACCAGTACACCTGCAGGAAGCACCCCAGAAGCCTGCCCCATCCTGTGGCTTGAAAGCATCTCCAAGCACCATTCAGTGGCTGGTTTCCCTAAGATGCAGCTTTGGGGCAGTCTGCCTGTGAGAGTAGATAAGAAGTGAGCTTAGCGGCACCTTTTATCAGCTGCTTATGTTCACAGAGGCCAGATGATCTTCAAGGAGTTGCTTAGAGATTTAAAGCACTGATGTGACAAGGATGCTTTGATTTCAACGTCTCAGCCATCTCCCTGCAGCCAGTGTTTACATAAACTTGAAAAAACCTGCCACTACTGTTCATCGCCCTCGTTTTTCAACCTTAATGGTAATTACATTCCAAGGACTAGGAGAGATTTTTCCCTCTCCTTCAAGTCTGGGGTTAGATACTCCCTTTGACGTGGCATTGGAGCTTTGGAACCCAGCGCTGGAGGGCAGGGGTGGGGTGAGTTGAAGGAGACACTGCTTTCTGATAGGGTTTTTAAATCAATTCCTGGAAAGCTTTAGCTTGTTTATTTATTGTTTACTTTTTTGTTATTGTGTATGCAGAGTTTTGACTTAAACTTGAAACTTATTTTTGCTTGAATGTATCAAAACTTTGCATGTAATTAAAATTCAAAAATGAAAGTTGTGGCTTTCTCCCTGCACTCAGTGAAACTTGTGATCTCTTCTTCCCAAGCCCCTGGCCTCCTCTTATTTCCCTCACCATGCTTCACTCTCAAACTCAGCTCTTGTCTTCTCTCCTTATAGCCCTTCTTTACAATGGCAAAGATGGGGCTGTGAAGGAGAGAGATCTGTCTCATTCATTCAGAATCCCAAATCAAGACAACAGGAAGGAACGTTAAGAATGGAGACTGCTCCCCCCAAATCAAGGACATATGCTTGCCCTTTGGCCAGCTTTACATGTCTCTCCCTTACCCTCCATGTCCAATGGGCCTTGAATGTTCCTACCGCCATCTCTTTTTCTTCCTCAATCTATCTTTATCCCAATGCACAGTGCACATTTTCCTTTAAGAGAAAAGGAAAAACAAAAGACTTTGGATGGGGAAATAGAGTAGTATGTGATGATGCAAATGCTTTTTTGTCTCTTCTGCACTCTCTGTTTCTAACCAAGCCCTAAAAGGTGGAGTTGGCTGGCTCCAGTAGACCAGATCTTGGATTTTGAGCAACCTGGCCACTTCCAGTTAATTTCTGATCTCCATTTGGCACAATGGGTGCCACTGAACACTGGCCCTGACATGGTGCCTTGGCCAGCCCTGCCCCTAGGGTGATCATTGGGATGGTGCCAAGATCTGTGGGCACAGCCACTCAGATGAAAGAAATTTGGGTCCTGTTTCTAGAATCCAGAGCAAGGATGCTGGTGGAAGCTTTCCCCTCCTCTCAATGGCCAGTCTCTGGCAGACTTCTGCTTCATTTGTCCAGGAAAGCCAGCTTTCAACAGCACAGGGTTTCAAGAGGTTTCATCCTGCTCTCATATGCAAGGGTTGGCCCAGAGAATAACTCTTGGATTTTCTTAAAACCAATTCTGCTTGGCTGGAAATATGTGCTTCATAGGGCTTGATAAACAGATCCTGACATTTTTCAACTTGCCTATCTTAAATGGAAATGCAGGTGCAGATGCAAGTTTTTGTGAGGCCTGAAAGCTCACATAATTTTTAGTGGTTCTCTTTAAGAAAAATCATAAAAACAAAATCAAGTAGTCAACTTCCTCTTATGCATATCGCCAAAATGCCCATGAATTTTTCTGTAACTTTGACCTGATCAGGAGAGTGTCGAAGTAGATGGAATAGGAAGAGACAACCGCCTTGAAATTTGAGTTAAAATGCCTTACCTCATCAGCTTAAATAAACTAACAATGGATGATCAGATGAGCATATTGTTTGGGTTCCACCCAAGGCCCAGGCAGGGGCAAGCCAGTGAGGGCCCTGCAGCTCATACTTCATCTGCTTCACTGTGAGTCAGTGTCTGCAGGGATACTTTTCTTTTAGATACATGAAACACCCTTTCCTCCTCCCCAATCACATTACTTTATGTTTCTAAAATTGTCTTTCAAATGTTCTTCATACAATTTGACAATATGAATCAAGACCCTGATAATATTCATGCTTTAGCCCAGTAACTCTATTTTGAAATCTAGTATAAGAAAAAGGACTAGATCAAGGAAGGACTTTATGCACAAAGATGTCTATTGCAGCATCATATATAATAACCACAAATTGGATAGGCTTTAATGACAACGTAGGAATGACTAAGTAAAACATGATATATTCATCTTGTGGAATATTCTACCATTAGTGACAATGAAGTTTTTACAAAATGCTTCTAATAATGTGGGAAAATGCTAATATACTAATATCACAAAATAGCAGCACACAAAAGTGACATAAGCAGTATATTTAAAGAGCTGATTGGTAACATTGAGTTTCTAGCACTTGGAAAATATTGTTGCATTCATCACATGTATCTTCTTCAATGGGCAAACAAAAGTTCTGAACCCCTTGGGTCTTTGGAATTTCCAAAATTGAGGGCCACACTAGAAGAAACTCTCATTTTGAAATAGCCTCTGATTTTGTGTTATTTTCTAAAGAATTATCTTTTATGAATTTATCTATTATATTTATGCAACTGTGAAGAATCAGTACTTTTATTTACTGCTTATAGAAGAATAATACATATAATGATACAAATGTATTTATACCCTTTGGTGCAGTCATTCTAATCCTGAGCATCTATTCCAAGGAAATTACCAGGAATATAGAGGCATTGTGTGCAAAGATGCTAATTGCAATGAAATATAATAAGAAGGCATTACAACTTATCAATCTAACAGTAGAGGAATTATTTTTTAAAATCTCAGTGCACATCTATAATGGCATAGTAGCCATGGAAATAGTAAAATAGAGAAGAAAGAAAAAATATAAAACAAAGATAAGGACATATAATGCAGCTCCAAGTAGGTTGGATACAAAAATACATATTGAAGAGTTTATTTTCTTTACAAGCTCTAATACATATCAGCCACTGTTCTAAGCTCTATGTGAAGCTATTTAAACTTCCTAGCAATCCCATGAGGTTAGTTCTATACTAATCCCCATTTTCGGTTGGAGAAAGAGTACAGACAGGTTAGGTAACCAAATCATGCAGCTGGTAAGTGGTAGAGCCCCAGTCCTCACTCTGCAATCCAGCTTGGATGTCCCCGCTTGCATGTTCTATGCGGTACTACTCCAGAGTTAGCTCTAAGCTTTCTAGTAACCAACATGAAAGTGAAAGCCAGATCACTTCCTTGAGTCAATGTTAATAACAGGAGAATAAAATGATTTAATATAAGCGATTCCTGACACTAAGAGAAAAAAATCTCTTCTGAACACCATGTAACTAGAATGCAGTGTTACTTAGTACTGGAGCAGAGACCACACCATGCTTTATGTACCATTTTTGATACTGTTTCTTTATTGTGTGCCAAGCCAAAGGATCCTTCAGCAAGAATAACTCTATAGCGGGTAGGTGGAAGTGGGTGAGCAACATTGTAATGCCCAGGTGTTTTCTTTAATGAGATGACTTAATTCAAGAATAAATTAAAGAATGTCTGGGAAAAGAAAAAGAGAGTATATTCATCATGCAGTACACTGAACTCCAGAAACATTGTTCCTCTCACTCTGAGTTTTGATAGAGATTAAGTCGCTGCTTTAACATAGTAATCCTTTTTACCTTCACAATTCTGTTTAGGGAGGCAACACAGGCATATTAGCTAATTAAAATGGAGAGGTAAAGGGGCTTGCTCCAAGCCGCCCCCAAGTGTTCTAACCCTTACCTTAGGATTGTCACCATAGATCAATTGTGAAATCAGTCATCATCCTGGGTCCATTACTCTCAGATAACCCCTTGAGGCCTACACAAATCCCTTCGTTCTTAGGGTGAGCTGCCAGACGGCCCGTGTCCATGTGCCATGTGGAGCAAACTCCTTTCCTGTCAGTCACTGGGGGAGAGAATGTAATTGCAAATGGAGAAAAATAGAAGTCAAACCACCCAACATGATATTCATCCTATCCCCATAGCTCTCCCCTATAGAACCCTGGTGAAAAAAAAAAAGAAAAAGTCGAAAGAAAGGCAAATGCAATGGCACCTAATACCCACTGGTGCTGACATTAAACCAGTACTTCCCTCCTACTCCCAGTTCCCAAGCCAGCAAGGAAGGAGCCGAGTTGGAGAAACCATGTGCTTGCGAGTGACACTCCAGCCATGGCCTGACTCTCTCAATCAGTCAAACACAGAGTCAGAGAAAAAACAAACACGCAGGAGAGCGGGACTCTTTGTTTATGGTTTCAATTCTTTTAAATAAAACGCAGAGAAATGGGTGTGCCAACTCCAAATATAACACAGAGCCCAGGAAGCAGTGAATGAACAGTCAGTCGCTCCCATCTCTGCAGTCACCGGCTTTGCTCTGGGTGCTACCAGCATAAATACTCTATTCCATTCATTGAATGTCCGAAACTTGGGGTTCGTGCTCTTTGTTTTGCTTTGGTTTCTGGTGGCTCCCATTCCATACCAGACATCATTATTACAGGGTCCCATCTGTGAGGTAGGAGCCACTCTCATTTGACGGTGATGTTTTCTATTTTCACCCATCATAGACATGTTTTCTTTTGGAATTCAATCTAACCAGAGAGGAATCTCTTTTCAGTATAGATTGCTATGCAAACTGCTTCCCTAAAGACTTTTGTATTTTGTGTAGCAAGGAGTCGATTTCATTTCATTAGGGACAAGACCTGATTCTGTGATCTTGATCCTTTCAGCCATTGCCATAGAAATCCAGTTCTTTCCATCCATCTATACGCACATCCACACATCCACACACCTGCCAAACACTGGGCCCTTCCTCCTGACTAGGGCCGTTTACGTGACCCCTCTCACTCACCCCCACTTTTCCTGAGAGGAGTCCAGGCCCCTCACCTCACCTACACCCCCAACTAACTTTCTTTTGTGGCCTAGACATTTTTGGAACTGTGCTCCTGGCTTGTTTAACTGATAGACAAATTCAGTGTGTAGTTATTGGTGAATAGTAATGGTGTAAGATCATGCTTTTCAAATTGTATTGCATACAAAGGGCACTCAGGATGTTTGTTTTAAAAAGGTACATTTCTAAGCCTTTATCCACAGGAATTCCGATTCTTTAATGCTTACTCCTAATTTTGTTTGGTTTTGATTTAAATCAAAATAATACATGTGCATAGTTAAAAATCAGATAATACTGTATGACGGCGTTCTGCTTGCAATGATAGCAGTCTAGATTCAGAACCATGCTCCCCCTGATAACAACTAGAAAAACTAGACAAAATGTAAAAGAAAAATAGTCTGAAGTCCTCAGCAAAGAATTATGGAGCTAGATGATGGAAGAAGAAGGAAGCTCGGCGAGGTGACCCGGTAGTTAGGGCCACATTTTCCCTGGAGGTATTTGCAGATTCAGAAGAGGCAGTTAAAATCTGTCAAACTTAGTAGAACTTTTGAGACAGTCATGTGGCCAGGGGATTAAGTTGAAGTTTAGATCCCACCAAAAAAGCTTTGCGATGAGACCTGGAGTGGGTACCTGTGGGAATGTCCATCAGAAAGCAGAACACTGACTGCCGGGTGCAAACAACTTCATTAAGTGGTGGGGGTAAAGCGAGGGGAGTAGGATCTCCCCTAGCATAGCTGTGTACTAAAGGCAAATCAAAACACCTTTCTGGATGACAATAGCATCATTTTAGACTTTATCTTTACAGTTCTCCACTTATAATGTCCAGCATGCAATTACAACCAACCAGGTGCAGCATATCTGAATACAAACAACAACTAAGAGAAATAGCAACAATAGAGACAAACCCACAGGATATCCAGATAATAGGGTTATTAGATACAGACTTTAAGATAATTCAGTTGATATATTAAAGACAAGATTTAAAATGTTAGCAGACAAGTGAAATAGTCTTAGTTTAGCTGTTGAATGGCCAGATAAATATTAAAGAAATAGAAACCATACTTTAAATTTTTCCACAAATAAAACTTCAGCTTCATCATGGCTTTACTGAAGACTTTTACCCACACATTTCAGGAAGATGTGAGACCAATGTACCCAGACATTTCCAGAGAAGAGAAAAAGAGTGGACACCTCCCAAGTCATTTTATGAGGCTAGCATTATTTTCATAGCAAAACTAGACAAAATTGGTACAAAAAAAGAGAAAACTATAGGCTAATCTCATCCTTGAAAATAGGTACAAAAATGAAAAATAGATGGTAACCAAATATTAGCACACTGGACCTGGCGATAAAAAAAATGGATCATACATTCCAACCAAATTGGGTTTGTTCTAGGAATGCAAGATTAATGAACACTCCAAAATCAATTCATAGAATAAAGGAGAAAACCCACACAATCATTTCAACAAACATAGAAAAAAAGTTACAAGTTCACCACCATTTTATGATAAACAACAACAACACACAAAATCTTTTAGCAAGTGATATGGTTTGGCTGTGTCCCCATCCAAATCTCATCTTGAGTCATAGTTCCCATAATCCCCATGTGTCATGGGAGGAACCCAGTGACAGGTAATTGAATCATGGGGGTGATGGTTTTATAAGGGGCTTTCCGTTTGGTCAGCTTTCATTATCTCTCCTGCCACCCTGTGAAGATGTGCCTTTCGCCATGATTGTAAGTTTCCTGAGGCCTCCCCAGCCATGTGGAACTGTGAGTCAATTAAACTTCTTTTCTTTATAAATTACCCAGTCTCCGATATTTCTTCATAGCAATGTGAGAACGAACTAATACAGCAAGCTAAGGGCAAAAGGAAACTTCCTTAATCTGATAAATGATATCTACATAAAACTGCAGCAAAAATTATACCTACCAGTGAAATGTTGAATTTTTTTTCCCTTTAGCTTGAAAAGGAAATAAAAATGCTACTAATCTTACCTCTATTCAACATTGTTCAAGGTGTTCTAGTCAGTGTAACAAGCAAGAAAATAAAATAAAAGGTAAAACGGTTTACAACTGCCTTTATTTGCAGATGCTGTGTTAATGTGTGTGGAAAATGCAAAACAATCTATGGATAAAAATGTTAAATTAAACAGTAGTTTAGTAAGGTGACTGGACACAGTGTCAATATTCTAAAATTCAATTGCATAGATTGTCAAAAATTAAAATTAAAAATGTCATTTGTAACAGAATAAAATAACACCAAATACCTAGAATTATGTCTAATGCAGAATGTGTAGGGTTATTACCCAGAAAACTATAAAATATTGAAAGAAATTAAGACCTAAATAAATGGAACTATATCATGTTCATGGATTATAAAATTAAATATTATTAAAATGTTAAAGTGTTAGACCATGCAACTGATCTATAGATCCAATGCAGTACCAAACAAAATTTCAGAAGCTTTTTTTTCCTTTGTGAAAATTGAAAATTTGGAAGCAAATTCTTTAAAATTTGGAAGTCATATTAGAGGAAAAGACAGGGAGTCCTGACTGGGTATAGGCATGAACAGAACTTCTGGGCTACTGGCGATATGCATTGCTTGACCTGAGAGATGGTTACACTGGTATAATCATTTTCACTCAATCCTCATAAATGTCTTAACCACCCCATGCCTCCCACACCCAGACCTCACTCCCTGGAAGTTATCACTGTTAATCACATCCAGTTAGAATGCTCAAGCAGCTTTTTTTACAAATAATATGCCTATGTCATTTTACAAATAATATGCCTATGACATTTTATTGTATATATAAAATATATTTATATAATATGTTGTATTATATATAATATATAATATATTTATAATATAATACATAATATATATTATATTATTGTATATACAATATAACATATTGTATATATGATATATGATATATAATATATATTATATTTTTATAATATAATATATTATATATTATATGCATTATATATTTATAACATAATATATTATATATTATATATAGTTATATGAAATATATTTATATTATATATAATATAATATATCAATTATAAATATATATTTTATATATAAATAATATATAAATATAAGTATATATTATATATAAATAAAAATATATATAAATAATATATAAATATAAATATATATTATATAAATAATATATAATATATAAATATAAATATATTATGTATAAATAATATATAATATATTATACATATAAAAATACATATATGTTTTATATGTATAATGTATAATATATGTTTACATATATAATATATAATATAAATAAATAAATATGTAAAAATATGTAAATAAAATATATATAAATTATAAATATATAAATATATTAACATATAATATATAATATATATTATATATAAATTTATTACATATTATTATATAATATGTTATATATAATTACATATTATTATATAATATGTTATATATAATTACATATTATATATAATTATGTATGTATAAATTTGATATGTAATATACATAATGCATATATTATATATTATATATTTTATGTAATATGTAATCTATTCATTATATATCAAATTTATACATACACACATAACTATGTTGTTTAAACCTCCACTTCTTTTCCCGTAAACTTCAGTTTTATTTTAATGTGTTTTATAAAGACTTTATAAATGAAAAGAATCATTTTTAGCAATAATATGTCTAGGTGCAAGTTGTTGTTATTCCATCCATTTTGTGTTTTCAATTTGAAATTCACTTGTCCCTTTAGCTCTGGTTAATGTCTTTGGTTGTTTCTTTGGCAATTGTCTCCTCTGAATTCATTTGGCATCTTTCATTTTGCACTTCTATTGGTTGGGTGTTGGACCTCCTGGTTTGATGCTCCTATTATCTCTTATTTTTATTGCTCATAGTTTTTATCTCTTCACCTTTTCCTTTTATGCTCTGAGAGGTTTTCTAGATCTCTGCTCCCCAACTCTTTTATTAAAATATTTATTTGCACAATCATATTTTTAATTTCCAAAACTAATGTCTTATATACCCTAGTCATTTCTTTGATTGTTTCCTATTCTTGATCTGTGAAATAAATAGCTCTTTAAATCCCAGTGTGCCTACTAATTAGACTTTTTTCTTAAAAACAAATAACTGAACTTGAATGATGCTCCTATTCAGTTTATCTTGGGCTTTCTCTTTCAAACTGCTATTTTTCCTAAACTGTAGGTATGCCTTTGAGGGTTTATTGGTATTTAAGAATGGGAAATGGCAGGGCTAACGAGGAATTCTCTGGATTTGGCCTGTTGAACTGGCACGCATCTTTTTAAGGTGAGCAGATGAGGAGCTAATCACCATGCTGATGGCCTCCCTAAAGCCAGAATGAGGACTGTATTACTTTCATGTGCTAACACCTACAGGAGCTGCCTTAGTTCACCTTAGGTATTGTCTTAGAATATTTTTGCTGCTATAACAGAATACCACAGAAGTTTATTTGGCTCATGAATCTGGAGGTAGAGAAGTTCAAGATGGAGGAGCCACATCTGATGAAGTCCTTCTCATTGCATCTTAACAGGGCTGGAGGCATCTCATGGCAAGGAGGCACCCAGAGGAGAGAGAAACAGGAAATGAGGCTGAACTCATCCTTTTATTGGGAGCCCACTTCATGATAACTAACCACTCCCACAGTAACCGTTTAACTCCATTCATGAGGGTAAGGACCTCCTAACCGAATCACCTCTTAATATTGATGCATTGGGGATGAAGCTTTCAACACATGAACTTTGAGGGCCACATTCAGGCCACAGCAGGTACCCTGTGGTTATTCTCTTTTTCTTTTTCTTTTCTTTTTCTTTTTTCTTTTTTTTTTTTTTTTTTTTTTTTTTTTTTGAGAAAAATGCTCACGTGTTTTGACTGGGAATAAATGCCTGTTGGCCTGAGGTTTGTGCAAGAGTGGAGGTGTTTACTGTTTTGTTGATAGTCCTCTCACTCTCCCTGGTTTTTGGCCCTGCTCCTTGTTTCCATTCTTGAGTGCATTGACTCTGGTCCAGGGGTTACATGGTTCTGCTGCTTTCAAATTCCTGCAGCTTTCTCAAGGCTGCTCTTTCTTCTGTTCTGCTGCAGGCCACTGATGCTTCTCCATTTACTTCCTGTCTTCTGAAAATTCATTAAAACTTCTTGTATGTTGGTGAGTATTCTCCCATTCTCTTGGCTGCTACAGGTTTATGTCTTTATTGATGTTTAATCATCTTAGGACTCAAGAGATACAGAGTCTAACGTGGGGACTTTGTAATCTTGAAGCTGAGTTCCCTAATATGCTTAAGAGGAATCCCTTAAATTTCATACGTGTATGATTTAAGCCCAGGTTTGTTTGTTTGTTTGTTTTTAAATACATTTTATTGTGTATATTTGAGGTTTACAATATGATGGTATTGAATACATTTAGATAGTAAAATGTTCACTTATAGTGAAGCAAATTAATATATTTATCATCTCACATAGTTACTCGCATGTGTGTACATCTGTGACAAGAGCAGCTAAAATCTACTTATTCAACAAAAGTCCCAAATACAATACAATTTTATTAACCATAATCTTCACACTGTATATTAGATCTCTTGAGTTGTTCATCCTACAAATCTGCTGCTTTGGATTCTTTAACATATATCTCCCCATTTTAAGTCAAGCTTTGAGAAGTAGAATGTGTATAGAAACACAGGATTGTAGAAGACACCAAATAGAGGACATGTTTGAGTCATGGTGTGGAGACCATGCTAGGTTTGAAAGACTAATGAGGACACCAACCTAGCGGGAGCCCAAAGTTCCAGGAGAGTCACAGGAAATAGGGCTGGCAAAGGAATCTGGATCTAGAGCTTCTCGTTCTAGATGGGAAAATTTGGCCAATAGATTTTGAGCAAAGCAAAAAAGCAATGAAATCAAGATTTTAGAAAGATTAATTTGGCAGGACATGAAAAATGCTTTGAGAATAGGTAGATTGGAGGCAGAGAGCCAGTTAGGAAAAAATTGTGATCATCCGTTTGTGAAATGAGGGATGGTGGCAGCAGAAGTAGAGAAGTAGGAAGTGATGTAGGCAAATCAGAAATGACTATGTATGGTACTCAGTGACTGATTGGATATGGAGGACAAGATGATGCTAAGTTTTTAGGACTAGATAACTACAAATAATTATTGACACTGATGTACTTAGAAAATTCACAGGCACCCATCTGACTTCCACCTCCTCTCTCTTCAAGATTAGTTTACCCATAGTAGAAATCTTGTTTTCCAGTCTACATTTTCATAGGTAGTGATAGCAGAGATGCCTGGTGGTAGTGATGATGGTGGAGATAGCAGTGATGATAGAGGTAGTGATAATGGAGGTGGTGGTAGATATGGTGATAGTGATGGCAAAGGTGGTGTTAATAGTATCGATGATAATGTTCAAGATTGTGTTAGTTAGTAATGGTGAGAGTGGTGATAATTATGAGGGATGTGAGGTGAAATTGTGGAGGTGATGGTACTAATGGAGGTAATTGAAACTGATGGTGGTGGTGGTGATAATGATGGTAATTATAAAGGGGGCTTGTGATGGTTATGAGGAAGGTGGTGATGGTGATGATAGTGGTGATGGAGATGATCTTGGTAGTAGCAATAATGGTGATGGTAGCAGAGATAGTTGGATGGCGGTAGTGATAATGATGGAGGTGGTGGTGGTAATGGTGTTGGTAGGGGTGTTGGTGGCAATGGTAGAGGTGTGGATGATTTCAGAAATGGAGGAAGTAGTATTAGTAGTGGTAGTGGTGCTGGTGATGACAATAGTGACAGATGATTGTGGTGGGGATGGTGGTGGGCAGGGTAGTAGTGAGAGTAATTGTGGTGATTATAAGTGGTGATGTTGATAATGGTGGTAATGATGATGGAGGTGGTGGTGATGGTAGTAGTGGTTGCTGTAATAGTGATTGTGCTGTGAGTGTTGTAGAGATGGAGGGAGCCACACTGGTGACTCCATGGGTGGTGGTGATGGTAATAGTCCTTGTGATTATGGTTGGGTGTAGTGCTGCTATTGGGCACGTCTTAGCTATGCAACTGTAACTTTAAGTCTTGACCTTACTCTTTCTACATACAAGGACTTTAGGAGAAAAAGGAATAGGATCTTACTGTTTATACATATAAGGACTTTAGGAGAAAAAGGAACGTGGCTCTCCACAGAACTATGAGACCCTGCTCTATTCTCTAGCCCCAGGTGATTAGACAAGGAGTGGAAAGCTGATTCAGGAGAGCCAATCTTTAATCTGAGTTCAGAAGAGTTCCTTTATTTTATTTTATTTTTTAGAGACAAGGCCTCCGGAAGTGCTGGGATTACAGTCATGAGCCACTGCACCCAGTCTCAGTCAATTTTTCTTTACTTTTTTTTTTTTTTTTGAGATGGAGTTTCATCTTGTTGCCCAGGCTGGAGTGCAATGGTGCAATCTCAGCTCACTGCAACCTCTACCTCCTGGGTTCAAGCGATTCTCCTTCCTCAGCCTCCCAAGTAGCTGGGATTACAGGCATGCACCACCACGCCCAGCTAATTTTGTATTTTTGGTAGAGGCGGGGTTTCTCCATGTTGGTCAGGCTGGCCTCAAACTCCTGATCTCAGGTGATCTGCCCACCTCAGCCTCCCAAAGTGCTAGGACTATAGGCTTGAGCCACCACGCCTGGCCAAGTTAAGATTTTCAACCTCTAAGATTTAGAGGCTTGGCAATTATATTGTAAGATGTGAACATTTAAACTTAAGAGACTTGTGGAGTCAGAGCTTCAGTCATCACCATGGCAATGGAATGCTGCATAGAGTTGGAGTTAAGAAATAGCTCACAAGCTATGAGTAATCAGAAAAGGCCAATGTGCAAAGAGAAACAGCAGAGGAAGCAGGTGGGTAGAGAGAAGCAGAATGAGTAAGAAGTAGCCTTCATCCCGCCTGACAATGTCCAGGCCCCTTGTGTTCCCAGAGACCCATCCATGTCTGTTCTAATCTTGTATGCCCATGAGCTTGCCAGCTGTATCTACTCCATAAACTTCCATTTTATTTGAATTACTTAGTATGTATGAGTTTCTGTTTCTCACAGTGAAATACGAGGGACTAAGATGTTCATAAAGTAAATTGCTCATTTTCCATACTTTTTGCAGACTTCTTCAAAGGTCACCAGACCCTAGATACCACTATTAGACGCATTTGTGCTTGGGTCCTTCAGCCCTCTCCCAGACAGACCACATGCCTAAGAATTTTATTTAAGACCAAGTCCATTTCTCACAGGATCCAAGCTTTACTTAACGTAATCTAGTACTTAATAATTCCCCGTTAGTATTTCCAAATCAGAGTTCCCTCCCCCCGTGGGACATCACATCCTGCTCCTCTAGTTGTGGGAATGTCTCTAGATTATGTCTCCCACACCCTCTTGCTATGATCTTGTTTCTCTGGTTTGCATCCTCATGACTTACACCTTGATCCTTCTCTGCCTGCCTCCTTCAGATGCCTAACTGGAACTCTCCATCTGACTTTGGTTTGGTTCATTCATAAGATCCTGACTCTGGTGTTGCTCTCCCACAGACAATGAAGGACAACTGATGGATGAGCTGGACTTGGGCCTGATGCCCTAGGCTTCTGCTGTGTTGGGAGAGAGGGGTGGAAGCCTAGAAAGAACCATTCTCTACTACATACCATCCATGTATCAGGTGTTCTATGACTTGGGAGATCAGCATTCTTGCCTTCATTTTATAGTTGATAAACCTGAAGCTCAGGGAGCTAAAAGTGACTTGCCTAAGTTTATATAGTGAATGAGCGCCAGATCTGGGGTATGAACCCAGGTGGATTTGACTTCAAAACTCATCTTTCGCTTTTAAACTGTGCTGACTTGCCAAGGGATTAAATAAAACCAACATTTGTTGAGCACTATGGCAGTGACTTTAAGTGGTCCCCCAATGTTTATGCTCTCCTTTTTTCTTAATGGCAAAGCCCTGGTTTGTTTTAGTATGGAAATGTGCCCCCCTAAAAGACTCTATACCCCAGGCTTCCTGAAGCAAAGTATGCCCATGCAAAAGCTGATATGATGAGATGGAAGGGTTAAAGCATGGTGGTGGTGGGAGGGAGGTTCCAGAAAGGCTGCTAAGAGCTTATAGTTGCTGTAGTTGATAAATTCTCTCCTGTGCCCTTTCTTCTTGCTGCTAGAGAGCTCTAATAACCACTTTGGATGTGAGGATATCCTGAAGAAAGCATCCATAGTCTAGAATAATGGAGACAGGGTCCCTGAGGTCTTCTGTGCTGCCATATCGGCTCTGGCCTCCCTGCTTCTGTACTGTTTTATGTGGAAGAGCTATAAATGCCTATTTTGTTTAAGCTACTTTTATAAGCAATAGGACTCAAGCACCTTCTCTATGTCAGACAGCGTGCTAGCACTTTGATGTTTGGTTGCCCCTATTTCAGATGAGAATCCTAGGTTTCAGAAAGCTCAGGTAATTAATTTAATATCACACATCTAGTTAAGTGGCATGATTTGACATTGCTCTAGTATAATACAAATCTAAATTACTGAACATGATGTATAAAATACGTGTGGGCTTCCATTTTGTTTTAGGCTTTTGAAAATGCTGTTCCCTCTGCCTAGAATTCTCTGCCTCTACTTTTCATCTGGGAAACTCCCAGTCATCCTTCATGACTCAGTCAAAGTACTACCTCCTTTTTGCAGTCTTTGCTAAACAACTGTCTCAAGACACATCTTTCTTTTGTGCTTCTGTTGCCCCATGCTGAACCTTATTAAGACGTTGCATTGCATAAGACACGTACATTATGTTGCACAGTATGGTAATTGTTTAGATGCCTGTCTCCCCTCTAAAATGTCAGCTCCTTCTTTTGTTTTTTTGTTTTGTTTTGTTTTCTTTTCTTTTCTTTTGTTTGAGATGGAGTCTTGCTCTGTCGCCCAGGCTGGAGTGCAGCGGCTTCATCTCAGCTCACTGCAAACTCCGCCTCCCAGGTTCAAGCAATTCTCCTGCCTCAGCTTCCTAAGTAGCTGGGATTACAGGCATCCGCAACCATGCCCAGCTAATTTTTGTATTTTTAGTAGAGATGGAGTTTCACCATGTTGACTAGGCTGGCCTCGAACTCCTGACCTCAAGTGATCCCCCCACCTTGGCCTCCCAAAGTGTTAGGATTACAGGCATTAGCCACCATGCCTGGCCAGCTTCTTCTTTTTTAAACTTTTAGATTTAGGGGATACATGTGCTTTTTTGTTACATGGGTATTACATGCATAATGGTGGGGACTGGGTTTCATGTACCTATCACCCAAATATTGGACATTGTGCCCAGTAGGTAATAAAACATCAGCTTCCTTAGAGGCAAGATCTTTCCATCTCTATTCTCAGCGTTAGTTCACTGCTTGACACCAAAAAAGTAAATATTCATTGAATGACTAACTGCCTGAATGAATAAAAGTAGGCAATCATGTTCAATGGTATCTTTTATTAATAGCAAACTTCAGGGGCTTACTCTAGCATATTGAGGTTTATCTCCTCATGTCTCTAAAGCCACCTGGGAAGCAAAGAGGAGCATGTCCCTGGTGGGTTACTTTAAATGAAGATCTAAGATCTCAGGTCTCCATGGATGGAGACTTTTCAGCTCATTTTTAACTCTCCTTCCATAGCCCCTGCTTCTAAAGATGATTGCAGCATATTTCCAATTCAAAATATCATTTTGTTGGGAGATGTGACTGAAAAGATTATAAAGGTGGATTTGATTCTTGCCTTAATCCTTTCAAAAAATGGAATCAGCTCTAACACAGCATCCTTTTTCAAGATTTTGAAAAGTCTGAATCCATTTTAAACTAGATTGTGATTGACAAAACCACGGGAACATTAGCGAACAGTTAAATGCTAATTAGCCAAACCCCTGCTACTCTCCCAGCTGTCAAAGGCAGAGATAGAGACAAAAGCTTCAATTAAACCTGAGTTGGTCCCCAAGGAGGGAGAGGTCAAAGGGGAGTGTTCAGTCAACTGTGAGATTATGTGAACACAGTCCCAAGTAATAATCGTAAAAAATCCAAATGTCCCTTTACATATTTAAAAATACATTATACTGACATTAAAACTCTCTTTTTGTCATTTTACTCTCCCCAATCTTCCCATCATTTCAGTGTTTCCCATTATTTTTATGATAAAGTCCAAAGCCTTTCCCCTGACTTTCTGCCCCCAATGAAAATTTCCAGTTGTATTTGTCACTTACTCCTTGCCCTGGAGCACCTGCCCACCGGTCAAACATGCCCCCAGGTACATGGAGTTCAAGCTGAACTATACTCCAGCCTCCCCTTGGGCTGTCCAAATATGAGCTGCCCATTCAGACTTAGCGACATGCTACCTCTTCTTAATCATCCATTGAATTAAAATAGCAGTTAACAACACAATTTCACTTGTATAATCTCTTCTGCACCTCCTTACAGCTTTAAGAGGTAGCTGTGGGGAAAGATAAATGCACCAAGACCAAGAAAGAATTCAGTGTCATTGTCTAAAGCCACACAAACACAAGGTGAAGAGCCAGGGCTGGAGCCCAGAACTCAGACTGCAGCCCTTGCCCCTCTTGTCGCATCACTGACCAGCCTTCCCAGGTGGTGGCTCAAAGCCTGTGCCAACTCCCAAGGAGGTTTTCCTGTCTGGGGAAATGTGAGAAAAATATGATGAATTCTTCAAAAAGCTTAATCTAGTCAATTTACTAGACTCCCTTTTATCCTAACATTATACTTTTAGAATTAAAATGTAATTTATTTTTACTAAAGTAGTGGAAGTAAGTTATGGTTGCTTTTTTTCTTTTTAACCCTTACTTGGCATGATTAAAATTTGTCAAGCTGATGGTTATGCCTTGATTTTATTTGAAGTGTCAGTCCTTTATAAAATCTCCAAACTCGGAAAACACAGTGCTTGTGTGTTTCACCAAGGCCTTCTTTGACTGGACAATTTCAAATTGATCTTTACCTCTTTGCTTCTTAAAAGTAATAAATTATTGTATAATTTATTTGGCAATTAAATGTAACTCTGTATTATGTCAGAAAACAAGCTCTATTATTTTGATGACAAATTCCCCCATGACTCCTTGTAGGCTGAGTTGTCCATTCTCTCCTTGGGCCACCCTGTCAGTAGAATAATCCCCCAGTAGAGCACCTGTCACTGCCCAGCTCCTATGTGTTTACTGGCCCTCTCCCTTTCTAGACCACGAGTCCATTGGAGTATGAATTCTGTGCCCTAACACCAGAATACCTGTCTACATCAAAATTGGGTAACCACCAAGAATATGATCTACATCTAAATGTAGGCTGCTGAACTGATGTTCAGTTGAATCAACAACATCCACAATAATAGCACCTAACATTTATTGAATATGTCCTAACTACTTAAAATCACATTTTCTGCTCTATATGCATTATCTCATTGGAAGTCAACATCCATGAGCTGGATCATTGCAGTTTCAAACGGGATTCCATTGAGTTCAAGGAAAAAAATTTTGCAAACTGGATCATGCTTGTCCTTAAAAATAGGTAGAACAGGGAGAATGTAGACCCACCTGTATGCTGGAATTTAAAAAGCATTGACATGGTGCCCTTGCCTGTGAGATATGCACCCATCTCTCTCTTCCAAGCGCTACCATTGGAATTTAATCCTTTTCAGTAGTTCATTAGCTTTTTCCAGCTTTTAAAATGCAAATAATCCTGGGAAAGTATTTGCAAGGCTTAAGATGGGATGGAGATATGAATGTGGTTATGAATTATGGTGGCATGGCAGTGGTGTTGAGGAGAAAAGATCGGGGAAGCTGACTCCAAAAAACCCAAACTTGTCTACACAAAAAGACTTGAACTCAACCACTGGGCATTAATTCTCTATTTTATTTTACTGTTCCCAGCCCAGTTTCTCCCAAATGATTTTCAAAATTTGGGCAAATATAATTCAGTATTTCTATTTAGCCTAAGTCCTCTATTCAAGTGAAGCTATGCTAATACCTATCCTCTAAAGATTACATTGCAGTAAGAAGATTTGTTTCCCTTGATAAATGGGTAAATTTGAGGAGATTCATAACTTTTATATAATTCTCACAGGTATTTAAAATTCCCAAAGTTTAAGAAACATCCATTTAGAGAAGATTACCATAAAGAATTAAAACAGAACTTCTTAAATTATGGACCACTGATGTTAGGATCAACTGGGGCTTGTTTTTAAATGTAGATTCTTGGGACCTCTAGCACACAACTCTTGAATTAGAAAATCTGGGGTGGATGTGTGGTATTATTTCTGAGGGCTCTGCTCTGTTCCATTGGTCTATATCTCTGTTTTGGTACCAGTACCATGCTGTTTTGGTTACTGTAGCCTTTAGTATGGTTTGAAGTCAGGTAGCATGATGCCTCCAGCTTTGTTCTTTTGGCTTAGGATTGTCTTGGCAATGTGGCCTCTTTTTGGTTCCATATGAACTTTAAAGTAGTTTTTTCCAATTCTGTGAAGAAAATCATTGGTAGCTCGATGGGGATGGCACTGAATCTATAAATTACCTTGGGCAGTTATGGCCATTTTCACGATATGGATTCTTCCTACCCATAAGCATGGAATGCTCTTCCATTTGTTTAACCATATGATCTTTGACAAACCTGACAAAAACAAGAAATGGTGAAAGGATTCCCTATTTAAACTGGCTAGCCATATGTAGAAAGCTGAAACTGGATCCCTTCCTTACACCTTATACAAAAATTAATTCAAGATGGATTAAAGACTTAAATGTTAGACCTAAAACCATAAAAACCCTAGAAGAAAACTTAGGTAATACCATTCAGGACATAGGCATGGACAAGGACTTCATGACTAAAACACCAAAAGCAATGGCAACAAAAGACAAAATTCACAAATGGGATCTAATAAAACTAAAGAGCTTCTGCACAACAAAAGAAACTATCATCAGAGTGAACAGGCAACCTACAAAATGGGAGAAAATTTTTACAATCTACACATCTAAAAAAGTGCTAATATCCAGAATCTACAAAGAACTTAAACAAATTTACCAGAAAAAATCAAACAACCCCATCGAAAAGTGGGCAAAGGATATGAACAGACACTTCTCAAAAGAAGACATTTATGCAGCCAACAGACACATAAAAAAATGCTCATCATCACTGGCTATCAGAGAAATGCAAATCAAAACCACAATGAGATACCATCTCACACCAGTTAGAATGGCAATCATTAAAAAGTCAGGAAACAACAGGTGCTGGAGAGGATGTGGAGAAATAGGAACACTTTTACACTGTTGGTGGGACTGTAAACTAGTTCAACCATTGTGGAAGACAGTGTGGCGATTTCTCAAGGGTCTAGAACTGGAAATACCATTTGACCCAGCCATCCCATTACTGGGTATACACCCAAAGGATTATAAATCATCCTGCATGATGCACATGCACATGTATGTTTATTGCGGCACTATTCACACTAGCAAAGATTTGGAACCAACCCAAATGTCCATCAGTGACAGACTAGATTAAGAAAATGTGGCACATATACACCATGGAATACTATGCAGCCATAAAAAAGGATGAGTTCATGTCCTTTGTAGGGACATGGATGAAACTGGAAACCATCATTCTGAGCAAACTATCACAAGGACAGAAAACTAAGCACTGCATGTTCTCACTCATAGGTGGGAATTGAACAATGAGAACACTTGGACCCAGGGTGGGGAACATCACACACCGGGGCCTGTCGTGGGGTGGGGGGATGGGGGAGGAATAGCATTAGGAGATACACCTAATGTAAATGACGAGTTAATGGGTGCAGCTCACCAACATGGCACATGTATACATGTGTAACAAACCTGCACGTTGTGCACATGTACCCTAGAACTTAAAGTATAATTAAAAAAGAAAAAGAAAAGAAAAGAAAAAGAAAATCTGAGGTGGGATCCCAGAATCTGCATTTGAAAATCTTCCCAGAAGATGTACTTTAAAATTTGATTTAAAATTAAAAATTTGAGAACCACTAGCTTTAAATGAATTAAGGTTCAGGTTTAGTGGTATTGCAGTATTCTATAGTTATCCATATTTCTGAATTTTAATAGTTGAATAAATTCCTTGGGTTTTTCTGAAAGACAGTTATATCATCAGAAGTAATCATTTTTCCTCCTCTTTTCAGTTTCTATGATTGTTATTTCTTCTTATTGCAATGGCTGTGTAATAAGTAGATCAGGGATTGGTAAACTATGAGCCACAGTCCAAATCCATCTGTCTACTCTTTTTGTATGACCCATGAATCATTTTCACATTTCAAAATGTTTTTTATGAAGAACTTTCTTTATATCTTTCATGTTGTTTCTTGGCCAGCAAAGCCTAAAATAATTGCTATATGGCTCCATACTAAAAAAGTTGGATGGTTCCTGTTGCAGACTAAGAAAGGTACCACCCAGAACCCCCATGCTGTGCAGTTGCAGAGAGTGCGGTCAGTAAAGTGTCTCCAGCTGGTGAGGACTCCTCCAGGGTGGGCCAGCTCACTCAGAGGAAACCTTCCTAGGCAGCTTGTACGGCTCTCTAAGTAAGATGGGGTAGAAAGGCCAGGCGAGGAACACTTGCTCCAGAGCTACCACCAGCTTGGCCAAGGCTTTGCTGGGCTGAGTCACAGTCTAACCTCTTTCTTTAAGAAGTCCTGCTTCCCACTCCTGCCCTTCACAGATTTTGATCCATAATGAACATCTTCTACCCCAAGCCCTGCCGTGACATCGGCTTTCAGAAAACCCAACCTTTGGCAGGCTGTGCTTTTGAGTACAATATTAATAATCCTGATAACAACAAACCTATCTCCCTCCTTCCCTCCCTCCCTCCCTTCATTCTTTTCTTTTCCTCTTTCTTTCTTTCTTTCTTTCTTTCTTTCTTTCTTTCTTTCTTTCTTTCTTTCTTTCTTTCTTTCTTTCTTTCTTTCTTCTTTCTTTCTTTCTTTCTTTCTTTCTTTCTTTCTTTCTTTCTTTCTTTTTCTTTTTGTCTTGCAGGCTTTATCATCTTATTTCTAACTTGAAGAGACATGACTCTTGTTCATTGCTATATAAAATATTTGTTGTTGATTTTAAGTGGATATTCCTTGTCTCTCTAAATAAGTTTATTGCTATTTTTAAGAGTGATTATATTTATTAAGAATTTTATGAAGAATGGGTTTTACATTTTATCATATATTTTAAGTATGTTTTATTTTAAAATTAATGTAAATAGATCACACTTAGAGATATCCTACCATTGAAACAGGCCTGCATTCTAAACTTAGAACACTATGTATAAATTTTATTTATTAATTCATTTGTATAGTACCTGCTAGTGTTTTAATTTTTAACATTTAATAAAATTAATAGTACTGTAAAATTAACTTTTTTTTGGAGACAATCTATAAATTTTAACACATGTATAAATCTGTGTAAATTGTGAGAGAATTGCTTAACCCAGGAGGTGGAGGTTGCAGTGAGTCAAGATTGTGCCACTGCACTCCAGTCTGGGTGACAGAGTGAGACCCCGTCTCAAAAAATAAAAATAAATACATTGACTATATTTTTATGGGTCTATTTTCTGTGTGAGTCCTCCAACTTTCTTCTTCTTTTTCAAAATTGTTTTGGTTTTTCTAGTTGATTTGTATTTCTGTATGAGTTTTAGAGTCAGGCCATCTATACCTACAAAAATCTCCCAGAGGTTTTGATTGCAATGGAGCTAAACTTTTACAGATCAATTTGGAAAGAATGGGCATCTTGACTGTGTTGAGTGTTCCAATTCATGAATACGGTAAGTGTCTCCATTGATATAGGTCTTTCTCGATATTTCAGAAGGATTTGGTAGTTTTCAATATACAGATTCTGCACATGTTTTGTTAGTTTTATACCTAAGTATTTCTCTTTTATTTGAGCTATTTAAATGACATTTAATTTTTTTTCAGTTCCCAATTGTTGATTGCTAATATATGGAAATACAACTGATTTGTGTATGTTAACCTTTTATCCTGTGATCTTACTAAATTTTATTAGTCTTAGGATTTATTTGTGTTTAATTTTATCAAATGCCTTTTCCACAGCAGTTTATGTATGATCATGTAATTTTCATTCTTTAGTAGGTTTGTATGGTAGAGTACATTGATTGATTTTTGAATGTTAAACTAGCTTTGTATTTCTAAAATAAAACTCACTTGTTTCATTGGAGAAACATACAAGAAAAAAATCCTACTGGTAATGTATCAGTCCCTTAATAAATTGCTGGAATTGATTCGAGAGTGCTTTGTTGAAGGCCTTTTTTGCCTATATTCATTAGGGATACCTGTCCTTAGTTTTCTTTTTTTATTGTTTTGTATTATCTTTGTCTGGTTTGGTATCAGGTTGCTGCTGGCTGCATGAAGTGACTTGGGAAGGTTTTTATTCTCTTCTATTTTGTGGAAAAAAATGTGTAGAATTGCTACTATTACTTCTTTAAATGTTAGAATTTACCAGTGAAATTATGTAAGCCTGGAGCTTTCATTTGAGGAAGGGTTTTAACTACCCAATTTCATTGCTACACATAGTACTAGTCATATTATCTATCTCTTTGTGGGTGAGTTTTGGCAGTTTGTGGCTTTCAAGGAATTAGGCCATTTTATCTAAGTTACTGAATTTTTATTCATAGGGTTGTTGCAGTATTCCCATATTATTTCTTTAACATCTATGATGTTTGTATTGTTACTCCCTCTTTCATTTCTGATGGTGGTAATTAACATCATTTCTCTTTTTTTCTTTGTCAGTCTGTCTATAGATTTTCCAATATAATCAATATTTCAAAGAACCAACTTTTGGCTTTATTCTCTATTGTTTTCTTCTTTTCAATTTCATTGGTTTCAGCTCTTGTCTTTATTGTTTTATTTCCTCTGCTTGGGCATCTCTATATTAATTGTTATGCTATCACATTTAAATACTTAATCACCTAATTTTCTTTCAACTCTTAAATGGTTGTAGTATGTCTTCAACCAATTATTCTTTAAAAATATGTGTCATATAATATTTTGAACCCTTGACTCTAAAAATTTATCTTTGTTGGTCATACATGAAAGCCAACTTAGCTAGGTATAAAATTCTTAGGTGATAACACATTTTTTTCTAATTCAAAAACTTCTATTGACTTTTCATGTTTAACGGTTATGATTCTGGTTTGTTTTGAGTAATTTTAATAACCAAAGTTTGTTTACAAAATTCAGACTAATTCTTTTGTTCCCATGCCAACAAAATACATTTGTTCACAGACAGTTGATGTGATGCATCATTCTAAGACTTGTTATGAGAGATAGAACCACATTTAATTTTGGCCACATTTTATTCTCATGACAGTTTGAATACTTGCCTCTGTTTTCTGAGAAAAACAACCTTGAACCACGGTGTCAAAGACAACACCTTTTTTAAAATATAGATGTAGCTTCACTAACATCTAGCATATAGAGATGCAAATTCAACATATAGAGATGTCTGAGGCTACCCTGGTTCTTGTTCCATCATAGGAAACTGGTTTTCCCTCCTGCAAATGAGAATGTTTTCTTTATTTTTGCAATTCAAGTGTTTTGCCAAGAGGTTTACAAGTGTGGGTCAATTTTCAATAATTTTTATCTGGAATGTAGTGAGTTCATCAAATCTACAGTTCTTTCTTCTGCTCAGAAAAGTTGTATTAGATGATATATTTGATTATTGCTTTGTGTAGCATTTCTGGTTATGTACAATTCAGGTGTCTCCTTTGTAAATCATAATGATTTGCCAATTCCTATTGGCAGTCTGTATGTCTACTGACTTTCAATTTTCATTGTATGTTTTTTCTCTGTAGTCAGTTCTTATTTTGTTAACTTTTAATCTCACCTTATTCTCTTATTTTCAGAATAATTTTCAATTTTCATTGTATGTTTTTTCTCTGTAGTCAGTTCTTATTTTGTTACTTTTTAATCTCATCTTATTCTCTTATTTTCAGAATAATTTGCTGCTATTTATTGAGGTTATTTCTATTTGCACTCTTCTTAATATACCAATTAGTTTTCTGAAATTGTTTTCTAAATCTTGCAGTAAATATTTCCTAATCTTATACTTTTCTTCTGAGTGTTACATTGTTATTTTTCCTTTTTTTTTAAATTACCTAAAATTAACTTATTTTCATTTTCTTCTCTTTACTCAGTCATTGTTTAGATCAAGGTCTTGCAGGCAATAGAGGTTCAGTGGACATTTGTTTAATGAATGAGAGGGGTAAGAAAGGTGAAATCTTTCCAGATATTGGGTATGTGAATTACCTTTGGCCCTTCTTTGACTCTACTTATGTAATGGTCGAATTCACTTTTCAGATCTGTAGCTGCAGGCTAACTGATTTACACAGTTTCCAATCTAATACCCAGGCTTTCAACTAATGTATCTTTCTATTAAGATGGCATCTGTTCCTACATCTGATGTCCACCTGTCTGATAGTGATGGAATCCATGAACAAGCATAATTCCCATGGCTATCAACTTTCTTCCTATGTCTGCACATAACTAAAATAAGTTTCTCTTGGTGGTTACTAATCCCATGTACAATGCTAAAATGAAAGTTTTCTACCTGGCATTTGCTCTTTGACTGTAAGAAGATGTCATTAGATCAGAGAAGTTTATAGGCAGATGGGAACAGTAGTTCAGTTGTGTTTGGTCATTGAAGGAAAGAATTATGCCCAGTGTTCTGGGTGGTAAAACTGGAATCTCTGAGTCAGTGGTGGTACAAAATAAAGTAAATACAGTATCATCCTACATTTTATCTCTTTTTTTGTATGCCCATTTATTGTGAAGTTAGAAGATACCAAATGCAGTGCTATGAGCCAACATCATTTTGTGCCAGAAGTCCACTTCTAGTATATTTTTAAAGTATTAGGTTTTGTTGTAAAATCCAGCCAAAATCTAAGGCATTTATTTTGAATGAAGACACACTGCTGTTTGCCTTATCATATACACCTCCTCCTACACACTCTTATATGTAAATATGCCAGAATTAAATACTCACATTGTACACTCACTCCAGACACTTGATAAAGGACTTTTGAGGTAATTTATAAATATTTATTAAAGTAAAATAATAGCAATTGTTGTCAAAAATAGCATCCACTTAAGTATATGCAAAACTGAAGGTCTTCAAAATCATTTTATGTTGACCCATTTTTTCATTTTATTATAATGCTGACATGATATTCTTTTCCAAATCACTTCAGAGTTATCAACTCCTCTCTCTCACAAATTCCCAGTCCAATTAGCAAATCCTTATGTATCCTATCACACTATTTTTTATAGCGTCTTGCAGAGTTCTACATCCAACATTATCTATTTCTAGTCTGTGGTTCTTCCCATAGGAATTCTTTTGCAATTCTTAAATGTCAAATCATTTATTTTCAAAAGAAAAACTGATAAACAAATTGCAGAAAAATGTGTGTTTTTCTCCCAAGAAAGATTACTGCAAAATGTAGGAAAAACTCATAGACCTCTGATTTATCATCTACAATAATCCTGCTTTCTACATTGGCCTCAACTAATCACACACTTCTTTCCTTCCTAATTGCAAACGCATAGCTGGGGAATGGCATTAACTATGGAACCAAAGGCAGGAAAATGCTCAATTTAAAAAGCTAGGAAGACATGGGGTGTATATAGTTAGGCATTTTTCATTTAAAACATTTTTAGCAGCCATCTTACTGATTGATTTTCTTCACCCTCTATTGGCATGTGTTTTTTAAAAGGCAGTTAACATGGTCCAAACCACTGTTTTTACTGTTTTTAGATCCCTGTTTTTCTTTGTTTGAACAATGGACTGTAATCATGTTTTCTCAGGTCTCTTAGAAGCTACACTAATAAGAAGTAGCAGACAGTTCTGCCCCATGCATTCTAAAAGCAGCTTTCTCATGTGGCAAGACAAGAAAGGAAAAAAAAAATCATCGAACCAAAAATGAGGCCCTATATCTGAGAGCCTGTGAGGTCATGTCTGCACAGCATTTTGGAGTCCTGCTAACGTTTTTCTAATGGAGGCAGGGGTGGATTGGTGATGACATAAAGGGCCCCTGAGAGGAAACTGTCAACTTTTGCTGAGGTGACAAGACCAGTTCAGAAAAACAAACAAACAAACAAAAACTGATACAATCAGCTCTCTACTCCCCACCTCCTCCACTTGCAGAAATGTCTGAATCACCTCCACAGCCTTCCTCTGCCTCCTTTGGAAATAGGTGTTGATGTACAAATCAATACTCTTTAGTTCTTACTACCCTCACTGGAAAAAGTACAAAGTTGGCCAAATGTGTTTCTGAAAAGTTGATTTCCAAGTTAAATCCAAGGCACAGTTGTGCCCACAGGACCATCTGTTGGCTCATCAAATAAGCACCAGAAAATACATCTGACTGTGCGTTTGGGAAACAAAGGTTAATTTCAAAATTGGCAGAAGAATTTGTGGGGAGAAATCTCTCATTGTCTTGTGCAGTGACTTATCAGATCACCTTAGTGAAGAAAGATCCCAAAGAGCATGGCCCAAAGGCCGAGTAAAGCAGAGAGTAATGAACTGCTCTGCCTCACAAGCTGAAGCTTGGGTTCCCAGGGCAATCCCTAGAAGGAAGACAGCTGGTCCTGGAATAGGAAAGAGAGGAGTAGGATGGCAAAGTGGAGGGAGACAGCCCAGAAGAGTGGCTGGAGGTTGAAAGCAGAAGAGAAAGCAGTCTCCCAGAAGTTCCCCATGGTGGGTATGATGGAGACACTTTTAATATCTGAATTGTTTGATATCTAGTCTTAAGTTTTTTGCATTACATTGTCAATTCTCTTTATTTGCCATGGTTATACCCTATAAGATTCAGTGTGTGCAGTGAATCTTAGGGTAGGGAAGGCCTTTTAAAGCATGATGTCACAGACAGAAATCATAAAGGAAAGATCAATGAATTCAATGCACGAATGTAAAAATTTAAAACTCTGTAGCAAAGAAACAAACAACCTACAAACAAAATGACAAGCTGGAAAAAAAGCATTTACGGTATTTTTGAAGAAGGGTTAATTTTCTTATGTACATAATTCTTTACAAATAAATAAAAACATAGAAAGATAATTAAAAGATACAAGCAAATGCTATGGACTGAATATCTGTGTCCCCAAAATTCGTATGTTGACATCCTAATTCCCAATGTAATGGCATTTGGACATGAGGCCTTTCAGAGGTAATTACGTCCTGAGGGTGGAGCCCTCATCTGGGATTAGTGCTCTTGTAAGAAGGGACATGAAAGAGCTTGCTCTTCTCTCTCTGCCCTCTACCACGTGAAGACACAGCAAGAAGATAGACACCTGCAGACAGGAAATGGTCCTCACGAGACTTCAGGTCTGCTGGCACCTTGATCTTGGACTTCCCAGTCCCCAGAACTGTGAGAAATAAATGTCTATTGTTCAAACCACCTAGTCTATGGTATATTTGTTATAGCAGCTTGAACTGAATAAGACCGCAAACAAATCTACCCCTCTCCAAAGTATAACTAAAGACCAGGAAAAAAAATGAAATAAAATAAATTCAAGATCACAGTAACCAAATAAAATAAAATAAAAGTGAAAATTAAAATGATATACTTTTTTATAACCCATCAAATGGGCAAAGATGAAGGGAAAAATAACATCTGCCATCTGTCAGTCTGTTGTGTCAGAGAAAGAAGTCTACATCTACTACACATGGGAAGCAGCATGATACATGTGTTTAATGGGCAAATCAGCAAGGGTAAAATATCAAAAGCCAGCACCAAATATCAAAAGTCTTGAAAATGTGCACACCCTTTGCTGTAGCAAATCTCCCCTTATTATTTTTTTCTAAGAAAATTATTATAAATGTTCATCTTTAACTGTAAGAATTTTTAACACAGTGTTGTTTAAAATAAGTGCCCAACCATATGGTGTTTGGGTAATTAAAGCATGGTAAATGCAGATATGGAGTATCATGTAGCCATTAAAAGACCATTTTAAAAAGGGAAAAGTGTCCACAATATACAATTTAATTAAGTGAAAAATTAGTTTATAAAACAATGTCTTCAGTTATTCATGTAATCAATTACTTTAATAAATATTTGTTAAGTTTCAGTATGTGCTGTGCACCAGGCAGTGATCACATAAGTAGTACTATAACAGTCCCTGACCTATTTTTTTTAACTATATGCACACAGAAATATATATTATGACACATACACACAGAAAAAATACTGGAAGGCTATCCACTAAAGTATTAACAGTAGGTATCTCTGGATACATGTGATTTTCATGTCTTACACTTTATGATTTCTATATTTTGTACAGTAAACTTATTTCCTTCTGTAGGAATACAAATCTTATTTTTTAAAAATCATTTGCCTGTTTTACTCTCCTTTTTTTTTTTACATTCTTTAACCATTTCCCCCTCTCTCCCAGTGTGATATCTTGATGTAGAACCAGAATAGGAAATCAGCTTCACCTGAAATAGTAAAGTGGCCCAAGACAGACAATGAGGCTGAGGAAATTTCCAGGCAAAGAAATGCATGCTGAGTAGAGTAACCTCCTATTTATTAGAAAGGAAGGAGAATGGTGCCTATCTGGGTTATCAGAGATTTAACTCGCAGCCCAAGCTGCTTCTGAGCATCCCCTCTGTCTACTCGCACTGCCACTTTCCACCTGGTTCCCTGAGGCTGGTTTTCCCACCTCCAGTCTGTCCTATGTCTCATGCTCTCCACGCTACCTAATATAATCCAAGATCTTCAGCCTGGCATTCAGAGCCCATCCGCCTGGTCCCTGCCTACCACCCTTCATTATCTTCCTTACATCTTTCTGCGCAGCCCAACCCGACCACTGCCTGCCTCACTGGCCTGCCCTGTGCTGTGGTTTTGCTCATGCCTGGTCAAAGCCATCCCTTCATTCACATCTGCTCAGACCATACTTTTTCCACAAGACTTTTTCAGCAGTCCTCCTGCCAGGTTTCCCCATTAGCATATGTTTGTACCTGTAATATGGCACATGTCTCTGCCTGACATCACAGTTCTTTGTATGAGAGCTATATCTTTTCTTTGTGTCCTCACAGTGCACAGGAACTCAGTGCACGTTTTCCCCACTGAATTCACCATGCTAAATTGGAATTAGCAGTTTTCTTTGCATTTATTTATTTATTTTTATTATTATTATACTTTAAGTTCTAGGGTACATGTGCACAATGTGCAGGTTTGTTACATATGTATACAGGTGCCATGTTGGTGTGCTGCACCCATTAACTCGTCATTTACATTAGGTATATCTCCTAATGCTATCCCCCTCCCCACACCCCACGACAGGCCCCGGTGTGTGATGTTCCCCACTCTGTGGCCAAATGTTCTCGTTGTTCAGTTCCCACCTATGAGTGAGAACATGCAGTGTTTGGTTTTCTGTCCTTGTGATAGTTTGCTCAGAATGATGGTTTCCAGCTTCATCAATGTCCCTACAAAGGACATGAACTCATTTTATGGCTGCATAGTATGGAATTAGCAATTTTCAAAGAATGAGAGTGTATAAGTGCACTGGCCACAAAATGGTCTAAATAATTGTATTTTTTTAACGGAAGACTATTTTATTTATATAACATTCTACCATTTATTTATAGATCTCTTTCACATAATGAGAGCCAGACTGGGCAAATATTTTTATTTGCAGTTTCCTGGTAAACTGAGTTATCTAATGCTACATGGATATTCAGAGGGCAGAACTGAAGTATGAAATCTGATTTCTTCCTTCCCAGTGCTGTGCCTTTTGTTGAAGTAACTGGTTTGATTTAGAAGGAGCCTCAAGATCTTGCAGTATGAGGGGCATCATTTTAATATCCATTGTCATTGTAGAAATTCTGATGATAGGAGCTTTTGATTATTTTGTGTCTGAGTAGATTGGAGTTTATTTTGGGATTAATTCATCTGGTAAACCAGCATTGTCAGTGCCTGGATGGTACAGCTGGCCATCAGACATTTGTGCCCTGGCCTGTGGCATGACCTCCAGGTATTCCTCCCTTCCCAGGTGGGGGCAGGGCAGCCCTGCGTCACGTCTGACACTGCAGGCTTGCCTGGCCTCCTTCTTGGAGGTCGCTGGACCCTGTAGATTTTCCTACAAATGTCTCTGGCATTCGAGAGGAGAGTAAGCCCCACAGAGCCTGCTTGTTCACAGAGGGCCTTATCAGTTGTTGATGAGACCCTGTCTAGGCTCACAGACAGGCAGTTTCCTCCAGCCCCAGAGCCCGAGCCCGCTGTGGAGCCAGAAGAAGGTGATAAGCCTCCGAGAAGATTTTTTAGGAGCCTTGCCTATCTTTCACACCAAGTCGCCAGGGTACATTTTCCATGGTCGCCATTTACAGATAGGGTGGCTGCTCTCGGATAAGGCTGGGGGCTGGGAAAGGGGAGGGAGGGAGTCATTAAAGGAGGCAAATGGTTTTTCCAATTAACTACCCTCAGGAATACTCCAGAATTCTAAAGGCTTTGTCACTGACAACTTTTTTTTTTTTTAATTGTAAAAATTCCTCCCTAGCCGGCCAAGTAAACCCTTCCTTGTTGGCTCTAAAGCAATCAGACTGGACAGGCCCAGAGCCTCAGAGAACTGAGTCTTACTGGGCTTTGACTATTGGGAATATTCTGTCTGCAGCTGCCAGGCAGGAAGGCTGTGGTGATAGGGGCGAAGGGGCTGCCACAGAAAATTCCAGTGTGAAGCCCAGTCACTCAGACCCGTCAGGCTGTGGTTTATAGAATCTACCATAGACTGACCCTTTGACGGAGCCTTCCTGCCAACTATGTGGGGCAAGAGCAGAGAGTAACACAGAGAGATGGGTCAGGTGCTTGACTGGAAAACACGAGACAGCGTCCTATTTCTAGGACTCTCTTTTTTTTTGGACACCTTTTTTTTTGTTTGTTTGTTTGAAATAAGGTCTTGCTCTGTCTCCCAGGCTGGGGTGCAGTGGTGTAATTATAGCTCACTGCAGCCTCAAACTCCTGGGCTTATGCCATCCTCCCACCTCAGCCTCCCGAGTAGCTGGGACTACAGGCGTGCACCACCATGCCTGGCACATTTTTGTATATTTTGTAGAGACAGGCTTTTGCTATTTGCCCAGGCTGGTCTCAAACTCCTGGACTCAAGCAATCCACCCACCTTGGCCTCCCAATATGTTGAGATTACAGGTGTGAGCCACTGCACCCGGCCCATGTTGCTTTCAGTTTTTTAACTGTTAGTTTTGTTTTGGTCATTACCCCTAAGAGCAGACACAGAATGTAGCCTGCTAGGGGAAATTGGAGAGTAAAGCATGAGCTTTGGCGAGAACACAATGGTGTGCGTGTTGGTGGTGGGTGACAGAGGTTGGCAGCAGTGTCAGATTGGCTACTCTAGTGTGGAGTTATTTTATAATATGCCATCCAAAAGGCCACTCCCTTTGTGGATTGAAGTTTTCCAAGAGTTAACACTCAGACTATTATCAATGCCGTTAAACACACTGGCATGTTTTTTCCAATGTTGACTCACATGATAATCTTGCTAAGGTGGTTCAGATTCCACAGTGTGGAGCAGGCAGTCTGGGTCTAGCTCATGTACTTTGGCAAGATGATGCTTGTACTGCCTGTAGGAAGGTGACAGGAATAGGGCTATGAGTGGTAGCCATAAATGTCATTATTATCATTATTATTTCTAGCAAGTAGCAATGATGTGAGAATGGACTGGGGCCGTTACTATGAAAGGAATACATAAGCAAAGTAAAAATTACAAATACAAATGATGGGACCTTATTTAAGCCTCTCTACCAGTCACAGAGAGAAAAACACTGGTAGCCGGTGAGCCCACGGTGTAAATACAATTGCAGGACGGCAGTTCCATTCCTCCATCGCTGAAGCTTGGACATTCTTCTTTCTGGTTTTCATTTTTCTTGAGAAACTTGAACCCTGGGGAGACAGACATAGGTAGAAATGCCTTTCCATTCCCCTTGGAAGAAAGAATCAGCGGTCTTCAGATTAGGTTCCCAAGATTAATATTTACCTTCCTGTCCTGCTTCCTTTATTTTGGAACTTGATAACTCAAGGCGACCACCAGCAAGACCACCAACTATTCACCCTCTATGTAAAATTCCATGCTGGAACGTGAGTTTTCTGGTTTATTCTGAAGGCGGAAAATAGGTGCTAACAGCCTCAGCTCCTGGCTTCAGTGCTGTTAGCCACTGGATACTACCAGGTCCCAGGCAACTCACTTTAAAAGGGACAATTGGGGCCCAGCTGAAATGGTCATAATGTTGTTTGGAAGCCCCATGTGCCCTTTGATCTTTGCAGACAGACTGCCACTTCAAGTGCCTCAGGAATCATTTCATAACATCAATGATTTTTCTTTTCAGTGCAGAGCTGGCAGAGTCATTAGGTACTTTGGTGTTTGTAGAAAGTGCCAAGCCCTTGGCAAACCTGGGTTCATTTACCAGGGTGGGTGGTAAGCATATGTATACCTATTTTACAGGTGAGGAAATAGAAGAAGGGAGGTTACATGGAGCTGTAGGAATCTAAATCCTAGAAGGTTCTGGATCCTGCAAACTACACTGCCTAAGTTTGTCTGGTTGTGCATTTAGCACAGCATGATCGACGGGGTGGGGAGACTGTATTTCTCAGCTTTGTGCTCCACTGTGGGTAGTTAGGCTCACGGGCATGCTAAGGCACTGGTTTAGTATTCCCAGGGCCCATCAGTCTGAGACTCAATACCCTCCTGACCACTCACACTGGCCACTCAGAAGTCACGCCTCCCTTGCTTATGGTACATTATCCCACAGGTCTCTCTCTCACCAAGATGGAATGCAGCCAATCGCCCCCTGGGGAATCCCCATTACTTCAGTTACTATTTGTCCTAGCATTTATGAGCCTTCCTTTTCACATATTTTTTTAATAATAAAATTGAGCAATAGAAACTATCCATTGGAAAAATAAATACAATGTATAATTTTCTTTTTCCTTAAATGAAAGACATCTCTTGTTCTCTTTGCACAATAGCATCCCTTTCACCCATTATCTAATCAATGAGAATTTCAGTAACCCAATATTTTCAAAACATATTGATAGTTTTAACAAAAGCAAGAAAAATAATGAAGTAAATAAGACTTTATTAAGAAAATAATTTTAGAGCAACTTTCAAGGTATCCAATAGTAGGGGCAGTATACTTTCCACTTCATACTCAGATCAGTGTTTTTAAAATTATGTGCCTGGGACGACCAGGCATCAGAGGTCCCTTCACGGAGGACCCAACTTCAGGGAATCAGTAACTCAAGAAAACCCCTGCCCTACCCTGCCCCGTCATCTCTACAGAACTGTACCAATACCTTGAGGCACACTTTAAAATTCTCAAAACTCCATCCAAATAATCCAGTCTCATTTGAATGGCAAATGCAGCTTACTGCCTTTTAACTCTGAGAATCATTTAACTCTTTGGACAAATGGCATAACTCAGCCAACCAAACTACTGAGTTTCCCAGCGTGCCCAGATTTCCTTTCATTCTAGAAAAGCCAGGAGCTTTCTGCGAGAGTTAAAAAGGAAGGTGATTTCTTTTTTCCTTTTCCAAATTTGGCAAGTTGTTCTCAGTGGATGTCAAAGATGGGCTTATTTTTGTTCAATGCTCAGTTTTAGGCCTTTTAGACTTTTCCTTCCTCCTGCTAAAGGGACTTCAGAATTTAAAGTAAATATTTATTTTACAGAATCCTTGCCCTAAGCAATCTAAGTGTCCACCAATGGATGAATGGATAAACAAAATATGGCCCATACATATAACTGAGTATTACTCAGCCTTAAAAACAGAGAGTAATTCTGACACATGCTAGAACGTAAACCTCGAGGACACCATGCTAAGTAAAACAAGCCAGACACAAAAGAGACAAATACTACATGATTGCATTTACATGAGTTACTTAGTCAAACCCATAGAGATGGAACATTGAACGGTGGTTGCCAGGGGCTGGGGGGAGAAGGGAATGGGAAGTTATGTTTAGTAGGTATGGCGTGTCCATTAGGGAAGGTGACAAAGTTCTGGCAATGGATGCTGGTGGTGGTTGCACAACAGAATGTCGGTATATACTTCATGCCACTGCACACTTAAAAATGGTTAAGATGGGGCCGGACACAGTGGCTCACGCCTGTAATCCCAGAACTTTGGGAAGCAGAGGCAAGCGGATCACCTGAGGTCAGGAGTTTGAGACCAGCCTGGCCAACATGGCGAAACCCCATCTCTACTAAAAATACAAAAAAATCAGCTGGGCGTGGTGGTAGGAGCCTATAATCCCAGCTACTTGGGAGGCTGAGGCAGGAGAATCACTTGTATCTGGGAGATGATTGTTGCAGTGAGCCGAGATTGCACCATTGCACTCCAGCCTGGGCAAGAAGAATGAAACTCCATCTCAAGAAGGAAAGGAAAGGAAAGGGAGAAGGGAGAAGGGAGAAGGGAGAAGGGAGAAGGGAGAAGGGAGAAGGGAGAAGGGAGAAGGGAGAAGGGAGAAGGGAGAAGGGAGAAGGGAGAAGGGAGAAGGGAAGAAAGAAAGAAAGAAAGAAAGAAAGAAAGAAAGAAAGAAAGAAAGAAAGAAAGAAAGAAAGAAAGAAAAGAAAGAAAAGAAAGAAAAGAAAGAAAAGAAAGAAAAGAAAGAAAAGAAAGAAAAGAAAGAAAAGAAAGAAAAGAAAGAAAAGAAAGAAAGAAAGAAAGAAAGGGAGGAAGGGAGGAAGGGAGGAAGGGAGGAAGGGAGGAAGGGAAGAAAGAAAGGTTAAGATGGTGAATTTTATTTTATGTATATGTTACCACAATTAAAAATATGTATACCTATGTTATATGGGTTTTATCAACCTTTGACTGGTTCATGCAATTCTGAAGGGAGATGCAGTCCTTTCCCCAGCACTGGGACAACTCCGTAGCTTTCAGGTCTTGCTAGCACCAAGGCGGCGTGCTGTCAGGCAGATGCCAGAGTTCAGCCACCTGCAGTCGGGATCGCTGATGTCCAGGACATTTCACAGAGGCTTTTTCCTGGGTCTGTGTTCCTGGCAAAGTGATAATGCTCCTAATTAGCACAGAGACCTGCGTCCAGACAGCCTGACAGGCCGGGCCCTTAGACGTGGGGATGGGGAGGAAGCCAGAGGAGGTTCTTCTGCAGGATATGCTCCCAGGCTGAAGCTGACCCCAGCTAGGAGTGGCTGAGCACCCAGCAGTGGGGAGGCAAAGACTGGAAGGAAGAGTGGGGCCCTAGACAGAGAGGGCAAGAGGAGAATGTTTTGCTGACAGAAAAGAGATATGTTTTAGACCAACTTCTAATGCTTGTGTGGTTTTAATCTCGTGGCCAGAGAACAGTGCTTTTCAGGATAAGCTGAATTAATTTACTGTCTTCTGTGCACTTTTTCCAATGAGGACCCAGGGAGGCTTCTGCAAAAGAATTTCTCTGGCCTTTTCCGTCTCCACTCTTTTTCTCCCACAATTAAAGCCCATAAAGACTTTGCTGAATGAGTTAAAACAAGTAGGGGAAGCTTAAGAGCAGAACTTCATCTCCCACAATGTGACATCTAGGCTTTTGTCTTTCCCTGTGACAGGCCCTTGAATCTTAGAGACTGTGTACCTCACTGACCCCTATAATGCTGTAGTGAATTCAATGGTGGCTCCTCAAAACATATGTCCACCTAGAACCTATGCATGTCCCCTAATTTGGAAAAAGGGTCTTTGCAGATGTGATTAAGGATCTCAAAATAAGATCATCCTGGATAATCCAGGCAGGCCTTAAATCCAATGACAAGAGTCCATATAAAAGAAAGGCAGAGGGAGATTTGAGACACAGAGAAGGCCAAGTGAGAATGGATACAGAGATTGGAAAAATGCAGCCCAAACTGGGGAATTGCTGGAGCCACCAGAAGCTGGAAGAGGTAAGGAAGAATTGTTGCTTAGAGTAGTGGTCCCCAAACATTTTGGCACCAGTGACTGGTTTCAGGGAAGATCATTTTTCCACAGACCCGGGAGTTGTGGGAGGATAGTTTTGGGATGATTCAAATGCATTACATTTATTGTGAACTTTATTTCTACTATTAAATTGTGATATATAATGAAATAATTATACAATTATACAACTCACCATAATGTAGAATCAGTGGGAGTCCTGAGCTTGTTTTCCTGCAACTAGACAGTCTCATCTCTGTGGGGGATGGGAAACAGTGATAGATCATCAGGCATTAGATTCTCATAAGGAGCATGCAGCCTAGATCCCTCACATGTGCAGTTCACAATAGGGTTGGTGCTCCTGTGAGAATCTAATGCCCCTGCTGATCTGACAGGAAGCGGACCTCGGGCAGTAATGCTCCCTCACCTGCTGCTCATCTCCTGCTGTGTGGCCCAGTTTTTAACAATCCACAGACCAGTCTGTGGCTTGGGGGTTGGGGACCCTTACCCTAGAACTTTCAGAGTGAGTGTGACAAAGCTGACACCCTCATTTCAGACTAAAGGAATAAATTTCTGTTGTTTTAAGCCACTGAAGTTTGTGGTAATTTGTTAGAGCAGCTCTAAAAACTGAATACACAGGGATGCTCAAATTATCCTGTGCACACATCACCTGGGGACCTGCCTGTGAGACAGCAGGTCAAGGCTGGGGTCCAAGATTCTACATTGCTGAGACATTTCCCATGACACAAATGTTGCTGACTGTTCCACACACTTTGAACACACAAAAACTAGTTTGGGATATCGACTTTCAAACAGAAGCACAATAAACAAACATTTTAATTATGTTCGGCTGGGAGCCACTGGCTGACATTCAATCTTGACTTGGGCCTCTGTGCTCTTTACCTATGTTTTGTGATTTTTATTACAGTAGTTGTCTTGATGTGTTCAGTGCTATATAGAATGCCATTATCTATAATCTCTGCCCTAAAACTTAGAACCAATGATTACTTTTGCACAAAGGTCTCTGTGTCTCATCTTCCTTACCTGTTAGGCAAGGGACTTGGACTAGGTTTGCTTAAGTTTCTTCCAGCTCAAACTTTCTTTGAGTATGGGATACTTTTCATGCCCAGGAAGAAGATTCTGTGAGTCTCAGTTATCTACCTGTGCTTTCAAATGCCATCCTTTACTTTAACCTTGAAGCCTTTCTCCTCATTTAGTCCTATACTAAGGAAATAAAGTATCCTAGATGGGATAGAATACTCCTTGCTCATTGCTGCTGTGATTTTTCTTACTGTCAGCTGAGGTAGCCATAGTAAGTGGTAAGCTTTTTGCTGAATAACTAATTCCCATGAACTAGTTGTTGCTGAGCCTTTCTGATCTGTCCTCTATTTTCAAGGAGAGGGTGTGTGTGTGTGTGCATGTGTGTGTGTGTGTGTGTGTGATAAACTTCACTGACTTCATCCCTGTGGTTGGCTCGTGCACATAACTGAGTGGGAATGCTGACTACATCCAAACCACGTAGCTGTGATCTGTGTTCCTTTAGCACAATCCAGAAAATACCCATCTTCTGTGGGTGTTGCTCGGTGGGCATAAAGTGACCACTGCCTTTATCAGAATGTCACTCCCTTAATATGTGGTTTTTACAAAAAGCACTTTACTCTCAGGATTGACACTGCAGAATTTTGCAAAGATGCTACAGAGTGTCCAATAATCGCAGCCAGACAGCGATTTTCAAAAGCCACAATTCAGTTCCTCTGAATTCTTATTGCCCAACCGGACTCCACTCCTTGAAGTAAGCACTTAAAAGATTTGGTTTTAAAATATCCAAAAAATGGATAAGGCAGGAGCCACTCGTCAATGACACAGATTTTCCAGCTCATCGAAGATGCATTTACCTTCCTCACAGGTCTAGCGGGCGTCTCCTCACTGACCTTCACAGGAAGTTGGAATGGAAGGGTGTTGCTGGAAATGGAGTGAGGTCATGTTAAACATGTCCCCAAATGTTTATGCTGGGGAGCGATCAGTAACCACCATCTTCACTTTACTTAGATTCATTTTGTTTTTCTTCACTGCCTCACCCCTCTTCTCTTCCTGTTTCTGTCAAACTTGTTTGGTGATGAAAACAGAGATCCTCACAAGATACCTGATAGCTGTGAAGGCTGACAGTAGGAACACAACAGGGCAGAAGGCTGCTTGTGGGATCTGGGGTCGGAGGCATCTCTCCTGGTACCTCTGACTCTATCTGCTCCGTGCTCTGTTCTTTCTACCTTGCAGCTTCCTCTGTTTGCTCAGTGTCTCTCCTCCTCTGTTGCTTAGACTTACACGTGGCACTTTCCAGCCACCTAACCTGTTTCTTGCTATATGTTGCCTCCCCTCCAACTGCATTTTGGCAAATTCTTTCCAAGTATTTTAGTTCAAATTCTCAAGGGAAAGAATTTGATCATACAAGGACCTTACCTTTTCATTGGGCCAATGGAAGATTGCTGTCTAGCCTCTTGTTGGTGCTCCCAGATCATGTGATCTTTGGTCATGTGACTTTCATGGACCCAATCATCTGTGACTCAGGTATCACAAGGTACAAATCACGGCCCAGGCAGCAAAGGACTGAGGGCTGTGCCGATTTTTTGTAAAGAGAGTTTAGACGGAGCTGGCAATTTCCAGGGTACAGGCTTTCCTCATCTTATCCTGAAAGGGATCTAGACATAAAAGTCAAGTGAAGAGCTTCAGGGGGTTGGAGGCCACAGGACACGGAGCTACAGAGTAAGTAGCCAGCCTCCTGGATTCAATCTTGAAAAGTGAGAATGAGTGAAGCCAGAGTCACAGAGAATTGAAGCTGACCTCCTTGCAAACAGGACCAAAGAAGTGTGTTCAGAAGCCAAAAATGAGCTGGAGCCCTTGTAGAGGCTCAGCCCAACATATCAAAACATTGTCAGGAAGAGGAGGCTGAGGCCTTGCTGGAAGCGGCGGGTGTGAAAGGGCAGGAGAGGAAAGCTCTCAGCTGTGAATGTGCGTTGTGCTTGTGGAAGCAAATCGGCCTGCCACAGCCTGCCACACTGCACATCAAGGGTCATGGCACTGTGTGAATTCCATTTGCAGGTCCCCTTTTTAAAAGGCAAAGCTGGCCTTCCTGGCTCTAATGGAGAAGAGAAGCTTCAAGTTTACAGCTGCAGAGGAGGACGTTTCCCTGGCACTTGGGAGACTTTGATTGTCCGGGCTGGGTACCACACTGCTATTGTGGTCCTCAAGGCCCCTGCCCAATGCCACATCCTTCGCATTTTCTGTACTCCACTGCTTGGTCACGTTTACCAAAGATTTCTTATGTTTGAATAGCCGTATGTGGCATTAAGAGTGACTTGACTTAAAAGCTAATTCAATAAAACTTCTGGAAGAAAATAAAGAATACTTGCACAACCGGGGATGAGCAGAGATTCCACAGACAGGACACTAAAACGCTAACCATGAAAGAATAAAAATAATAAATTAGACTTCATCAAAATTAAAAGATTTTGCTCATTAAAAGACACCATTGAAAACATGAAATGAAAGCCAAAGACTGAGAGGAATATCCCAATGTGTATGCTTAATAAAGGACTTGCATCCAGAATACAGGCATACCTTGTTTCAGTGCACTTTGCTCTATTCCATTTCATAGATATTGTGATTTTTACATATTGAAAGTTTGTGGCAACCCTGAATCGAGCTAGTCTATTGGCACTATGCTTCCAACAGCATGCATTCATTTTGTGTAATTCCTGCAGTATCTCACACTTCTTCATTGTTATTATACATGTCTGGTGCTATGTGATCAATGATATTTGATGTTACCATTCTAATTGCTTTGGGGTGCCACAAACTGTGCCCAAATAAGATGGCAAACTTAATTGATAAATGTTGTGTGTGTTCCGACTTCTCTACCAACCAGATGTTTCCGCATCTCTCTCTCTCTCTCTCTCTTTCTCTCTTTCTCTCTCTCCCCGCCCCCCACCCCCCCTTCTGGCCTCTCTATTCCCTAGACACAAAATTTTGAAATTAGGTCAGTTAATAACTCTACAATGGCCTCTAAGTGTTCAAAGTCAAGAGTTGCACATCTCTCACTTTCAATCAAAAGCTAGAAATGGTTAAACTTAGGGAGGAAGGCATCTTAAAAGCTAAGATAGGCTCAGAGCTATAGGCCTCTTGTGTCAAACAGTTAGCCAAGTTCTGAATACAAAGGAAAAGCTATTGAAGTAAATTAAAAGGGCTACTCTAGTGAACACATGAAAAGGAAGTGAAACAGCCTTATTGTTGACATAGAGAATGTTTGAGTGATTTGGATAGCAGATCAAACCAGCCACAACATTCCGTTTAGCCAAAGCCTGATCCAGAGCGAGGCCCTAACTCTCATCACTTCTATGAAGTCCAAGTAAGGTGAGGAACCTGCAGAAGTTGGAAGCTAGCAGAGGTTGATTGGTTCATGAGGTTTAAGGAAAGAAGCCATCTCTGTAACATAAAAGTGCAAGGTGAAGTAGCAAGTACTAATGTAGAATTTGTAACAAGTTATCCAGAAGATCTAGCTAAGATCATTGATGAAGGTAAATACACTAAACAACAGGTTCTTGATATAGACAAAGCAGCTTTATATTAGAAGAAGATGCCAGCTAGGACTTTCATAGCTAGAGAAGATAAGTCAATGCCTGGCTTCAAAGCTGCAAAGGACAGGCTGACTCTCTTCTTGGAAGCTAATGCAGCTGTTGATTTTAAGTTCAAGCCAATGCTCGTTTATCACGCTGAAAATCCTAGAGCCCTTAAGAATGATGCTAAATCTGTTGTGCCTGGGCTCCAGAAACGGCATAGCAAAGTCTGGATGACAGCACATCTGTTCATAGCACATTTGTTCATAGATAATTGAATTTCAGGCCCACTGTTGAGACCTATGGTTCAGAAAAAAAGATTCCTTTCAAAATCTTACTGCTCATTGACAATGTACTTGGCCACCCAAGAGTTCTGATGACGATGTACAAGGACTTTAAGGTTGTTTTCACACCTGCTAACACAACATCCATCTGCAACTAATGAACCCATGGACCAAGGAGATATTTTGACTGTCAAGTTTTATTATTTAAAAAATACATTTTGTAAGGCTCTAGTTGCCATAGAGAGTGATTTCTTCTGATGGATCTGGCAAAGTAAGTTGAAAACCTTCTGAAAAAGATTGACCATTCTAGATGCCATTAAGAATATTTGTGATTCATGAATATTTGTGATTCATAGGGAAGAGGTCAAAATATCAACATCGTATTAGAGTTCTCCGGTGGGATAGAACTGATAGGATATATGTATATATATAAGGGAGCTTATTAAGGAGAGTTGGGTCACACGATCACAAACTGAAGTCCCACGATAGGTCATCTGCAAGCTGGGGAAGAGAGAAGCCAGTGGTGTCTCAGTCTGAGTCCAAAAGCCTCAAAAGCAGGGAAGTCAACAGTGCAGCCTTCATTCTGTGGCTGAAGGTTTGAGATCCCCCAGCAAACCACTAGTTTAAATCCACGAGTCCAAAGGCCAAAAAACCTGGAGTCTGATGTCCAAAGATAGGAGTAATGGGAGGAGGCATCTGGCATGGGAGAAAGATGAAAGCCAGGACTCAGCAAGCCAGCTCATCCCACCTTCTTCTGCCTGTTTTGTTCTAGCTGCAATGGCAGCTGATTGGATGGGGCCCACCCACATTGAAAGCGGGTCTTCCTTTCACAGTCCACTGACTCAAATGTCAGTCTCCTCTGTCAACACCCTGATAGACACACCCGGAAACAATACCTTACCAGCTATCTAGGCATCCTTCAATCCAATCAAGTTGACTCCTAATATTAACCATCACAAATATTAACAGGAGTTTAGAAGAAGTTGATTCCAGCCCTCATGGATGATTTTGAGGGGATCAAGACTTAAATGGAGGAAGGAACTGGAGATGTGGTGGAACTAGCAAGAGAACTAGAGCAAGAAATGGCGCCTGAGGTTGTGACTGAATTGCTGCAGTCTCAGGATAAAACTTGAACAGATGAGGAGTTGCTTCTTATGGATGAGCAAAGAAAGTAGTTTCTTGATGTGGAATCCACTCCTGATGAAGATTCTGTGAACATTGTTAAAATGACGACAAATAATTTAAAATGCAAAACTAAGTTGGTAAGACTGTGGCAGACTTTGAAAGGATTAACTGCAGTTTAGATGGAAGTTCTACTGTGGGTGAAGTGCTACCAAACAGCATCTTATGTTACAGAGAAATTTTTCATGAACGGGAAATCAGTCAATCAATGCAGCAAACTTTACTGTCTTATTTTTAGAAGTTGCCACAGTCACTTGATCAGTCAGTAGCTATCAATATTGAGGCAAGACCCTCCACCAGCAGAAAGATTATGACTCAAATGTTTGACGTGGTTGGTAAGCTAATTACTCTGGTTGATCATAATACATTGTATATATGTACTAAAATATTACACTATACCCTATAAATATGTACAATTGTTTCATGTCAATTTAAAATAATAAAAGCAAAAATAAGATTACAACTAACTGAAGCCTCAGATGATTGTTAGCATTTCTCAGCAATAAAGTATTTTCAAATTAAGGTATGTAAATTGTTTTGTTAGAAAATGCTGTTGCACACTTAGTAGACTACAATGTAAACATAACTTTTATATGCACTGGAAAACCAAGAAATTTGTGTGACTTGCTTTATTATGATATTTGCATTATTGTGGTGATCTGGAACCAAACCCACTATCTCTGAGGTATGCTTGTGTATTAAGAACTACCAACAAATCATAATAAAAAGACAAACAATACAATAAAAAAGCTAAAGTCTTGAGTAGACATTTTCCAAACACACAAATGGTCTAGGAACACATGCAAACTGTTCATTATTCATCAGGAAAATACAAATGAGAAACTACAGTGTGTTATCACTTTACAATCACTAAAATGGCTGTAATTACAAAGACTGACAACACCAAAAGTGTGTCAACTGGATGTAGACAAATTGAGCTCTCATATTGCTGGTGGGAGTGCAAAAGGGGACAATTACTTTGGATGACTGTTGATCAGTTCTTTAACTGTTAAGAATACATATTCCCTGGGAGGCTGAGATGGGTGGATCACCTGAGGTCAGGAGTTCGAGACCAGCCTGCCCAGCATAGCGAAACCCTGTCTCTACTAAAAATACAAAAATTAGCCTAGCGTGGTGGTGGGTGCCTATAATCCCAGCTATTTGGGGGGCTGAAGCAGGAGAATCGCTTGAACCTGGGAGGTGGAGATTGCAGTGAGCCCAGATCACGCCACTGCACTCCAGCCTGGTCAAAAGAGCAAAACTCTGTCAAAAAACAAACAAACAAAAAAACACCACATTCCCAAAGAATGAACTATTGATACATACAACAACATCGATGAATCTCGGAACAATTATGTTGAGTGAAAAAGAAAAACATCCTCCCAAAAGAGTACATATTATATGATTCCATTTATTTAAGACTCTAGAAAATACAAACTATAGTAAGGGAAAACAGATCAGTGGTTGCTTGGGGGATGGGGATGGGAATATAGAAGGGAGTGATTACAAAGAATACAGGGAACTTAGAGAGGATGACGAAAATGCTCATTTTAAATATGAGCCATTTGTTGCATGTCAACTATACCTCAATAAAATAGTTTATTGGTGTATTATATAGAGTGTATATAATGCATTCAATTTTTTTTTCTTTTTTGAGACAGAGTCTCGCTCTGTTGCCCAGGCTGGAGTGCAGTGGCGTGATCTTGGCTCACTGCAAGCTCCATCTCCCGGGTTCACGCCATTCTCCTGCCTCAACCTCCTGAGTAGCTGGGACTACAGGCGCCCACCACTGCGCCTGGCTAATTTTTTGGTGTTTTTAGTAGAGATGGGGTTTCATTGTGTTAGCCAGGATGGTCTTGATCTCCTGACCTCGTGATCCACCCGCTTGGGCATCCCAAAGTGCTGGGATTACAGGCGTGAGCCACCGCGCCCGGCCACATTCAATATTTTTTTTAAAAAGTCACTTTATTTAAAGTGACTTGAAATAAAGCAACAAAAATGAGAATACATGTTCTCTATGAGCCACCAATTCATTCCTAGATATTTATCTGAAAGAAATGAAGACATTTGTTCATACAAAGATTTGTTCAAGAAGGCTTATGACAGTTTTATTCTTACCAGCAAGAAACTGAAAATAACTAACATGTCAATCAACAGGTAAACAGATAAACAATTTGTGGTGCATTCGTACAATGGAATATGACTAACAATTTCAAAAACTGACATTCGCAAAAATCTGATTAAATCTAAAAAAGATATATCCCAAATACAAAAGATTACTTTCTTTGTGATTTCATTTATATAAAGTTGAAGAACTTGCAAAACTCACCTATTGTGATAGAATCAGAACAGTGGTTTTCTCTTGGTGGTAGGGAGGTGGGAGGTTGGGTGGCTGGAGGTTGGGTGGCTGGAGGTTGACGACAAATGGTCTGAGAAACTTTCTAGGGTGACAGAAATGTGTTATATCTTAAGTGAGATATTGGTTACATGATGAAGTGGATACTGTGGTGCTCTGCTTGGCTGCCCTCTCCAAGGCTGACATGCCCATTCCCTAGCTGCTAGGATAACCCACACCTGCATTTCCGACTGAGCATTGCCCTTGGCCACAGGGAACTGCCTTGCCCAGACATTTCCCTCGCAAGGGCTGGGCCATAACAAATAACTGTCCAGTGCAGAGATTCCAAGACCTGCCCTGCTTGCCTCACTTTAAGACACTACGAAGAGCCATTCCTTCTCCAAAGCTCCTCATAGAATTAGCTAAAGCCTCAACTGCAGCATCATTGTGGATTAGCTTCTCCCTCTTTCCAATCCAGCCTTCTTCATTTATTTACAGGTTTATTGTTGAGAGTATATACCAGTAAACTTTCTGCACATAATTTTCCACTTCAGCATTTGTTTCTAGAAGATGGAACTACAATTGGTCCTAGAACGTGGAATTTAAAATGGGATTTTAAAGCTGGATAAACAGCCAGGGCTGTCAATGAGACCCTGTTTTTATGTGGAGCATGAACAGTCCTTAGCAGGCTGCGTGGTGGTGTGATGGTTACAACTTGTACTGGTGGTGGATGTGGTTAGGACATCAGTGGATGGGGGCATATTAGTTGGTGAACTTGAGTGGAATGAGAAAAGTTGTAACCACAAAGACTGTGGCACCAAGTGGCTGTTGCTGCATGCATGGATTCTTTGAAGATTATAACCAGCTCAGGATGATTAACCACCAGTTCATAAGAAGTGGGTTTAAGAGAAGTTTGACTTCTCAGCCTAGCAAGTCTCCCTCCCAAAGGCCAGAACTCTGCTTCAGAAGGAAAGAGACCCTGATAATTGGGTGTGAAATATCTGCTATGAAAATCTTGAGTGCCTAAATAACCTTGAACCCACTTGGTGTAAGTGGCTCACTGTTACTTGTTAGAAAATAGTACCCCTCCCTTTGCTTGAAGATCATGCAAAAAGGACAAGTGAAATAATTACAAAACAATTTTTGTCCTCACTCAGGATCCCACTGCCTCTCACACCATCCCCCTTACTGGCAATAAGACCGATAACAAGTGTCAAAGCTTGGATCTAGCAGTATGTACTGGTGGGTCCTGGGAAGTGTGCATGGGCCCTGCGTGTACAGGATCAAAAGAGGAGGAAATAAAGTTTGATACAGAAGAGTGTTTTGGTATGGGGAACTCTCCCGTATCTAGGATTTAACACCTGGGCAAGGATCCTGAAGTCAGGGCTAATGGGTTGCTAGAATGGCTATTGGAAGCTTGAGAAAAGTGATGGCCTCCACTAAGTGAAGGAGCACCTGCAGAACTGCCGTGGCAGATAGGGAAGAAAGAATCAAAAGCCTGGAAGAATTGGGTATGCTGGAACAGGTATATTTCATAAGGCCAGGAAACTTACCAACTGACCAAGTTTGGGAGGACAGCCCAGAGAATGTGCTAGAATTGTCATGCAGCTCAATGGTGACTGTCTTCATGGACCAGGGCTTCCAACAGGAGATGTGAATATGAAACTGAGCTCCTGAGAGCAACGGGGATGGCCAGATCCCAGAATCGTAAAGGGCAGGTGGTAGCTCTTAACCATCAGAAGCAAGGTGGGCACAACTATTGCAATAAGCAGCAAAGGCAGAGTGGTGGCCTTGAGGACAGACCAACAGAGAGATGGAGGTAGTTGACAGAATATTGTGCTCCTAGGGCTGATAGAGTTGGGCAACAAACAAAAGCATTACTTAATATGTACAACCAAAAGAAGTCAAGGATGAATGGTCAGATGCCTGTGGACAGCAGCCCTAGTGAAAATTCAAGATTCCTGACTGTTCTCAGACATGGAAACAATTGACTGAAATATAGGCCAAGTCCCTTGAAAGAACAATTCTGCAAAGCCACAGCATTCATATTCAGCAGCAATTTTCCCAGTCATTTGATAGTGATTCTCCCAGTCACTCAGTTTTTCCAGTCCTTCCTTTTGGCTACTTATTCAGATAACCATGCAACGAGGAAAGAATAATATATAGATATTTCAGAAAATGTCGGATAACATAAGGTCTTGACTTAGGGAGTTGACATTGATGCCCAGGAGCCTCCAAAACAACCATGGCCTACAGTGTATAAGGAACAGATAATAATTGGAGCCCTGAACCTAGTCCAGCTTGCTACAGACTCTCTGGGCTCCTGGAACCACCCAGTATCATTTTCCCAATTCCTGAACATGTAATTGGAATTGTCATACTTGGTATCTGGCATAACCATTGCTCCTGGATTTTGCCACCCAAACTTCACTTTCTACCTTGAACCAATGTTGATCCATGAAGAACAGCTTGGACTCAAACCCCTTGGCTCTTCTCAGTTTTAGCTGTTGAACCCACCTAGGTTTAGTCTTGAAACCACATCTGCTCTGACTGGCCCAGCCAGAGACACATCCACTCTCAGGGGAGATTGCATACTCTTAAGCCAATGGTCTAAACTTCCTGTTCAAAAATAACCCAGACCTGGCTTGTACATCTTCTATTTTTTGTTTAAAGAGATATTAGAATGTGAGAAATGATACTACACCCTAAGATCAAGGTTGAAAACATAGAGGAAATAGATCCTGGGCTCCACCAATGCAAGTGCAATGCAAGTAAACATATTCTATATGATACACCAATAACAAACAGGAATACATAGTTACTTGGAGATGGAATGGGTAGCAGATTTGCTTTTTTTTCAGTACTATCAGTAAACAATAAAATTAGCTACCATTCTTTGAGCAACTATTATGTACCATGAGTGTTCCCATATGCCTTCTCATCTAATCCTAATGACCACTCTGTGAGGTGAATGGCATGCCTGTTTTATAAAGAAGGAAACTGAGGGTCAGAGAGCTGAGAAAAATGACCCAAAGTCATAAAGCTTGTGAGAGGCAGCCAGAATCCTGGCATGGTTTGCTGACTGTGGAACCAGTGCTTTTTCTGCCACACTAAACTGCATCCTGATCACAGAGATTTGCAACCCAAGCACCTCGGAGAAATTGCTTGGCTTCCAGCAACTGGGCTTAAGAAAATATGCCTTTTCTTTCATGTTTTTGAAGACAGAATCAATCAAAAAGGGCATTCCTTTAAGACCTTCTGCTTTGAAGTGATAAAAGCTAGATTGAAGGAAGGCTCCCAGGCTCCTGATCTGGGTTCACCCCTGCCCTGAGAGCCAGGAAATGTGATTTCTTCTGCCATCTCTTTCACTTATGGTACTTGCTCTGCTTCTTGGGTCTCCAGTGATTTTTTTTTTTCTTAAGAAAAGAAGATAGCTTGGGTTAATTTCCAGTTCTCCACAATTTATCTGTACTGAGCTGGAAGAGTGTTGAGTGGGAAAGGGCTTCCTTGTCCACGAGGGCCTCGCAGCTCTTCAACACCCACCACTTCTGCCTCATGTCAAAGGCAAGCAGATCGGTTTATTAAATAGCTGTCAAACCGAATGAGCGAGCACCGAGAACACACAGAGGGAAGATTGGATTAGAGGGAGAGGACATGCCACGCTAAACAAGGGCACAGATTTATGGCCTTGGCCATGCAGCCTCAGAAATGATGCCCAAGGTAGATATGTGTTGGGGGCAGCTGTGCCAAGGAAGTGAAGTACGATATTCACAGGGAAAGACTGAGGCATAAGGTGTTTCTAGTGACCATGCTTTTCCTTCCTGGCACTCAGAGCACTTATAATTAGCATATAAGTAATGACATGTGTTTATTTGGTAAATGACTCTCTTCCTCATCAAAGTATAAGCTTACCCAGGGTAGGGGCTGCTGGAGCCTATTCACTTCTATTTTCTAGTGAGGGCACACAGCTGGCATCATGATGAGATATGCTGGAAACATTAACTCCACTGAAGACAGCAACTCCTAGACTGTCACTAACTTAGAAAATACGGATGATGCTTTATTCACCAAAGGGAATTCACAAACTTGGGTTCTAACTGACACTTTCATAGATCGCTCCTGTCCACTTTTCATAGCCCCCACAGATGAGAGGCAATTTGAACTAAAGAGGAAAACAAAGTGACAGATACCTGCTAGTCAATGTCTCTTTAAGCCCAGTGGAAACAGAAATTAATGATTACTGAAGACATTTTGGAAGAACTACTGGACTAGATTCTTGCCCTGGAGGGGCCTAGACTATAGCTGAGAAGAAGCAGTCATGGTATTTCCCATTCCAACATCTTTCTTTTATTTGTCATCATCTGGGATTATATCTCAGTGTTCACCTCTTCCATACAGCTTACATGTGTGGTGAGTGAAATGTCCCCACTCTTGGCTCTAGGAGCGGGGACACCTCTGCCTCAGGCTTACACTAATCGACATAATATCATCCACTCACCACAGCAATGGATGCAGTTATGGTTACGTGGTCTAATTTGGGCCAATGAGAAGGGAGACTATATGGACTAAGGGTTTCCTTACTTCTCTGAGAGAACTTCCAGAGCCATCATTCTTTTTCTCTCTGAATGCAGGAGAAGAAACATACTCCTTACCTCTCTCTCTCTATCTGACTCAGTTCCATATCATCCTCATATATGTACTGATTGGTGGAAACTAAATGCACCCAGAACCCCAGAAGCAGGGAATCTGGGAAATGCAGTCTTTGACTTTCCAGCTTCTTCAGAATTGGAAGGTACTAGAAGGGGCTGGAATGAACATTGAATGAGCCAGTTTGCAGCATCTGCTATATCACCTTCTTTGTTACTTTAAGAGTAGTGACTATTGGTCATGTTTTTGAAATCTACAAGAACTTCGAATAGTGAGCAAACGAGTTAAAAATGTAAGTATGGGGAGTTGGAACTGCCTTTGAGTAGGAAAATTACATTCATGTTTCATGTTTATTTCCTGGGTATTAATTTTAGAAAAACAATAATCTTATAAAAGTGACAAACCAGATAACTAGACGACTATTGCAACCATCTAAGTGTGAAGGGTGGTATCCTGGATGGGGCCAGTTCAGAAGGAAACAAACTCTCAGATTGAGCCATATCGCTCTTGTAGAATTGGGGTACCTTGTGGTTAGAATTTTTGTAGTTGCTTAAATCAGAGATACCCAAATGCTTATTTAAGCAGAATGGGGCTTTCTTACTAAGGCACAGTGGTGTTTGACAGAACCCTGGGCAGAGGAGCATTACTGCCAGGGTTGTCTGTCTCTCCTCTTTCCTTTCTTTCCTTCACCTTCTGCATTCTCCTTTGTAACTACAGATTGGCTTCCTCTGCCTCCCCATGTGCCTAGGGGGTGGGGAAGGTGGGGTGTGGGGAGTGGAGAGGTGGGGGATGGAAGCAAGGCCATGACAGGTCTTGAGTTTATGTAGCCTTCTCTCTCACTTCCATGGAAGGGACACTGCATGGTCCAACTGGGGTTCAGGCTGACCCCTGAGCCAATCAATCAGGTCCCAGGAGGAGGGATGGGGGCAGTGTGCAGGCACCAGGTTCACCTCTATGAATCTGAGAATGGTGATGTGAGGTACCTTAGCCTCGTGGGTGCCTGTCATTTCCCACATTGGTGCAAACAGGATGTGGATTGGCCAGGCATGAATTAGCAAGGGAGAGGAAAGCATCCATGATGATGCAGAGGCTTCTGATCTGAGGAACAGGATGTAGCACCACTTCTCTGGATGCGGGGGTAAGGTGCCTGGACTGAAGTGGGAGCCTTTGGAGCTAGAACAATGTGGGCTAGGGCAGAAGCAGTTGAAGACTGAGGTCACTGAGCACGGCATCGATGGCTTTACTCATGTTTGAAGTGGCCTGAAGATCCTTTCAACCCCAGTAAAATAGAGAATGGTGATATGGCCAGTTGGGGAACAATCAGATATCCGTGAGATTAGGAAAAACCTAAGGCTCAGGGGACCTCTTAAAGCCTCCCGACAGGAGAGTCACCCCTTTTGGTCCTAGAACATAGGCCTGAGCCCCCAGACCAGACTCAAATGTGGGGAAGGCAGGGCAGAGTGGGGTCAATAGCTACTTGCATGGCTACCTGTTGGCTTTGTGCCCTGAAGAAAGAGGAGATTTTAAGTGTGGGCTGAGCATGAGGAGGGAGGCTGTCATCATTTTATAAAAGTTGTGTGATTATAAGCAAAGTGGGGAGCAGGGCCCAGGGGAGCAAGAGTGGATGGCATATGCTGTTCCTCTCAACACCCATAGCAGACAAGGTTAATTGGCCAAGGAGCTATTTCCTGTTGAGCCCTGGGAGCATCCTTCTCAGCACAGGGCTCTGGGCAGCCTCTGACAGTCCGTCAATACATGGGCTGCTCAATCCCATCTAGGCAATGGCTGGCAGAGGAGGCAGGTGAGTCTGGGCCAACACGGCCGAGCCATATATTTTGTGGAAAGCTAAGAGGGTTGTGGCAACCATAAGTGTGATTCTAACACAAAATTTTAGCTTCAATGTAAAGGTGGCTTAACGTTCTAACCAGTGTTGGCTTAGTGCTGGAGATTTTGCTAAGTGCTGGTTCACAAAATTTCATTTCATCTTCACAGCAACTCTATAGGGCTAGTTATTATTACTAATGCAACATCTCCTACTCATGTTTACAGATGAGGGAACCGAGATCTGAAGAAGAGAAACGTCCTATCCAAGTTCACCCAGCTGGGGCCAGTTCTCCTGTTTCACCTAGAATTGGATGTTCCAACTCCTGGTGAGTGTTCTTTCCACTGCCCCAAACACAGTTTGATTTGAGACTAGATTCTTCTGCTGTTTCCTAGTAAAGAGAATTTCCCCAAACATCTGTGCCATGTGATAGCCCTTTAGGGTCTTGACTCTCCAAGTGTGGTCTTCAGATTAGTAGCATCAGCATGCCATGAGCGCTTGGCACAAATGCAGAGTGTCCAGCCCAATCCCAGAGCTCCCAAACTGCATCTGCATTTAAACAAGAGCCCCTAGGATCCACGTGCCCAGTAAAGTTTGAGAAGCTTTTCAAGGCACCAGCCCTTCCAAGTGGTCCAACCTGGCAGAAAGGGTTCTACAGGCAAATAAGTTTGGGAAACACTGAATCCTATCTTGTTCTTTTACACATCAGCAAAGTAAAGGCTTGGAAGGGCCCTAAAGTAAATTTTTAAAACTTTGCTTGACTGGGTGTTTTCCAAATTTGCTTGTACATAGACTCCGGATTCTGTATGAATAGCATTTATTCATATCCCACGGATTTACTGTTTCACAAAAAAGTTTGACATGTGGCCACAGGCTAGCCAGATGAAACCCTGTTTGTGTGTGCACTAAAAATAATGGAAGGAAAATGCACCAAGGATTGATCTAGTAGTCAATTCTTTATCGTTCCCTTAAGGAGATAGCAGCACTGCCATTTTAAGGGCACCAATATTATAAAATGAAAAAGAACGTACTCAGAAAGGGAAAACAAAAGCAATCTGTGAGGGGAAAAAAGAAGGTCATAATTTGGTTTGGGCAGGAGCGTTTGACCAAGAGAAAAGTGGATGAAAGAATAGTTATTTCATTAGCCTATTGCAATTTCTTATAGCCTTCCGCTCATGAACACAAAGCAGCATAAAATGGGGTCAGAGGCTATTTTCTACTGACTAGTTTACATTAGCGATCTCATTTTATTTCTACAGCAAACCTTTAAGGTAGATATTAGTATCCTCATTTTACAGATGAAGAAACAGGGACTCCGGAAGATTCAGTCATTTATTAAGACTTGTGCAGCTAATGAGCCAGAACTCAACCCCACACTTGGTGACTCAGGAGTCCAGGCCCTTTAGCCATTACATGATTTTCTGCAGAAAACAGTGGAAGCCTGAGCCCCTGAAACACTGTGTCTGATCTCAGCCTGGAGTCCTAGGAGAGGATGCTGGAGGCCAGGCACTCTGTGAGCTGTTCTTGCAGATTGTCAGTCCCCTTGTGATTGACATGCTCCTCGGCACCAGCGCCGGTATCTGTCTCTCCACCTGCGTGGGCTGCTCTAGGGTCTGGGACATCACATGTCTGACACAGCAATTAGCTTGCTGTACTTCATCCTCCTGCTTGCCTCCAGCCCCCGCTTCCCCACAGCCCAGATTAATAGAGAGGAGCTGCTGCAGCCAGGCAGTCAGCCACTCCCACCTGAACGTGAAATAGATCACAGAACAAAGAAATGAATAGAGAGAATTGGGAAGTAAGGAGGGGGCCAACAGCTACATCGCCTGTTTTTAAGCAACAACTGCTTTTGAAGTAACTGATTGCAGGGAAGGCCAGGCCCAGTTTGGCCTAGTTTGGTGATCACTAACTCAATTACTTAATTTTCAAGGAAAACATTTGCTCCAATAAATAAAAACAGAATAAACCACAAGACTTAAATGTCTCCTTTTAGTGAGCTTCAGTCCCAGGCCTGATCTGCAAAAGGAAAGCAGCTGGAGAGAAGTGCACTCGAGATGGACACTGATAGTGTAAACAGTGATAACAGAAATAGCCAGTATCAAGTTATCAGTGCTATTCTAACAGTTGTTCATATTTGAACCCATTTAATCTTCACATAAACCTTCTGAGATAAGCAATTTTATCATCCCCATTTTCCAGATGATAAAACTGAGGCCTATATACTTCACATCATTTGTGCTTAAGGTTACACTGCTGGCAGGTACTGGTTAAACATCCAGAAGACAGACTCGGGACCCAGACTGCCTGAGTTCAAATCCTGCTCTGCTGTGGTTTTCTCACTGAAAAAACGAGGTGTTATTAGATGCCTCTCTGCCAAACCTCAGTCATTTCTTAACACCTTCACATTCTTGGGCCAACTCTCATTCAACAAGTTCTATGATTTTCTTAAAGCTTTTTGTGAGCTAAGTCTGTTTTTGAAAATTTAAATAACTATATTTCAAAAGAAACACATCAAAAAATAGACTGAAAACTAGTATCTCTTGTTTCAAATAGATGGTATTTATGAAAATGAATATTACAAAAAAAATACAATTACCTGGATCTAAGATACAGATCTGTTTCTTCCTTGTTACCAAGAGAGGTTAACAAGTGTTAGAAAGACACGGGAGACCTAGTGGCCCCAGTCTACAATTTTCCTCCTGGAAATAATCAGAAGTATTGAAAGAGAACAGAACAGGAAATGCCTTGCGCGGGATCACAGGTTGGGGGAAATATCGCATGGTTTGTTTCTCACCTCTTTCTCCCACACAAGACTAAAACAGCATGGCAGAGGGCTGGCCCCCAAAAGCTTAAAGAGCTCTGTGTGGGCAGAGGTACCTGTAGCTGTGGCCAGGCCCCATCAGGTGGGCTGCGTGTCAAACTTATAAAGAGAGCTTGCAATGAGTGTACCATCTTTGTCCCGTTCAAAAGGGATCTTCCAGCAAGGTGGCCCAAGCTCATCCAAGTAGTACTATGGTAACAGTTAAGAACAATAGGTCCAGCCTGCCCTTCCTTTCAGGCATATGAGAAGATTACACTCTGGCCTCCACCCTTTGATATAACACATGGTTGTTTGACTTGCTTTGGCCAGTGAAATGAGAGGTTATGTGCTTCTTCCTGGTGGAGGCATTTAAGAGCAGGTGCACAATTCTACATGCTCTCTCCTCGACTGAGACAGTGAGTCCTAGGTCTCATGTAGAGAGGGCAGCACGAGAAGATGGAGCCTGCATCAGCCTGGGTCCCTGAGTGACCACTATATGGGGCAAAGCATTCCCCTGCCCCATCCCATCTCCCTACTGAACCACAAGGACATTTGTATTGTTTTAAGCCACTTTGATTGAGGGACCTTTTGAGACCAAACATAAACCAGCCTCTGCTGACTGCTTGAGGATGAAGCTTTTACATTGGCTGCCAAGGCTACAGATCCAGGCCCCTGTGGTCTGGCAGGCTGCTTCTTGGAGCTAGTGGTCCCCTCCTTTGACATAGCACTGCGTCTTCCCCACCAGTGAAGCTGCAAATCCACTGATGCCTCTAGTGCCATCTGCAGCCACAATCCTGCCAACTCTGCACATCAGGCTCCTACCGACCCTGGGACCCTGAACCCTCCAGTACCCCTATTCCTGGGTACTGATTCCTGATCATTCAGTTTGGTCACCAGAAATTTTGTAAAATGAGACAGCTCCCCACTATCTGTGTGCTACCCTCAGTTAGGTGTGCCCCATAAGAGAACGTGCTTGGGCACCAAAGGATTCCAGCCTGTAGAGATGGGGCTCTTTGGATTCATACATGCAACCCCTTCCCCCAACAGCAAACACAACACCAGACTGTCTGGGCCTCAGTTTCCACACTTTGTCCCAAACCTCTATGTCCTCAGTCTCCATCAGGCCATCCCCATGCATCAGATATGTTTATACATGTTGAACTACAGTGATCTTTTCCCCTGAAGTCTCCTCAGCTGCTATGAAAAAATCAGCATTCATGAATGGACACTTGGAATGAACATCTGAGTGTCTGTCCTTGCCCATCCAGGACATCCTGTATATGTTGGCCCTGCCTACCATTTCTATGTACATCATGCCTTATTCTTCCTCCCAGACCGGAGGCCCCATGAAGAAAAGAAATCAGTCTTGATTATGTTTGTGTCTGTCTGGTGACCTGCTGCTGCATAAGGAGCCACCTGAAGCTTACGCCATAAACCAAAAACCATCTGATTATGCTCCTGGATTCTGGATGCTTCCATGAATTCAGACAGGGCACACTAGGGTATCAAGAACTGTAAAGGGTTTGAGATTTTTACCCTATTTGCAAAGTAACAAGCTAGCCTGCCACAGTTTCATGGATGCAGGTAGAAAATGTGAGATTCCCGAGTCAGAGACAAAGGACTTTATTACTCACAGCAACAGCAGTAGCCTGAGTATCAGTATTTTCTTGTGTCAGTTCCCTGAGGCCCAATTCCCACAGGATGATGCAAAGAGGGCCAGGTGACACCTGCACACACAGTGGGTGGCATTATGAGAGAGGAACCCTGAGCATAGGGACCTGAGTCTTTTATAATGAGAAGTAAGCATGTCTATCTTAAGCCACAGGGAGATGATCTTTATTACACAGGATGCTATCTCTGTTTTTCAAGGCTGTAAGCAAACCCGTCCTTTGCTCCACAACCTCTTTTTTCCATGGTTGCTCACTGTAAAAGTGCCTTCTAGGGGATAATCCGGAATAAAGGCAGTCAGCACCTTTGCTTACAAGACATGCAGAATTGCATGAGATCCATGGAGAAATGTCTCCCAACATGGCAATAGCTTTTTCCCACTCTAGAATGTCTGGGGCCTCAGCTGGGAAGACTCACATGGCTGGGGGCTTGAGTTATATGGAAGCTTTTCATCCACACGTCTAATGCTGGGCCAACTTGAAGCTGTGCTCAGCTGGGACTGTCCACTGAACAGAGTTTGGGAACATACTCTCTGTGGTTGGGATTCTCACATCATGGCAGCTGCATATAAGAGGGACATTCCAAGAGCACTCATGTGGGGAACATTTGAACCAAAGAAACCAGAGAGGAATTGCATGACCTTGTATCACTAGTCTCAAAAGTCACACAGTATGACTTTGCCAAATTATATTGGTTGTAAGCCAACCACTAAGGGCAGCTCAGATTCAAGGGGAGGAAAATTAGACTTAGTCTCTTGCTGTGGGGGAGTGGCAAGGCTGTACTAGAGAAGAGCACGTGGGTTAGAATGTTGTTGTGGCCGTCTTTGGAAAGCATGCCCCTAGAGGATAGTATCAACCCAAGTCTGTGCTCATTGTAAACATAAAGATACTCTGATCTATACAAATAATCACCTTAAGTGCTGCAAAATCTGAGAGAGAGAAAAAAAAAACAAACCCAACCTAAATGTCTACGGAGCTGTGTTCTAGTTTCTGCTATACCACAAAACTACCCGGCAGTGGCCTTGGGCAAGTCTCTTAACTGACTGAGCTTCTGTGTCCTCAGTGCCTTGGGAAAGCACCTGAAACATAAAGAAATCTGTCCTTCCCAAGTCACAGGGTTGTTGTGAATGTCACATGAGAGGGACAGTTGTGTGAGAGTCTTGCTCCATGCTAAGCAAGCAGGCAAGGGGTTCTAAGGATGATCTGCCATGTGACTGTCTGGGGTAGAGTGTCTGCAGACCATCTGCATTGGAAGTTGTCCTGGGTCCCTACTGAGTGAGAAGCACACAGCTTCAAAATTAATAATGTAACCGAAGCCTTTTAATTCCTTTAATTGAGTTACCCAGGAGGAGCAATGGGAGCACCTGGCTTTCTGCCCTCCGAAGGCTAGACAACAACAAAAGGATTAAGTGTACCATTAAATTGCTTCTAGGCTTTTCCTAACCAGGGGCCTCCTCCACCTAGTAAAAAGAGAATTTAAGAAAAAATGGGGAGAGGAGGAGATCGAACAGCAGATAAGATTGTGGAGGGAGATGTGAGGAGCAGAAAGGATAATTGGCCCTGAATGGCAGAGGCCCATATCCCACTGCTGAATATACAGTTGCTGACTGCAGTGGGACTCAGAAATGAGTTCATGCAACTTCCTGTGTGTTCAAAAGTTGGAATCTTGGGATGGAGGATGGGGAAGAGAGAAGCTGAGGTGCAGAGAGGAGAAGCGAATTGCCCAGGAGGGCGTGGCCTGGAAGGGGCAGAAGCAAGACTTCACTCAAGACTATTTGGCTCCAAAGCCCAGCATCCTCCATGGTTGCCTTGATTTCTGTGCCTCATGGCAGGGGTGAGGGTGGGTGGAGAAGTGGAGGGGAGTGGAGGAAGACAGAAACTGGAGTAAGCAGGGGCCGCCCCAACTTGCCAGCCAGGGACTCTTGGCCAGGAGGCACTCTGCCATGTCCCCAGTATAAATAAGGCTGACACAGAGGAAGAGGCAACAGACAGGCAGAGGGCAAGCTGCCTACCCAAGGGGGTGAGCTCTTTGGTTTTACACATGCAGTCCCCTGTGCATGTATTTTTATGGCTGCTATCTTTTTATAGCTTGAGAATGATATGTTCTGGGCAAAGTGCTCTCTCCAGGCCTGGCCTTGGTCTACTCTTCCTGACATGCACCACACTGCTCCATTTACAGTTCTGTTGAGAAAGTATTTGTTGAGCACTTGTTATGTGCAAGGCACTTGCCTGCCTCTGGGGATGAACGATGAATATGGTTTCCTTGCTCTGGATGAGTGCCCAAGTTAACAAGAGAGACAGATCATTTCCATTCAGACTGATAAGTGGTGTTATGGAGGGAAGCAAAATAAAAACATCCAGGCTCACTGGGGTGGGGATGGTTGGGCAAGACTTCTTGGAGGAGGCATCAGCTTGGTCAAGTCCTGAAGGACAAGAGATGAGAAGCAGAGGAGAGCATGAAGACGTCATGGTGGTGTGGAAGACAGGTCCTGAGTTCACTGCTATGGTATGAACGTACACCACATTTCCCTATGTCTTTGTCTCTGTCAACCAGAATGCCTTTAATGTTGAGTAGTAGAATACCCAACTCAAATAGGCTTAAACAATAAGTGGACAACTATGTAGATGTAAAAATGAAAAAGAGGCCGTAACTACAGAGAGTAGAGACTTTAAAAATCTTAAGAGAAAATGAAATGAAGTACTCAGTTTTCTAGAAAATTAGAAATGAAATTGACAAAGAAATAGCAAATCTGGATGCATCATGAATAATTAATAGATAAAAGTACCCTTGGCAAAAAGAACATCAGATGGTGGGACTGGTATACAAACTGATAATTGAAAGCAAAGGGAGAAATAGACAACTAATTTTGTAGTCTTCTTAACAACACTGAACAAAGAAAATACCAATAAATAATTTTAGATTGATATCACAATGAACATATATGAAAAAAATTTTACGTAAAATATTAGTAAATTAAACTGAGTAATGAATTTAAAATATCTCAGGAATCTAAATATGGTTTAACAAAAAAGTCATGGAGTAATGAAAGAAAACCATATAATTTTCCCTATAAATACAGAAAAAGTATGTAATAAAATTTCATAGCTATTTATGATATGAAATCCTTAGCAAACCATAAATTCAAGAGAACTTCCTTAACCTGTCACAAAAATCCAGGCCAAATATTATACTTGATGGTGAAACTGTAGACATATTTGTATTAAAGTCAGCAAAAACAAGGAGGCCTGTTATTACCTCTTCTGTTCCACATTATACTGATTTTCTCACCAATGCAATAGAACAAAGGAAAAATTTAAGATATAAAAAAGAGTAGGAAGAGGTAAATTACCACTATTTATATATTAAATAGAAAATCCAAGAGGATTATAAACTATTAGAACTTTTAAGATTTTAATAAGATCAATTGATGCAAGATCAATATACAACGATCAGCAGTATCCATGTTTACATGAAACAACAAATTAGAAAATAGACTAGAAGTAGGCTTTATACCCGCAAAACTATAAGTTGACTAGAAGTAAATCTAACAAAAGATATGAAAATCATCTATGAAGAAAATATAAAATGGTACTGGATGATGTGGAAGATAGATAAAGAGGTATACCATTTTCATGGACAGAGAGAATATTAATAAATCTCATGCAGATGTAAATTCCCCTCAAGTTCTTCTATGAATTCAATGAAATCCCAAGTAAAGAACCCACACATTTTTCCCATGACATGCCAGTTGATCCTAAAAATAACATGGAAAAAAGAACGGCCTAGAATAGCCAGGCAATTTTGAAGAAGAAAGTGTGGAAATGTTCCCTAAAGAGTGATCAAGGCTTATTATAAAACTCTCATAATGAAGACAATGTGGCTTTGGTAGGGATGACACTACAGAGCTGTAAACAGACCCCCATGAACGCATGGAAGCATTGTCTGTGGAAGAGATGGCATCACCAGTCGCTGGGGAAAGGGTATTCTGTTTATGGAATGTGACAGGCCAGTTGGTTATCTGTACCAACAGAACTTGGATTTCGACCTTAAAAAATACACAAAAATAATTCCAAGTGAATTAGAGATCTAAACATGAAAAGTAAAACATTGAGGAAAAAATGAAGAAAAACATTTTAACACAGGTACAGAAAAGAATTTCTTAAATAAAATACAGTTAGCAGAAACTATAAAAAGTTTGATAAATCTTAAAAATATGTTAAAGTAAAATATTATTGTTATGGACGATGATACCATGAATATAATGAATATTTTATTTATATCGGGAAATAGAAATGTGATGATATTTGTATGCATACAACCTTCAAAACATTAGTATGTAAATCATATAAAGAACTTATTAACAAATGCAAGACAAAAACTCTATAGAAAAGTAGGCAAGAAAATATTGTGGCAGAGATGGTGAACTTTCTTCTAATATCCTTCTCCTGTTATTCCATGTGATTATAGAACACCTGGAGTTTTTGCTTACAAATGGCTGCCCTGCCAAATCCTGCATTTTCCAGCTTCCTTGTAGCTAGATGTGTCCACGCGACTACACCTGGGCCAATTAGATGTTAGTGGAAGTAATGTGGGCATTTCCTAGTCAGGTATTTTGAAAAAGGCATTATTTGCATTGTACTTGGACTCTTCCCACCCCCCCTTCTTGTAGGCTGCAGTGGAGACCTTTTTTTTTTTTTTTTTTTTTTGCCATTAAAGCAAGTTTATTGAATTTGTATAACATACATTTTGAATTGTATAATAATGTTAGAAGGTTAGAAGCATGCATAATTTCTTTTTGTTTATTTTATTATTTTATTTTTATTTCCATAGGTTTTTGGGGAAACAGGTGGTGTTTGGTTATATGAGTAAGTTCTTCAGTGGTTATCTGTGAGATTTTCGTGCACCCATCACCTGAGCAGTATACACTGTACCCAATTTGTAGTCTCTTATCCCTCACCCCCTTCCCACCCTTTCCCCCAAGTCCCCAAAGTCCACTGTGTCATTCAGACTTTATTGAAGGCTAGGAGTCATCTGGTGAACTGAGAACGTACCCTAGGGATGGGATGGTAACAAGGTGGAAGGAATTTGGATCCTGGGTTACTTGCTGCAGCAGAGCTGCCTACCTACCCCAGTTGTCCCACTCACCTCTGCACTGTTATGCAAGTGAACAAGGAGCTTCTGCACTGTTTGAGTCCCTGGAATTGAAGGTCTTTGTTATACCAATTTTACTTATAGCCCTACTAACACAGGCAGGACAAAGAAATTCACAGAAATGAAACTTGAATGGCAAATAAAATGCTCAACTTCAAGAGTAATAAGGAAAATGCAAAGGGAAATGGAAATGAGATGATGTTTTGTTCTCATCAGCTTGGCAAAAAAAAAAAGTCCCACAATACTGAGTTTAATTAATATTATGGGCTTGTTCATAGAAATGCTGCAGTTTTCAGTAGAAGCAATAATGAAACAAAACAAAAAAATCAGAAACCATGTAAAGGTCTGCTTGTATATTATTATTTAAATAAAGAAAGCTAAGGTTACAGGTACTGCAGGTGGGCTGTAGGTTGTTGTACCACTTTGGAGAGCAATTTGGCAATATCTTCATAGACGGATGATAGATAGATAGTAGATAGATAGATAGATAGATAGATAGATAGATAGATAGATAGATAGATGAATAATACGGGTTGAATTGTGCTTCTCCCCAAAATTCTTATGTTGAAGTTCTAACCCCTAATACCTCAGAATGTGACCTTACTTGGAAAAAGGCTCATGGCAGATGTCATAAGTCAAAATGAGGTGCTTAGATTGGGCTCCAATCCAATAAAATAAAAATTTGGACACAGGGACAGACTTGCATAATGGGAAGATGATATGAGAAGACACAGGGAGAAGACAGCCCCCTATAATGCAAGGAGAAAGGCCTGGAACAGATGCTTCCCTGACCAATGTCAGAATGAACCAACCCTGCTAACACTTTGATTTTGTACTACCAGCCTCCAGAACAATGAGACAACGAATACCTGTTGTTTAAACCACCCAGTTTGTTGTACTTTGTTATGGCAGCCCTAGAAAACAAATTCACCTTGACTCAGCAATGCTCCTTGTAGGTCTATTCCTGAAGAAACTCTTGCAGGACAGCACCAGAAGTTATGTATGTTCAGTGAAATATTGTCATAATGAAATAGTGAGCGTTCGTCCATATTTTTCAATAAGAAGATGAACAAATAAAGTATATTAACACAATGGAAAATGATGAACATGGCAGAAAAATGATGAACTGCTAGCATCTCAAATCAGTAAGGATTTTAAAAAGTAAAATTAAAAAATCTTTCACATTGTATACGTATATCTCAGCCTCCCAAGTCACTGGGACCACAGGCGCGCACCACCATGCCCAGCTAATTTTTAAATTTTTTGTAGAGACAGGGTCCTATATTGTCCAGGTTGATTTTGAACTCCTAGGCTCAAGTGATCCTCACACCTCAGCCTTCCTAAGTGTTGAGATTACAGGCATGAACCATTGCACCTGGCCTGTGATTTAATTGTATTAGGTGATTTTCTGCCCATGTATATAGAGATGGGGTCTCACTCTGTCACCCAGGCTGAAGTGCAGTGGCATGATCCCAGCTCACTGTAACCTCTACCTCCCAGGGTCAGGCGATCCTGCCACCCGTGCCTCCCGAGTAGCTGGGACCACAAGCTTGTACTACCACATCTCGCTAACTTTTTTTGTATTTTTGATGAAGACAGGGTTTCATTATGTTGCCCAGGGTGGCGAAAGTATTTTTAAACAAAATTTAAAAACATTTAAAAACAAAATTAAGACATATGTGGCTGAGAAAAAATATTTGCAAAATATGATAAGAAAGGGGTTTTTATTAGTTTTTCTATTAATATAAAAAGCCCTTATAAAACAATAAGAAAAAGATGGCCGGGCACGGTGGCTCACACCTGTAATCTCAGCACTTTGGGAGGCCGAGGCGGGCAGATCACCTGAGGTCGGGAGTTTGAGACCAACCTGACCAACATGGAGAAACCCCATCTCTACTAAAAATACAAAATGAGCCTGTTGTAGTGGCCCATGCCTGTAATCCCAGCTACTCGGGAAGATGAGGCAGGGAGGCAGAGGTTGTGGTGAGCTGAGACTGTGCCATTGCACTCCAGCCTGGGCAAGAAGATCAAAACTCCATCTCAAAAAAAAAAAAAAAAAAAAGGAAAGAAAAAGATAACTACAAAAGGAACAAGACAAAATACACTTTTGAAGAAATGCGAATAACTGATAAACATGGGGAAGAATATTCATTGTCACTAGGAAAGAAAAGTGAACTGAGATTATGCACATCCAAAAACATTTTTTTAAATCTTGATTTCGCAAAGATTAGACATTAATCAGTACTGGTGGAGATGTAGAAGTATAAATTCACTCAGCTTATTTTAATGACAATTTGTCTGTATTGAAAACCTTTACAGTGTACAAATCTTTTGGTCCTGCAATATGAATATATCTTTAAAATAATTGGAAAATAAAGATGCACACCAAGCATGTTCATAATCACTGTGGATTTTTTTTTTTTTTTTTTTTTTTTTTTTTTTTTGAGACGAAGTCTTGTTCTGTCCCCCAGGCTGGAGTGCAGTGGCACAGTCTCGGCTCACTGCAACCTCTGCCTCCCAGGTTCAAGCAATTCTCTGCCTCAGCCTCCCGAGTTGCAGGAATTACAGTCACCCGCCATCAGGCCTGGCTAATTTTTGTATTTTTAGTAGAGACGAGGTTTCGCCATCTTGGCCAGGCTGCTCCTGAACTCCTGACATGGTGATCCATCCACTTCTGCCTCCCAAAGTGCTGGAATTACAAGCATGAGTCACTGCGCCCAGCCCACTGTGCAATTTTTAATGGCAAACACATCAGAAACAAAGGTGTCAGTATATTTTTATCCAAAGAGGTACTGGTGCATCCTAAAATGGGAAACTATTCAGTACTGATATTTATTGACATCAGTAAGTTTATTTGTACTTTTTAAAAGAAAGCATACAAGGCAATAATCAATCTATTGTAAGTTTGTGTATTCATGGTGGTGCCTTTGTTTGCGTGGGTATAGGATTGCAGGATGAGGAATTTTAGGGTGTCAACCATGATGACTCAGCTCCTATCAACCACAACAACCTTTCCTCCACTGGGAAGGGGTTACCTATCTCTCCAAGTCAATGAAATGGGTGGGCTGCACCTCAATCAACTGTGCAGGGAGAATGATTCCCTTGGTTTGGCACAGAGGAGCTCACTTACCTAGTAGACATGCTTTGCATGGAGAAAGAGGTAGACTTAACCAATTTAGTTGGGGCTAAAATGCTGATTTTTAGTTTTTTCAATAGATTTGAAATATTTTATAATTGCTAAACTTTTAAAGAAGTTATAACAGAAAACTTAAATTTGAAATAGCAACCAGAGACTTCAAAAACCAAGAGATAACCTTTATAAGAAATGTGTAAGAACTCTATGAAGAAAACCAGAACACTTACTGAAGAGCTTAAAAGAGGATAGTTAAAATGAAATCTTATGCTAAAGCCCAATATATAGAATAGATGCTAATATTTGCTGTGCTAACGGATAACAGACTCCATTTATCAAGCACTTACTTATGCCAGACATCCAGCAAAGTACTTCACGCACGTTGTCTCATTTAATCTTCCAATAACCCAGCAAAGCAGGGATTACCATCATTCCTGCTTTGCATATGAGAACACCATGGAAGGCTGAGAACTCTGTTCAGAAGCAGAGCATTAGGAAGCCATGGAGTCAGATTTTAACACAGGAATGCCTGGCCCCAGAACCAAGGATCTTTGCTGTGCTACAAAACCAGTGAGGTGAGGTCCTGGAGATACAGCCGAATATAAACTTCACTAGTTCAATGTTTCTTACATTCTGTTCTACCTACTGTTCTGCTTTCATCTAATTTTAAAGATCCATTCTGTGTCTTTGGAGTTAAGAAACATAGGGGTGGCAGCAACAAGGTGAGATGACCCCAAGAGGGAAGATACGTCTGGGGCAAAAAAAGTGAGGGTGCTCCATGCTTGACCAGGAAAATCTGCTACTGGAGAAAATCCTTGAAGGCTCTGTAATTTGTTAGTTTGATTTTCGGGTTTTGTGGGATTTTTTTGGTGGGGAAGGACAGGATCTTGCTCTGCTGCCCACGCTGGAGTGCAGTGGGGCCATCATGGCTCACTGCAACCTTTGCTTCCTAGGCTCAAGAGATCCTCCTGCTTCAGATTCCTGAGTAGCTGGGACCACAGGCTCACACCACTATGCCCAGCTAATTTTCAAATTTATTATCCAGACAGGGTCTCACTATGTTGTCCAGGCTGGTTTCAAACTCCTGGGCTCAAGTGATCCTCCCACCTCAGCCTTTCTAAGTGCTAGGATTACAGGCATGAACCATTGCGCCTAGCCTGTGATTTAGTTTTGGTAGACAGGTGATATTCTGCCCCAAACAAGGGGGGTAAGAAATTCTAGACTCCAACACACTGAGGTTCAAATCTCAGCTCTCCCACTTAGTAGGTGTATGAACTTAGGAAAGTTATTCAGCCTCCCTGGACCTCAGTTTCTTTATCCAAAAAAACGTTGTCAAGGTTACATGAGGCAATGCATAAATAGTGCATAAAAGAATTTAGCAGGTAATAAGCCTGAGTTATAAGTTATGTATCATCATCATTGTCATGGTCATTGATTTTTTTTTTAACATGGGGTCTTGCTCTGTTTCCCAGGCTGGAGTGCAGTGGCACAAACTTGGTTCACCACAACCTCCACCTCCTGGGGTTCAAGCAATTCTCCTGCCTTAGCCTCCCAAGTAGCTGAGATTACAGGCATGTGCCACCACGCACAGCTAATTTTGTACTTTTAGCAGAGATGGGTTTTCACCATGTTGGTCAGGCTGGTTTTGAATCCCTTTTGAGTCCACCCACCTCAGCCCCTCAAAGTGCTGTGTGTCATGGTCACTGTCACCATCATACTTTAGTGCCTAGACACCACCCCCAGCACCTCAAGGCTTCAGTCTGCCTGCAGTTCTGGTCCAGCTGGTCAAGGTCCCCTCAGCGGGGGGCTAAGTGTGTTTCTCATTCCCTAAGGCTCACGAGGGACCAAGGTCCTGGGAAATGCCCACTGCATCAGGTCCATGCACAGATCTCACAACTGAGAGTTGTTTGTGGAAGGCGGAATGAGAGACTGATGACTCAAGATAAGATAGGCAATCAGCTCCGACTCGCCACTGCAGACTTCTGGTCTACTTGTAAAATGAGTCTTGTCATTTATTTGACAGTCCCCAGGATTTCACAGAGTGGGAGGGACAAATAAAGCCAAACCTCAGCAGAGTGTTCCCAGTAGCCTCAAGTGTGGAGTTTGCTGTTGTTGGGGCCCCAGGACTTGGTCGAGCCTCTCGATATCCTGGCTGTCTCCAGGCTCTCTCCATTCATTCCAGCCAGTGTTTGTTGAATATGCCTTCTGGAAGGGATGGCATCAGGGCAGATTTCCTCTTTAGTGACCAGCAAAGTATTTCTATTTCAAATAAATTCAAACTGGTTCCAGAAATTTACATCAGAGCAGAAATGTGCAATTTGTACCCCTCTGACCACCTGCTGCCCTTTTGTCTTCTGTTCACTAAGTGGTCAGGATCACAGGCTTTGCCAGGAAAGATCTGGGTTCAGGTCACTCACACACTGTGTCACCCCAGTCTTCCCCTCATTCTGCTAACAGTTTCACAGGATTCTGATTGTGACGGATCAATCAGATGGTGCATGTAAAACATCCAGGACTGTGTGTGCCTCATTAAACTCATCCTAAGGAAAAGATCTGGCAAGGCAGAAGACCCTAGAGTCATTTTATCTGCTTTACTTAATGTGTTCTCATGCCTCAGGTAGCCATAGAATCCTTTGATACCATAGTCATGAGGAGAGGAAGGCCCAGTCCAGTTATGGTGCCTGGCAGCCACGCCGGTGTAGGGCCAAGGCCTCTGCTCGGCCGGGCAGCTGGCTTCTCAGTTGATGTCTTCCCCGCCCACTTCATGCCTTGGGTTTGTCTTCTGTCAGTATCCTCAGCACCCAGAACAGAGTCGGGCACAAACCTGCATCTCAATTTAAATCTTCTGAATGAGTGATTGATCGAAAGAATGAATGACAGAAAACAGAGAACCAGTGGAGGGAAAAAAATTATAACCCCACAGTCAACTGTAACTGCTGCTTACTCTTCAGGATCTCCATCCACAACACCTTCTCTCCTTTTTGTAGCTTTCCTGGCTCCCCAACCAGGCCTCCCTCCATACTCACAATTTGCCCATCACATCCCTTTGTTATCCCCCACTCCATCTCCCACCCTTCCATGATAGCATGGATTTTTCTTTATCTCTTTTCTCTTAGAAAGCCTACAAAGAGAAGGGAAGGGGAATGGAGCCCACTGGTCATGGGTAACTACACCGGGTAAATGTGGTGCCCTCACATCACCGAGCCTGGGTCATGGCAATGGAAGACCCTCCTTAATGCCAAAGGAAGAGAGGAGCTGAGTGGCATAGGAGGGCGCACGTCTGATGTGAGCCTGGAGGTGAAGGGTAGAGCCTACTCACAAGAGCATTTAGGAAAGTTAAAATTAAAAAAAAAAAAAAGTCATACAGAAAAAGGATATTATTGTAGAGTCCACTGTGACTACCCAATGAGGAAGGGGGCATGAATGGCATTTCTGCAACATAAACCAGGGCTTCTCAAACTGCAATGTGCACAGGAATCACCTGGGGTTCTTGTTTCAATTTGCATTCTGTTTTGGTGGATCTGGGAAAGGGCCTAAGATGTTGCATTTTCTAATAAGTTCCCAGGGGATGCTGATGCTTCTGGTTGGGAAACTCACTTTGGGTAGCAAAGGTTTAGTGGAGAAAGCACCAAAAAAGCTTCTGCTCATCTTCTATCTCATCTTTTAAAAGATGTGAACGGGTCATCCTGACAATAATGGAAGGACTCTGAACATCCCAGGGTCCAAAGGGGTCCTCTGGTCCGATATGCCCTCCTCTCACCTTCCACCCTCTGCCTGGACTCTCCCAGGCACAGGGCAGCCTCCTCCAGGAAGCCCAAACTGAAGGGGGTTGGAAATCCAAAGACCTCAATTTCAAACCTCACTTGCTCCCCAGAGCTGCATCAACTCCCACAGCATAAATGGGGGCAGCTTCCCTCCAAAGAACGCTTAAGCCACATCAAATTAAATTTCACTGGCTATTATGCCTTCTAAACAAGGGATGCAAGAGTGTGCCTGCAGGTGTTTCTGCCTCTTTCTTCCCACCCCACCCCCCAGCACATAAACACTAGACATTGAGCACCTGAGAAAACTGTGGGTTCTTTATTTATTTATTCCCAAGGCTTTTGACATAGATGTTTGGTAAATGTTTGTTGAATTAGCTAACAAAAAGTTTGACTTTTTTTGGCACCTTTGACAAATTGAATTAGATTCTTTTAAGGCAGCCAAATTTCTTTTGTATGACAGCACAGGTTTTGAGAGCTTGAATGGAGTTACTTAAGGTAACTGGCAGGGAGGCAGGAAGAAGAAAAGAACCAAAACTGGTTGTGTAGCAAACTGTAATACTAATTGCTCATAGTATGAGGAGAAGAGAATTGGCTTATCCCATATGATACACACACACACACACACACACACACACACACACACACACACACAATGGTAGGTATCTTAGATCTTGCCTAGACCTGAGATGACAAACACCTGGCATGAAGAAAGACCCATCTCTCTCCATTCCCATGCCCATGGCAGACATTACTAATCAATCACAGTAATTTCCCAGCTAAATAGGGATATAATCTCAAAATCCTCAGTTTTGAATCCAACATTGGTTATTTCTTCACCTGCCCACTGCTGAACTCCTATATTTCTGAGCATAATTTGTCTGAGTATATTCTTGCCAGGTTATCACCTGCTTGTAGTTGTCTTGTAAAACTGCATACCTATGTTTTCTTTGCTGCCCATAAATCATAGCTCAGCTAGAATTGCCTTACGTTAAGGGAAAAAGAGGCAGCACACACAAGTGTGAGATGAATAGTACACTCCATTTTACAGGGTATTATGAGAGCAGGAATTGCATCTTATTCATTCATTCATTTATTGACCAGATTTTTATATGAAACAGGCACTGGTTTGGCCTGTGTTTAATTCTATATCATAAGCCCCTAATATATGTATTTGTGCTTGTATGAATAATGGAGATGGATGGATGGCTGGGAAAATATTTGATTAGTCACCTCTTATGGGGTGATACCTAATAGTCCTGAACCAGGACAGCCCTCCCCTTTAGCCTCTTTCTCTGCCACAAGCATGTCATTTTCTGTCCCTCTTTTTCCCCGTATTTATACTGAGCACACTGTACATACAGCTTTACCTGCATGGAGTTGTCCAGAGGAAAACACATTCATTTTGTCTGAAGGTTCTTCTAGGAATGTCTTAATCTGTTCCTTCTATCCTCCCACCCAATCAATCACAACGATTATTTCTGTCAATGGAACTCATCTTTACGGAGAGTGTTATTGTGGCCAGTAAGGTTCTGTCATCTATTTAAGTAAAATTCTGTCTTAAACCTTTTACATAAACTGTCTTGTTTAATCCCAAGCACAGGGAGGCCAAGCAGTTTTTCTAAGTCCATTTTACAGTTGAAGAAATAGAGGCTCAGAACACCATGTGATTTCCTGAGATCACACAATTAATAAGTTGCAGAGCTGAGATATAAGCCCAGTCCCCTTGACTCCCGAGTCTATGCTCTTGCAAAGAGGACTGTCGTTGGTTGGAGTCTCAAAAATGAGTTATTGGTAAGGTTGTACCAAGAAGTCAGATGTTTCTGCAGTTTGTAATCATCTGCTTGCAGAAAGAGTCATTTTCTTCAAAGATATTGAGAAAGATGGTCACGTGGCTCTTCCTGATGATGCCAGGAATGCAAGGTTCCTTGGCCCTCACAGTCCCCATTGTCCAACTCTCTCTTGGATGTGGCTAAGCCTTCCAGAGGGGAAGGGCTAGGCCAGAGTTGACAGGGTGCCCTGCCTCTTCCATAAAGAGGCAAGGGATTCCTTCCTTTCAGGCTTCACCCAATTAAGGATTTCTGAAGAGAGAGCAGGAGCAGCATTCGGGTGACATCCTTCTCCTGGCCTGCCTGCCCCATCCCTGCCTCCAGCGCCAGAGGCAGCAGCTGCAGTGCTCCAGTCCAGCTGCCCCTGTGGACAAGTCTGGGAATGACCCAGGCACTGCATGTTAGCTCCTGGGCCTGGTACGGTCCCCATTGCCTTGTCCAGGCCACGGCCACCCGGGCTCCCCTGCTGAATTTGCTGTGTCTAGGAAAGCCCCACTTTGTGTAATGGTTTAATTATCATGTCAATGTGGATTCATTAGCATGGCAGCTGTCATTGCAAATGGGGGAGCCAGGGGGCTCCTAGAGCCCCTGGGGTCAGGCTAATTGACGTAGTGAGCAGAATACTGTATTTACTCAACAATGGTTTGGGTTTCTCTTCTGACCTGGGAAAGGGAGTGCTTGCTGGAATCAATAGCAGCTGAGTTTTCATTAGCAGCCCTGGGACAACATCCCTGGGCTTAATCCCTCCAGACCCACCCAGTCTTGGGCATCCCATTAGAAGGAGAGGCTATAACTTCTACCTCTGCCAGAGACAGATATGATGTGGGGGACCCAAGTAGGGGAAAATACGTTCTTCACTCAATAGGAAGTGTACAACTAGGTTACAGTTCTCCTAATTTCCACAAGGGCCAGATTCTTTGAGTCACTCTTTCCACTGTGACCCTCCCAGCTAGTTCAAGGTATAGAACAACGTGGTGTTAATAAATATTTGTTGAATGAGTAATAACTCACTATTTTTTATTGAACACTGTGCCAGACACTGCTCCATATCACAACTGTATCAACTCATTTAATTGTCACAACCTTCTGAGAGGTATTGTTCTGGTTATCTACTGTGTACAACTAACCACTCTTACTGTCTGAAAACAACTTATTGTTATTTTGTCTCATTATTCCAAGGGTTAGGAATTTGGATGAGGCTTATCTCTGCTCCATTATGTCTGAGTCCTCAGGATGACTTGAAGGACTGGAGGTTGGTATAGCTGGAGGCTGCCTGGGCCTCTCTCTCTCTCTCCCTAAACACACAGCTTCTTCAAATGGCTAGCTTGGACTTCCTCACGCATGCTGGCCTCAGGATACTTGTATCTCTTCTGTGACAATTCAGGACTCCATGAGACCAAGGTGAAGCTGACAATTCTTTTAAAGACTAGGCCTGGAATCAACACAATCACTAGCCAGCTCAGATTTAAGGAGAGTGGGAAAAGATGACACCTCTTGAATGGAGAGATATCAAAGAATTTGAGGCCATTTCTAATTCTCCATAAATACTACCAGCATTTCCAAATACAGACAAGGAAACCAAGGCCCAGGGAGAGAGTAACTAACTTGTCCAAGGTCATCCAGCTAAGTGGTACCAGGATTTGGTTCCCGGCAGTCTGTCTCTTGAGCCCTTAATTGCCACAGACTCCTCTCCTTAGGCTTTGGCTCCTATAAAGTGAAGGGGTTGGGCCATATTCTCTCAAAAGTCCCTTTTAAGTGTCCAGAGATTCCTCAGAAAAGTCAAATCTAGAGGAAGGCAGTTTGTAAGAACCACAGTCAATGGTAAGGGGGCGTCAGAACCTTTAGAATACATTCAGGGGCAGTGAACACACGGCCAGGGGCTGCTCCCCAGCCTCTGTCAGGCCTTTAGTTACAACTTTGAAACTTCTCCAGAGTGGGACTCTACCCATGGACTTTTGCACCATCTGATTAAGAGAAGGAACCAGCACTAAAGGGAACCTTTCTGCAAAGGAGAAGCTGTCTTGACAGCTTTAGGCTGCCAAAAATCCCAAGTGGATCAGGCCCCTGGGGAATGAAGTTGTGGGGGCGGTAGTTGTATGGATGGGACTAGGACAAGAATTGAAACACAGTCTGACTCACACAGCACGAAGTGCCTATGTGACCTCAGGCAAGCCATTTAACCTCCTTGAGGCCTAATTTCTTCACCCGCAAATAAAAGAATTTGACTAAATATAGGAGGAAAACTGGGCTTCATCATTGGTGCCAACTTTAACTGATTGCAAGTGGCTTCCCAGAGGCCTGTGCACAGGGTCTTCAGACTGTGCTGAAACTATGCAATGTGATAGGAAGCTCCCCGGAGATGGAGTTAGGGAGAGGCACCTGGGTTCAAATCCCAAATCCTCTACTCACTAATTTTGTGATCTTTGAAACTCCACTTATAACCTTTTCATCTGCAATGTAAAAATCATAAGGCTTTTCTTCATAGAATTGATGGGTGATAAATGAGATGGCATGAACAAGCCTGTCAATCCAGAGCCAGGCACTCAGTAAAGATCAACAACGTTCATTAAATCTGAAACCTACATTCCACTGGGATACACAATGCCAGGTAGAAAGGCCTTTAGGTATGTAACTAATTCCTGCTGAAGGTAGCAGAGTCCATGTTTTAATAGTCTGTGCCATTTTAGAGAAACTTTAAGGTTGTAGTGAATGCTATTGGCATGATAGAATATGGAAAACATAAAATAAATACACTTTTCTCATCTGAAAAGATGAGAATAATACCTGCCCACAAGAAGATGCATAAAAGTGGACATTCAATGAGGTAAAATTAGTAAAACACATAGCATATAGTGAGGACTTGGTCATTAAGGGCCTTTGTGGCGGGCAGCTGCAGTCACATCACCCTTCCCTTACCTTACATCGAAGAATATAAGCTGGAGAAAAAAATCCACGAATAGAATCAACATAGGAAAAACCTTAAGTCTGTCTTTTACTCTTCAGCAGAAATTGCATCTATGAGTAAGTTCTATGAATGTAAATGTGAGGCGTTCTGACCATAAATCTGGCAGTGTCAGGCAAGGAATACCAGAGTCTGATGATGTTGTGGCCTCATATTTGGATGGTGATCTCTCAAATTTAGACCATCAAATATGCAAATGGATGGACATTCTTCACTGCACCACTATGACACTGATTATAATCCAGTATTACATAGTGAGTGCTTACAATGTGCCAGGCACTGTGCAATGCATGCACTCTGGATGTGCATTGATTTCTTTAATCCTCACAGTGAACTGATGGGGCAAGTCCTACTAGGATCACCATTTTCCAGGAGGGCACAGACAGATTTGGAACTGTCCAACATCACACAACTAGTAGGCGGTGGAATTGAGCTTGTCTGGCCCCACAACCTGTGTTCCCAACTGGGTGACAGACTGTCATTTTGACTTTTTTAGGGAAACAACATGGCATAGGAAACCTACCACTCTCAAAAGCCAGGAAGGCCTAGGAAGTGATGGAACCAGGCAGTCCTAGGTTCCAATCCCAGCCCCAGCCCTTCCTATCCTTATGACACTAAGCAAGAGACTGACTAACCTTTGTGAGAATCACTCTCCTCATCAGTAAGGTGGGGATCCCTACTGGAGTAATGCCTGTCTTGTTCCTTTGCCGTGAACGCTGAGTTAGACGATGTGCATAATAGGCTTAGAACTGTGCCTTGCACATAGTAGGTGGTTAATTATTGCTCATTTCCTCCTCTTTAAAACAGGATTTCATGGAATTTTCAGCCTTACTGAGATACTTACGATAGGTCTGGGAACTAAAGAAACCTCAGAAATCCAAATAAGTAGAGACATGTCTTCCACATGAACCTCTGTTAAATATTTTGTTATATGGATATACTTTCGTTATATGGCTATAAATACTTTCTTATTTGCATGTATGTTAGACGCAGTTTTTTGGTACATTTTTCAAAAATAAAAATACAATTTTTGATCACAAAAAGCCCCTCTCTGCTTGGGGTTTAGTGTTGACATGAAAAATAAAGCTATGATGATTCAAGAATTTAAAAGTTAAGATTTATACAAACAGACCAGTAATGCCCACAGATTAAAACCCAGTATTTCTTTTCCTTGTATTTTGTAGGTTCATCACCTACTCTCCCCTAACTGCTTTTTCTTTTCATTAGACAAAACTTCCTGCAAATTTTTTCTAACTTTGAGTGATTTGCTGACTCTCACTAGATACACTGTCCCTTTCCCTCCACCTCTGACACCCATTTTGCATGGTAACCAATGCAGTCTCCCCACCCCATCCCCCTACCTTCCACTGGGAATGATCTCTTTATCAATAATCCGACCCTGGAAGCCCAATGGGTGACTTTTTAGTGCCCCCGACACCAATGCAGATGGGGGTTTTGGATCCCCAGTGTAATCCCAGCCTGAAATGTTACCAGGAGCCCCACGGCTCTTCAATTACATCTCTTGGCCTGTCAAGACCACAGCATCTCAAATTCAGTTAGCTAGTCTTTGGGTATCAGCCAAGGCCCAGCCTCTGCTCCTAATGACAGCCAGCTGAGGGGACACTGAGAGGGGCTAAATTCAATTTGCAGCCCTTCTAATGAGATTAGGGGAGCAGGGTTTTTTATTTTCTCCAAAGTTTGCCATGGGCAGGATGAATGATGGCCCAGGGATGAGCTGTCAACGTCAACAAAGGGTCTGAGCTGGGAGAGGGGGATGGGAAGCAAGGATGGGCAAAAGAAGGAGAGATTTTCCAGACAGAGCCAAGGAACCCTGAGTAAGTTGCCTAGTAGGTGACAATGTCTGGTTGGCAGAGTATCACTCTGAGGACAGGATGCAAAGTCAAGAACGAATCTGCAAGAAAGGCAAGCGCCAATCATAAGCAATATCCCCAGTAGAATCTCTCTTTTTTTCAAATGCTTCTGAATTCTTTTCCATCCCTTTTAACTGACTTTTGAAAAGTCATTAAACAAACTACCTTTCTTAAAATAGGCCAACTCACAAGAATTTCTCTAATAAAAGAGCAAGATTTCCACTGCTCTTTAGCCTGGAGCAGCTCAGTCCAGCACATCTCTTGGCCAAGCAGGCCTGTGGATCTCCCACCAGGGTAGCTCCCATGAGCTGGAGTCTGGACCAGCCAGGACCTCCGATGCATGTACTGTGTTGCAGGTGATGGTGAGGAGCTGGAAAGTATTTCACTTGATGTGGAGTAACTTTAGGGTGAGGTGTGATGTGCAGACATTTTTCATGGGTGTTCAAGTTAGCACCTGCCTGTGTTTGGCACCATAACTGGGAGTAAATACTGACTCCTCCCTGAGTAGCTTCAGCTCAGATGCAGAGATAGAGGAAATTGAGTAGACTATTCTTCTGTGTCAATGTGAGTGTGATAGAGGGAAATCTCCTTAGGGAATCAAGAGGGGAAGAGGTCTCTGTGATTGGGAGACACCAAGAAAACTTTGTTTTTAGGAGGTAGCCTTGAACTGCATCTTGGACCAGGGTGGTATCTAGGAAGGCCAAAAGAAGAGACCTAGACATTGGCTTTGTAGCTGAAAGTCTCAGTGCTTCTACTTATAAGCCCAGCTCTACCTTGATCCAGGGTCATTCCTGGTGGAGACTACAATGGTCCTGGACCCCAGGCCTGAATCTTGTCCTCTGAGTACTGATTTGTTCACTGTGCCTTCTTAGAGCTCCTCAGAGATGGTCCATATGCACAGCAGAACTCCTGTCCAGCTTCTGGTCCCACATTTGCATCCTCCATTGGCGTGAAAATCCTGCACTAGAGCTTGGCTGTGGCCCTGACATCTTGAGTTGCCTAGATATCCAAGTTCTTCTCTAGATAGCAGGAGTTGGGGCTCACATACTTTGTCTGTTTTTCCCCCGGTCACTGCCTGAAGCCCTGTTCAGAGTGGACCAATAACCAGGGATCACGACATTGCTGCCCTTCCAGTACTTCCCTGTAATATGGGAATCCACCCAAACCAAGGCTTTTACTCAGCCTCAGAGCAGGTCAACTTAAGTTAAAACCCTTCTGGGCACCTAATAGGTACTCATTAAATATGTATTGGCTGAATTGGGTCCATGGAGGAGGAAATACTTGATTGGGGCTTGAGTGTGGGAGCTTTTAGACAAGTGACTAGGAGTGGGAAGGAATTATCCCTAAAGGGGAAAGGTCAGAGTCAGGGTCTTGTTGTTTATGTTCTGAGAACAACAGTTTCTCTCCTTTCACTCTTGATGGCCAAGTTTAGACCCCCATTGCCCAAGAGTCTCCAGATCAGCTCATCAGGGCCCTTGGTCCCCCAGGAGGCCCTTGATCACTCAGAAGGGCCTGGTGATAGACCCCGTAGTTTGCCTGCTCACGGGAAGATACTGCTGATGTCCACAGATCAAGAGGTTTATTCTGCTGGCACCACAGTCTAACCTTGGCCATCAGTCAGATTAAGTATAGGCGCATGTCATGGCTGGAACTCTCAGAGTGTATTCTCCATACAAAACACAAAAACCCTTCAGGACCTGTGAAGGATCCTGTCGAATTGTTGGGCCTGGACTAAACTGGATTATCAATCCAATCCCCACAGGTCCTTATAGGCCCAACGCTGTAGAAAGAGACAGTGCCAGTCAGGACTGATTTGCTGGTGTGGCTACTTTTGTGTTGTGAATAATTCCTGTACCCTTGTTTCTTATTCCACCAACTTTGATTAAAATTCCTTGTGAAAAGATATTCTGTTCCAGGGAATTTTTGTGCCATGAAGAGATGGAGACACCAGAAATTCAAGCCAAAGGCCTGGAGCCTCATTGGCTCTTCTCCACTCTACCTCGAAGGGCATCTGTTTAGGTCCCAAAAAAAAGGCCTGTCCCTGGAACGTGCTGTCTCAGGGCACTTTATATGAATGCATGAGGCAGCATCCATTGTGGAAAACCACACAGGATCATTCAGTCTCACCAGTTGATTCTCCCTTAATAAACCCCAGCCCATGTCTCTTGTTCACACCTCAAGCAAATTCTGGAGTGGAGACATGATCTGGAGGAAGCCAAAAATGATAAGAATGGCAAGGATACAAAATGACCAGTGATCACTGCATGATGCTTATTAATGAAAGACCAATTCCTCAGGAATCAGTTATAAAGCACATTTTTATCACAAGGAATTTTCATGTCTATTTTCTTACATGAGTTTACACACATATGTGAAGAAGGTGACTGTCTTAGCTTTGCTGTAACATAGAACTGTGCTGTAATAAAATACCAGAAACTGACAGCTTATAAACAGCAGACATTTATTTTTCAGTTCTGGAGGTTGGGAAGTTCAAGATCAGGGCACTAGCAGATTTGGTGTCTGGTGAAGACCCACTTCTGGTTCAAATAAGGCATCTTCTTGCTGTGACTTCACATGGCAGAAGAGACAAGGCAGCTTTTTGGGACCTCTTTTTATAAAGCCACTAGTCCCATTTACGAGGGCTCCACCCTCATGACCTAATCACCTCCCAAAAGCCCCACCTCCTAATATCATCACATTGGTGATTAGGCTTCAACATATGAATTTCAGGGGCATACAACATTCAAATCACAACAGTATCCTAATTCACATGTTAAACATGAGGAAGCAGAGGTACTGCAAACTTGAATGAGTCACCCAAGTTCAGGCGTGGGTGAGCCTAGGATGCAAGGCCAAGTCTGTCTGACACCAGAAACACGGCTTTATGCGCTCTGCTACATTTCATCTTAGTACATTACCTATGTGCATAGGATGGACTGAATCCCTCTTCCTTCTCCTCTGACTTCACCCCTATGCAGAGCTCCAGACCCTTCTACCCATCTAAAATGGTAGAACTCATGGCCCATCAGGAAAGGATCCTCAGGGAATGGCTCCTTGTGGGTCAGCTTCAAAGTGTCAGGGAAGGAACCTCACTCCTGTTTAGGAGCCCCCTAAAAATGTGGAATGTGGTGCAACGAACCCTAGGCTGGTGATACCATTTGGTTGTGTCTCCACCCGAATCTCATCTTAAATTGTAGCTCCCATGATTCCCACATGTTGTGGGAGAGACCCTGTGGGAGATAATTCAATCATGGGGGCGACTTCCTCCATATTTGTCTCATGGTGATGAATACATCTCATGATATCTGATGGTTTTATAAGAGGAAACCCCTTTCACTTGGTTCTCATTCTCTCTTTGCTTGCTGCCATGTAAGAAGTGCCTTTTGCTTTCTGCCATTATTGTGAGATCTCCCCAACCACGTGGAACTGTGAGTCCATTAAACCTCTCTCCTTTATAAATTACCCAGTCTCGGTATATCTTTATCAGCCACATGAAAACGGACTAATACAGTTAGTCTCCACAGCCCCCCTGTTTCCAGCTCCCCTTGTGATCTTGGGCAAGGGACTTTCTCTTTCTACTCCCAATTCCCTGTTGGCTCCTTGCCAGTTCCAGTGCTCCCAGATTCTAATTCTCCAGCTGTCCAAATCTTGTGAATGGACACTCAAATACATTTCTTGTTAGCTACAAATTACAGTTTGCTTTCATTCTCCTCTTCTGTCCCAGTCTTTCCTATTTGTTGCACAGAGTTCAGCAATGCACAGAGTTTTGCCAGTGCACTGGGGCTGCTAAAAACACCCCGAGGGCCCGCCCCTCCCAGGGCGATGCCAGACCAGAGGATGGAGCCCTGGGTCTCTTCACTTTGCGCCACATTATCACAGAAAGGTGGATTAGAAGTTATCTCCGCTCTGCTTTCTCTCAGAGCTCCTTGGCAACACAGCCACCTCGATATAAATATACACCAGAAACGTGCGCAACCTCATACTCCACGGCGAGGCCTCCAGAGGCCCCGGGGCAGATACCGCCAGGGAGCAAGGACATCAGGAGATCCCCAGGACACAAAGGAGTGCCAGCCTCAACGCTTCAAGGTCGAATGTGGCACCCATCAAATAAAACGCCTGTGATCCTGATAATTCTCTGGCACCCCATTCCAAAAGCTGGAGGTCTTTAATCTCTCTGAATAGCCAAATATTTCACAGTTGATGCTTCTTTTGCATTCTTTATAATTAAACAAGGCGCCAAATTTTTAATACCTTTCCTGTGTTTGTCTTTCTCTCCCTGGTGTTGCTAATGTAACACATTCAGGTCGAATCTCTGTTGTTTTTGGTCATTGACTATTTCAAAACCTAAAAGGAAAGAGTGAGATCTTTCAAAGAGTGGAGATTAAAATCAAACACAATGAAGGAGCTACTTCTGAATGTAATAATGTGGAACACTTTGAAGTCGAATTAACTAAAGGATACATAAACCAATCCATTCCTGGCTCCATGTTAACTCCGGCTGTATAAAAGACCTTGAGATATTCAGGAGACCAGTGTAAATCAGTTCTTTTGGTTAGCACAAGCTCAGGGGCCTGCCACTTTCCTCTCGTTAGTGCTGTCTCTGGTAGGGCCATAGATAGAACCAGCTACAAACTTGATTCAGGCGTAAGCAGGAGACCCACACATCGGCATAAATGAGGCTCCAGAAAAGGCCCTCTTGCTTGGAGACACAGGAACCAGACTCTCCAAATGTCTCTCACTTATACAGCAATCCTCTTCAGACTTAGGAGGTTTTGTCAGACATTTTCAAAACTACAGGGAACCTGGAAAGAAAATACAATAAAGAGATCAGAGACCTAAAGTGCCAGACCAAAGAGAAGAACCAGAAAAAGCAAGACGTGTTCATTGTAAATATTTTGAAACTGTATTCTTATCTCAGTTCAGTGCTGTGTACTGTCTTTTCTCTGATAATTGTAAATATTTAATGTGTTATAGCTCCATCTCCTTACTGATACGGGAAACATGAATAAATCCACATGGACAGGACGTGTGTTTTCCACTTGCAGACTGCCGGACAGAGTGAGCATCAGGAGGAGCTGCTGTGGACAGCTGCACAGGCTGTGGCCTGTACAAGAGTGCCTGGTGGAGGGGCCTGGAAAAGATGCCCTATCCACCTGGCGCAGAGAGGGACAGAAGGAGTCACTGTTCATTCTGAGCAAAAAGCCCTTTTGCATATTTAGTTAGAGCTAGCAGCTATGTGTGTGTGCTTTTTGGCGATTTACATTTTACTAGTGTGAGGGGAACTGAGCAGAGCTCATGGAAAAAGTGTTCCTGTTTATTGAAATAAAAATTCCAGAATTTTTTTCAGTCTCCGTATGATTTTCTCTAAAACTAAAGTACAAAAATGTTTATGCAGTTTCCCTTTTTCAATTCCCTCAGCAGCCGAGGTCCTCTCTTGGGACCTGATTTTCCTTGCAAACTGACCAAGGGAAGCTTCCAGAAGCAACTATCCACTACAAGAGGAAGGTAGGTGTGGCCATGAGGGAAGATGGCGGCTCCAGAGGCCCTGCCTCTGCAGAGACCTCGATGCTGCCTCCTAGCCTGCCTGACACCTGACTTGGTTTGCACCAGCAGATGCCCAGGCCTCCACAGAGTCTTCACTTCTCCAGCCTTCCCATGCCACCATTCTTGATCAGGTTTCATCTCACCTCTGTGGTTTCCTACCTCCTGCAGATGCTTCAGCTCCACCACTGTAGCCAGTGCTGCCTGCTTCCTCCGGTGACAGCAGCAAAGCAGGCAGCAGTGGCCTTGGAGGCTCTGGGTGGACCCATTGTCATGCATTGTCTTCCACGGTTACTCTGGCACCTTTTCTTTACCTGGAAAATATCCCTGAGCTCAAACATTCAACTCACATCTTGGAGCCATGACAAATAAAGGAAGACGGCTTTGGTAACTCAGTAAAGCTTGGGGCTGCAGTCTTGATGAGGAGGGCAAGTTCCGAGTCCAGATGGCTTGAATTCCAACGCAGTTCTGCAGCTTACACACAGCGGGCCCCTGAGCATGGGATCTGCTGGCCTCAGTTTCCTCATTTTTAGTAGTAACAATAGTTCAAGCCTCATAGGGTTGTCCTGAGAATTAAGGATTAACAGTTGTGAAGTTGCTTAGAGTAGTACTTAAAAGACTAAGTGGTCGATTAGCTTAGCTATTATTCGGTTAACTATTCTAATGATTATTATTTCCAAATGGCTTGACAGTCAATGGGTGGTAGAACCCCAGAAACTTTTACTGCTTTCCAAATGGCCTTCCAAATCTGATGCTCAGTTGCCATGTTAGGGAACTCCTAAGGCAGAGTAGGCACGGTAGGCACACATAACACACACATAAAAGTACTAAACACACACAGGTATACACACACGTGCACACACAAACTGATCCATGCCGCCATATGCATACACATGTACATACATGCATAACTTCAGGAACAGTCTGGAGTAGAATCTCCAATCAAGGTTCCATGGGAGATGACAGACTTTACTTGGCTTAGCTATCATCCAACTGATGCCTGGCCTAGATACCAAGATGCCATGGTACAAACTGTGAGATGTGCCAGTGCCGGGTCTCTACTGGGTCTGCAGAAGGCCAGCTCACAGAGGGGCCCTGTGGGTGAATGGTGTTTTCTTCAGAGTCCTAGCTTAGGATACTGCAAAGACCACTGAGAATGCCAGCCTTTACCCTCTCTCCCTCCCCCAGAAGAAGTTTCAGGGGATTCTACAGGCTAATATTAAAGGCCTCAGGCTGGACGGTCCCAGCTGCTGCTATTATATCAACACATGGAGGCAGGTAGTGATGGAGTCCCTGATGGCTGCTCCTCCAGAGAGACTATGTAGCAATGCTAAAGTTCCCTGGCCTGGTACAGAGTGCCTGCCCAATAAAGAGTTGCTGAACAAATGACCAAAAAAACAACAATAAATCCCAGCTCAGTGACTTATTGGCTAATAACCCTGGGTAAGTCCATACCCTTCCTTTACCTTAACTCCCTCTTGCATAAAATGGAGATAATCATAACTACCACAGGTCTGCGTGGGGACTAGATGTTAAACCAGGTCAGAGACTCGATGCACAATGGTAGTTTTCCTCTCAGAAGTGGCAGGGAACCCAGGGAAGTGCAAGCAAGGGACTTTCTCTTTAGGATGAGCATCTGTGGACTTTGCACTTTGCCATGGAGCCAGGAAGAATGGTGCCTGAGCAAAAGTCTGTGATGAGGACACTTCTAGTCAGGAAAAGTCATTCCATCCTTGGCCCGCTGTGGGGAGGGCACAGTGCAATCCTCCCTCTGTGGGAGGCTCAGATGGAACGTGTGCTGCATTTCACAGCTCAGGTCCCCAGCTGGTGAGACAGGGGCAATCTGCCCAGAGCTCACCCTGAGAGGTGGGAATCTCCTTGGGCTTTTGCCATCTTTATCAGTTTTATGGCCTCTTTTTGTTTTGCTTATTGAATTTGTCTTTGAGGAGAAAGGACTAGGTTTGGGAGCAGAGAAAGCAAGAAGCAAATGTGTTTGGACGAAGGTTCCAACAGCAACTGAGCATACCACAGACCCTCACAGCAGAGAGAGAAGCTCTGCTTACGGAATAAAAGACAGTAAAGCCAAACACAGTCCCTTTGGACCTTAATCAAACAGGCTTGTCTGATTAAAATTCTAGGACAGTCTCCCAAAGGTTGATTTTCTAGATGCTCCAAGGTGTTTCCAAATATTTCAATAGCACAAAACGTTGGGATATACTGAGACAGAGTTCAATACATACAAAATTCACTTTGATTCATAATAATAAACACACTCACACATGTTAAGCTGTAGGGTTTATTTGGATGCAGGGTCTGTCAGAAAATCATGAGAGTGTGCTGCAACCCCAGAGAGGTGGAAATCATTACACCAGACAACTATTTTATGTCCCTCTTTGGACCTGAAGGCCATAAATATTCTTCCCACAATTTCCAGCTGTATTTCTCAAATGTGATATAGAGAATTACTCTAGGCTCTTTAACCTGTCTTTTTCTGTGGTTTTGAAGATCGCTTAATAGTTTTCTTGCATCTTATAACATCTTTATTATGTGAGATGGGGGATTCTTTCTCTCTTTACAGTCCTTTCTCTACTCTCAGCCTCAGCCCCTTCCCATACCTAAAGATGTGTGTCTTTCATTCATTTCTTTATTCAATGAATGTTCAGTAAGAGCCTATTAGAAGTCATGCTAGGAAGTGGGGATGTACACTGAACAAGACAGACATGGTTTTAGCTCTTAAGAAGCTCACAGTCTAGTGAGGAGACAGAAAATATGTCAACTTACATGAATGAGAATGTAATTAAAAGGTGATGCTGTGGTGTGCCACCTAGATCCCCACTCAGCACAGGAGAACTCATTCTGCAGCTGCTGAGAGTTCCACCAGAACACAAACTCTGCTGAACCCTCTTGGTGACTGCCTCAGCTGAAGACAGCTGCCTCATCCAGGGTCATGGCCCCTTCCCAGGGCAGTCCACATCCAATGTCATTTCACCCTGTGCCCCACTCTGGATGACTCTGAAGGGCCTAGCTTCTGAGTTCCCACATTCGCAAACCCACCTCGGCTGCACCTTCCTCTTGCCATTTGACTGTTGACCTGGAAAGCAGCCAGAGTTGTGTTCTCAACCAATGTCCCTTCCTCCACCAACTCTTAGAAAGAAGATAGCAGAAAGCAAAGAAAGAGGACTTATGACATTCTGGAAGGTGACAATCTCCAGAAACAGGGAGAGCTGGGGTGATGGTGGCAAGAATCTTGAAGACAATGCATTCATGAGGTTGTGGTTTTTTCATATTCCACTGTTTCAGAGTATTATAGAACCAAATAGGAAAGAATGCCCCCTCAACCAGGCAATAATACATTGGTGAAAACGTGGAAATTACTGGAAACTGGATTTAAAGCTGTGAATATTAATGTACCTTTCAGCCATAGAACTGAGAATAGGAATCGAGTATCACTGGTAAATAAAGCATATAGCCAGGGGCAATCCACATAAGCTATGTGTTGATAACACTAGGCTTAAACTGCATTCACCTTTTTGAAAATGAGTAATGCTTCTGAACAATTTAATGGTACTAGATAATTGGAATTTTAAATGGAATACATACCAAGAACAATAAAAGAAAAATATATATTCTTCATTTAAAAATTTAAAAAAGGAAAATCAAGGAAGTATGAAAATTAGAAACCACAAAAGAATAAAGCAGATTTCAGATTAAAATATATAAATTATAACAACAAATATAAGTAGATTAAATGTATCTGATAAAAGTTTCATACGGCGTGGAAAAATCAATTTCAACCTCAGACACAGACACATAAAAACATTAAAGTAAAAATGTAATCAAAAATATAGCATACAATTACCACAAACAGAAAATGGCAGCCCTGATTTTAATGTGAGGTGTCAAAAATTACCAGTGGATGAGGTACAAAGTCTTTCTCTTCCTGTTTTATCCACTTAGTTTCTTTTCCCTCCACTTTCTGAAGATGGAGATCAGCTTCAAGGACAGAGTTGAGGACAAAAAAGCACTATATTCTACATAGTGGGAATCGTAGGGTTGGAACATGGTAAGATATGACATGTCGCCACATTATATGAGGCAAGAAGAATAAAGGTTGGAAGAAACTGTGGGAAGTATAGGCAATATTATGCAACCTTAAAAAAAAGAAGGAAATTCTTGCAACAACATGGTTGAACCTCGAGGACATTATGCTGAGAAACAAGCCAGTCACAAAAGCACAAACACCCTATGATTCTATTCATATGAAGTATTGAAATCAGTGAGAATCATAGAAACAGAAAGTAGAAAGGTGGTTACCAAGGGGTGGAGGGATTTAGTATTTAGTAGGTCTGGAGGTTCAGTGTTGCAAGATAAAAAGGTTCTAGAGATCTATTGCACAACAATGTGAATGTACTTAACACTACTCAACTGAACACTTAAAAATGTTTCAGAGGCCGGGCGCAGTGGCTCACACCTGTAATCCCAACACTTTGGGAGGCTGAGGAGGGCAGATCACCTGAGGTCGGGAGTTCCAGACCAGCTTGACCAACATGGAGAAACCCCTGTGTCTACTAAAAATACAAAATTAGCTGGGCGTGGTGGCGCATGCCTGTAATCCCAGCTACTCGGGAGGCTGAGGCAGGAGAATCGCTTGAACCCGGAAGGCTTGAACCCGGAAGGCGGAGGTTGCGCTGAGCCTAGATCTTACCATTGCACTCCAGCCTGGGCAACAAGAGCGAAACTCCGTCTCAAAAAAAAAAAAAAAAAAAAAAAAAAAGTTTAAGAGGGTAAATTTTATGTTATTTTTTACCACCATAAAAAAAGAAAGAAGAAGGAGAAGGCAACAAGATCAAAGGAATAGGCCTAATTGACATTTACAGAACGTTTCACCCAACTGCGGCAGAATACACACTCTTTTCTTCCGTACACAGAACGAACATTCTCCAGAATAGACCATAGCTTAGCATAGCTTAGGGCACAAAATAAGTCTCGTTAAATTCAAAAAAGTAGGAATCAGATCAAGTATCTTTTCTGACCACAATGGAATAAACTTAGAAATCATGCCAGTAATTCCTGCACCTTGGGAGGCCAAGGCAGGCGGATCACCTGAGGTCAGGGTTTTGAGACCAGCCTGGCTAACATGGCAAAACCCTGTCTCTACTAAAAATACAAAAATTGGCCAGGTGTGGTGGCAGGTGCCTGTAATCCCAGCTACTCCGGAGGCCGAGGAAGGAGAATTGCTTGAACCTAGAAGGCAGAGGTTGCAGTGAGCCTAGATGGTGCCACTGCACTCCAGCCGGGGCGACAGAATGAGACTCTCCCAAAAAAAAAGTAAAGAAAAAAAAAAAAAGAGAGAAAAAGAAATCAATGACAAGAGGGTACTTGTGTTTGAAAACTACAGAAACACTTGAAAATAAAATTGTCTGTTGGTGCACACATCACCACTTTAGAATGGCTCAGAGCCTCCCAGTTCACCTCATAGTATAAGCTGCAGTAATCCTCTGGGGCATAACCAGAAACTTTGTTCTAGAACTTGGAATTGGAATCTCCCTAGAATCTAAAGATTTTGCAGTTGTTAACCATTTGACACTTTGTGATTTCACAATATCTTCTTACATCTTTATTAAATATATGCGTCCTCAAAGTACTCTAGGATATATGTTAATTTTTTAATTAACATTTTTAATTAAAAAGATAAAAGAAATAGGACAGTGTTGCTAAGAGAGTTCTTTTAAAATAGGAGAATGAATAGGAATTCTAAAAAATAGATTCCAATGTCTCCTTTAAATATCTGAGAGAGAAACAAGCAAAAATTAGAATTGCAAACTTTCTTTTTTTAAATGAAATACCAATTAGGAACTAGACTTTCTCAAAGAACCTCATGGTTTTCCAAAAATTAAAAAAAAAATCTATAGCGACACACTTGGCCACAATGTAGTAAACCAGAAATTAAAAACAACTATTTAAATTAAATCTCAAACTATTTATAAAGGATAAACTTTTTTTCTAAAATTCTTCATTCAAAGAACAAAAAAAAGGGTAATACAAATTATTCAGAAAGTAATGTCTGTAAAAATATACCATATGAAATATGTGGAATTTGGCCAAAGCTACAAGAGAGGAATATTCTTAGCTGAAATTTTTAAATTATTAAACAAACAATTGAAATAAAACAATAGTGAATTCAAATAATTAAGCTATAAAAATTTAAAAATAGAATAAAAGAAAGGAAAATTTAATAAAGATCAAAGCAGAAATTAATAATTTTAAAGTGATAAAGTTGAGAAATAATTCTGAGCTGATTATTTGAAAAAAAACAACAGGTATCTAACAACCTAATTTTTTAAAAAATTAAATAAATAACATTAAACATGGGAAACATTATAATTTTTTTCAAATTTTAAGTATTGATTTGATCATAATACCTCACAACTGGTTAATGATTTGGAAAGATCAATGCTACCTCCTTAGTCATAACAAATTCCAAATCAATTCCAGATAAAATATAAGAATGAAGCATAACTAAATATGTATATTACCTTATGGTAGAAGATAGTCTATAAATCTGGTATCAAAGGCAGCAGCCATAAAGAAAAAAATTGATCAACTGCCTCACATTAAAACTTGTATATAGGGGGAAAAAGCCCTAAAAGCTAAATGACAAATTAAGAAACTATTTCTAATATATGTGATAAAATATTAATGACTAATATATAAAATACATGACTAAAACAATAAATAGAAATAAAATTAATAAAATTAGCATCTCAAAATTCAAATGCAAAAATTTGAAATATTTGGGGCTTTTTAGTCATAACAGATATATCCATTCAAATATAACTATTTCAACTGTTGAACTAGAAAACATTAAAAGAGTAACATCACTTTCTAATATAATCTGTCTGGAGTGTAGTGGGATTATCTATCAAAAAGTCATAATACATATACATAATTCTACCAGAATTACACTTCTAGGAATTATCCTAAGGAAATAGTCTGAGAAACATGTAAATATTTAGTTACAAAGATGCTTGTTCTGGTTTTGTAAAAATGATATCCCCAAATTGGGAACAGAATACCAATTTTTGGCAACAGGAGACTGGAAGACTTAATTATGAATCCTCTATTTGATGGACTACTATATAATCAATAAAACTTATGTGGTACATCTATATTTCTTAACCTTGAAAGATGCCAACAATATGTTCAGTGAAAAGAGCACACTATACTCTAAACAGCAATAAGTCACTTTTGAAAAATATGTATATGTCTACACATGTGTAGACATGTACATATGTCTTTTCTTTCAGACATTTCCCTTACTGATTGGTGAGATTGGAAGCTACTTTTTCTTTTAAGTTTTCCATGCTGAAATATGATGTGTTATTTTTTATAAGCGAGAAGAGAGAAAACATTAAATAAAACCTATTACAACATTTTTAAAAATATAGGCATTGGGCATGGTACAGCTACATACTTCTGTGATTGTATTCTATTACACATATTTTACCTGTATCAATTAACATGTTCCTTTTGTCTCTCTAGCCATAATTCCCTTGAGGACAAGCACTGTTACTGTCTTTGTATGCCTAGTACTTCATCTAGTGTTTTATACATTGTGAGCATCATTAAATGTTGGTATTTTAAGAGGAAAAAAAAAAGAAGGCAGGGAAGGAGGAAAGGGGAGAGAAGAAAGGGGAGAAAGAGTGGAAGGAAGGAAGAGGAAAGGAAGGAAAGGAGGGAGGAAGAAAAGGAGGAAGAGAGGAATAGAGAGAGATGGAGGGATAGAGAAAGAGAAGGAAAGAAGAGAGAAGAAAGAGGAAAAGAGGAAGGGAGAGAGAAAAGAAGCGTAAATAAACAGAAAAGGAAGAAAGGTGAGAGGGGGAAGAAAATTTGGTTAGAGGCATCATTTCTGTACAAATACATTTTTATTTCCTGGAATTGAAACCAAAATCCCAACCACAGCCACGTCTTATGCCCAGTCCACATGTCTGCCATGTTGCTCTGTTTTGAATGCCTGGTAATGCTGTTGGATACAACAGTGTTTTAGGGCTCCAGCCAGTAAGATCCTATCTAAGAAAACATTTTCCCACAAGGTATCCTGCCTTTCGCAGATATTTGCTAACACATCAACAGCTGGAGCACTGCATAACACAGTTTCTCAATCATTAGCAGACATTACCTAATTGATAAGGGTGTCCTTCTAAGCAGCCTGTTCCCAGTTCTGTGTGACACACAATCATTCCCTTTCCCTGTGACATCAACATTCTTGGCTGCGCCATTGGAGGGGAACTCCTTTTCCACCCAAGATAAACTGGAATCTGGGGCTAGAAGCATTCCCCTAGGGTCCCCACAGCCGCATTCTCCCACCAACTCCCACCTCCTCAGTCCCCAGAGTGCTTGATTTCAGGCATGTGGCCACTCCTCAGGCCTTGCTGAGGCTGACGGCAGTGCAGCTGTAGCTCTTCACCAGCTCCCTGTGACAGCGGGAAACAGATTGGAAGCACCAGGCGTTTGGTGTCAATGGACGCGCACACATGAACCGCTGAGGCTGGGATCATCCCTCCCTCTCTCTTTTCCTGTGACTCCCCCTACAAAACTGTGTACATCAACATTGAAATTGGCCATCTGGTCTTTCCTCGCAATAGGCTCCTTGTGATAACATGTTTCAATAACAGTGCTTGGAGATGGCCTGTGAACCCAGGAAAACAAGGACCCTGGCCACCGATGGCCAGCTCAGGCCAAGGTGCAGACGGATGCACAGGAAGAGCCCAGATGGCAGGAAAGAGCCTGAAATGAAGCTCTAGGCAAGCCCAGCTCCTGCCTCATCCAGTGCTCACTGACCCACCCAATGGGTGTTGAGTGTCCTTGGCATGCCCTGCAATACGATTGCAAAGGAAATTTTTGCTACCAAATTGGTCCCTAGCCCCTGAGATTAGAGGAAAGACACATAATCAGTAGGCGAGAGAACACAGGAGTTTGCTGTCTGTGGGCCTTTTTCTTAATAAATGAAAGGTTGATTTATCTTATCTTTGTCTTACAGCATAATGGAGAATTTGGACAAATAGACCCAGCTTCAAACACTGGTTCTGCCGCTGCTGGCTTTATAACTTTGGGCAAATCTGTTTCTCTCAGCTTCTATTTTCTCATGTGGCCCTTGTAAGGATCCAATAAGAAAACCTACATAAAACCCTGGTCTGGAGTAGGTTCTTGGTAAGTGCAAGCTTTCTAAAAAAAAGAAATCAATGTGCATGAAGATGTATAGACATATATGTCTAGATGGTCAGTTTTCCCCCTTCGTTGGCCTTATCTTCCCATTCCACAGAAAAGTGTGTGGTTATTAGCAGAGCTGTCTGAAATCCAAAGCAAAGCAAATGGTGCCCAGTGTCATCTCACCCAGCAATAGGTCTCTCACAGGTGAGGAGCTTGAGGCCTATAGAGGGACAGTGAGGGTACAACTGGATGCTCAGAGTCTTGGCCCCAAGCCTCATCATTTGCTATGTATCCCTGGCTGCACCCCGTGTTGGTGGAGTTGGGTAACTGGGCACGGGCCTGCTCTCAGTTCTTCTCCGTGAGGGGGACGCCACAGTGTCAAACCAGTCCCCATCCAGCCTAGGCTCTAGAGCAGTCAGACTTGGCCTCTTGAGGATTCAAAATAATTTCTCCATATTTCCCTAGTTTCCTGTTCTCATCAAGGTTTGGCCTCCACTGGAGTGCTGAGCCTAAGATTTTTGCTAAAATAGCCCTCTGTGGAAAGACGCTGTGGGTCTGAAAGAAGCCCTCATGCCCTTTGACTTGTGTCTGGGTGGCTGCACACTGGCTGGCTTTGGGTCTTGGCTGGTGAATGGGTTCAACAACCATATCCCATACCTTCACCACCACGGTGCCCGGTCACTGGGTGGGGTCAGGGGCCACCTCCATCACCGTTGGTGGCCAAGGGAGACCATGCTGGTTTCTGATCCCCCACCATCCCCCACCCCCGGTAAAGTGCAGAGGGGACCTGGGCTGCTCTGCCTTGTTTCAGCTTTTCCATCCGATCCTGCAGGGTCTCCCAATCCTGGGAGGCCTTTGGCATTCACCCTTCTCCCTCAGGGGTACCGACTGTTCCCTTCTAGGTAGGAAGGAATGATTATAAGGACCTCTTCCAGTTCCAACCTCATGGGATTCTTGTGGTGCTGATCTCCCGGTCCCTCCTTGTTTTGCAGGACGCTGCCCTAGGCCTCTCTCCAGCCCCAGTTATAAGTGGACCAGAGAGCATGGGGCCCCTCCTCGCATCCTCACTCCCGCCCCACTTAAGAATCTGTATCTCCAGAGACAAGGGCGCTGTGCAGAGCTCCATCTCCAGTCACCTGAGTACATGGGCACAAATGACATGACTTTTCCTTGTCATGAGAATCCATCAGAGACCGGGCTAAGTAAACTTTTATTTCCATATCTCATTCTCTTGAGGAGAACACAGCCATAACTCCACAGAGGATAAACATACACAGTCTAATCTTTCTCCTGGCTGGGACAGTTTGTTGAAATTGGTGAAATGATACAGACCCCGCTGAAATGGCTTGATAAGCGTTGTAAGTCCCGTTTTGTGATTATTAAATAGGGAGGGTAATCCTGCTGCTTCTGGTCATTTTTTTTAGAAAACCCTCCCTCTTACCTGAAGCTAACTTCTTCTCATGTTGCACTGTGGTTTATACATATGCATACCATGTGTCTACCAACGTGTGTGCATACGTGCAAATTGGACTTCTTTACTTTGGGAGAGTGTCTGTGCCTCTAGAGAGAAAGAAAATTCCACCCTCATTTTGTGATTCCCTCACTGGGTTGTTAGTGACATCATGAAAGAGAAATCAAAGTTTGAATGATTCATACTGCACAAGAATTAAGCTGAAGTAAAAATAGCTTATGCATTTTTCAATACACAAAGATTTCTTTTCTTAGAGCAGCCGTCAGCAAACTACAGACTACCGGCCAAATCTGGCCCATAGCCTGTTTTTGTATGACCTGTGTTAGCTATAAATTTACATTCCCATTTTTAAATGGTTGCAAAAATCAAAGGTAGAATATTTCCCGACACAGGAAAATATATGGGATTCAAATTTCAGTGTTCATAAATAAAGTTTTATTGGAACACAGCCTTCCTCATTGATTTAGTCATCATCGGTGACTGTTTTTTATGCTACAAAGGCGGGGTTGAGCCTGTAAGCAAAAAATATCTACTACCTGGACCTTTACAGGAAATGTTTGTTGATTTTCATAAGTCTTTTTTTTTTTTTTTTTTTTACAAATCTATTTTTTCATATACTTTCACAGATGGATGAACTGGAAACCTGAGAGGGAATGGGATTTAAAGAATGTTCTCAACGTGACTGAACCCAAAGAGAAGCAGACATTTACCCCCATGAGGTGCAGATCCCTTCTAATTCCTCTGCCATGCACTGCCCATCAGAAGATATCCCAGCCTCACGGAAGAGCTGTTGAAATGCCCATTAAGAAAAATTGATTCTGAAGTGTGACATCATGTCCTTGAAGATACACGATATCATGACAGGACGTGATATAATGTCCTGTGCAAATAGAAATTGCATTTTCAGAGACCTGGTTGCTTCAGGAGGAAAGATACGGCTGTAAAAATAAAATCATAATTTATGAAACTGATGTTTGTGGTAGGAATGTTCAGCATTGAGGACTCCTCTTTACCATGAACTCCAAATTTTGTGTTAGAGCCTCTGTGACCAGTTGCTTACCTCCTTTGCTCTTTTATTGACAAAACCTCATAAGGACTGAGTTTTTCATGCTTATTTATTTATTTATATATATATTTTTGGCTTCTGCCTTCACACAATAATATTGCTCAGGAAGGTTACTTTCAAATTCAACTTCTTACATACCATTGAAGTAACATCAGGTGAGAATTCTTAGAACTTATTTTTATTAAAAAAAATTCTAATGAAAACACTGTGGGATTATTCATTTCAATGCAGCAGGAAGTTTCAGAGAAAATAATATACATATATTTTCTATGTGCTAGAGTATAGGAGGCCTAAGAAAAGGCAGGGAGTTAAGTAGTTTGCCCATTTCATTTCCTGGGGTGAAATGTAAAAATTCTGTTATGGCTCATAACTGACACTTGCCCCAAACCCGAGTTATGTGCTCTGTTTCCACAGACGTGGTGGCCTCATATTGACACCAAGTGTCTTTTTTCGGCTCAGGATCAGCCTGAAGAAAATGGAGGTATGAAACATGATGACACTCAAAGACACACAGATACCTCCGCTTTGACCGACAGGGTGACGACACCAAGGATGACAGGGTCACCACAGAAAGGTGGAGCTGGGAGCCCCGGGCACTCCCATCTCTGAGAGTCACAGGGAAGTGAGTGGGCGAATGAGGGGTCCGTCTAGCAAGCACTGGGGGCAGTATGCCCTGAGTCCCCTTACCTTGTCTCAGCCACACACTCCAAGAACATCACCTCCTCCTCCCACTATCCAGGACATCTCATGTCTAAATAGTACATATTCATATTCAGGAGTCAAAACGATGGCCGGGCAAGGTGGCTCAACCTGTAATCTGAGCACCTTGGGAGGCTGAGGCAGGCAGATCACCTAAGGTCAGGAGTTCGAGACCACCCCAGCCAACGTGGTGAAACTCTGTCTCTACTAAAAATACAAAAATTAGCTGGGCATGGCAGCAGGCACCTTTAATCCTAGCTATTCAGGAGGCTGAGTCAGGAGAATAGCTTCAACCAGGGAGGCGGAGGTTGCAGTGAGGCGAGATGGCGCCATTACAGTCCAGCCTAGGTGACAAGAGTGAAACTCTGTCTCAAAAAAAAAAAAAAAAAAAAAAAAAAAAAAGAAGAAGAAAGAGAATGAAAAGGAGATTCTGCTACTTATTGAGTGCCTTTTCTGTGTCAGTCATGGCATGGGCGATTCCCCGGGACTTTATCTTATTTAATTCTACCACGTCCCAGAGGGATGGTCATTGTTACCCATGTTTTTTAGATGAGGAAACTGGGGCCCAGGAAAGTTAATTATTTTGCCCCAAACTGCACAGCTGGAAATCCTAGGAATAGAAGTCTATTCAGGTTGACTGCTCTTTCTCCACACCCCTCACTGTTTCTCTAATAAAATGAATCAGACTGAGACTGCATTGGGGTGATTTAGGGTTCACATAAGAAGGAATTCCCCAAGAGCCAGTGCACATTGGAAAATAAGGAGGGGCCTTGTGGGGTGACTTTAGGCAGATCTCAGGTGACCTATCCCACTTGTCTGTGGTGGATGGCAACTGTGGATTTTGACAATACTTTCTAGAAGTTAATATTTTCAAATCTATAAAGTTCTAAACCCATTGGCCAAGTTATGACTGAATTAAGAATTTCTAGGCTTCTCAATCTCATTGGCTATCACACCCAAGAAACTTAATGTGCCAAGAAGTTGAGTGGGCCATCACAGTGGACCCCACTTGCCTGGACCTGGAGGCTCAGCAAGATAACTCAGACAGAGGCTGAGCCGCTGAACCCTGCTGACTACTACACTTCACACTTTTGCTTTCTCTCCTCTCTGATGTTAATGGCTCATCTCCCCCAAGGTTCTCTTTTCACCTTTTAACCATGTGTCTGTCACCTCGGCTTGTTAATGGCTTTCCGGCATCCTGAGGCACAGCACAGCGCACTGCCACTCCACAGAGACTCCTGCCAGCCTTTCTCCTTGGTTAGGGGTTGCTTACAACTTGTAAATCAACACATTAGTCACAGTTAAATGTTTCCTGAAGAACTTTCCAAACAACCTGGGAGTGTGGGTTAGAACTGGGGACAGTGACAGGTGCTTTCAGGACACAAACCACCTTGTGAGCCAATCCATGGCAACATCTGAGGATGACACCCTGCAAGGCAAGGCCGCTCAGCACCTAGAGCGCCTGAAGAGGACACTTTCATCTGGAAGAAAACAGGTTTAAAATAAAAGAAATTGCTACTGCCAGAACTTCCCTCAGGAGTCCTGGTTGAGTCCCCACTCTTAAACTTAAAGCCTCAAATATCAGTTTGAGAAATATCAGCTTGTTTGGAAACTCATCTGTTCTAGCTTTGGATTTATGAACAGGGCATTTTTTTTTCCTTTTGAGAACATGGATGGTTGTGTCTTCACAGAATGGAGACCCCCACACCCTCTTGCACTGTGGGGACCGAAGAAGCCGGGGGGAGTCCTGACTCCTCATGCCATTCTGGAGAGCCACACAGTCTTCGGTGTTTGCAAGGTGACTTTCTCAGGCCTTGGGGCCTAGGCCCTAGCATTATCTAGCCCAACAATTAGAGACATTCAAAACGGGACTGGGCTGCCTTTTGAGGGACTGAGCTTCTTGTCACTGGAAGGGTGTGGCAGAGACAGCAGAGATGGTAAAGAGGGAGTTTCTGCACCAGGTGAGCAACCCAGTTTCACACACATTTGCCAAGGAGCCACTGTAGGGAGTGGGAAGGTAATATGGTTGCTGCAGGCCACCTGTGCAGTCATTTGCTGGGTTTGTTCTAATGCCTCAGGTTAAAAGCAAAGACATAATAAACCCCTCCATGTAGGATTGGACTAGATGTCATTCCCGTATGCTGCAGTCCTTGGGTAATGCTGCAGCAAGATCACTGCCTCACTCATATAATGCCCACCTTCTCATTTATGAAAAATCAAAACAATCTGGTTCTGCAGGAAGGAAGCTGCAGTCAGAAAGGAAAGGGTCTGTGCAAAGCTGTGACAGGAGAACTATCAGCTACAGCGCTGGGCTGCCCCCTCATTGACTTTTGGAGATGACAGAACCTTCTCTCCATTTTTTTTTTTTTTTAACAAAATAAATTCCTCATTCATGGTACCAATATTCTACTGATATGTATTTCAATATAGATATTCATGTAATAGATGCTCAATAAACACCATGGAGGGAATGACATAGATTTCTCTCTCAGCTGTAGTACTGACTGACACAACAGATTTCAGCCCTTTGGAGGAGGAGTAATCACAGGGCTTTTAACTTCTCAGAAAGGTGAGTCCCGAAACATACTGCTGTGGAAAGGAAGTCTACTGCCCTGGATGACGGGATCGGCAGTTCTGCTGATATCAGACTAACAGAAAGTTTGGGTCCACCTGCTATATTTTGGTTTACTTATAACTACCATTCAAACTAAGACACCTTTGAGAGTGAAAGGGGATTCTATTAATAATGACACTGAGGTGACAGGTAAATAGGCATTGTCCCTGAGTGGTGGGATATTTAGCCATCTGCCTCAGAACCCATGTAATCTGAGGCTGTCACACATTAATCGTAGGAAAGTAAATGGCTCACACGGAAACAACTTCAAAGTCATTTTCTTTCACTCTCTTGCTTTACTGAAGATACTTCGGTCAGAGGGCTTAAAAGACTTTGCCCAAAACCACGCAGCTTGGTGGTACCAAAGTCAGGCTACAAGCCAGAACAGTTCATTCCCACCCAGGGCTCACGGGCTTTGTCATTTATTCCTCTGTGTGCGTAGTCCAGGATACTCACTTAAGGCAAATGTGGCCAAAAAAAGGGCACAAATACAAGCTCTTACCAAGCATAAAACAAGCATTTGTGCATTGACTTCCCAGGTGATTTTAGATAAAATACCTCATTTCTTTGCATTCTGTTTCCTGACCTGGAAAATCGAGAGAAATAACTGTCCTACCACCTCTGGGTATAGTTAGGAAGAAAAAGATATAAATATAAATAAAGAAGCACACTGAGTCCTCAGGTAGAGAGGAGTTGTACATGTACATGTAGAGTGGTGGGTGTTACTGCACTATAAAACTATCCACAATGTACTAGTGGACCAAGCACTAAATAGTACTCCTGAGTCCTGAAGGTGATAAAGTGAGCCACAATACCTAACTTACCTCACGAAGCAATAGTAATTTATTGCAGGGAAGGGCATGAGGAGAGACTGGAGGAGGGGCAGACGGGGAGCAGAGAGAAGACTTAGTCGCTGTAGCCACGATGTCCCTAACTGAAGAGTAGAAAATAATGAAGACACCGACAGCATGCTTCATTTCTAAACACTTGCAGAAAATTTTAACATGTTCTTACTATCCCTTCCCTCAAATTCCAGTGCGATTATTTTATCCAAATGGGAAAAACTCAATAAGCAAAAGTTCCTGAATTCCTGTAGGTATTAATGAAGCATTGGATGACTGCCCCAGCTTAACTAACGTGCCTTCCACATGCCATCCTGGTAATCAGCCACCGGGGGTCAAAAGTGATAGAGCATTATGCAATTGTAGGTGGGACTTGCTTCTCAAGGTGGGACTTTGCTGCACACTATAGAAATTGGTTGCTTCTGGTGAGGACAAGTCTCCGATAAACTTCCTAGGTATTGCTATATGTGACATTTGCACAGCTTTCAGAATGAGACTTTTATTTGAATAGTCTCCTGGCGTCCCAGAGGCAGGAGTTTTAAGCCAGGTGACGTGTCCCAAGAAAGTCAAGTGTTGGGTGCAGGAAGAGCAGCTCAGTGTGTGAGCTTCTGCTCCCCAGTGTCAGCTTCACTCTATGGGCATCTCATGGGAACCTATGGCGGTGAGTGTATGGAGAAGGTAACAGGGAGAGAAAGGGAGCTCACTGGCAGGGCAGGCACTGATGATGAATGATGAATTTTGCTATTTTGCACCAAACTGGAGCTGCTTGGGTTGTTGCCCATGTCTTCTTTTCTTCAAGGAAGAAGGCAATCTGTTTCAAGCATGTCCTCTTTACGGAAATCCAAAAGTCTAAAACACAGGAGCAACATCTCTTGGGCTACTTGTGATTTTTAGGAATAAAATTAAGTCATTTAGGAAATGATGCTATGGGTTTCCTTGAACCCAAATGTCTGGCCCCAACACGTGAGAGGTGTGATCTGACCAGAAAGCATGTGGACTTTCTATTCCTAGTCCCTTAACAGGCAGTGAGGGTGATGACATTTTCAAGTCTAAACACAGCATTTAAGGCTGTATTTCTTTTATTCTGAGACTTTCATGCAGGGCACGGGGGCTTGGGCAACAAGAAATATAAAATTGAAAGGGTGTCTTGGTACCAGGGTTAGAACTATCAGAGAAGAGAGAAAAGTGGTCAATTTAAGTAAATGGCTTTTAAGAAAGGAAATTTCAACAGGCTTAAGGGATTCATTGAAAAACCTGCAGAGAAAGGAGATCAAGGGTCAAATAGGGGTCCCAAGACAGCCAGGTGCTCTTGTAGAAAAACTTCACAAAACTCTTGCATTGTTACCATTCCCCCAAAAAGGATGCAGGTGCTGAAAGGCCATCCAGTGAGCAAACCACGGCTCCACAGGAACAGAGACACACATCAAAGTGGCCATAAAATTGTAAGGCTGACTCATTCCCAAGGAAGATGAGAGAAAAATAAGAAAAAAAAGTGTTCAAAGGAATTCAGGAAATCTGAAGCAGGAGACAAGATATAATTTTTCAAGGGGCACAAGAGGAGAGTAAAGGGAAATGCTGTCCCTTTAGTACGTGGAGGAGAGAAGGAATCACAGATAACACTACCCTCTCTCTAGAGGGGTAAGGAAGGCTTATTTAGCCTGTGAATGTAAACTGAAAATGAAAAATAAGAGTGAGCTTTCCTTAAAAATATACCGTGTTTTACACTTTTTGGAGCACTCTTGTGTCATCTTGAAAGTCAATGGAAAGATCTGGAAGGAGGGGAAAGCAAAGGAAATAGAAAGGACCAGCAGATTGGATGCTTACATCTGTTTGAGTCGTGAGGCAGAATTTGACTTGCACAATCTGAGGACGTGTGATCCAGGCCACTAAGGGAATTGCTCAGGGACTAGCCAGGTGGGAAGCAGAGCAAACCATGATGAGTTAGTGGAGTAATTTGAGATAAACCTCTTTAAACTCAGTCCCTATGCCAGAAAACTCCTGCCAAGGAAAGGATCTTTGCTAAACCACTTTGGCAACATTTAGAAGGAACCAGGGAATGGAGTAACATTTATTCACTCATTTATTTATTCATTCAACGAACATTTGTTGAGAACCTGCTGTGTGCAAGACACTATCCAAAATGCAATGACAACCAACATAGGGTCATACAAATAAGCTTTCTATCAGATCAGTCTAGTTAACCTTCATATGACAGCCTGGAAAGTTGGGTTTGAATTCATTGCCGCAATCTCTCTTTACTTTGAAAGTATTCTAGTGTGTCCCACATGTTATAGTCCTCAATAAATGAAGACATACTACAGGTGCTTGTGCACAGAGAACATCTGTGCTTAATGAATGCATCAACACACACCATGAAAGGGGTCAATACTTACATCTCATCTGCTTGTCTAACTCTGTTAAATAGACAGAGCAGATGCTCTGCAGATGAGGAAACTGACATTCAGAGAGGTTAGGTACTGTGCCTGCGAACCCAAAACTGGTGAGTGACACAGCCAGGCTTGCACCAAGTCATGCCATGTAGTGAAGATTTTCAGGAATAGATTTTTCTTAGTGTTGCATATGATGGAGCAGAAGACAAATATACTAATGTACAGACCGTAAAAGGCCAAATGTGAGGATAGAACAGCACCTGTCAGGGCCACCAAATAAAACACAGGGTCACAGGAAGTCCAGTTACATTTGAATTTCAGATATGTCCCAAATAATATTGCCCTTTTCTTTATTTCTTTAGCTTTTGCTTTATTTTCTGGTTTGAGTGGTTGTTATTGTTGTGGTTAAATTTGGCAATTTGGCAATACTTTCTGGGATCCACTGGTATAAATTGTGTACCTAGGGCCCTTGTGCCGGGTGCGGCGGTTCATGCCTGTAATACCAGCACTTTGGGAGGCCGAGGTGGGCGGATCACAAGGTCAGGAGATCAAGACCATCCTGGCTAACACGGTGAAACCCCCTGTCTACTAAAAATACAAAAATTAGCCGGATGTGGCATCGTGCACCTGTAGTCCCAGCTGCTGGGGAGGCTGAGACAGGAGAATGGCATGAACCCGGGAGGCGGAGCTTGCAATGAGCCGAGATTGCACCACTGCACTCCAGCCTGGGCGACAGAGCGAGACTCTGTCTCAAAAATAAATAAATAAATAAAATAAAATAAAATAAAAAGTAAATTCTGTGCCTAGGGCCCTTGTCATGCACTTTTTTGGAGCCAAAGTGTCAATTTCTCCCAAGAAGGTGGTTTTGGGAGCTGCCTTGATTCATGTAATCTGAAGTTTGCTGCCTTCTTTAAAGGAGTGTTGCGATCTGATAAAGCAGGCGGGCAACCCAAAAAGCAGAGGAACAAATGTCAATGAGACTGTCAGCTGCCATGCGCAAATGCTGACTTGAGCTTTACAGATACATCCATCTCCTCAACCCTCATAACAGTGCCTGAGGGTCAGCTGTGACCTTCTCCATCATACAGCCAGTGAAACTGAGGCCCAAACAGATCAAGTGTGAGTGCTGGGGATTAAACTCATGCAGACCACACTGCGCTCTTTGCCATTAAGCTCCAAAATGAGCAAATGTGCATTTTCCAGAAATTGGACCTTAGCTGCTTTTACAGTATTTCTTAACAACTTCCAGCAATGAGACTTGCACCAGAGATAAAGAGATCCTGAAGTCGGAGGACATGTGAAGAGGCCCAGGAGGGCTGTTAAGATGTGACAAGCAATGGAAAGGTGTCAAGATGACAAATGCGATCTTGCCCCAGGCACTAGAATTTCCCTTTGGGGACCAATCTAATTAAATGAAACTTCCACCTTCCTGGGCTGGGTTGGAGCTGTTAACATCTCCCCATGGAGTTTCATCCTCCCTCACTTCCCAGGAGTCCATCCTGTGGGGCACTCAACTCGAGGCCTCACTCTTCTACTCCACTGCCCTTCTGCCTCCAGAGCTCCCAGCAGTCACAAGGAAATGAGGACAAATGTGCCTAAACCATGGATGCTTGGTGAGAGAGCTCTGTAAGGGAGCAAACTGAGATGATCTCAAGTGTGGGTCAGTGGGCACAGAAGTAAGAGGTGTGGAGTTTCCTGGTACTTTTCCGCTATCTGTTGTCTTTGCCAACTAGAAGCAAAGGGTTGTGTCCTTTAGAGTCTTTGACTTTAAGTCCTTGATTATCTATCCTGCTTCTTCAGAAGGAATCTACTTTCATTTCACCTCTAGCATTCACGAAATGGGGTGAAGAGAAGGGAGAGAGAGTGGGAGAATGAGACAGAGAGGGAAAGAGAGTGTTCAAAGTCAGACCTGTCGTGGGCCAAACCTACCTTCCACCCCCACAAGTCTGCCCACCACTCTCTCTAAAAGGCTTTTTGCATGAGCAATCCATACAAATTCAATTTAGGACTCTCAATAGAATGGCAACATAGAACCAAGGGATAGGCGGGGTTAAAAAAAATAAATATATAGATCATGGTCAGGCAGGGAACTTTAGCTGACAACATTACTCTCATAGCCAAGGGTTGAAGGCCAGGAAAAAAACGTGGCCCCAGATGTTTCAAAGATGTTCTGATCATACCTAAAAATGGTTGGTACATTCTGGAAGAACTAGGTAAACTCATCAGCAGTCCAGAGACATGAATAAAATTGTGACACTGGACCAGCTATATAGATAATGAGACATGGTATCTGAGGAGGAAATCACAATGACAAAATCTAACCTGTCTCTTATTCCACATTAATGAACCCTATACATAAATTCTTATTCAAAACTATATCACTGGCCTATGTTGGTATAGACTTCCAGTTGAGTAAATCTCTTCTTAGTGAGAGTTTGCTATGTGTCAAGCTGTGTATGCACAACCCTGTTTAATCCTCATGACACCCAGAGCTTGCTCTTCCCCCGCCTAACACTTTCCCCAGAAAATCACACAGGAGACTCCTTCACTTCCTGACAGTTTGGGCTCAAACGGCAACTCATCAGAAAGGCCTCTGGGACCATCCTACATGAACTAGCACTGCCCCCACCATCCTCTGTCCCCTCACCCTGTTTTATTCGTTTTCATGGCTCTTATTTTACATACGGTTTTCTCGCCAGCATTCCCTATGGGCAAGGTCAGGCTTCAATAAGCATCAGGAATGACTTTGAAAGGAACAAAATGCAACTCAAAAGGGAAACACTCATCTTGGGGTATGCATGTGTGTCTATGTGTGTGCACATGTGTGTGGGTTAGGAACAAGCCCTGTCCTTCCCCATTGACTTGGTGTTAGTGCTGCTTTATGGGAGAATACTCAGGAAGATGTTTTTGTTTGTTTTCTTTAACACATACACAGTAGTTCACAATGTACAAAGAAATTCTGTGTTCTCACTGGAGCTTTGCAATGGTTTCCTCTTGTAGATGGGCTGGCTTTGCGTATTTTACAGATGAAGATAAATGAGAGGACATGCAAAATGTTTTGAGGTTAGTAAATAGGAGAAAAGGGGCCCAGAAACTTTAGTGCATCAGACACTGGAGGAAACCCTACTATAAGGAAGTTGTATTTATAAGCCAGTAGCCAATCAGGGAAGAGCAAAATGAAACTGACCCAAACCAGCTTTTTCTTAGTGCACTCTAAGGGAGAAAACGTGTGGACACTGGAGACAGGCCAGGGTAGTCTGACTCCCACCTCCACATCTTAATTGCTATATGCCCTTGGGCTTGTCATTTTGTCCCTAGGAGCCTCAGTCTACTGACCTGTAAACGGAAATGGTAATGTCTCTTTCAGAACTTGCTCTGAGGATCAGAAATAACACACACAGAGGGCCTAGCACAATACCTGGCTTGGTAAGCAGTAAAAAGTCACACTTCCAGAATCTATTGCTAACTAACTTACCGAAGGCAAGGTAAAATCTGGTCGGCTGACTTTCTAGATAAGGAGTATTTAAAATATGCTAGTTGCAGTTTTCTTAGATTCTGAAACTTAGAGAAAAATCTACCTGTGAGCTTCCTCTGCAGGGTCCCTACCTTATTTGTCTTCAAGTCCAAGCTTAGTACTGAGCCAGCTGGTTATTCTGGTCACATCTAGTCCATCATCACAGTCCAGTTGCCTCCCACCTGTGCAGGTGGCCCCTTCCACCCAGGGCTCAGCTTTCATTCTTAAAGCACTGTCCCTCGCACCTGGACCCTACGTCTCCTTATTCAAGACTCTTCCCCTCACATACCCCTGTCATCTCTTGGACTTTAAGCACTGCTTCTTATCAGATGTCCTACCTCGGGCACAAGAAAAATCCCTTTCCTCAAAGCCTCCTTTCCACCTTCCCTCTCCATCAAACCATTGCCCAAGCTCCTCCATTTTTTCCAGACATCACTGGTGTCTGGCATGACAGCTCTGGCATGGGTAACCCTGGTGTACTTTGCAGCTCTTCTTCCCACCGTTTACCTCGGTAGCCCCAGACTTTCTTTCTGTCCTCTGTGCCTTTGCATATTTGAGTCCTTTTCCCTGGAATTTGGTGAACTGTTATTTACACTTTGCAGCACAGTTTAATATTGTCCCCTTCTTGACTCACCTGGTAGGAGTTAGTCCCATTCTCTTCTGCCCTTCCATGGGACTGGTGGCATGCCTCTTACAGATTTTGCGTGGACATCTGTCTCACTGTCTAAGGGAGAATTGACTTGCAAATGGAAACTATGGATACCATAACTCTGCTTCTTCCTCTGGAGCACCCTCTCGGATGTTCTCTGGTGTAGGCTGATCTGGCTTTCTGGTCGTATGAGATGTCCTGGCCGCCTCCCTGCTGCCACACCAGCCTTCTGTGACATTCTGCACCATGGACCACAGTAAGGAAGAAAAAAAGGGAGGGAATAAAGAAACGTTTTCATTCTTCCTCTCACCAGGATGTTCCCTTGGAGAAAAAGGAAGACAATATATTCTGAATACATCCATTCTTCTCTACTAACATCTTTTCACCCCTCTGACAGGAACTTCTTTTCCCTGGGCCAAGTTTGTGTATACCTCCAATAGCTTCTCTCTCATGAGGCTCTGAACTTCTTAAACAGTTCCATCAGGTCTCTCCACCAGCCCTTGACAACTACCTGGACGTGTCCAAGCTGCAGGCTGAGCACATCCAGGCCTCTATGTGGGATCCCCACCACAGTGAGCACAGTGTGGGTTTTCCTTACTGCAAGCTTCAGCATCTGCTTTCAGACAAGCAGCCGAATCTTCCCCAAAAGGAAAGAGTGGACCCACACTGGAGGCAGAGCTGGGATGAAATTGTACATGGTTTTTATAGCTGCGGTGGGATCTTATTTATGAATGTGTATCTAATGCTGTTTGTGAACATTTAAACTGTCATCATGGGATTTAACATTTTGATGTAGTCAATTCTGCTGCAACATGACATAAGTGTTTTTAAAATTCACCAGGCTATGCAGAATCACACAAGAAAAACAGGGCTCATGGGAAAAACAAAGTTAGGGCACAGCAATCCAAAACTTCACTAGTGACACATTTAGAAAAAAAAAAAAAAAAGGAACCGGGAAAAATATGATAAATGATTACACATGATGAAGGGTTAAAAGTATATAGAAATATCATAATAAATAGGGTGTTTTACCTTGAAAGGAGCTTAAAAATCTGCTCGAGGGAATGGGAAGGGTTACAGTTTGTGAGGTTACTGTGAAGTAGTGCAAACAGTATCAGCATACAGCCACTCTCCTTTTAGGGAAAGATTGGGCTGCTAGTCTGAAAGCAGATGCTGGAGTTTGCAATAAGAACAACTCACACTCCGCTCATTGAGGTGGAGTCCCACATAGAGGCCTGAATGTGCTCACCCTGCAGCTTGGAAAAGTCCAGGCAGTTGTCAAGGGCTGATGGAGAGATCCAATGGGACCCTTTGCATGAGAAGGAAGCTACAGAGATACACACAAACTTAACCCAGGGACAAGAAGTCCCTGTCAAAGGAGAGAAAAGATGTTAGTGGAGAAGAATGAGCATGATCAGGATGTTTTGTCTTCCTTTTCTCCAAGGGAAAACCCTGGGGGAAAGGAGGGATTAAAATATTTTTCTTTCTTCCCTTCCTTTCTTTCTTCCTTACTGTGATGGTACAGAATGTCACAGAAGGCTGGTGTGGCAGCAGGGAGGGGGCCAGGACACCTCATATGATGAAAAAACCAGTCAGCCTACACCAGAGAACATCCAAGAGGGTGCTCCAGAGGAGGAAATGGAGTCATGGCATCCATAGTTCCCATTCACCATTCTGGAAACGGGAAGAGTTGTAATATGAGATGTTGATGTGTTAGCTCATAATTTACATGGTGAACCAAAGTAGTTGGTAGATATTTGAGATGTATGTGTGGTTGCATAGTCCCACACAGCTCACTTCAGCTAGGTGCACTTTTCTGCATTTGCCTAGTGTTTCTCCTGGACAACATCATGCATATTATACTCAAATTATTCTTTAATATATCAATTGCATTGGAACAAATTTGCATTTTTAAAACATGTGCTATTGCAGAACTGACTGTTCCATCCAGCAGGCTGTGGCCAAAGTACTTGCCCTCACTCATGTTTTTAAATAAGGACATTCCCCACCTTCCACACCTCACCTCCGATCACATCTGTACAGTCATGGGATACAATTTTGAAAGATCATTTGAAAATAGGAAGCATCTATTTTTGAAAATATTTTTCACATTTTACCAGAACTAATATTGCCATCAAATTTCTTCCAAATAATACAAGGAAGGACCGTTGGTTCACAGTCTATCTCTCTGAGATACACAACTTTCTTTCCCGGCTTATACGGCCTGCTTGGTTTTCTGAAGACTGTCCCTGCTTTTGCTCAGGTCTGTGGTCTGTTTTTGCAATCCACCCTCACTTTCTGCCTAAAAGAACTAGTTATAAACTTGAAAAATATGAGAAAATCTCCACATAATATGGAAGTTGGCGATTTCGCTTCAGTAGATTATCCTCTGTGCCCTAATTGAAAAAAGGTGCCTCATTTGGATGGAAACCTTGTGGCACGGTGACACAGCCTGGCCAGTTGTGCATGGTTGTGCTGACTCCAGCTTGACATGAGCTGGTCGCGTGTACTTTGGTTCCGTAGCATTAAATATCGGACCTGGAGACTCCCCGACAATGAGAGAGGAGCACACGAGGGCAGGGAATGAGAACCTCTCCTGAGACCCTGAACAGATGTGAGCAGGAGAGAACACTGCAAACACTGATTGAGGGTTACCCAGGCAGGGGCCTGTGTCATAAGCTGAGTCACAGTCCAGGCAAGGGAGGTGGAGACCAATGCCAGCCCTGGCAGCCAGGCAGAGAGGTCAGGGCCGGGCAAACCACGTCACCATGCAGCATGTCCCCAGGTAGCTGCAGTGTCCTCTGGCCTTTGTTCCCTGGGCCTGAATGGGTGTCCCTTCTCAGCCTTTCTGTGTAGGTGCCCAAGGCTGTGGTAGGCTTTTGGGCAGAACGACAACTTCTTAGTATCTGGGAGGGGATGCCACCCTACATCAACCAAGGAAGCCTTTTATGACCAGGGAAACTTGGGAGGTCCTGACCAAGGACAGTGACTTTCAGAATTCTTTTTAGCCGTGGAACTTTTCCAAGAAGGAAATATTTGCAGAACCCGGGGCTGCACCAGGTAAAGCAGAGAAGGGGCTGCACCCTCACCCCCACCTCCAGCTGTTTCTCCTGTCCCTCTTCAGGGTAGAGATTCCTATGGTCACAGAAAAGAATTTGAAAACCAATGATTCAGTCCAATATACCCATTGTCCAGATGAGAAAGCTGAGGCCTGGAGAGGTTAAAGTGCCCTACCAGTGATCACACAGTAGGAAGTGACAGGGCCACTTTGTGAGCCAGAGGCACTCAGGTTTGCCTCTCAGTCTAAAGCCATGAAGACGTTTACAAAGCTGGAGAACCAGGTAGCAGAGAAAGGAAAGGCTTGCTCTGAGCTGTGCCTAGGTTTTGAGCGCAGGGCTTTCCCCTCTCTGCCCCTCACTAGATTCGTAGCACAGCTGCCACATGAATGTGGAGAACACAGTATGTGTCAGAACAAAATCTCCAAGAGGATTCAGACAACACCAAGGCCATGGGATGAACGTTAGTGGCCCTTCTCCATATTCACACATTGAAACCCTAACCCCGAATGTGATGGTATTAGGAGGTGGGGCCTTTGGGAATGTGGAGCCTTCATGAATGGGATTAGTGCCCTTATAAAAGGGATCCCAAAATCTAATTAAACTAAAGAACTTCTGCACAGCAAAACAAACTATCATCACAGTGAATAGGCAACCTACAGAATGGGAGAAAATTTTTGCAATCTATCTATCTGACAAAAGGCTAATATCCAGAATCTACAAAGAACTTAAAGAAATTTATGAGAAAAAAACAAACAACTCCATCAAAAATTGGGTGAAGGATATGAACAGACACTTCTCAAAAGAAGACATTTATGCAGCCAACAAACATATGGAAAAAAAACTCATCATCACTGGTCATTAGAGAAATGCAAACCAAAACCACAATGAGATATCGTCTCATGCCAGTTAGAATGGCAATCATTAAAAAGTCAGTCAACAACAGATGCTGGAGAGGATGTGGAGAAATAGGAATGCTTTTACACTGTTGGTGGGAGTGTAAATTAGTTCAACCATTGTGGAAGACAGTGTGGTGATTCCTCAAGGATCTAGAACTAGAAATATAATTTGATCCAGCAATCTCATTACTGGGTATATACCCAAAGGATTACAAATCATTCTACTATAAAGACACATGCACACGTATGTTTATTGCGGCACTATTCACAGTAGTAAAGACTTGGAATGAACCCAAATGTTCATCAGTGATAGACTGGATAAAGAAAATGTGGCACATATACACCATGGAATACTATGCAGCCATAAAAAGGATGAGTTCATGTCCTTTGCAGGGACATGGATGAAGATGGAAACCATCATTCTCAGCAAACTAACACAAGAACAGAAAACCCAACACCACATATTCTCACTCATAAGTGGGAATTGAATGAGAACACACGGACACAGGGAGGGGAACATCACACACCAAGGCCTGTTGGGGGATAAGGGGCTAGGGGAGGGACAGCATTAGGAAAAATACCTAATGTAGGTGACAGGTTGATGGGTTCAACAAATCACCATAGCACGTGTATACCTATGTAACAAAACTGCATGTGCTGCACACATACCCCAGAACTTAAAGTATTTTAAAAAAGGGATCCCGGAGAGCTCTCTTGCTCATTTTTTCCCCCCATATGAGGTTACACAGAGAAGTAGGCGGTCTGCAACCCAAAGAGGGCCCTCGCCAGAACCCAATCCGCCTGGCACCCTAATGTCTAACTTCCAGCGCCCAGAACTGTAAGAAACAGGTTTCTGCTGTTTCTAAGCCACCCAGTCTATGGTGCTTGGTTAGAACAGCCCAAATGCATTGAGACACCCAGGGACCTTCCCTGAGTGAGAAAAGCATCAATTCCATGCTGAAGCAGCAATGAAGCACAGGGTGGTAGTGAATGACTTTGAACTGAAACCATCCCATTTCACTTGCCTGTTGAGACTTGGAATAAGTGTTTTAAAAGAAGCAGAAGGTGACAGAATTTGCTTCCATTTTCCAAGTCACTTCACTTTCAGGGAGAAGTCACTCGGAGCCAGAGATTGGATTACTTGTGCAGACTTGTAGCCCAGTGGAGGCTCTATCTGTTTGTCAGATCTTTCAGGCCTCTTTGTAAGTGGCGTCCAGTGACACAGGTGGGTCACAGGGAAGCATCTGAGGATTACTCTGCAGCTGCAGATCCAGGAGGTGGGAGAGGGGAGCAGAAGACACAGCGAAAAGGGTCACATTCTTTTCCCTTCCATTATGGTTATTTATTTTTTCTTTTAGAGGGGAGAAATCAGATAACAAAATCCAGTCTCCTCGACAGAAGAGAATGAAAGAGACAGAAAGAGGTACAGGAGGAGGAAGAGAGAGAAGAAAAGGGGAAGAGAGAGAAAGATGAGGGATTGGGGGAGGGAGAAAGAAGCAAGAAAGAGAAAAAGAATTTTATTTTCCCATGCCACAAAGGAAGACATGAACATTAACATGAACTGGACAATGTGTATTTTAGTATTTAAGAAAAGGGATTGTATTCCTTTAGTTTTGGGGATAACAAATCTATATTTGTAATGGGAAGCCCTATTGATCCCCATAGGCCACCAACCCTAACCTTTACCATGCTACCCCTCCTATCCATGACTGTGCCTCACATGAAGAGGTCCAGGGCAGCTGGAGGCCTTGGATGAGGCACAAACCAGGTTTCCTGAGAACAGCTGCAGCCCACAGTTCTGGTTCATTCCTTGGGGCAAAGCTTCCCAGGGGAGGAGAGGACATGGTTTCTACCAGGAGCTGACTGCACGCTCTGGCTTGAGTTCTGAGCTGCGTGATCATCCTCCATGTGGATCCTGTGGCACTGGGGCCTTTCAAACCATCCCTACTCTGGAAATCACTCAGTGAATGCATTCAAGAGGAATAAAGGAAGCTACACAGAGCCCAGGGTGTGTTCATGTCTCTGCCCATGATTTTTTCAGTGACAGGTCAATGAAAACTCATTTTAAATGGCCCTAAACAAAACAAACCAAAAGTGACAGGGGCATTCTCTGAAGCCATTAAGTTGAGGGTAACTTGTTACACAGAAAATATAACAGAACCATGCCCACCTCAGAGCATAGCTGGGAGGACCTCTTGAGACGCATGCCTGGCATGTTCGGTGAGGGGCTGAGTATGGTAAGAGCCCAACTAATACCAGCTGTAATTATTCACGTTCCTCTAACATAGCTATTTTATGTAATCTCTAACCTGAGAAGTATGATTTTCTGCATTTTGAGAGGCATGCCATTTAGAATGTAGGTCACAAATCAATCAAATTAAAACACACGCTCATCCTCCCATCTCCCTTCCTTTGGAAGCCTTACAACAAACCGCTTAATGTATGTTATTTGGAACCAGATGAAGTGCTCACAATGCAATCTACAAGTGTGATGCCAGCAGAATCTGCGTTTTTGATGAAGAGTCATCATCACTTGGCTATTCCTGTCTTCAGAATAAATAAATTTTATATAATAAAGAAACAAAGAAAAGAAAAGATGTGGGGCCAAAACTTAACAGAAAGGACTATCAACACCATCACATTGAAAAAATGTATTCGAGGTTAAATATTGTACTTTGTCTCTATCAGCTCTTTCCACACCACCCAACCCCTCAGTCTAGCATAGACGCACCTCATTTTGTTGCACTTCACAGATACTGAGTTTTTTACAAATTGAAGGTCTGTGGCAACCCTGTGTTGAGTAAGTCTATCAGAATTCCTTTCTAACAGAATTGCTCACTTCCTGTCTCTGTCACATTTTGATAATTCTCCAATATTGAAATGTTAATCATTATTATATCTGTTATGATTGTGACCAGTGATCCTTGATGTTACTATTATCATTATTTTGGGGCACCACAAACCACACCCATTTCAGAAGGCAAACTTGATAAATGCTGTGTGTGTTCTGACTGCTTCCCCTTTCTTTCTCTCTCTCTCCTGGGGCCTCCCTATTTCCTGAGACACAACAATATTGAAATTAGGCCAATTCATAACCCTACAAAGGCCTCTAAGCACTCATATGAAAGGAACAATCGCATGTCTCTCACTTTGAATCAAAAGCTGACAATGAGGAAGGCATACTGAAAACCAAGATAGGCCCAAAGCTAGGCCTCTTGTACCAGACAGTCAAGTTGTGAATGCAAAGAAAAAGTTCTTGAAGAGAATTAAAAGTGCTCCTCCAGTGAACGCATGAATGATAAGAAAGCAAAACAGCCTTATTGGTGATATGGAGAAAGTTTCAGTGGTCTGGATAGAAGATCAAACCAGCCACAACATTCCCTTAAGCCAAAGTCTAATCCAGAACAAGGCTCTAACTCTCTTCAATTCTCTGAAGGCTAGGAGAAGTGAAGAAGCTACAGAAGAAAAGTTGGAAACTAACAGATGTTGGTTCATAGGTTTAAGGAAAGACACCACCTCCATAACATAAGAGTGCCGGGTGAAGTAGCAAGTGCTGACAGAGAAGCTGCAACAAGTTATCCAGAAAATCTAGCTAACACTATTGATGAAGGTGGATACACTAAATGACAGATTTTCGATGTAGATAAAATATCTTCTATATTGGAAGAACATGCTATCTAGGACTTTCCTAGCTAGATAGAAGTCAATGCCTGGTTTCAAAGCTTCAAAGGACAGGCTGACTCTTATTATGGTCAAATGTGGCTGGTGACTATAAGTTAAAGCCAGCACTCATTTATCATTCTGAAAATCCTAGGGACCTTAAGAGTATGCTAAGTCTACTCTGCCTGTCCTCTGTAAGTGGAACAATATAGCCTGGATAACAGGCTGTTTAAGCCGCTGTTGAGACCTACTGCTCACAAAAAAAGATTGCTTTGAAAACATTAAAGCTCATTGACAATGCACCTGGTCACCGAGAACTCTGATGGACATGTACAAGGAGATGAAAGTTGTTTTCATGTCTGCTAATATAGTACCCATTCTGTAGACCAAGAATCAAAGATTCATTTTGATTTTCAACTCATAGTATATAAGACATACATGTTGTAAGGCTATAGCTGCCTTAGATTGTGATTCCTCTGATGGGTCTGGGCAAAGTAAATTGTAAACCTTCTGGAAAGGAGTCACCATTCTAATGCCATTAAGAACATTTGTGATATATGGGAGGAGGTCGAAATATAAACATTAACAGAAGTTTGGGGGAAGCTGCTTCCAACCCTCATGGATGATTTTGAGGGGTTTAAGGCATCAATGGAGGAAGGAACTGTTGATATAATGGAAATAATAAGAGAACTAGAGACAAAAGGGAGCTTGAAGATGTGACTGAATTGCTGCAGTCTCAGGATAAAACTTGAATAGACAAGGAGTTGCTTCATATGGATGAGCATATGTAGAAACAAAGTAGTTTCTTGAGATGGCATCTATTCCTGGTGAAGATGCTGTGAACACTGTGGAAATTACAACAAAGATTTGGAATATTCCCAAAACTGAGTTGATAAAACAGCAGCAATGTTTGAGAAGATTGACTACAATTTTGAAAGAAGTTCTATTGTGGGTAAAATGCTATCAAATGGCATAGTATGAAAAATCTTTTCTAAAAGGAGAAATCAATCCCTGGGGCCAACTTCATTGTTGTCTCATTTAACTAATGTCCCCCATTGACCACAGCCTTTAGCTACCACCACTGTGATCAGTAAGTAGCTAGCAATACTTAGGCAAGATCTTCCACCAGCAATAAGATTATAATGTGCTGAAGGCTCAGATGATCATTAGCATTTTTTAGCAAGAAAATAAGTATTTTAAAATTAAGGTATGTACATTAGTTTTTTTAAAAAAAGAAATAATGCTATTGCACACTTAGACTACCGAATAGTATAAACATAACTTATATGCACTGAAAAACCAAAAAAAGCTTGGGTGACTCCCTTTATTGTGATAATCGCTTTATTGCAGTGGTCTGGAATCAAACCCATGATATCTCCAACACATGCCTGTAATAGTCTAGTCTGTGTAAGTTATAAAATAATAGGCTTTTCCAGGATGATACAGCAGAGAAAATTTGATAAAAGTCACAATCTACTAATCAACCAAAGACAAGCTGTGGCATTCTGAGTTTCATTAGGTTAATTGCTTCTCCTCTCCCATAGCATTAATTGGAAATTAAATGTGACTTTTTCAGACATTTACACAAAGTTTAAACGTTTTAAATTATTGGCTCTATTTTCAGTCCTGTGCACATAAATTTATACATATAATGAATACTGCTTAAATTGGAATGAACTCAAAAACTATGCTTCTGTTTCAAGATCTCCTATTATTTAGTAATACAGTTTAATTTAACACATTTATTGAATATCCAAGATGTGCTAGATGCCAAAATACTACCCATGAAATTATTCCAGTTCTCCAATAAATTTTAAACTGAAAATCTATTTAAAATCCAAGGCAATAATTTATGCTAGGTTGCAATGCTCGTGCAATTTAGGAGAAGGTATTTTCTAAGATTTTTAAATTGTTAAACATTTTAAATATTTCAATAAATGTGTGTTAAAGGAATGAATGTCTGTTGCATTTAATGTTCATTAGTTGACCAAAGCTGATTAAAGCATAGACTGTGGACACCCCTATTAACAATGCTACTGAAGTTTAGCTTATGATTATCATCTGATTTGTGGATAGTTAGTCTTTCAAAATTATGTTTGTTGGCCGGGCGTGGTGGATCATGCCTGTAATCCCAGCACTTTGGGAGGCCAAGGCGGGTGGATCACCTGAGTCAGGAGTTCCAGACCAGCCTGACCAACATGGTTAAACCCCATCTCTACTAAAAATACAAAAATTAGCTGGGCATGATGGCAGGTGCCTGTAATCCCAGCTGCTATGGAGGCTGAGGCAGGAGAATCGCTTGAACCCAAGAGGCGGAGGCTGCAGTGAGCCGCTATCATGCCATTGCACTCCAGCCTGGGCAACAAGAGCGAAACTCTGTCTCAAAAAAAAAAAAAATTATATTTGTTGATAATTTTTTCCTGAGACAAATTGATGTTTTCTTTTTAACACCCTGTCATTTTTCTCAGAGCCCTGAAGAAAGCAATGAAGTAACTCAATCGTTAGTTTGAGAGCAGAAATATCAACACTTCTATAAGGTATTCACTTTTTGCTCACAATGGATACACAATGTCATCGGATATTCAATAATTAGACTCCAGTGAAAAATATACATGATTCAAAGCTGCCGTGTAAAATAGAAATTATTAGCTAGTTGCTAAAATTGCTATAACGGGCTATTTAAAATAAAAGATTGAGAGTTACCGGAAAATTCTGGACTTTGAGGCTTTCTGTTCCGTGCCGACAACTGAGGGGTAGCTGGAGGGTCGCTTAACCCCAGAGGCTGCTGTGTGGATCCACTGGCAGGTAAAGCAGGGGACTCGTCCACACACCCTCTACCATGTCATCACATCGGCCATGCTGCTGGACCAAGCAGCATATGCCATGAGAAGTGAAGTCAGCCTGTCCCCATCTGCCCCTCCCCAGTTTCTCCTTTTCATTATGTGAAAGTGAAGCACAATGCAAATCTATGGTGGAAGAATGCCCTCTCTCCTTTGTTTCACAGCAATTGTTTTCCATGCAACATCTTGAGCATCTCAGGCTTTAAATAAATGGAATAGAAGCATTAACAATGATGTCTCTCTGACAGGTGTTGGTACTGCTTGTGGCTTCCTAAATCTGAGTCCATGTGTCCATGTACCCCTGTATCACCTGTCACAATTCTTCCAAATTTCCTCAGTCTTCTCAGCTCCTTGGTGGTCTATTTTGATATCTGCTTACCCTTATCTTGAATCATTTTAGCTGATAGGCATTTCCTTGAAAAAGTTGTGTAACAGATTTTTTTTTAAACTCCTCTAACAACTACCAAGTACTTAGGGAGTTATCTTGGTGGCCTGTGAGAGTGACAGTCCAAGACTCGCAGAAAGAAGACAGTGATGTCTGTATGTTCCCACGCTTGATCATCTCCTGCACTGAACACCATGGAATCCTTAAACTTTTAAATCTCAGCTGCAATGAATCCATTACAAAGGAAAACACACTCTGCTATCGGAGATATCTGTATTTAAACCTATTGCTGCCCCCTAATACAGTGTGACTTTTGAAAAGAAATAACTCTCTCATGGGTGAAATAAGGACCACCACCAACCTCACGGGGTTGCTTTAAAAAGAGAGATAAGGTTCATGAGTATGTCCTACCCCTCACCTGGCACGTGATTGGTCCTCCATGAGCACTGAGTCTCTTCGCACTTCTCCTTTCTCCTGGGAAGGAGTGAGAAATAGCCAGGCATGCTCAATCATGGACCTGTCAGTGCTGTTCAATGGCTCTATCTTGAGGGGCTCTTTCCTGATAGTTTCCTTTCATCTTCCTCCATCCATCCTCCTGCGACACAGCACTCTGTCACGGTGTCTTCACTCCCACACCTTAGCTCAGGCACACACATGCATCCACAACCCTGACCTCTTCCCAGGGATGTCTCTACAAGGGTCTCTGCAGAAGAAGAATCCCAAATCATCCCCTCAAGCCCTTCTTAACACTGTCCAGAGAAGAACAAAGTAAAAACAAACACCAAGGCTCCCACACGGATGGAAGCATTCAGTCTACGTTTGCAGATATTAATTTAAACCAAGAAACAATCTAACAGAAGAAAGATAGAGAGGATCTTTCAATTCAGATAAACTTTTAGAATTCTGGGAAAGGGAATTTTAAAAAAAAAGAAGAAGAAGAAATACCAGAAGCAGGAGATACTACTCATACTGTTAGATAAGAAAAATGAAGTGGATTAGATAAAGATTCCTTTAGAAAAGGTGATGTTAGAGAAGCTCATCATTTTTTTCATCTTGATGCCTTTCCTGAAAATTTACATCTTGAAAATGAGGAGGACTAGTTCCAGAAAATATAGTTCATCATCTGATTTCCTTTCAGAAAAGTGGAAACAAAGTTCTGGGGTAATGAGAATTGCCTGGCTAGTGGCTGGTGAATGCTTATAATGTTAGAATGTGAAAGATTCTCCTCTAAGTGTTGTATGTGTATGTGCTTCATCTTCTTTCATTCCCACAATAACTCCATGAGGATAGTCCTATATGAGCCCTGTTTTACAGATGAGGAAACTGAGGCACAGAGAGGCCGAATAACTTGCTCTAGTTCGCATGAGCTGTAAATAGTGGTGCTAGGATTTGAAGTGAGGATCCAGGCTACCACATACAGTGACTCGAGGTGTGCCCTCTGCCACTGCCCTGGGTGCCCATCGTTCCACTGAGCCACGCAGCCCCCCACAAAGATGGTGCATCTGGCTCTCGCTGCCACATTGCTGAGAAGAAGCAAGAGTCAATGGCATCATAGGAAAGCAAATGAAGCAAAGACTTTCTTCTTTCTGCTGGGTCCCAGTTGTTCGGAGAAGGAAAAAAAAATATCAGGATGTGGATATCATTGAATTCTTACTCAAGGCTGACTGCTTGTTTGAAAAGTGTGATGTTGTTGTGGAATGCTCTCTGTGGTCACAGTATTGAGATAACACTTGGAAAAAGAAACAGTAAAAGCTCGTTATTGAAAAACATACAGCTCCTTTCTTCATTGCTGTTGAGCTCTACCAAAGAGAGCTGGTAATAGTTGAAAACTAACTGAGGAAAGATTAGGGGCATGGTATTAAAAACTGCATCAAATGGGTTACTGAACCCTAAACTGCTGAAGGTAAGTATGAGTGTAAAATCAGATTTAAAAATAATCTTGGTATCACATAGGATTTGACAAATTTCCCGAAGCTGGCCAAATAATTTCAAAAATGCTAATTGAGTTCAGCAGCATTTATTGATTACTATGCATTGGAGTGCTGTGCTTGGTGCTGGGAAGACGAAGACAAGTAAGTTACACGTTCTTTTCTTAAGCAAGTAGGACAGAGAATGATCAACAAGCCAAAAAAAATATCAGGGATGGTGCCTTTAGTTATGAATATGCAAAACAAAATTAAAAACAAAAAAAAGCAGAAATAAGTTCAAAGAAGGAGTTAAGGAAGTGAATTATTTTGTCTATAGTCAAGAAAATCTTCCCAAGACCTCAGTCAGATTCCAAAGGATGAGTAGATGTTTTCTAGACAGTCAAATGGTAGAGATTGCACCGGAGAAGAGAACTGTAGAGAAATAACACAGGATGTGCAAATCCTCAGAGATCTGAAATAGTATGGTGCCAAAGGAAGACAAAGAATAGTTTTGGTTTGCTGGAGGAGAGAGTGGGAAAGGGAATGGTGCCGGGAGAGACAAGACACGGGAAGGGATTTGAGGAGGTAAAACTTGGAAGCAGAGAAGTTGGTTGGGGACCACTAAGCAAAAGATAAGGAAATGTTAGACTGAGTTGGTCTCTGTGCTGATGAGAAGCAAGAACAGATTTGAAGGACGATTAGAAGCTAAAATGGATGGGACTTGGAAAATGCTTGCATGAGTCAGGGAGAAAGGAAGACTCGAGGGTGATGTCAGAAGTCTTGTGTGCCTGCCTGGTGACTACATAGATGGTGCCAAAAAGGTATCTGCAACTACTGTCCACGGAGGATGAGACATGAGCAGTGAGGCCAGGGTTCAAGTGTGGGAGAAAAGGGTTGGGAACAGATGAGGACTCCAAGTAGAAGGGGCTAGCTTTGCAGCAGACACTCTGGGGTGGGAGCTTCTGACTGTTCTTTGCCACTAGAACACCTGTTGGAAAATTTGAAATATGTAGGTCACAGTGGTGAACAGGATGTGAGGTGGCCCCAGGACCTCCATCCCTGGTGTTCATACCTGTGTAACCTCCTCCCCTTGAGGAGCACCTGTGGGTAGGCCTGGCCTGTGACTTGCTTCCAACCAACAGAATATAGCAAAGATAAAAGGATGTCACTCCCATAATTATGTTATACTTTAAAGACTCCATCTTGCCTGTGGACCTACACTAGAGAATCTCCTTGCTGGATTGATGAGGTAAGCACTGTGATGAGGATGCTCCTTTGTGGGGGCATTGCAGACAGACTCCAGAGCTGAAAGTGGCCTCCAGCTTACAGCCAGCAAAAGCCAGACCCTCAGTCCTGCTGCTGCAAGGAAACGAACTTTACCAACAATCTGAATGAGCTTGGAAGTGGATTCTTCTCCCACTGAGCCTCCCGATGAGAAGAGAATGCAACCTAGTGGACTCCTTGACCAACAAAGCCATACTCAGACTCCTGACCTATCGAAACTATGAGATAATACATGTGTTTTGTTTTAAGCCACTAAGTTTGTGGCAACTTATTACAGCAGCAATAGGAAACAAATACAATCATCTGCTGAGATGCATCCAGAGGAAAACTACAATGACCCTCAGGGGTTTCGAGGAGTAGGAGGAAAGGAAGAAAAAAAAGCAGCAGATCAAGGTGGCCCCTGCTGTCACAATGGAGGAAGTCTGGCTCCACATGCCGCTCAGCTCCCAGCCCAGAGGAAGCCACATACACTCACTTTCCACAAACTGTCTCTCGGGGTTACCTTGGGGCTTGTCACAAAATGAAAGATCATCTCATAAGCTCCCTAAAAATTGTGCAGATGGAAAGGGGGCCACCTATGCTGGCATCTGCCCTGTGGGGGTGGAGTGTCTGCCCCTCAAAGGGAAATGCTTCTCCACTGCAGAGCGGAAAACTAGTGCCCTGAAGCAGCAGATGTTCTGCCCATGGCAGCCCATGCTTATGTCTTTGCCTCGTCTCCTCTGGTCCCAGGACTTCCTCCCATTCTCTTCCACATATCTACTAGGAAAGAAAACCTTTCTATTCTTTCCCTCCTTTTTTTCCTTCTTTGTACTCAGGAACGATACTACTTTCAACAATTCACGTACAATGCAGTACTATTTTAGGTAAAATTTTAGGGGAAGCCTAGCCGTATCTACATCCCACAAATACATATCCACCTACACACATACACACACACACACACACACCCCTACACAGAGACACACAGACAGGGACAAAGAACACTAATGTTCATTACAGAGTAATAGGTCCTATCTGAAAGTTATTAGGGAAAAGAATCATTACTTTGCTTGAAACCCTGCCTGATTGTTTGTTATTGTGTGACAGCATGGTGAGGACCTCAATTTTGTGAAAAAAAATGTAAAATAAAGTCCAAATATTAGTTACTGATAGCCACTAACAGCCCTTGTGAAAGTGAGAGAGCTCTGTTCTAACCCACTCTCAGGTTTAATAAGAATATGCACTCTCATCTGCTGAAGGCTTATAACATTGCAGGCCTTATGCTAAGGACTCAGTGCACTTCATCTCATGCAGTCCTCACAACAAAGACACAGAAGAATGAATGTTATCACTTGGCATTTAGGGAAAGAGAAACTAAGGCTCAGATATCAGGGCAAGGGCCCAGCTGGACAGCTCCAAACCAATGCCTCTCTTCACCATAGTGAGAGACAGAGGGGTCAGTAAGACTTCAGCTATGTTCCCTACTCTTTTAGTCTCTTTCCCAAATCAGATATAAAAATCCAGAAGGTAGAATAGAAAGCTCCATGGCCACAAGAAACATTTCCTCATTTGTTAAAAGATCAGAAGCTCTGAGCAGCAAGCAGTGCACGCCCAGGCAGAGTCCATCCTGCCTGCAGAAAACCAGCTGTGCCTGCAGCTCAACAACTCCAGAGAATCTCCACCAACAAAGCTCCCCACAAACACCTGCCCCCTTCAGCCATGGGCTTGTGAAGGTGAAGGTTATCTCATTCACCATGGCAACCTCGGTTCTGGGCACAGAGGAGGCGATACGTATTAGTTGAATGAGAAAGTGAATGGATGGACAGATGCATGGCTAGACAGACAGATGGACAGAAGGATGGAAGAATCAATTAATGAGTGCATGGATGTGACAAAGCCCAACTCAAGAGAGGGACAGAAACAAGTTCAGCTCATTTGAGTCCCAACTCCTCATTTCTAGTCATGGTCTTCTGTGTATCCTACAACTAAGATGTGCAAAATATCAGTAAAGAATACATGGTTTTCCCCTTCATTGTCTTTAGCCATGTGTTTCCAAGAAGTACTTTAACATAAATACAATAGACAAGTATTTTGTTTAGCTTCCACGCAAAGAGCTTTCTAAAAAGTAACAAATTGAAAGACAGACATTATTCCTGCCATGTGGACCTCTTCATCTGGGACCTTGCATGCAGAAGGAGCTTGAGAAAAGGCACATTTCAAGAGGGAAGCAGAGTCTTGTCACGTCCTGGTGGAAATACAAATAAATTAATAAATTAAGCCAGGCCAGGCCTGCAAAATGCCTAGCTAGACATTCAAATACCATGGCTCCAAGCTGCTCAGCCTTATCTGCATTCTTGAAGTTTCAACAGAGCCGCTGGCAAGCTAGCTGCCAGAGCTGATCTTTTGCTGTCGGCAAATGGGGTAATAACCTCCATGGATAAGGGTGTGCAGCTCCATGCGTGAAGGAAGGCACGGTCTTCCTGTCCTCTTGCATGGAGCCATGACCTCATCCTGCCTCATCTCATGTCTCCAAAATGCATCCCTTAGAGGCCAATGAAGCAGGCAAGCTGGAGGTAGGAGACGTCATTGGTGAGAAAGGCTGCTTTGTTGTGAAGTGCCTTTGGGTGGGGACATCTGCCAAACTGGCCACGTGAAGCTGAGGACAGGGCCAGGGTAATCCAGAGGGAGGAAAGCAAGGATACACAAACTTTTCCCACTTGCCTTGATCCTTAGAGAAGCTGTTTCTAGATGAGGCCTTTCATCGACTTCCTACCAAGAGACCTCGAGGCGCCTAAACCACATGTTCCGTGCCATATGGATCATCCAACACAAACAGTGACTGATGCTGCTCGCTCTCAGTTATCCAAAAGCTGTTAACTTAGGGTGTGGGTCAGCCAGAACCCTGGCTTCCTCTTCCCCTCCATGGCTTGGCTGTGCTTGTACCAGCCTCCATCTCTTCCTGGAGGAGACCCTTGCAAAGCTCAGTCTGGCTTGTCTTCTGTTGGCACTTGTAGTACTCTCAAAAGGCAATGTCAGGACAGATCTTATCCATCATCTGTTTCAATCTTTTCATTTTACAGATAATGAAAATGAGGCACAGAATGGGGGAAGTTAGTGGCAGAAACGGAGCTTTAATGTAAGCCCTAGGATCTCCAGTCCAGTGATCTTCCATCGTGTCCAGCTCCTGCTTAAAACATAATTGTGTTAAGTAAGGTTGAAGTCAACAGTAAGTGGGAAGTTTAGGGACCCATGTCTTCTTCATTCATCTATTCTTCACTTGACATCTCTCCACTTCCTAAATACGTTGGCTTGGGATGGGATTAGAGAATAGATTTCATCTTGAAGGCCAAATCTGCTCAATTGACTGGCAGTGGCTACCTGAAGAGCTACAGAGGACATGGAGTGTCATGATCCGTTGTAGATGTCTTTGTGGACAAAGGAATGGTGACGTGCAACAGCCATTCCAGGCTTGGATGTGAATGCCACCATAACCCAGCCTCATCTGACTCACTTTGCCTCATTTTCTGTCTCCCCGAACAGGGGTCCTGTATAGGAGCCTGAACCTGACTCAGCCTTCTCAGTGAGCCACAAGCGTGTCTTTCTTCTGCTTCTGCATTTTCTTCTTCCGTGTATCTTCCTGCCTGGGGTGTTGTGTATTACTCTCTCCATCTCTCAAGTCAAGCCTCAAGGCCTGTGTCTCCACCCAACCTTCAGCCCACATGGATGTCCACTGAGCTGTGACTGGACTGAGCAATGTGCCATCTAATGGCACAGCCTTGCTCAGGGACTGGGTGAGTTCATTTCTGCTAGTCTTTTCTCCCCAGTGAAGAATGGTTTTTTGATATCTTCAAGAATAGTAGGGACACAATAAGGTTTCAATAGTTGATATTAGAGTCAATGTGAACAGTGAATTTAAAATGAATTTTTTAAAATATACGTGTATATTTTGTTGCAGTTAAAAGAGAAAGAGGGCTTAGAGATTTCTTCCCTTTTACCTCCTCCCTTCTCATTCATTGAACCATGACTGCCTTTCAGAATCCATCATAGTGAGATTGACATGAAGGCAGCATTTTCTAAAAATCAAACTCAAGTTTAAGCCTGAGCAAATCAATTTGATATAAATTATTGCACCCCAATAAGTTGAGAGAGATTGTTAAGCCTTCCAAGTGTCATCTTAAGCTAAGCAGATGTTAACTGTCATTTATTCTAGGATTTGGTCCTCAGAACTTAGGAAGGAAGTCAAATACAGATAACATCCTTAAAGATTTCATTTAGTTCTTTAAATAGAAAAAACAATCATGCAAAAATTTTTACAGTTTCTTCCCCTCAGCAAAAACCTGCAAGTCTTGTCTTACAAAGAAAGAAAATATAATTATTATCACTGATATTATTATGAGTAAAAATAATGCCAAAGTAATTAATTATTTACCCAGAGGCTGTCTCTAAGAAAGTTGAGAATTTGTATTAGCGGGTGAAGGAAGGAATAATAAAAATTCAGGATCTTTTACTATCATTAAGGCCTCCTCACATATTTTTCCAATTGCTTTTTATTCATAGATAAGATTATTAGTGTGTGTTTGCCAACAGGACCAGCCTGGTGGATAACTGAAGCCCTGTCCTCTCCATCATCCACCCCTGTCCCACCAAAGTTCCTTCATTTCCCACTTTGAATTGTCAAAAATTTGAACAAAAAATTGAATTTTTGAGTTCTTTCCATGGTTAGCACCTGTGCGTTCATAGACAAACAAGTCATCTCCACTGCCCTGAGTTTGGGAAGGTTTTCCTCATGCACACTTGGCTTTTCAGGGTCCAGTCTCTCAACGCCATGAAAATCTAGAGAGGAAAGGGGGTGGTCTCACATCTCACCAGGGCTGGGGAGGGTGATGGGGAACTTGTCTCTAGCACACCTACCACCTAGAGTTCAGGAAAACATGGAGGACCATCTCTGGCAATCATTTTCAGACGATATTTGAAGGCCCCAGGCACTCCTGAGGTGACCAGCGCAGGGCTCTGAGCTCCCCTCAATGCCTTCCCAAAGTCAGAGCCTCTCTGCTTTAGATCACACTGTGTACACAGTGAGGTTTTAGTGAAATGATTTCATGATAAAGCCTCTTTGCTTTTAAAAAATGGAAAAACTACTGTCTTGATAAATGCCGCATTGCCTTAGAATTCCATGGTACCGAAAACTGCTTTTTCAAAAAGCGTTTGCTCAAAATACCCTGGGAATGAAAAGTTGTGGAGGATACAGGAACTAAAAGCAAAGCTTATTTGGTCTGATTTTTTTCCCTAAGAAGAAGAAAAATGTGAGTATCAAATTTAAAAACGTTTGCTGAGAAGTCTAACAAGATAGTTTCATAGATTTTTGTTTGTTAAAGTCAGACAACGTTTTAGAAACAAATGTTTTCGTAATCAACAGAAGCTTTTTATTGTATCAGGTAAAAACATTATTAAAAAAAAAATCAGAAGAAAAATCCCCACTATCCATCTTTTAAAAGGGAATCTTAACCACCAAAAACATGAGAAGGACATAATATCAGAAGTCAGGACAGATCTTTTAATAAAAGACATTGAGCTTTGTGAAAATGTCACCTATGGCTGTATTTTTCTTCTCTTGCTATGGATAGGTGGAACTTCTATCAGACTCTGGTCTTCTGGTCTTTAGATGGTGGGAAATTCTCAGAGGAGTGAGAAGATCGGGGTTGGAGTGGCCCACGTGTGTCTCCCAGGCCTCTTGTTTCTCTCTGGTGGCAGTGGTGGTGGTCGTGGTGGTGAGGGTGGTGGCAGTGGTGGCAGTGGCGGGCTAGAAGACCTCTGAGTGCCTGAGTGTCTGGAGCCCCGCTCACTCATCCTGTCAAGTCTGTCCGCAGTCTGGGAGCCAGCGGGGCAGTGTTTGTGGAGCCAAAGTGGAGATTAAGTCATGTTTTAGAGGTGACCTCTGTCCACCCCTTTCTGCAGGCGTCCCTTCCCCTCCAGCCTCACCCCCCAGCAACTCCCCACCTACTTGCTATTGCCCTGCACAAGCCCCTCCCAGCCATCACAGGCCTTGCAGGGCTCCCTCTACACCCACTATCACCTCCCAACCCCCACCCACCCCCACGGTTGCCTTCTCCTCAAATGGACCTGGTCTTTGTTGTTCTAATTAGATTATCTCTGCCTTAGGGACCTAAAGGACCCTCTCTAGCAGCCCTGGCTGGAAAGGCAGGTCACATAATCCCTGTTATCAAGAGGCTTGTCATTTAGCATGTAGATCAACTAATTCTTTCGATACCAGGGGAGTAATTGTGCATCTTAATATTGATTTTTTTGGAGATACAATCGCCTGCATTCCTGAGTCAGACTCACTTACTGAAGCTAAAAGGTTCCATTCACTATATTATGAAACCACCCCCACCCGTGTCACACGCTCCATCCCAATTTAATGCTACAAAGCTGGACACATCTGAAGGGCTTTGTGTTTTTCCACTTGGTTCAATTTCAGAATGAGTCTCCTGTTGAAGAGAAACAGAAAAAAAGAATTCTGGCTATTTTTAAGACAGTGTATGTGTTTTTGTTTGGGGCAGGGAGAAGGGGATATTCCGCCAGTGTCCTCCACTCCCTAAGCTTTGTGGTGCAGAGATGTTGGGCTCCCAGTTTAATGAAGCCAGCCTATTAGGTTTCTGTTTTATGATGAATTAGTAGGTTGGGCTTTCCAATGAGGCTGGGGACATTTTCCTATCAAATACCTTTCCAGGGAAGTGGGACGCAGAGAAAAAAAAAATGTGAGCTGCAGCAATAAGAAAAAAACGCTACCTTCCCAAGGGGTCAAAAACTCACTGAGATTCGGGACAAGCAGAGGTGTTGCTTCCACACTGGGAAGGGGTGTGAGGAAAAGGACATAGCAGCCAAGGGCCAGATGTACAACTATTCTACCCAGAAAATCAGTGCCCCTGCATCCTAGGTGCTTCCTGCAATAAAGTTCTTCTTCAGTCACTGTGTAACAACCATGATAACTATTGACACTCTTTACAAAGATCTGCCCCAGGTTTGACACCGTGCAGCAGTGTTGCCTTCCAAACATTATACACATCAGCCCTCTTCATCTTCACAGGCAAGCCCGTGAGATGTGTTGTACTCATTGTTCCCATACTGCAGATTAAACCACTGAGACCAGAGAGATTATATGATTTGCCCGAGGTCCCCAAATTAATGAACCCAAGGCTGCTCCCAAACTTGTAGTCCTAACTAGAATACTGTTCTTCATTCTTCTGCTGGTTGATAAGGAGTTCATTCATTTATTCCATTATCTTCTCATTCATACTGAAAAGATTGCTCACCTTACAGGTCCTATGTGCCAAGGATAGAAAAAGAATGCATGGTGTACAGTGGGAGACAGGCAAAAATAAAATAAATACTATACCCATCAAATAAGATGGTGCCTGCTCCCATAGAGAGATGAACAAAATGCAGTAGGAATATTGGAAAGGGACCTTTCTTAAAGATTTCACAGTGGTTTTAAGGTATAAGTTGTTTTGTTTTGAAAAAGTCCTTGAAAATGATTAGATGCCTGAAAGAGAAGGGGGAAAGGACTGAGCTCAGAGAAATACTCATTAAAAGTCTGTTCTGTATACAAGCTAATGAAATCATGCTACTTTCCTTTGTATTTATGTGGAATCTTCTAGCCAGGGCTCTAGATATGCATTGACATTTTACTGCTTGCAAAGTGAAACTAACAAAGTCTTCAAACAGAAGAGCAGAGGCAGTGGACTTCCAAACACTCTTAATGGAGCTCTGGTATGTGCTGGGACTGAGATACTGATACATGACTTTTTGTAGTTACATTCCGTATCAAATTAAGAAAGAACTATAATTCATTTTTTGTTGTAAAATTATAATGCAGTGTGTGGTTAATCAGACTTGTAGATTCACTTCCTAGAGCTACTTTTGTTGCATTGTTTTGCTTAGCTGTCTGCCTGATGCTATTGGACTGCAAAATCTTTGTGGAACATGCTACAAGGGCTTAGTTCAGTGTCTGGCACACCGTAGGTGCTCACCATATATTTGTTAAAATAAAAAATGAATGCATGAATGAATCAACAAATGCCTGTAAAACATCTCTTGAAAGCAAATCTTATATCCATTATACTGTGGGTCTGCATCATGACTCTATCATACTGTTCTGGAATAATCCCAGCTTTAAACAGTCTGTTTCCTTGTCCCCATCAACCATCAAGATGGCCATTTAAATATTTGAGCTTCCAGCTAGCAGCTTCTTGTGCCCAAAACCAATTACTAAGATTCTTTATCAGAATCATGCGTCCCAACTGTCCTATTGGGAAACCAGACCACCATTGCAAAAGAGAAGCTATATTCTTGGGTAAGAAAGTAGACACCGTTAGGGAGCATGCGAATAAGGAGCTTGAACTGCAGCCCAACCATTTGGGGTCTAATAACTTTTGGTGTTCTCATTAAGGGAAGAAACACTTTACATAATATTTATTCACTCCTCAACAAACGCTTTTTGAATTTTCAGAGAATACTGAACATGTATCAACTGCAGGAAATTCTGTATAAAATTTTGATGAGGATTTGATTGACAATATTTGACTTTTCAGCCTGGATCCTCATTCAATTTGTCCAACATTAATTTTGTTATTTTCAAGGCTTAAACATAAAAAAAAACATAGCTTCATAGTAGTAATGAAGAACTCCAAACCTGAAGTGGGCAGTTGTTATAGTCTTGCCTGCTCATCAACTTTTATTTATTTTTATTTGTATAAGTTGATGGGGTACATGTGTAATTTTATTACACTTGTAATTGAGTACTGGTGAAGTCTGGGCTTTTAGGATAATCATCACCTGAATAAGGTATGTTGTACTCATTAAGTAATTTCTTATCATAACCCCCCCAGTACCTACCTCTCCGTTCTCCATTGTCTATCATTCCACACTCTATGTCCATGTGTAAACATTAGTTAGATCCTACTTATAACAGAGAGCATGCAGTATTTGGTTTTCTGTGTCTCAGTTATTTTACTTAGGATAATGGCCTCCAGTCCCACCCATGTTGCTGCAAAATACATGATTTCATTCTTTTTAATGGCTTAATAGTACTCCATTGTGTATATATACCACATTTTCTTTTTCCATTCATCTGTTGAGGGACACTTAGGTTGATTCTGTATCTTTGCTATTGTGAGAAGTGCTGCAATGAAGTGCAGGTACCTTTTAGAAATAATTTTTTACTTTTGGTAGATACCCAGTAGTTGGATTGCAGAATCAAATGGTAGTTCTAGTGCGTATCATCTTTAAAATAACCTCCCTTTATTAGCTGAAATATCCATGTCTCCCAATGTAGAAGTTGGAACTGAAGTTACTTGCCTCCCTCATACCCAGGACACAACATTTGACCTGTGTGTTCATCAGTCAGTTGTACCTGGGAAAGACTTCCACATGGAAGATCCTATTGCAGAAATGACCTCAAAATGAACGGAAAAGCTGGTGCAGTAAAGCTGAATCTCTGGAGCTGGGTATTTGGCAGTGTCCGAGACAATGATTTTCTTGCCAGGCCATTTTCTGTGCATAGTTTGGGCATCGCTCCTAGGAGCTGAGCTTCAGGTCCCTCTCTCTATTCCTTCCTTCAATTCTGTGAGTTCCTTCATATTCGTTAATAAATTCGTTTCCTGCTTAAACTAGTCAGAGTGGACTCTGGTTGCTTTGCAACTAGAAACATGGACTGTTACAAAAGGTGACATTCAATAGTAAAAATAGTCTTGACACTCACACAGAGTACATTATCTGGCAGTCCAGGGTGATCACTGAATATGTCTCCATGTGCAGTAACAATGGAGACATATTCTCCATTGAAAAGTCAAACAGTTTCAATCACACAGAAATCCTAGCAACTAGTTTGTTATAATATGGCTAGGGGTTTTCTGGTTGGACATAGTACTGTGTTTAATCAAACAGCTTGGAAGATAATCCAGACTGCCCTGTTATTTAAGAAAATACTCATTTGGAATATCCAAGTGATTGTTCCTAGGGCTGAGCCTATTGTTTCTCAGCTTTAATGCAGGGGTAAGTTTTTGTGTTTTATGAATCCATAATGCCTATTGTATTGGTTTGCCAGGGCTGCCATAACAAAGTACCGCTGACTAGGTGGCTTCAATAACAGAAATCTATTTTCTCACGGTTCCAGAGGCTGGAAGTCCAAAACCAAGGTGTTGGCAGGGTTGATAGCTTCTGCAGCTTCTCTCCCCAGTTTGCTGTCCTAACATCGTTGCCCCTCAGTCTGTGTCCTAATCTTCTGTTCTTATGAGGACACTTGTCATATCAGATTACAGCCCATCCATAAAACCTCATTCTACTTTAATCACCTCTTTAAAGACCTTATCTTGAAATACCGCCATCTTCTGAGGTAGGGGAGGTTAGGACTTCAACACAGGAATTTGGGGTAAGGGACACACATCAGCCCATAACATCTGTGTTCCTCTAAACTGTTTAAATCTAGGGCTGATTTGGAGAAGCTATTTTCAAAAGTTACCACTACATATGTTTATTTTGACATAAATCTTTATAGTAAAAGGATCTATTGGTTATTACATGAAAATTCCATTTCAAAAAATGAGGTTACAACTCTCCCTCCCCAAATCCTCTATCTACCCTTCAAAGTTTGCTTTTTAAGGAATTAAAATGAGAACTAAACAGGTTTTAAAGACTGGTCTTCTCCATATCCTGTCTTCCTTGCTCAAGTCTCCACTAAAATCCTACCTTCACCATGAAGCCTCTCCTATCCTCCCCCAGCCAGATGGGCTTCCTCCTCTACTGAACACATTAATCATGGCTCCCTGGCAACACAAACTTCTACCTTGGAATAGAGCTTTCTGTCCACATGTTTCATCTTCCCTGTAGATTAGATGTTTGTTAAGGACTTGTCTGATTCATCTGTGGTACCTACATGCCCAGCAAGGAGGTAGCAGGGTATATCTACTGCCCTGTTCTCGGGGCTTGGTGTGAAGGGCCCCTTTCCAATGTTATTTTCCAAACATCCTTTCTCCAGTGCTTTATGGCCAGGCCTCTGAAACTGTGCTTCCCTTCTTTTCACTCCTAAATACCTCCAGCATAACCCTCATCAGATTTTCTCGGTCTTAGTCTTTCTCCTTCTTTTACAACCCCAGTGACCTTCATCAGCAGTAATGAATATTGCTGAAGTCTTCTCCCTTTTTGTCTCATCCTTGGGTGGAGAGTAGAGGGAGGGTCCTTGCCCTGACAGGCAATGCAGCATACTTTTATGGATATAGGGTATGAGGGAGCTCCTAGTCCCACTACAAAGCCCCAGACTGTATAGTGGAAAATGCAGAGAGCAAATGGGCCACTCCAGATAAAAGCCTCAGAGATGATGGAATTAAGATGTGAGCCTTTGTGTTCATTGTAGTACTGTTCACAATAGCCAAGATGTGGAAACAAACTAAATGTTCATTGACAGATAAATGGACAAAGACAATGTGGTATATCCATACAATGAAATATTATTCAGCTTTAAAAAAGAAGGAAACTCTGCCATATGCAACAACATGGATGAATCAGTAGGACTGCATGACTCCATTCATATTAGGTGTCTAAATTAGTCAGATTAATAGAAACAGACAGTAAGTAGAATGGTGGTTGTCAGGGGATGGGAGAAGGGGGAAACCGGGAGTTGCTGTTCAACTGGTATAAAGTTTCAGTTATATGAGATGAATTTCTTCTATAGAGCTGCCGAACAATTTTGTGCCCATAGTTAACAATACTGTATTGTGCAATTAAAAATCTGTCAAGAGGGTAGATCTCTTGTGAAACACTCTTACCACAATTTAAAAAAAAAAAAAAAAAAAAAAAAATTAAGATGTGAGCTGGCCCACCCAGCAGAGGGCAGTGCAGTGCACACAACCAACCACTGCAGCTAGTGGCCACAGGAGGCCTGGACCCATCCTTTGAGCAATGGCACAGGTGCTTTTCCTTGAGCGGAGAGCTGGGGGGCAGTGGGGGGCGGGGGCAATTGTTGTTTCTTTTTGTTTGATTTTACTTTGTTTTCATCTTAAAAGCCTGGTTTTGTTAAAGTGAAATTTTTTTTCTTAAAAATTAACACCAGCAATTAAAATGATGTGTTTCTTCCTCCAAACTTGAAGAGTGGAAGAAAATTAAAGTTCATTTGGATATGGTGCAGATTCTAATAACATATATCAGTTTACAGCTGGGCACGCTTACACCTGTAATTTCAGCCTTTGGGAGGCCAAGGCAGATGGATCACTTGAGCCCAGGAAGCCAAGACCAGTCTAGGACACATAGTAAGACCCTGTCTCAACAAAAAACATCAAACAAATTAGCCAGGCATGGTGGTGCACACCTGTAGTCTCAGCTACTTATGTGGTGGAGGCACAAGAATTACTTGAGTCTGGGAGACGGAGGTTGCAGTGAGCTGAGATCTCACCACTGCACTCCAGTCTTGATGACAGAGCAAGATCCTGTCTCAAAACAAACAAACAAAAAACATATGTCAGCACACTAAACTACTGTTCTTTACTGACCGTCTTTAAAAAGTCTTCAATGTTTATGCTTTTAACAGTAAAGCAGAGAAGGCAGCACTCAGGTGTATCTGCATCTTGTCCTTTGAGAAAAAATTCCACAGGTGCCACACAAATAGGACATTTACTATTTCCATTAAAATAACAAGATAGAGCAAAATAATTTGTACTTACAGGGAATCCAAGAAATTCTAATTTATTTCACAGGAATTACTGCATTTAATCTGCCCCAGCTGCCTCTGTTGCTCAAGGAGCAGATACAAGATGCCTACAAAAGAACTTAGAAATACTGAATTAGTCTATAAATGTGCTTAGCATTGAGGTGGTGAATTGTTTATAAGTGTTCAATGGAAATAAATCAAATAGCATCAGAGAAAAAATAAGTACGTTTTCTTGCCAATAAAAGAAGACACACCTCTCAGCTATGTCTTGAGAAATCCTTTGTCAGGACAAGAGACATCCAGTAGATTACTCAGGAACTGCTGAGGTCTGTAAAAGCTAACTTGATTTCAATAGGACAAAGTGGGGCTTGTTTTCTAAGGCTGAAATGTGGGATACAGAAGAAGTACCTTCCTAGAGATTAGGTTTGTTCAGTTGAAGGGTGAAGGGGTATTAGGTCCTTGGGTGACAGTGAGGAGGGGATGACACAGAGCAGGGGAGAGACTGGAGGAGGAGAGAACAGTATTCTGCTACCTCCCCATACCCCCTGAGGCTTTGACTGATCCCAGGGAAGTATGCACCTGATAGGAAGAGTGAACACTGGAGAGGGCCTGACAAATTATGTGAGGTTCCCATCTCTTTCCAAAGAGAGGACTCACCCTCTTTGCTCATCTCAGTGTCTTTAAAATTTTCTCAATAGCCATTCACATTGATCCTAGGCAAGTAGCCCTCATGAAATTCAAATAATTAAGAAAACACATAGTTAGCCTTCCTCCATGTTCAGGTAGTATCCGTGTAATATTTCTTATTTTACTATGGACTAAGGCTGGAGTACTTAGGTTGGATGATTGAGTGATTTTCTTTTCTATCTTGGTCTTGTTTTGTCTGTTGGAAAACTATAATTTGTGATTACCTGTATAAAATGTCAACCTTGGGTGATGTCTTAAAAAAATGGTGAAGTTAGGACCTCTGAAAATTCTTTCCTGCATCAAAGGAATCTGACAAAAATGATCAGAATCAACTTTTTCAGAGCTCTAAAAATTAAAAGTTTACAACAAGCAGTGGAGTATACATTCAAGGAAAAAAATGTCTGAATCTTGGTAAGAACAGCAAGCTTTGTGGCATTTTATCTTGTCCTACTCTCATCTCTCCCTGCCCTGGAGTAGCCTTGAAAAATAACTACCCACAATCATTGTGAAAATCAGCAGGCTAGCAGTTACCAATGGAGGCTGGCACTCTTTCAAAGCATCTTTTCTCAAGAATTACCATAATTTGACCTGTCCGGTAGTTCCCTGGAAGACCTCCACAACAAAGTTGTCTTTATTTAATCCATTTTGGAACTCAACCACTGCAAAAAGCCTCCAGACTCCTATCCCCCACAAACAAAAATCCTTTTCTCCAAGGGGCATTGGTTGCAGGCAGTTGTTTAACTTCATGGCTGCCTGAGGCAGAGAATAGGAGCTGGAAAAAACAATAGACAAACCAAAAACTTTAAAGGAAAAACGGGAAATCAGATGGTCATAGGGGATTTGAAAAACTCCAACATGTTAAAGGGAATCTAGAAGACCACATGCACATACTAGGCTGTACACATACTCAGGAAACACCAAAGAGGGTCCTAAGTTCTCACCTCTGGCTGACCTGGAGGCGCTACACAAGCAGGAAATGAAGGCTAAGGCAGAGTTTCCAACCACTTTGCTGAGAATTGAATATGTGCCCTAACATGCAAATCATTGGCAAAAATTGGGAGGCTTATTTGTTCCAGAGAGTTAAGAAAATAATTGCCCAATAATCAGCTGACCACTAAGCTGAGTAGAGACCTCAGCAGCCACATATGGCAAAAATACAGACTTTACAGAATTAGTCCAGAGAAGTCACTAAACAAACAAACAATAATAACAACAAAAAGACAACATACTAATAACAGAAGGAAATTTACAGATATGTGGCACTTAAATAATATATTTCTAAAAAACCAATGAGTCAAAGAAATCACAGGGGAAATTAGAAAATATTTTGAGATTAATCAAAATGAACATGCTACACACCAAAGCTTATGGGATGCAATGAAAGCACTGTTTAGAGGGAAATTCACAGCATAAATGCCTATAATAAAAAAGGAGAAACATCTAAAATCAATAAAATGTCATCTCATACACATTTTGGTATATTTTCTAAAGTGGTTAAAAAAAAAAAAGAAAGTGGGGGGCAGGGGTAATGGTTAACTAATGCTGTATTTATTTCACCTATTTGCTTTTCCTCCTTGGAAAATTTTTGAGGGATTTTGTCACAATCTGAGTAGGACCATTGAAATGTGTCTCACATATTTCACAATGTTATCAGTGAAAGAGGCTCAGAAGGACAAAAAAATGAGAATCACTGGCCTAGACCAGTCTTTACGAAATGCGAGGGTATCTGATAGGGTGTGATTAGGGAAGCAGAATCCCTATGAATGCTATGAAATAAGGAATTTATTAAAGGAATTACACCAATACTATTCCATAGAGCTTTCTGCAATTATGGAAGTGTTATACCTCTGCACTGTGCAATAACACAGGCACTAGACACATATGTGAAATGTGGCTAGTACAATTGAGAAAATGTTGCATTTTATTGCATTCTAATTCATTTTAATTTTAATAGTCACACATGGCTAGTGGCTGCTGTACTGGACAGCACAAGATTAGGTCTTATCCAATCACAAGGCTGGTGAAGAAGTCTAGACTGCTCACGGCCAACAGTAGGAAAGAGAAGCTGTGAAGTGGAGGAGAGGGAGGACAAACTGGAAACCACAAGAAGAGATGATGACCCATGTCCGCCTCTCAGCACCTTCAACCTTGATGATGTGGGTAACCTGCATAAAAAGACAGTGCCCTTTGCCTCAGCACTGCACATGCACATAGCTCAAGGCTCAGAGAAGCTGAAGGGGAGATCCAGCAAGAGCTGCAGTCTTGGCTGCCGCCCTAGTTTAACAAGGTAAGCCAACAGATCACTGACAAGGTACATGGGCTATCTTTGGAGTACAATGGCTGCTGTGTCACTGCCATGAATGTTTCCTGGGTCCACCCTAACTCAAAAACACACAGGGAAGGAAATTCTGGGCAATCCTATACAATACCAACCATCCCAGAAGGCCCAGAAAGGGACAATGCCAACTTTTACATTTGGTCTCCTTGGGCCCCTCCTCAATTCCAATGGATACAGCTTGGCTGCATCCTTTGTCCTTCTCTCATCCTTCACTCTCGAAGTACATAGAAAACAGATTTAGCCAGAGCCTGTCTGGTGACTGACGATACTGGGCTGGGCTCAGCACCAGTATTCAGGGAGTGTGACCAAAGATGACCAACTAGATGCAGCCAGGAAATGCCTCTCCAACCAAGAAAAACCAAAATAGCAAGTAAACCATCATACTTTGAACAAATCTTTTGAGAGAAAATAGAAGACACCATGTTTGAAGAGGGAGGAAGCTGGGAAGCCTGCATGAAGTCACTGAGCACCAGGGCTATCTCCAAGTCTTGAAGAGGTCCTAAGGAAGGGGTGGGTGAAGGAACTCCAGGGGACCACACTCCCACTGCAAACCTCTGAGATCCTAGCTTCAAGAGATCCCACGACCTCCATAGACATTTGAATTGTCAGAGGAAACTGCCCAGAGAGCAGGTAGAAGCAGAGCTCAAACCTGAGTGAAGCCCAGAAGGTTTCAGAGCCTGCAGTGCAGCTGCAGTAAAATGTGACCATAAGTGCTTATCCCCCAAGACACTATCTTTCTCTGAGTGACTGTAGCTCCTGCTTACCACCAGGCCGGGAAAGAGAAGGGCTACCTTTCCTGCATGACCAGAGTGCATCTGATCTGCATGCCCCCTTCATCCACACTCCCCCACTGGAGTGTTTTGCCAGCATCCTGGGAGTAGTTCAGTCCCCCAAGCATGGCTGACCCTTAACCCTGAGGGGCCAGTGGGAAAAAAAAATGCAGGCCTGGTCCCACCCACCCAAGGATGTGAGCACATCACCCAGGGGTACTGAGCTGAGATATGTGGTCTGAGCTTAAGTGGAGGAGGAGCCCCCCTCTCTCAGAACACTGTGAAGATCGTGGCGTGGGTTCATGTGCCACTGTAGAAGCTGGGCATCCCTCCATTTGTAAGCCCAGTCTAGGAAAGGTGTAGCCTGTTAGCCAACCACAGCTTCTGTCTCAAAAAGCCTCACAGCCTAGAACACCTGGAAGAGTCCAGTGATCTGGGCACAGAAGGCTGGAACAAGTCTAGTTGGTTGGGTCTGTGCTTGAGGCAGATGCTGGAGAGAGACCTGATCAGAGGAGTGTGAGTTGGGTGGGTCCCACAACAGTCTGCTGGGCTAAAATCCTCAGGCCATGGGTGGCACACCAGTTACACGCCCGTGGTACCACCATCTTGCCTGGGGATCCTCCACTCCTGACCCACTGCATCACCAGTCCACCCACAGACATACACCACAACCAACTCTGACTCTGACAAGTCCAGAGGACCAGCAGGTCCCCAGGGAGTTGTAGGTCTCCGGGTGACCTAACTTTTGACTTGGACTGCTCCTATGGGAAGAGGGAACACAGTCTGCCAAAGCTCCCTTGAGGTTAAGGAAATACAAGCTCAGATCCAGTAATTGAAGAGGGTTCCATCAAGGCCCAGGAACAGACTTGGTGATGGAGTCATCTCTTGCCACCTCCTTCACCTCTCCCCAGAACACTGCTGCATACACACTAAAATACAAGAGGCCTGCAGCTCAGGAAGGGCCTATCTTCTGGCCCTTACTCTTAAGCGCCATCTACTGCATCATAGCCTGCATTACACCACCAAACAAAAACATCTTCAGCATGCAGCAGCCATGAAACTCTTTCAAAACTCAGGTCCTCTGACACAAAGGTCCTCTACAAAGCCTTGGTCCTCTGAAACAACCAAAAAATGAAGCCAATTGCTATACACAACATACACCATAGTCAAACCCTCAAGGGAAAAATATATAAAAACAAAAAGCTTTATCCAAGTGACAGCAATTTCAAAAAGAAAAATAAACACTAGCCCTCAGATGAGAAAGAATCAGCACCAGGACTCCAGCAATTCAAAAAGTCAGTGTTTTCTTACCTCTAAACGACTGCACTAGCCCCCTACAATGGATCCTAATCAAATTGAAATGTCTGAAGTGACAGACATAGAATTCAGAGTCTGAATGGCAAGGTAGTTCAACAACATTCAAGAGAAAGTTAAAATCCAATTCAAAGAAGCCAGGAAAATGATCCAAGATTTTAAAGATTACATAACCATTTTAAGAAAGAATCAAATTGAACCTCTAGAATTGAAAAATCCACTACAGGAATTTCAAAATACAGTTGGATGCCTTAACAACAGACTAGATCAAGCTGAAGAAAGAATTTCAAAGCTCAGAGACTGGTCCTTTGAGTCAACCCAGTCAGACAAAAATAAAGAGAAAAAATTTTTTTAGAAAAAGAACAAAGCCTCCAACAAATATGGGATTATGTAAAGACACCAAACATACAATTTAATAACCTTCCTAAGAGAGAAGGAGAGAGAGTAAGCAACTTGGAAAACATATTTGGGGAAATAACCCATGAAAATTTTCCCAACCACAATAGAGAGGTCACCATGCAATATCAAGATATTCAGAGAATCCCTACAAGAAACTATATAAGGTGACCATTCCCAAGACACATAATCATCAGACTTTCCAAGGTCAACGTAAAAGAAAATATCTTAAAGGCATTTAGAGAAAAGGATCATATCACTAAGGGAACCCTATCAGGCTAACAGTGGGCTTCTCAACAGAAAACATACAAACCAGAAGAGATTGGGGGCCTATGTTGAGCATCCTTAAAGAAAAGAAATTCCAATGAAGGATTTCATTTTCTGCCAACCTAAGCTTCATAAGCAAAGGAAAAATAAAATCCTTTCCAAACAAGCAACTGCTAAGGTAATTCGTTACCACTATACAAGCTTTACAAGATATCTTTAAGAGAGTTCTAAACCTGGAAAGGAAAGAACGATACCTGCCACCCTAAAAACACACATAAGTACATAGCCCACAGACTCCATAAAGCAAGTATACAATTGAGACTACAAAGCAACCAGCAAATAACACCAAAACAGGATCCAAATCTCACATATCAATATTATTCTTTAATGTAAATGGTCTAAATGCTCCATTCAAAAGGCATAGAGTGGCAAGTTGGATATAAAACCAAAACCCAACCTTCTGTTGTCTGCAAGAGACCCACCTTACTTGTAATGACATCCATAGGCTCAAAGTAAAGGAATGGGGAAAGATTTATCACATAAACAGAAAACAATTAAGAGCAGGGGTTGCTATTCTTCTATCAGGTAAAACAGACTTTAAACTAACAACAGTAAAAAAGAACAAAAAAGCCATTACATAATGATAAAGGGCTCAATTCAACAAGAAGACAAAACTATCCTAAATATATGCACACCCAACATGGGAGCACCCAGATTCATAGAACAAGTACTTCTAGACCTACAAAACATCTTAGACAGTCACACAACAGTGGGGAAATTCAACACTCCACTAACAGCATTAAAACAGATCAAGGCAGAAAATGAACAAAGAAATTCTGATCTTAAACTTAAAACATGACCAACTGGACCTAAAACACATCTACAGAATACTCCATCCAACGACCACAGAATATACATTCTCATCTGCACATGGAACATACTCAACATGGACCATGTTCCACTCAACCATGGAACAAGATTGGCCACATGCTCAGTCATAAAACAAATCTCAATAAATTTTAAAAAATCAAAATCATAGCAAACATATTCTCAGACCACAATGAAATAAAAATATGAATACCAAGAGAATCTCTCAAACCACACAATTACATGGGTTCTACACAACTTGCTCCTGAATGACTTTTGGGTAAACAATGAAATTAAGGCAGAAATTTTAAAAATTATTTGAAATAAATGAAAACAGACTCGACACACCCAAATCTCTGGGAAGCAGCAAAAGCAGTGTTAAGAAGAAAGTTTATAATTTCAAGACATAAAATCAGTGTACAAAAATCAGTAGCATTTCTAGACACCAATAACATTCAAGTTGAGAGCCAAGTCAATAACAAAATCCTATTTACAATAGCCACAAGAAAATAAAATAAAATAACCCAGGAATACATTTAACCAAGGTGGTGAAAGATCTCTACAGGGAGAACTACAAAACGTTGTCAAATAAATCATAGATGACACAAACAAATGGAAAAACATTCCATGCTCATATGATTGGAAGAATCAATATTTTTAAAATACCCATACTGCCAAAGGAATCTACAGATTTAACACTATTCCTATCAAACTTTACCAATGCCATTTTCCACAGAATTTTTAAAAAATATTATGAAATTTATATGGAACCAAAAATGAGCCCAAACAGCTAAAGCAATTCTAAGCAAAAAGGGCAGAGTTGGAACCATCATGCTACCTGACTTCTAACTATACTGCAAGGCTACAGTAACCAAAACAGCATGGTACTGGTACAAAACCAGACACATAAACCAATGGAACAGAATAGAGAACCCAGAAATAAAGTCAAATATCTACAACCAACTGATCTCCAACAAACTTAACAAAAATAAGAAATGGGGAAAGGACTTCCTCTATAATAAATGGTCATGGGATAACTGACTTATATCCATATGTAGAAGTATGAAACTGGACCCCTAGCTAACACCATATACAAAAATAAACTCAAGATAGATAAAAGACTTAAACATAAGACCAAAAACTATAAAAGTTCTAGAAGAATACCTAGGGAATACCATTTTGGACATCATTCATGGCAAATAATTTATGGCTAAGTCCTCAAAAGCAATTACAATAAAACCAAATTTGACAAGTGAGAGACCTGGTTAAATTAAAGAGCTTCTGCACAGCAAAAGAAACTATCAACAGAGTAAATGGACAACCTATAGGATGGGAGAAAATTTCACAAACTATGCATCTGACAAAGGTTTACTATCCAGAATCTATAAGGAACTTAAATAAACCAACAAGCAAAAAACAACCCCATTAAAAAGAAGCTAAAGGACAGGAATAGACATTTCTCAAAGGAAGACATACAAGGAGCCAACAAACATATGAAAAAATGTTCCTCATCACTAATCATCAGAGAAAGGCAAATCAAAACCATGATGAGATACCATCTCATACCAGTTGGAATGGCTATTACTAAAAAGTCAAAAAGCAACAGATGCTGGCAAGGCTGCAGAGAATGGGGGATGTTTATACACTGTTGGTGGGAAAATAAATTAGCTCAGTCACTATGGAGAGCAGTTTGGAGATTTCTTAAAGAACTAAAAATAGAACTACCATTTGATCCAGCGATCTCATAACTAGGTATATTCCCAAAGAAAATAAAGCATTCTAACAAAAAGACACATGCACTCATGTGTTCATTACAACACTATTTACAATAGCATATGTGGTATCAACCTAGGTGCCTATCAATGATGGATTGGATAAAGAAAATGTGGCATACATATATAATATATATATACATATTTTATATATATATGAATACTATGCAGCCATAGAAAAGAATGAAATCATGCCCTTTGCAGCAACATGGATGCAGCTGGAAGCCATTATCCTAAGCGAATGAGTGCAGAAACAGAAAACCAAATGCCACACGTTCTCACTTATAAGTAGAAGCTAAACATTGGGTACACATGGACATAAAGATCAGAACAGTAGACACTGGGCACTACAAGAAGGGGGAGGGAGGGAGGGAGGAAAAGGTTGAAAAGCTACTTGTTGGGTACTATGCTCACTACCTTAGTGATGGGTTCAATCCTACCCCCAAACTCAGCATCACGCAATATACCTTCTAACAAACCTGCACATCTACCCCTCAATCTAAAATAAAAGTTGAAAATTTTTTTTAATACACAGAAAGTAGTTTAGAGTTTACTAATCAGTAGTACATTTAAAGTTGCTCTTCTAAAACCAAGGCTGAGAAAATTGTCCATTTTATTTATCAAAAGAAAAATTCAGTGAATTTTACTCACTGTCTGACCATAGTGAGAATCAGAATGAATGAATGCAAATGTCTGTCCTAACAAATCCCTCTGGTTCTACTTCAGTTCCTGCTGTCTCCATATTTTTCATCAGTGTGTGGAAGAGAGATGTGGTGAAACTGAAGTGGCAGCTTGTTCTTAGAGAACAACAAAAATGCACTTAAAATTTACTCCTTAGGAGCTGTCAAAAGAGTTTGGCAACAAATGCAACCTAATGTTCAGAATAAAAAGAGCAATGATCTATAATCCCATTTTCACATCTATTATAAAATCCAACCATGTGTTTCTTCTAAGATAAACTGATTTTATTAACACAATGACCAGACATGTATAAATGATAATAGGAGTTTATTTTATAAGCTTGGATCTCACATTTCCATTCTATTGTAGAGATTCACACTTACCCAATTCTAACAAGAGTTGGATAAACCAGTGTCTTCCTAAAATAATAATGATTATTCATCACAAAAGAGTCACAAGCAAAGTCTACATTTGAAAATGTCCAGATTGTCTTTCATGCTATGTGCATTAAGCAGTGTTTCATTTTTAGATCTGGTATATGGACACTATGGATGAATATGTTGATTAATTAGAACAAGTTTATCAAGTTCTTTGAGAGTCTTGGAAGACCAAGTAAAGTAATTCAAGGATTCAGTCCAGACTAAATAGTGTGGCCTAATAGATCAAAACCCTGCAAGAAACCGAGCTGTGGAAAAGTAATAATGTAAATAAAAATGTGATTTCAATCTCTGCTTGGCGACTGTCCTCCCTCAGGCCACTAAGGCTCAGTGCCATCAGATGCATTAATGCTGAGACATTGGTCACTCATGGGGGAGGTGGGGATGGTGAAAAGCTTTTTTGCCTGTAGATCCGGGGGAACTGCTTATAAGCCTAAAGTGTATTCAGCTGATGCACCAGACATCAGTTACTGTAGAAGCAGAAGTGAGGAACTTCCCCTAGCATTGACCTAAGAGGATAAATGCATGGCGATGTGCTGAGTTACTTCAACAATGCAGAGACACCCAATGTCAAAATGCCACAGGGCTACCCGGTGTTGCAAGGCTGAAACTGGGTTTTCCATGAGACTTTTAAAGCAGTGGGATTTCTGCTTGAACTGTCTGCAAAGATGCAGACCTCCCCAGTATGCCACTCCCACCACTCATTGTAGGAAGAGCAGAGTAACTTTTGTCCTGGGTAACAATGATGAATGATCCTCAAGTCCTGATGCTAAACCAACAGTGCTGGGACCACACACTGGCCTGAGAAAAATACATATGGGTAGTAACTAAGACATTTCCAAGGGATTCCTAGTCTTTCAACAGGCTCTGAAAATGGCATGTGATCCAATCCCTGAAGCTACCAAAGGGTTTAAGAATTTGGCTGGAGAAAAATAGAGGGATGAGTATCCAAACTCCAGGCCCGCAAACCCTTTACTCAGATTTGGAAATTTTCCTGGGGCACAGAAGTTTAACAGCACAGGATTAAGAGGTGGGACATTGGAGTCAGACATCCTGGTTTCAGATTCTGATCTGCCACTTAATAGTTGTGTAATCTTGTGAAGGGTGCTTAACTTCTCCGAATCCCAGTTTTCTCATCTACAAAATGGACGTAATTGTAATATGTGAATGAATTAGGACTAGGTTGTTTGCAAATGGCAGGTAATTTAAGACAACAGTAGTTTTAACAAAATAGAAGTTTATTTCTAGCTCATGTAAACATAGCAGTCCAGGTGGGGTATGGCAACCCCATATCAGGAAGGACTCTGTCTTCTTTCACCTATTTGCTTCACCATCTTCAGTTTGTGGCTCTCATCTTCTGTTTGCAGATGGAACTCCAGCTCCAGTCTTCACACTCACATTCCACACAGAGGAATTAGGAAAACGGGGAAGAAGGGAATGGTCTTCCCCTTTATAGACATGTCTGCAAACTGCACAAAACTCTTCTTTATCTTCTTTCACTGGAGCTTAATCACATGACTACATGTGGCTGCAAGAGACATGAAGTCTTTATTTTGGATGTCCACATACCCAGATGCAATTGGGAAAGACTACTACAGAAAGGAAACAATGATATAAGGAGATGCACATCAGTCTCTGCTACCCAACATATCCAGCTATTGTGAGGACTGAATAAGATAATGTTGATAAAGTACTTTGCACAGAACCCAGGCCAAAGGAAATGTTTCATGAATGGCTGGGATTGCTGCCATCCCTCCTCTACCCAGAGCATCCAGGCTTGGTTCTGTGTTGCCAGGAGGGTACTGCAGCTGCTGGACAGGAGGCAGATGTAGGACATGAAGAGATGCTGTTTGGGGAGCATGGAGGGTGCAGAGGGCTGCTGGTAAGCAGGGCTGAGGCTAGGGTGAGGTAAGTGAGGTACACATCTCAGGTGCAAAGTGCAAGGGATGCCAAAAAACTCAGTATTCAAGAAAAAATATTAATGCAATATTTTAAAAATCAAAATGAGGCCGGGGGCAGTGGCTCGAATCTGTAATCCCAGCACTTTGGGAGGCTGAGGCAGGTGGATCATGAGGTCAGGAGATCGAGACCATCCTTGCTAACACGGTGAAATCCCGTCTCTACTAAAAATACAAAACATTAGCTGGGCATGGCATGGTGGCAGGTGCTTGTAGTCCTAGCTACTCGGGAGGCTGAGGCAGGAGAATGGCGTGAACCTGGGAAGCGGAGCTTGCAGTGAGTAAAGATTGCGCCACTGCACTACAGCCTGCAGGACAGAGCAAGACTCCATCTCTAAATAAATAAATAAATAAATAAATAAATAAATAAATAAATAAATAAATAAAGGAAAAATAACGATGATGAACAAATTATCATAATTTTAAGTAAAGGCAGTATCTGACTCTGTCTTGCACAATTCACCTCATTCCCTTCACCTGGCCCTGCTGATCCCTTCTTTCTGGCAGCCTTTGCTCTAGCCTGAGAGAATTAACGCAGTTTTGAAGGAACTGCATCTGCAATAATTATATCAGACCCAATAAAATATAAAATCTCTAAGGCACATAGATATCTTTAATCTGTACATTAACTTTAAAGAAACAATACTATTTTAAAATTACAAAACCTGTACCATATAAAATACAAAAAAGAAAATTAAAAGCATCCAAAATTGCACATTAAGACAGAATCTTCATTGACATTTTATTGTCTATCTTTCTAGTTTTAAGCAGTATATTTTCTTTTTAAAATGGAATCAATCCAGTATATACTATAATCTATATTTTCATTTAACAATATTTCTGTATCATTACTCTTCCATGATACAATTTTTATGTGTTACTCATTGTGTGTGTATATCAAATTTAGACTGTTTCCAACATTTTGGTCTTATAAACAATAAATATTCTTGTAGTTAAATTGTTGTTGCAATTATCTTTTTATTTACTTGGTATAAATTCTTAGAAGGGGAATTGCTGGTCAACCTTCTTAAGATTGCCAAACAGCCTTCCAGAAAGTTCTTCCAATTTATATTTCTCCCAGAAACATATGAAAACATGTTTCCCATATCCTTGATGATGTGGAGTATAATCAACTTTTTAAAATCTCTACTGATTAAAATAGGGAAAAACTAAAACATTTTCATTCACATTCCTTTGCTAATGAAGGTCTTTTTCTTGTTTTTCATTTTTAGTTAAATTTGTTTAAATAAGTTGCCTGATGAGGTAAAAGCCCCATGATGGAAGGATGTATGTCTGTTTGTTCATTTAGGTCTCTGGGGCACCTATAACTGTGCCTGGCAAAAATAAGTGCTCAATAGTTACTGGATGGATGATGTCCAACACTTGTAAGGCTTCTTTATCCAAGCAAATAACATTTAGATGAGTTTTACTTTTTTTAGTTTATCCTGTGCCCTTCAGTTTTACTTATTGTGTTCTCTGCTACATAGAATATTTTAAAAATCAAACTAATGTTTTCCTTCATGTTTTCTCTCTGCTTGCATCAGGATTAGTGACATTATATATACCAAGACTCTGTGTGTGTGTATGTGTGTGTGTGTGTATATGTGTATGTGTGTGTGTATACATTTTTTTCTATTTTGCTTTTTGTTTTTAAATCATGTAGGCCTTATTTTGCTCTCTTTAGAGTGCAAAATAGAGTGTTTCATTTTTCCATATAGTAAGCAATTTGTCTCAAAAGTATTTGTTGAATTATGTGCCCTTTCCCAGTCAAATCAAACTACCATTGTCACTGATGTGAAATGCCTTGTCCTTATCTAAACCTGAATCTCTTTCTAAACTTTCTATTTTTTCATCGGGTTTGTCTCTCTACACCAGTACCATGCTGTTTTAAAAATTGTTTTGATATCAGGATAGGCAATTCTCTCCTCGTTATACATTTTGCTAAAAATTCTCATTTACTCTCCTATGTTTATTATTTCAGGAACACATGTGAATCATATGTTCACATTTTCTTATAAATCTCCATTGAGGGCCAGGTATTGGTTGCTCATGCCTGTAATCTCAGCACTTTGGAAGGCCAGGGCAGCAGGTTCACTTGAGCCCAAGAGTTCGAGTTGGGCAACATAGTGAGACTGCCAATCTCAAAAAAAAAAAAAAAAAAAAAAATTCCCATTGAGGTTTTATTGAGATTGCATAACATTTATAGATTAACTTGGTGACAAAATAAATCATTATAAACATTCCCTATACAGGGATATCATGTGTCTAGAATTTAATAAAGCATGTTATAGATTACTTATATATGTCCTGAACATTTCCTATTGAATTTATTCCTAGATATTTTATAGTTTAATCACCATTTTAATAGGATTTTTTCCTTTATTTGTATTTATTTTCTCACTGGTTATTGCTCTAGTATTAAAAAGCTATTTTTCTGTACATGTTTTTAATAAGCCACTTTACTCAATATTCTTTATATATGAATTTATTAGCCTTTCCAGATAGATTGTCTACCGTAAAGTCTTTTTTATTTTTTTCTCTGTATCAACATTTATACCTCTGATTTTGTTTTCTTACCTTATAGCCATTCTTTAAACTTTAAAAGCAATACTTAATAATAATTGTTATAGTAAGTATCTTCCTTTGCCTTGTTTTTAACTTGAAGAGAAATATTTTTACTTTTATACTATTAATTTCAGGACTTTTTTTTTTTTTTTTTTTTTTTTTTTTGAGGAGTCTCGCTCTGTCACCCAGGCTGGAGTGCAATGGCATGGTCTTGGCTCACTGCAACCCCCAACTCTGGGTTCAAGTGATTCTCCTGCCTCAGCCTCCTGAGTAGCTGGGACTACAGGTGCACACCACCATGCCCAGATAATTTTTGTATTTTTAGTAGAGACAGGGTTTCACCATGTTGCCCAGGCTGGTCTCAAATTCCTGACCTCAGGTGATCTGCCCACCTCGGCCTCCCAAAGTGCTGGGATTACAGTGCATGAGCCACCACACCCGGCCAGTATTCTTAATTAGGTTAAAAATCTTTATTTCTCTCTAAGAATTTTTTTTTTTTAATCAAGAATGGATGTTGAATTTCATCAAATGTTTTTAATACTAGTACTAGTAATTTTCTTTGTTCTAGTAATATGATTGATTACATTCATACATTTCCTGAAATTGTATCATTCTTATATTTCTAGAATAAACTTACTTCGTCATAGTATTTTTTAAAATATAGCTCTAGTTTTGATTTACTAGTAATTCACGTGTGATTATGTATTAGTCAGGGTTCCCTAGAGGGACAGAATAGGAGATACATATATATCTATCTCAAATCATCAAAGAACACATAATTCCTGTGTTAGTAAAAGCAAAAAGGAAGGGAAATGGAAATCTTTACCATTTCTTTTAGAAAACTCGATAACCCTGATACCAAAACTTGACATATTAGAACCCAAAAGAGAGCCAACTATAGATGAAATATAAAATGATAAGTGATAGTCTGTGATGGTTAATACTGAATGTCAACTTGATTGGATTGAAGGATGCAAAGTATTGATCATATATCTATGATATTCATATATATATGAAATATATATATGATTATAACAAGACTTTCATATGTATATGATCTATCTATATGTCTATATACATCTATATATATATGAAAGTCTTGTTATAATCAAAATCTTAGTTTTCCCTTCTACCTCTAATAGTTTCTCCTCAGACGATTTGATGTTTGCTCAATATTTAGAATTTCATATATATATATATGGGAGTTTATAAAGTATTAACTTACATGATCACAAGTTCAAACAACAGGTTGTCTGCAAGTTTGAGAAGCAAAGAGAGCCAATCCAAATCTCAGAACTGAAGAACTTGGAGTCCAGTGTTCAAGGGCAGGAGGCATACAGCATGGGAGAAAGATGTAGGCTGGGAGGCTAAGCCAGTCTCATCTTTTCATGTTTTTCTGCCTGCTTTACATTTGCTAGCAGCTGATTATATTGTGCCCACCAGATTAAGGGTGGATCTGCCTTTCCCAGCCCACTCACTCAAACATTAATCTCCTTTGGCAACACCCTCACAGACAAACCCAGAATCAATACTTTGCATCCTTCAATCCAATCAAGTTGACCCTCAGTTTCAGCCATCACAGACTATTATAATTTTATATTTCATCTATACCTGGCTCTCTTTTGGGTTCTAATATGTCAAGTTTTGGTATCAGGGTTATCGAGTTTTCTAAAAGAAATGGAAAAGATTTCCATTTCCCTTCCTTTTTGCTTTTACTAACACAGGAATTATGTGTTTTTGATGATTTGAAATAACTTGTCTCTAAGTTTCTCTGGATCCAGTACCTTTAACAATAGATCTTTAACAAAATTTTCTACCTTTTCTATGCTTTCTGTTTTCTCTATTCAGATTCTCAACTTCTTTTATAAGACTTGATCATTTTCATTTTTATTCTTTAAATCTTTTATTTAATCATGATTTTTGAGTTTATCAACAAAAAAATACGGTATTTTCACAAAATTTTTCATAATATCTTTTGTATTTTTGCCTAAATCACTTCTCATTGATATTTTATGTTGGAACTTTTGTGTATTTTTTTCTTTCTTTTTTTCTTTTGATTAGACTTGTGAGGAGCTCGCCAACATAACTGACTCTTTTCAAAGAATGGATTTTGGATTTACTATCGTTTCTTCACTCTTGTAATTAATTTTAATTTCAATTTCATGTTATTTCCTCCTGATTCCCTTATATTTCTCCTTCTGAATGGAGTTAAAAGCTTAGATTATTTTGTTGTGTCCTTTCTTTAATAATAAACATACTTGAGACTACAGTTTTCTTTACTGCATATAGCTGTATTAGTTCATTTTTGCTAGGTAATGCTGAAGGAACAAATAATATCAAAACCTCACTGGCTTACAATAGCCCAGGTTTATTTATCTTTTACATTTCATGTCCTTTGCATGTTGACTGCAGTTCTGATTAACATCTTCATTCTGAGATCCAGGTTGAACAAACAGCCTCTTCTCTAGGACATGCTGTTCCTGTGGTTGAAACATGCTGAGGCTCTTGGAGCTTCTGCTTGGACAAGGCAAACATTGCCCCCACCCCATTCACATGGTCAAACCAATGTCACACATTCAAAGAGAAAGGCATACTGCTGTCACTGGGAGGATGGCAAATAATTGGAAAGATGAACACAATCTACGCAAAAACTTTGGTAATATATTTTGTTTGAGAAGTAATATTCTTACTGTTATTTTTTAACTGTGATTTTTTAAAATTCACCCATTTTTTAAAAACTCATTTAAAAATTTTTAAGTTCTCAGACATTTTTTGGTCTAAATTTTTAACATTGTTTTTATTTCTAGTTTTATTGCATCATAGATGGAAAACATAGCCCATATAATTTCTACTTTTTGGAAAGCCTTGAGCTTTCTTTAGTGTGTCAATAAATGATTAATTTCTGTTAAATTCCATTGACATTGAACAGAATATTTTCTCTATTTGTAATCTGTAATTTTCCACATGGATCTATTAAGCAAATATCATTAATCATATTATCCCGGTCCTCTATATCCTTATTTATTTTGTCTATTTGCTCTGTCTGTGATTGAGCTGAGTGTGTGAAAATCTTATTATAATCGAAATCTTAGTTTTTGCTTCTACCTCTAATAGTTTCTTCTCAGACAATTTGATGTTTGCTCAGTATTTAGAATTTCATAAAAATGACTTTAAAAATACGTTGACTGACTACAGCACAATTGGCAATTACACTGTGATGATAGCATTTGCCCCTATCCGATGTGTAAGAGGCACTCTTTTGTTGCAAATCATTTTCTTAAAAATGTTATACAAAACACATTTGCTCCCTGAAGTTCTCTCCTTGAATTTTCCTTTGTCTGATATTAATACTGCCAACATTGTTCTCTCTTTACCTGTATCAGCATGTATATTCATGTCTGTCTCCTTTTAAAAATTATTTTCAAACTTTCTGTATCACTTTAAGTTTGTCTCTTGTAAACAAAATATAAATTATTTTTTAATGATCTCTAAAAATTTTTTTTTTTTGAGAAAGAGTCTTTCTCTGTCACCCAGGCTGGAGTGCAGTGGTACAATCTCAGCTCACCGCAACCTCTGCCTCTTGGGTTCAAGCGATCTCTAAATATTTTTATGTTTTATGAGAGTTTTAAAATCATGACTAGGTATTGTGAATTTAATGTCCTTGTCATTGTGTTAGTTCTTCTGTTATGTATGTGTATTATGCATGCACAGGCTTTTTAATTTCTTTTAACTAATAATATAGTCTGTTATAAATTTTATAATTTGCAGATAGGCATGGCTATCCACAAATGTAGAAATCATCCATCCTTACTAAACTTTGAAGAAATATTTTGGCCAACTAATTCCAACTGAAGTGTCAATACTTCACAAGAGGGCTGGAGCCATTGCTAAAGTTCACCTAAATCTTATATGAAAAATAGAAAAAGGCAATTATAAACTTATTTTTTAAAACACATAAAAGATAATCTCGCTGAGACTCAGTTTTGATTGCAAAAAAAGAGAAAGGTGCTGTAGAGCTAGTTACTGTGTAAGAATTAGAATGTGCTTATTTAAATACTTGTAATTGTTTTGAACTAGTTTAACGAGTCCTCTCTGTTTATCTAGGACAAGTACCCTTGGCTATTCAACCACATTTCCACTATTAATACCTTTCTTTTTCTTTTTGAGACAGCCTCACTCTGTCGCTCAGGCTGGAGTGCAGTGACTCAATCATGGCTCACTGCAGCCTTGACATCCTGGGCTCAATCAATCCTCCCGCCTCAGCCTCCAGAGCACCCAGGACTACAAACCTGCACCACCATACCTGTCTAATTTTTTAACTTTTCTATGGAGAAAGGTTTTTGCCATGTTGTTCAGACTGGTCTTAAACTCCTGGGCTCAGGCAATCCTCCCACCTCACCCTCCTGAAGTGTTGGGATTACAGGTGTGAGCCAATGCACCCAACCTTTCACTATTAATCTTGACATAAAAAGTTATCACCATTGGTTTCTGGGCTCCTTGGACCAGCTGTGGGCGATGAAACTTTGATTGGATGGTTTGAATGAAGAAGAAAATGATCTGCCCAAAAAAGCAGTAGGTGGGCTCCCACCTGGTGCCCAATCCAAGACTGCCCACCTGTTCCTTGAACCTTGGCTATTCAACCACATTTCTACTATTAATCTTTTCTTTTTCTTTTTGAGATGGTCTCACTCTGTTGCCCGGGCTGGAGTGGAGTGGCATGATCATGGCTCACTACAGCCTTGACCTGCTAGATCTAAGAAGAGCACCGAAGGAAGGTCCAGTCCAAATCCCTACTCTGCTACTTGTGTAATATTGGACACTTCTCCAACCCCTGGCACTTAACCACGGTCTAAACTGGTCGCAGAGCCTGCCCTGCCCACTGCTTCCTCAGTAACTGTTCTGACTTCATTGGAGTTTTACCATTTTTCAGGTGGGTGTGCCTGTGCTAAGTGCTGCGAGAAAAGCAAGTGAAGACAGTTCATAGAACAAAGACATCTAGCTCAGTCTAAAGGTTAGAGGAAGATTCTTGGTAAAGAAAGTAGCACCTGTCAGACTGATAGAGAAGCAACAGGAGACTTTCAAGATTGTAGGAAGGTAGGGACTCCTTTAATTGTCTGATAAGATGCTAGACTACCACATTTAGTTTAGAAATTGTGGTCTCCATAGCAATGAACCTGAATTGTTACATGCACACTCTTAAAATGTAATATTCAAAAAGTTAAAACTATGACTCCTGTGCCAATATAAAAGATTTTATTTGACTCACTAATTAATGAGAGAACTCATAAGTTGTTCACACTGGTTCAAAGGAGAACCTGAAGAACAGAGGTATCTAAAGGCAGTCAGGAATGCTGAATTAAAGTTAATAATAGATGCAAAACTGGTTAACATCTGAAAGGGCAATAAGATGTAATGTTTAAGACTATCTTTTCTAAATCTGCTGCTTTTCTAAATCACTTGCTTTGCTGTGGACAAGAATCATTGGCATTATTATCAAATTTTCTATAAGCTAACTTCTACCCCTATGGCTGCAAAATAAGCCTAATCAGTGGAGAGCCAATCAAAAGTGCACTCCTTATAGGTTATGCCAGACAATGCCCAGCAAGTCACTGAACTGCTTGCCCAGCAAGCAGTTCCATTTGCCTGTTTTCAAGTTGTAGACAAATTTTCCTTATAACACCTTAAGTTATGAACAACTGATTTTAATATTGGTTTCCAACAAAGTTGGAAAAATTTGAGTTGGTCAAATATGTGTGAGCCTACTCCAATGTCTTCAGTTACTTATTTCCACCTCCCTGCCTGGATTCAGGTCTGGCCTATATTCTAATGAGCTCTACTGTGTATCCCAGGAAGGTCATTCGGGTTTACTCTTGCTATCAAGGGTAACACATTCAGCAAATTCTTAAGCTCTTGTCCTCTTTCCAGCAGCCTTTTGTGGTCCATTTACAGTCTGCTGGGCTGAGCAGGAAGAGACAGGTTGCTCTGGGCAGTGTTCAACAGCACAGCTCTTTGTCTCTTGCTGTCAGCCAGCCCTGTCACTACATTGTTCTTCAGGCGGCATGCCTTTGATTGACTATCTACCCCTTCTGTCTCAACACTCCAGGCAGCATTTGGAGAAACAGCAGCCCTATGCTGTTCCTTCTGGTACAGAATAATCCCATTATATTATGATGTGCTATCAACTCGGTTCCACATATTTGTTGAGGACACTTGAGAAAGTCCTGAAGATGTAAAGGCATGCTCCTTGTTCTTAAAGAGCTTTCCTTCTGTTGGGAGACAAGCCATACACACGCAGCAAAGGGCAGAGGCTGGCAAGAAGAGCAATGAAGAGCCAAGAAGAGCACTGAAGGAAGGTTCTGTTCAAATCCCTACTCTGCTACTTGTGAGATCTTGGACAAGTTATTTTCAAAATGTCATTACAAGTTATTTCTTTTTTAACAAAATAGCATAATTTATGTACCATAAAATCTACCAATTGGAAGTATACAGTTTGGTAAAGTTATCATAGTAAAGTTATAGAGTTGTGCAAACATCACCTCGATCTGGTTTTAGAACATTTCCATTACCCCACGAAAGTTCCCTCATGACCACTTGTAGGCAATCCTCTTTCTCACTCTAGCTCTGGACAACCACTGAATGCTTTTTGTTTCCATAGATTTATCTTTTCTAGAAAGTCATATAAATGGAGGCATACAACATGTAGTCATTTGTGTCTGGCTTCTTTCACTTAGCATAACATTTTTGAGTGCCATCCCTGTTGTAGCATGTATTAGCATACATTCATTCCTTTTGATTGCTGAATTGTATGCCATTTTATGAATATGCCACATTTTGTTTACCCATTTACCAGTTGATGTGTATTTAGATTGTTTCAGTTTGGGCCTATTATGAATAATGCTTCTATGAACATTCACATGTAAATTATTGTGTGGATATATGTTATTTATCTTGGGTAAATCCCTAGGAGTAGATTTGTTGAGTTGTAAGCTAAATATCTAACTTTTTAAGAAACCACCAAACTCTTTTTCAAAATGATTCTACCATTTTACATTCACACCAGCAATGCATGAAGGTTCTAGTTTCCACATCTTTATAATCGGTTATTATCTCTCTTTTCTTTTTCTTTTTCTTTTTTTTTTTTTTTTTTGAGACAGAGTTTCACTCTTGTTGCCCAGGCTGGAGTGCAATGGTGCAATCTCAGCTCACAGCAACCTCCACCTCCCAGGTTCAAGCGATTCTCCTGCCTCAGCCTCCTGAGTAGCTGGGATTACAGGTGCCCACCACTAGGCCCAGATAATTTTTGTATTTTTAGTAGAGACTCCCGGGGCTTCACCATGTTGGCCAGGCTGTTCTCGAACTCCTGACCTCAGGTGATCCACCTGCCTGGCCTCCAAAGTGCTGGGATTACAGGCATGAGCCACTGTGCCTAGCCTCTCTTTTCAATTATAGCTATTCTAGTGGGTGTAATAGTATCTTATTGTGGTTTTGATTTGCGTTTTCCTAATGGCTAATGATATTGAACGTATTTTCATGCTCTAACTAGCCATGCACACATCTTCTTGAGAAAAATGCCTATTCAAATCTGGCCCATTTGAAGTTGAACTATCTGTCTTCTTACTGCTGAAATATAAGGGTTGTTTATATTTTCAGGATACACATTAGAAATAAGATTTGCAAATATTTTCTCCCAGTTGGTGGCTTATCTTTTTTTTTTTCTTTTTAGAGATGGGGGTCTCTGTCACCCAGATTAGAATGTGATGGCATGATCACAGCTAACTGCAGCCAACTCCTAGGCTCAAGTGATCCTTTCACCTCAGCCTCCCAAGTAGCTGAAACTACATTCACACACCACCATGCTTAACTAATTGTCTTCTATTTTTATTTCTGTAGAGACGGGGACTCGCTATGTTGTCCAGGCTGGTCTTAAACACCTGGTCTTAAGCGATCCTCCTGCCTTGGCCTCCCAAAGCACTGGGATTATAAGCGTGAGCTACCACACCTAGACTTCATTTTCTTAATGGATAAGTTATTTAAGCTATTGAATCTAACCTCAATTGTCACATATACATTGTAGGTAAATTAATAATATCTACTGTCAGGGTTATTGTAAGGATTAAAAGAGGCAATATATGTGAAAAATACTTAGCACAAGTCTTGGAAAATATTAGGAGGTTTGCTGAATAATCTGAACATAAGCAAAAGCGCATGAAAAGTGTCAGGTTATGGGTTGCAATGAGTACTCCACTTATACAGGGAGGAAAGAAATCAAATATGGGTGGAAGGTGCCACAGCTCCACCGCCAGAATAAAACTTTGAGATGCGCATTGAAGAAAGAAAGCAGCTGACACAGGAAGGCAGCCCAGGCTAGGAAAGCAGCCAACAAAGGCACAGAGGCAAGAGTGAGCACAGCTTGTGGGGACACAGAAGCGAGAGCAATATTCTACAGAGGAACATGGGTCATCCCATGTTCCCACATTGTATTCTTCACACAGTGCCAAATAACATTACAGCCTGAGACAGAGTATGTGAAATAGGCATTTCATCCAGTTCTGTCAAGTTATAAAATGATTTTTCTATTTCAAAAGAGGAAATCAAAGAAATGGCAAGAAGATTCCAGCCAATGTAAAAATATGTCATCAATCCTGTGGAAAACTGCAAATATATTATTTGAGGTGGAGATAACTATGGTGCCTGACAAAGATGGGCAGGAGATGAGCCCATGGGCAAGCAGGATCTGGATGCAGGAGTACCCAGGTCAGCTGTCCCAAGTTGTGGACTAGCTGGGAATGTGAGATCCTGTACTGTAACCTGGGCAAGTTTAACACTAAGACCATGTTGTTAGAGGATTATTAATCAAACACAGATTCAAGAGGCAGGGCCAGTAAACCAGGAACCCCTGGCTGTCATGAAAAGAGGGTAAGCCCAGAAAGTCAGAAAACACTAACAGTTGATATCTATTTGAGCTTACTCTACACTTGAGACTGGGTCAAGTTTTCAAATGAATTATCTCATTTAATCTTTGCTGTTCCCAGTTAAGTAGGTCATATTATTTTCCCCATTCTACAGATGACAGACCCACCAAGACTCAAAGAGGTTGATACCGGGCAGAGCTAGGATTGAACCTGGACAATCTGACCCAGGCCTTGCTCATAAGCACAGCACTATGGGACCCGGCCCCAGCCTGGGCTCACATCGATAGCAGAAACCTGCCTGTTGCTCTCAGTACTGTTCTCAGCCAGCACAGGGCCTGACACATTTGTCAACACCAAACAGAGATGTATGTAAGAAAGGATGGCAGAAACAAAAGCAATGGCTAACAAGACAGATGGAAGCTAAGCACCCTGTGCATGAGACACGATGAAGAGATCCACAGGTATACCAGGATCAGTGGTGAGATGAAATGCAAGTAGTGTCTGGCTCATAGGAATTAAAGTTTGAAAATCATCTGCTTTTTAAATATAAATTAGAGCAAATCCAGGCTTTTCCCTCTGGAATAACTTCATTCCTAAACCACTTTATTGCACCAGACTTTGATGAGTGAGTTTCATAACTGGTCCTTCAGGGCTTGTGCAGGGTCCAGTGTCCAGCCATCACCCTCACAGCTGCTCTCCCTGGGACAGGTTGGAAATGGCTCCTTCAATGTGCATAATTCGGAGTTCAGCACTAGCCTACCTAAGCCTCTTGCTAGTTGCATGGTTGGCGGGGGGTTCACCTCTCTGGCCTCAATTTCATCCCTTGTAAAATGTAAATAATAGTAATTTCTACTCCATGTAGGACTGCAGGAAGTTTAAATAAAATGTTGCATTTAAAGTCATGAGAGCAGGGCCTTTTAGTTTAAATAAAATATTGCATTTAAAGTCATGGGCGCAGGGCCTTTTAGAACAAGGTCTAAAAAAAAAAATCTTGGTATTATAATTTCACTTGCCCAGGTGCTAGTGCACCACTCGTATCAGATGAGTGGTCTCATCCTTACATGTGTCTCATCTTTACATGTGTCACATCCTTCTTGCACTGTGCCATCCCAGGCTGGACATGCAGGATGCCAGTGAGGCTAAATCTTGCCATTCTTATCCTATGCAGAGGAATGCTAGCCTTACTCTCTGAAGATAAGACATCCCTAATTCCCTTCCTTCCTCTACAATTCTCCACACCCTTTTTTCCCCCTTTTGGGCCTAGCAGACAACAAATGAGTATCCTGGTGTCTCGCCAGTTGTAGCAGGAAGTTATGAATAAGGATTGCAAGGGACGATTGACTCTCTAAAAAGATAGGCACCAAATTAATCCTGAAGGATGGGCAGTAACCACAGGAAACTTGGAGCCATGAGGCTGCCACTTAACACTTACATATCTCTGTCTACCCTGGAGTGTTAGGCAAACAATAGCTTAATCCACTAAAGGCCTGTGAGTGGTATTATTAGTCATGGAATATCTGAGATCAACCTTTGGGTACATACACTCAAGGCCAGAATCTGGCATCCAGGTCCTCATGTGGGACTAGGATCCCCACATGAGTCTTTAAGGAATGTCACAGCAAATTTTCAACAACTGGTTAATGTCTACCAGTGCTTAGCAAATTAGGCCTGTGTTGAAGTGTCAATGCCCAAGGGACTCATTTATTGAAATGCCCTAATTAGGATCCTGTAACACATCAAAGGGCCGTTAAAGAAAAAAGTGCTGGCTTCAGAGACTAAGGTGTATACATAGGCATGGTTTGTCTCTCTGCCAGGCTCAACAAATGCAATTCTGACAGTGCAATGGGCTCCACTGGGACAGCAGCCATCAATAAATTAGAACATGACCCATCTGCTGGAGGAAACCTGGTGTAATCTCTTCCCACATGCCCACTTTCTCCTTTTTTAGCCTTTCCCCTACTTTAGAGGCCTGCAACAAGCTCAGAGTCAAGGTCAGGAAGGTTCCTGGACCAAAGAACTAGCTAGGCCAACCTTCCATGGAGGATTTAGAAAGATGCTGCAACAATTTATCAGCTTCTGGAATTATGGCCTTTCTCTCTCCACTGCTACCATGTCTTAAATACACATCTTCCATTTGAAATCTCCTCAACCACAAAGAAAAACAGCTTTCCCTATAGGCACATCTTCCAGGCCAAGCCTGTTTTTCTGCTGAGAGTAGATTGCCATACTTATTTCTACTCAGCTTAAACCCCAGCACTACCAATTCTCTCCCTCTGTAATCTTGAGTATGCTGTTTAATCTCTTAGTTTCTTCATCTGTAAAGAGGGAGGACTAATGATAATGCTTACCTCATGGGGTTGTTGGGAGGATTAAAAAATGCATGTAAAGTACCTGGTACACAGTTACAATTTGATGAATGTTATTGTTATTATACTTGTAATATTATGATAAAAGGAGACTAAGCTGACTGTTAGTTCATAAGAAATAATAAGCAATAGTCTTTTTTTTTCTTTTTTTTTTTGAGACAGAGTGTCGCTCTGTCACCCAGGCTGGAGTGCAGTGGTGTGATCTTGGCTCACTGCAAGCTCTGCCTCCTAGGTTCATGCCATTCTCCTGCCTCAGTCTCCCAAGTAGCTGGGACTGCAGGTGCCCACCACGACGCCTGGCTAATTGTTTTGTATTTTTAGTAGACATGGGATTTCACCATGTTAGCCAGGATGGTCTCGATCTCCTGACCTTGTGATCCGCCCACCTCAGCCTCCCAAAGTGCTGGGATTACAGGTGTGAGCCACTGCACCCAGCCAATAAGCAACAGTCTTTACAGAAGCGCCGGAACATGGCCAAGACAGGGAATGCCCCTCAGAGTTTCAAGATGCCCTACGCTGCCTCAGGTGTAAAACATCTACAACATGAATACAATTCTATGCTTAGCTAATAGTCCAAGCTTGCATTTTTATCAACATTAAAGAACATGATGCAAAGAGCAGCAGTCACCCACTACAAGTAACCTTGGAAAAAAGACTGCTTCAAGATCTAGGACAGGAAACATACAGGATAAACCTAGAGCTTCTTGACATACCAGATAGTAAGGAAGTTAGCAGAGTCTACTAGGGTCATGTCAAAAGTACTCAGGAGTTGTCTTGAAGAGGTTCCCACTGGCCAAACATGGGGCAATCTGAACATCGATTGGAATGATAACTGCTGCAACGGACTGAAACATGCCAAATATGTTCTAGGAGACTAATTCATTATTTTTAACACTGGTAAGTAAAAAAGAAAGAATAAAACATTTATCTCACCTTATCAGTATGACCCTATACTTCAGGGTAACCAAATAGTTGATGAGGGGAGGTTTGTCTTTATACAGTTTCCAGCTAAAGAATGAAGAAGTGATGATATAATATCACTATTTCATAATCCAAATAAATTAATATATCTAAGCATCAATGATCAATGGCTATAATAGCATAAAAACAGAGACAATCATTTAGTGCCGCCGGATGAGGGTGCACACCACCATCTATGAAATGGTCTTGCCCAAAATATCACATTTTAATCTGATCAAGCTCTAGATCTAAATGCTGATTTTCAGGCAATCCAAAGACATAAAAACATGCTAAATGACACCATGGGGATACAACAAGCAAACCCTAGTCCCTGGGAAATGCTAAAGGACAAATCATTGCTTTCTTCAACAAAGAAACTGAAAGGTAAAAAGAGTGAGATGAAAAACCTATAAATTACAAAGCAATTCATACTGAAAACACCAAATGCTGATAAGGACACAGAACAGCAGGGACTCTCGTTCACTGCAGGTGAAAATGTAAAATACACAGGCACTTTGGAAGACAGTTTGGTGGGTTCTTATAAAACTAAACATACTTTTACCATACGATCCAGCAATCACATTTCTTGGTGTTTACCCAAATGAGTTGAAAACATATGTCCACAGAAAAACGTGCACATGGATGTTTATAGAAGCTTTATTTATAATTACCAAAACTTGGAAACAACCAAGATGTCCTTTAATAGGTGAAGGATTAAACTCTAGTACACTCATATAATGGAATATTACTCACTGCTAAAAAGTAATGAGCTATCAAGCCATGTAAAGACACAGAGGAGCCTTAAGTGCACATTACTAAGTGAAAGACACCAATCTGAAAAGGCTACACACTATATAATTCCAACTCTATGACATTTGGGAAAGGTAAAACTATGGAGAGAATAAAATGATCAGTGGCTGTCAGAGATTATGTGTGGGGAGAGAAGGATGACTAGGCACAGCACAGCATATTTTTAGGACAGTGAAACAACTCTGTGTAATACTACAATGGTAGATCCATGTTAAGCAAATACTTGCCCAAACCCATAGAATGAACAGCACCAAAAGTGAACTCTAATGTAAACTATGGACTTTGGATAATGATGATGTCCCAATATAGGATCATGGACTGCAACAAATGTTCCATTCTAGTGTGAGATGTTGATAGATGGGGAGGCTGTGTATATGTGGGGGCAGGGGAGTATATGGAAACTCTCTGTACTTCCTGCTCAACTTTGCTGTGACCCTAAAACTCTTCTAAAAAATAGTCTTTTTTTAATACAAGAAAAAAAGCGGCCCATGTGAAAAACCAAGCAATTATAAAACTATGTATGAATGTTACTTGGCTTCCAACTTGAACAAACTGTATATGCAAAGTAGAAAGTGAGAGAGAGGGAAAAGGAGAAGAATTCACTAGACATTAAGGAATTACTGTAATAATTTTAGAGGTGAAAATGTACTGTGGTTATGTTTGAAAAACAGTCCTATTTTACAACTACATGTGGAAATATTTATGTAATAATATGAAGTCTGAGATTTGCTTTAAAATATTTGGGTGTTGGGGGCAAGTGGGTAAGAATATGCATGAAACCAGATTGTCCCCGTGATGGCTACGTGGAGTTCATCACACTGTTACTCGACTATTGTCAATGCTTAAAATTTCTCCTATTAAGAAGTTGTTTTGTTTTAAAGGCAGTGCCAATCAGGGTACTAAGTGCAGCCTCATGATAATACATCTATTGTGGTATTACATGGTCCCATGGACAAAACTCTGGGCTTTTATCATAAGGGAGGAGGCCCAACACTTGACACCTTAAGCCAGTTAAGTCACTGAAATCTGAAAACCTCTACAAAGTTAAAATAAACCTAATCAATTATTTCAAACTTCTGGCTCCTGTATCCATCAGGCCTCCTATGCTCAGTATGCTTAATGGGAATGAAGAAAGTTATTACTGTTTCCTCAACGATGGATCCTCAAAAACTAAGCATGGAGACCATCTCTTGATGTTGGTCTAACAAAGGGAAGAAAAGGAACATTCACGAAATTTCTTCTACAGGGCAGGTACTAGGCTTGCTTCCTCTCACACTCAGGAGATCTCAGTAAGGTAGGAATTAGTATTTACCGTTTTGAGATGAAAAACTGAAGCTCAGAGAGGAGAAACAGCCTGCTTATGGCCACAGAGTAAGTGGCTGAGCCAGGAAATGAGCCTTGGCCATTTGAGTATATGGCACAGATTTTTAATCTCCACTCTATATTCTCTTTGTGTAGAGTCAACCAAGATTGAGTTTTAGCCATCACTTAAGAATATGACAAAATCCTACTGCTTTTAGGTATCAAACCCAATCTCTTTTTTAATTTTGAAGTTCCGTCCACAGTCCTATGGCAGAGACTTCCCAAGCCCTCTATAGAAGGCTGGGGGTATGAGGGTAAGGAGGCGTGTGGAATTGCACTGGGAAGCATATTGAGGAGTATACAGAAAGCTGAGGGTCAATGTCCAAGAACCATGTGGAGGCCACACAGGCAGCATCTTATCCAACTAAGAGACCTCCCTGAAGGGCTGGGCAGGACCAGGTGTGGGGCCACAGAATAAAACCGGAGCCATCAGCTGGAAGAAGAGACCAACAAGAAAGAGAGTTGAGGGAGGAGTCTGAGCTGATTCCCTGAGCCAGCTGGCAATGGAACCACAAGTGTCTCTGGGGTCTTGGCCTGGCAGCTTTGGAGGCGTGCTCGGTGGCCCACTACAACACAATTCTCTTGGAATACACAGCTCTTCCAAGGTCATTTAGTTCCATTCTCATAGAACCGGATGCATATTAGTATTGGGGCAGGCCTCAGACACTCTCCAGGCCATAGGGTTTTCAAACAATGTTTCAAAGTGCCTGGGCAACCACCTCAAATCACCCCACGGGCCACAGGCCCAAAGAGTGGTCCTTTCTTCATTTGGCCCATTAATATAAGCATTACCTAGAAGGCCTTTGTCTTGCTTGTCAGTGAGTTTTAGATTCCACTCAAGTCAACAGTTATCAAACGTCTACCAAAGTTTCTCTAAGGCCAGGTGTGATTAGGATTTCAGACTGACAGCCAGAGGGCATGACTAAAAATGTGTTTTCCTTCTCTCCTCAAGGGACAGATACTTTAGAGTTTGAATATAGGGTATCTCCAGAAGAATGCTTTTTCAGTTTTCAGCTTGGGTGAATCAGACCTTTCTATCCTAGTAAGGTGAATCTGGGCAAAATACTAAAACTTCGGAGTTGCTATATGAGATGTATTGTGATTTATTGTATACATTTGCTATTTTCTAGGGTTTGTTACTCAGTAGGAACCCAATTAGAGCAAGTACTTTAAGCCTGTATTGTTTTATAAAGGATGAAAATCACATGCAGATTTGGATTTTTATCTTCCTAAAGAAATGCATGTAGCAAAGTATCTTCTCCCAGGGTCATGATTATTTTTATGCCTAAGAATCTGAGACACCAGCAGGCTGGGAGGCCCACCTAAGCCAGCCACTAAAAGGGAAATGGTGTGATATCCACCCTCTAGTAACTTGGGTCTATGCTTGCAGCTGACAAGGAACCACAGGAAGGATTAGGGGTCCCCAGGACCAGGTCAGAGGCAGAACCTCTGAGGCATGTGAGGTCTTTATCAGACTCAAGACTCAAATTCACTTCTCCTTTGTGCTAAAAGCCAAACCTTCATGCATGCAAAGCATGGATTGTTTGATGCAAAAGATTCAGATGATTAACTGTGATGGGAGAAAACAGACTTAGAAAGGTGAGGTGACTCTTCTGAGGTCAGTTCATAATGACAAGACTAGAAACAAGGTCAAGATGCCAGTAAAAGTTTAGACTCCAGTCTCTTCTCCCCCTGATTTTTGTTTGTTTATTTTTTAATGTTCACCTTTACCCTGTTTTTCCAGCCTTTTCTCCCTTCCATGTGCCTTGTATGTTTAAGATGTCCTGAAGTCCCTGAGGCTGAATTCCCTGGTGTGGCCTCTCAGACAAGGCCAGTTCCTCCATCCCTACACTGATGCCCTGGAAGTGATCACAACCCGGCAGCCGTCAGGGTGCAGTGTATCTTGGGCTTGCATGACACTTTGGGTTCCCTGATCCATACCTGGGCCCCAGGTCAGAAAGAATCTGTCACTCTAGTTGAGCAGTGTTGACAAGATGAATATCAGTTCAAATGAACATCTTGGAAAGAAACACAGAGAGGCCACGGAGTGCGCGGAGAGAGAGAATCCTATTTTATCCACAGTCTCTATACCAAATACTACTCTCACAAATCCAGGTAAGAGGTGTGGTGGCTCACACCTGTAATCCCAACTACTCAGGAGGCTGAGGTGGGAAAATTGCTTGAACCCAGGAGTTTCAGGCCAACTTGGGCAAAATAGGAAGACTCCATTTCTAAAAAAGGATAAATAAAAGGAATACTTTGCTAATATTTTTGATAGATCAGTAGAGTGACTATAGTTAACATTAATTGTCCATTTCAAAATAACTAGTAGAGAATAATTCAATGTTCCTAGTGTAAAGATAAATATTTAAGATGATGGATACCTCAATTATCCTGATTTGATTACATATGAATATATCAAATCATCACACATACCCTGAAAATATGTACACTGAATAAGAATCAATTTAAAAAATCCAGGTAAGAACACTGGGCCTCACCAAGTGGGAACTCAGCTCTTAGGCCACTAAAGGTGATGAGACTTGCTAGAAATCCAGACTCTTCCCCCATCAATCAGATAGATACTCCTTCCTTCTTTCTTCTCTTGTCTCTATTTGTATATCTACTAGGGTTAGAAGGAAGAAAAAACATAACTGCCATTAAAAGCTCAAAGACAGAGGCATAAAATGACAGTAACTTGTGTGATATGTCAAGTCCTGTATTTGTCACTGAATCCTCACCATAGCCCTTTAAGACAGGCATCACACACACCAGCATGTAGGAAACTGCTGCCCAGGGGTGAGATGAAATTCACCCAGGGTCACTGTCTTAGTCCATTTAGTATTGCTACAAAGGAATACCTGTTGCTGGGTGATTTACAAGGAAAGAAATTTATTTGGCTCATGGTTCTGCAGGCTGTATGAGAAGCATGACACCAGCATCTGCTTCTGGTGAGGGCTTCTGGCCGCTTCCACTCATGACAGAAGGTGAAGGGGAGCCAGGGTGTGCAGAGATCACATGGTGAAAGAGGAAGCAAGAAACAGAGTGGGAAGGTACCAGGCTGCTTTTAACAACCAGCTCTCAAGGGAACTAATGGACTGAGAATTCACTCACCATCCCCCACCCCCAAAAGAGAGCACTCATCTATTTATAAGAGGTCTACCTCCATAACCCAAACATCTCCCATCAGGCCCCACATCCAACACTGGGGATCAAATCTCAACGTCAGAGTTGAATGGTCGAATATCCAAGCTATAGTAGTCACAGAGCCAGGTAGTGGCAGGGCAGGGCAGGATTAAAACCTAACTTTGTGTCCAGAACCCAAACTCTTAACCTCTAAGATGGAGAATGTACCAGAACTCACTTGCTTCCTTCCTATTGTCTTTTACTTCCCTCCCCCACTCCATGCAGACCACAGGTTCATGAGGAACTTTCCTTCAGTGGCTGCTCTCTAGCAAGTGGGACACCCAGAACGTTTAGAAGATTTAGCAGAAGCAACTGTTGGCTATCAATGCCTTACCTAAAGAGTCTTCACAGTCACGGCAAATATCGCACTGTAAATCAGCCTTTCTGGAGTCATCAGGGCCTTTGTGGAAGACAGGGAGCCCTTCTCAAGTACTTCAAGTCACAGCCCTCAGCCCACATTCAGGGCTTGCTTAGGCAACAGGAGCAAACTAAGTCAGGACATATTTTAGCAACAATATTCAAATCCTATTTCACAGCTTCAGAGTGTCACCATCATGAACACAGAGCAGGTGAAGAATGTGTTAACGTTTCATAATCCTAAACTAATATTTCAGGGATTTCCTACCTTTGCCCAAACCTTATAGCCCAGAATCACCTCCTCCCTGCCCTCAGAGGCTGAAGCTGGGCTGCATGGACATCAGAAGCACAGAGGACACACCTGTCCAGCAACTAACACACACTCTCCTCTAGCCCTCCTAATGACCCTGGGGAGCAGGCAGAAAGATACCACTCTTTCCTTTTTACAGATAAGGAAACTGAGGCACAGGTAGGTAAGATTGTTTGTCCAAGGTCCTACAGCTAGTAAGTAAGAGATCTGAGACCATCTCCTTGATCTTCTGACACCCAGACCTTCCTTCTTTCCATTACCCATTAAAGCAACACAGATGCAATCCTTCTTACTGTAACATGTTATTATTCTTTAGTCTTCTTAAAGTCATCCCTGTAACACATTGCCAAGTAGTAGAGGCAACAGCCTCATTCTCCATAATAAGGTAATCTGCTAACAATTTTCCCTCTTTCTCCCCAAGTTTCTCCCCTTTCTGGCCCCTGCCCCCACTTCCTATACATCATCAATATCTGCGCAAGCTACCTTTCCCGGGGAGACGTCCGCCTCTACCACCCCTGCCAGCGTCCCCAGGAGGGAAGCATCCTTGGAGATTCTCGCCTCCCATACATCTGTCAAAGTAAGAAAAAAAATTGGAAAATAACAAGAAAGGGAAAATGTGGGAACAACAGCTATCTTACCTCTCCCATCCCTGGGATGAGAGAGGGAGATTTCCTGCTTCTACAAACAACCAAGCTCTGAAAGGAGGCTTCTTTTACATACACTTTGCAGGGATGACTTAAGCAAGTCTTGAAGACTCTCTTTCCCTGGAGACTAGACTAAAAGTATTGTTTAGAAATCTAATACATGGTTTATTTACTCAATTTGTGCTGAGCTCCACAGTTCCTTCAGGCCAGCCTCACTCGCCCATTACTCTATTAATGCTCCATTACTGAAATTAGTGCTGTAATTGGAGGGGGAAGGGCCGAGGAAGGGGGCACTCCTTAAAGGCACAGGTCTCGGCTAATCACATCACGGGCGGAGGCACTGAGGAACTGGTGTGGGGGCCCCACGAACGCCCAAGCTACTCCTCGGCCACGCGGCGGCGGGCAACTGACGCGAGCGACGCTGCGCCGGCCAATCAGCGCACGGCTCAGTCCCGTGGGTCCAGCTTCCAGGTGGAGCTGCTCCTGCGCGCGGTATAGCCAGGGTCCCGGCCTGGCCGCGGCCCCGCGGGTCTTACGCTTTCGCCCCCATCTCGCACCGCACGCCAGCGGTTCAAACACCTCCGGGAGGATCAGACCCCGACTGCACCTCTGACCCCAACTCTGGGCAGGGGAGGTCAAGGCCGTTTGTGTGAAGCTTCTTCGCGCACTCTCGCTTCTCCTGGCGGAATCCCAGCGGCCTCCCTGCACCTCCGGCGAACGCCCTGGCACCTCTTCGCAAGCCCACTTTCCCCGAGACCCTTGCGTCCCACTGTGCTTCTGCGTCCCTCTCCGCGGCTTCTCGTCAGGGACTGACTTGTCCTCCGTAAGGCAAAATCTAGTCCCTACCCCTTGAGCATCTGGTGCATCACTTCCTCTCATAAACAGATTTGTTGAGAGGGCGGCCCACACTCCTGGCCCGGTCCTCACCTCAGTTTGGGATCTGAATTGCACCCTTACCCACGGACGGAGGTGGCTTTCTTAAAGGTCTCCAGTTGACCAATCCAATGACCATTTCTCGATTCTTATAGGCCACAGGACATCGAAGGAACATCTGAAATTGCAAACATCCTCTTTCTGGAGTGATTGTTCCCTTTGGCACCTGTGAATAATAGTTTCCCCCAAGTTCTCTTTTCCCTGAAGGAACATTCTTTTCCTACAGCTATGATTCTTCTAAGTCCCAGGTCCTTTTGAGAATCTGATGAAAACACACTCACACACAGACACACACAAACACAAGCACACAATGGGCCTTCATGGACCCTACAGGAGCCTATAAATCCCAGGTTAACCATTTCTGCTCCTTACTTTTTTTCTTGGTGATCTTACCAATTCCTATTTTTAAAATTCATATGGGCCGGGTGCAATGGCTCACGCCTGTAATCCTAGCACTTTGGGAGACCGAGGCGGCCAGATCGCTTGAGGTCAGGAATTTGAGACCAGCCTGGCCAACATGGTGAAACCCCATCTCTACTAAAAATACAAAAATTAGCCAGGCTTGGTGGTGGGCACCTGTAATCCCAGCTACTCGGGAGGCTGAGACAGGAGAATTGCTTAAACCTGGGAGTCCCAGGTTGCAGTGAGCTGAGATCGTGCCACTGCACTCCAGCCTGGGCGACAGAGCAAAACTCCATCTCAAAAAAAAAAAAAAAATCATATGTATTTGGACAATTTCCAAGTCTAAATCCCCAAGCCTTGACCTCTTCACCTGTTTCCTACTCACATTTTCAGCTGCCTGATCAACATGCCATAGGCCTCATCTATCTCTGCTAGAGGCTTGGTGATGTCTTGCATGTATGCAGGCTGGGAAACTTGGAATCATCATTAACTCTTCTGGTTTCCTAAACCTGCCCCTGACAACCTATCCGACACTAAAAACTATGGCTCTTCCTCTCCATTATTGCTCACAACCATTCCTTCCTTTTTGTCTTCACTGGCACCTCCTCACAGTTTGGCTCAGCCTCTTAACTGATCTTGTCTCCAGGCTCAGGCTGCCCAATCAACCCATATCACACCACTGTTGAGAGGGAGAGATGCAGCAAGTGCCAAATCCAAGGGCCTTAGACATGGCAGGGGTCCTCTAGTCCAGTCCACTGCTTCATTACCAGTCCGCTTTACAAGGCATCTGCACGGCTGCTGTCCAGGTTCTGCTTGAGTATCTCTGATGAAGAGAAGCTGACTTCATCATTAAACATGCTGGCTTTTGGCCAATTCTAAGTATGGAAGCCTTTATCCATACATTGAGCTAAAAGCTGCCCTCAGTTCTTCAGAGCTTCTCCCTGCCTGAAGAGAGCTTGCTAGGTGCCCACACAGCTAGTGGTTTCCTAGACTTCCCTGCACTAGCTGTGGATAATGACTAAATTCTTGCTGATTGAAAATCAGCAAACACGAAGTATGTTGGTGCCACGTTCATGGGGGGCCTTCATACATCAGATACATATTTCTCTAGCTTCTTATCCTCTTCCCTGAGTAGGATGGGAACTGGAGATTCCCTGGATCGGGCAGTTTAGGGCCATACCCTAGGAGATGAGGAAGTAATACAGGCAAGAAACCTGAGTCCCTGGACCACCACACAGTCAATTTTCATGCTGCTGATAAAGACATACCCAAGACTGGCCAATTTGCAAAAGAAAGAAGTTTAACTGGACCACCACACAGGGCAGTCCTACCCTGACAGCCTGGGTCACCCACATTAGAACTGTTCCATGAGAGAGAGGTAAGCTTTTACATCCTTTAAGCCACTACCTTTTGTTAAAGCAGTGTAGCTTTTACTCTGAATAAATCCTCTCTCATCACTCCCACCTTGGTCTGTATTCCAACCATACTGAACTTCCATCATGTCCAAATATAACATGCCCCCTGTATTAGTCCATTTTCACGCTGCTGATAAAGACATACCTGAGACTGGGCAATTTACAAAAGAAAGAGGTTTAATTGGACTTAAATTCCATATGACTGGGGAAGCCTCACAATCAGGGCAGAAGGCAAGGAGGAGCAAGTCACATCTAACATGGATGGCAGCGGGCAAAAAGTGAGTGCCAAGTGAACGGGTTTCTCCTTAAAAAACCATCACATCTGGTGATTTTTGCAGCTTGACAATTTGATAGAAAAGAAAATCCCATTTTCTGAGGCATGCAGCCTAGGTACTTGGTGCCCTGTGTCCCAGCTGCTCCAGCGTGACTGAAAGGTGCCAATGTAGAGGTCAGGCTGGGGTTTCAGAGGGTGCAAGCCTCAAGCTTTGGCAGCTTCCACATGGTGTTGAGCCTGTGGGCACACAGAAATCAAGAATTGACCATCAGATCAAAAACCATCAGATCATGGTGATTCACTACCATGAGAACAGTATGGGGGAATCCATGGGGGAAACCACCACCATGATTCAATTATCTCCCACAAGGTTCCTCCCACAACAATGGGAATTATGGGAGCTACAATTCAAGATGAGATTTGGGTGGGCACACAGCCAAACTATATCATTCCACCCCTTACCTCTCCCAAATCTCATGTCCTCACATTTCAAAACCAATCATGCCTTCCTAACAGTCCCCCAAATTCTTAACTCATTTCAGCATTAACTCAAAAGTCCATAGTCCAAAGTCTCATCTGAAACAAGGCAAGTCCCTTCCACCTGTGAGCCTGTAAAATTAAAAGCAAGTTAGTTACTTCCTAGGTACAAGCGTTGGGTAAATATAGCTGTTCCAAATGGGATAAATTGGCCAAAACGAAGGGGCTACAGGCCCCACACAAGTCTGAAATGCAGTAAGGCAGTCAAATCTTAAAGCTCCAAAATGATCCCCTTTGACTCTATGTCTCACATCCAGGTCATGCTGATGCAAAAGGTGGGTTCCCATGGCTTGGGCATCTCTGCTCCTGTGGCTTTGCAGAATACAGCCTCCCTCCCAGATGCTTTCATTGGCTGGCATTGAGTGTTTGTGGCTTTTCCAGGCACATGGTGCAAGCTGTCAATGGATCTATCATTTCTGGTGTCTGGAGGGTGACCCTCTTCTCACAGCTCCACTAGGCAGTGCCCCAGTAGGAACTCTGTGTGGGGGCTGTGACCCCACATTTCCCTTCCACACTGCCCTAGCAGAGGTTCTTCCTGAGAGCTCTGCCCCTACAGCATACTTCTGCCTAGACATCCAGGCATTTCCATACATCCTCTGAAATCTGGACGGAGGTTCTCAAACCCCAATTCTTGACTTCTGTGCACCCACAGGCACACCACAGAAAATGGGATTTTCTTTTCTATCAAATTGTCAAGCTGCAAATTTTCCAAACTTTTACGCTTTGCTTCCCTTATAAAACTGAATGTGTTTAACAGCACCCAAGTCACCTCTTGAATGCTTTGCTGCTTAGAAATTTCTTCCACCAGATGCCTTAAATCATCTCTCTCAAGTTCAAAGTCCCACAAATCTCTATGGCAGGGAAAAAATGCCACCAGTCTCTTTGCTAAAACATAGCAAGAGTCACCTTTGCTCCAGTTCCCAACAAGCTCCTCATCTCCATCTGAAACCACCTCAGACCAGATTTCATTGTCTATATCATTATCAGCATTTTGGTCAAAGTCATCCAACAAGTCTCTAGGAAGTTCCAAACCTTCCCACATTTTTCTGTCTTCCTCTGAGCCCTCCAAACTGTTCCAACCACTGCCTGTTACCCAATTGCAAATCCGCTTCCACATTTTTGGGTGTCTATAGCAGCACCTCACTCTACTGGTACCAATTTACTATATTAGTCAATTTTCATGCTGCTGATAAAGACATATCCAAGACTGGTCAATTTACAAAAGAAAGAGGTTTAACTGGACTTACAGTTCCACATAGCTGGGGAAGCCTCACATTATGGCAGAAGGCAAGAAGGAGCAAGTCACATCTTACATAGATGGCAGCAGGCAAAGAGAGTGATTGCCAAGTGAAAGAGGTTTCTCCTTATAAAACCATCAGAACTGGTGAGACTTACTCACTACCACGAGAACAATATGAGGGAAACCACCGCCATAATTCAGTTATCTCCCACTAGATCCCTCAATGGGAATTATGGGAGCTACAATTCAAGATAACATTTGAGTGGGGACATCCAAACAATATTACCCCCCGCCCCCCCATATCTCTATTCCATTGTTCAAGCTCTTGCCTCTGCCTGGAATGTTTTCCCCTGTTTCTCCACCTGGTGACCTCCACTCATCCTTCAAGACCTTGCAGCCTTCTATGACTCTCCCAGGAATTTAGTAGCATATACATTGTTTAAGCTCTCTCCTAATTTTTAACATTTAGGGATGTTTTTGACTGCAATTAAAAAAATCCTGACTAACCATGGCTCAAATTGAAGGATGCTTATTTTCTTAACAGGAAGTTAGATGATAGGTGGGTGTCAGGTTTGCCTTTGTGGCTCAATGATGGCATCAGGGGCCCAGGCACCCATTTATCTACTTTCTCAACCACAATCGCTGTCTATGGCCCTCCTCTGAGACACAAAATGGCTTCTCCAATTTTAAGCATTAAATTCTTACACAACAGCATCTTAAGCAGGAAGAATGGATGAAGAAACAAAAGGTTGCCTCTTTAAAGTACCTTTTAACAGGGATTTCTCCCTTTCAGTTGTCTAGAAGACTTGCCCTGAAGTCTCACTGGCCAGAATTGGGTGTTATACCCACCCCTAGGCTGGTCACTGGAAAAGGGCATCAGATTTGTGTCTGATTTAGACCAATCACAATTGATCCACCAAGGCAGAGAAGGCTAAACAAGAAGAAAATTGAAGTTCCATTCACAAGAAAGGAGGGAGAATGGCTCATCATGTAAGCATGTAGACAACTCTGTTTCTGCCATGCCATTGTATTATAATTTATCACTGGTCCAGACTAGGAATCCCTTAAAGGAACAGAGACTGCATCTATTTCGCTTCGCCTCAGAGCCATTTGTGTATAGCGCAACAAAGTTTTTAAAAAGATGTTTTCAAAAAATAAATAGAGAAGCCCATCATCTGATTCTTTTCCTGATTTCCAAAGTGCTTAGCACTCTTGTCGGAGCCAAAAGTTGACTCCATGGCCTTTGTGCAGAAAAGGAGAAAGCTCAGGAGACCCATTGCCACTTCACCTCCATGTGAAACTTAAACAGAACTAACATTGACCATTCCCAGGAAGCCTAGATTATTTTAAGGGTGCATGGGTGAAATACTATTAGTGTCTCACATCTCTTTACCCTTTGGTGCGGCTGCTGAAGCCAGAGCAGAAGTGCTAAAATCTAGCTGAAAAGGCTGGTCTCAGGACGTTTCTGGCCAAGTCAAAGTTGGAAGGATAAGAAATCCCACAAGGTTGTTCTTATGAGGCTTAAGGCTATGTCTTGGGTAGACTCCAGATTTCTGGAGAAGTGGCTGTCCTTCAGGGTGCCCTCTGGGTCAGGGGGGAGCTGCAGAGTCACACCTTCTTTGGTCAGAGTGACATCTTCCTCTGTGAGGAAGAAGGCCCTGCTGATGATTTTCCAAACACAACACTTCTAAGTGGTCTGTGCTATGCCTGGGTGGGCACTCCTAGGAAGGAGGAGGACTGAGGTGAAGACTGGATGAGATCAAGTGCACAGAAAGTGCTATATAAAGCAAATGTGCAAATTGAGTTCTCAGCACAGTGTTGGCCCCACAGTGGATGTTGATCACTGTCAATTGACTATTGATTGTTACATGATAAAACAGTCTTTCATATTCTAACTCTGGCAATCAAGATAGTGAACAGACAATCCACTATAAATGAAGTACAAATGTTTGATCTTAATTCATATATTCACCAAAATGTAAGGTGCAAGTTTCAGAACTTCTTATATCCCTCTATGACAAGAATGACTGAATATCGATATGAGAAGATGAGCTTGGATTTTGTTGTTCTCTGCAATCAAGAGATCAATTAACCAGGAAAGTATTAAAATAGAAAGTAGTCTATTCCATCTCTTGATCATTGGTTGGCTTAAAGAATTGAATAGAATATGCCTGATTAAAATAATGTAGAATTTTAGATCTAAGATGTTATTTAATCCAGTATTTTCATTTAATACATGAGGAAACCAGGGCCCCAAGAAATTAAGAGACTGACTCAAAAATACTAGTCTTTCAGAGTGAAGCCCCTGGTTTCCTGATTCCCAGATCTATGATCTTTCTTGTCCCCAGACTATCCCATAATTTTCTCTGTTGTGGATCTAAGACCTCAACTGTGCGGGGGAAAGCTGTGGTCATTTGCTATTAATTAGCTCAGAATCCATGGCTCTTTTATTTATTTATTTATTTATTTATTTATTATTATTATACTTTAAGTTGTAGGGTACATGTGCACAACGTGCAGGTTTGTTACATATGTATACTTGTGCCATGTTGGTGTGCTGCACCCATCAACTCGTCATTTACATCAGGTATAACTCCCAATGCAATCCCTCCCCCCCTCCCCCCTCCCCATGATAGGCCCCGGTGTGTGATGTTCCCCTCCCCGAGTCCAAGTGATCTCATTGTTCAGTTCCCACCTATGAGTGAGAACATGCGGTGTTTGGTTTTCTGTTCTTGTGATAGTTTGCTAAGAATGATGGTTTCCAGCTGCATCCATGTCCCTACAAAGGACACAAACTCATCCTTTTTTATGGCTGCATAGTATTCCATGGTGTATATGTGCCACATTTTCTTAATCCAATCTGTCACTGATGGACATTTGGGCTGATTCCAAGTCTTTGCTATTGTGAATAGTGCTGCAATAAACATACATGTGCATGTGTCTTTATAGCAGCATAATTTATAATCCTTTGGGTATATACCCAGTAATGGGATGGCTGGGTCATATGGTACATCTAGTTCTAGATCCTTGAGGAATCGCCATACTGTTTTCCATAATGGTTGAACTAGTTTACAATCCCACCAACAGTGTAAAAGTGTTCCTATTTCTCCACATCGTCTCCAGCACCTGTTGTTTCCTGACATTTTAATGATTGCCATTCTAACTGGTGTGAGATGGTATCTCATTGTGGTTTCGATTTGCATTTCTCTGATGGCCAGTGATGATGAGCATTTTTTCATGTGTCTGTTGGCTGTATGAATGTCTTCTTTTGAGAAATGTCTGTTCATATCCTTTGCCCACTTTTTAATGGGGTTGTTTGTTTTTTTCTTGTAAATTTGTTTGAGTTCTTTGTAGGTTCTGGATATTAGCCCTTTGTCAGATGAGTAGATTGCAAAAATTTTCTCCCATTCTGTAGGTTGCCTGTTCACTCTGATGTTTCTTTTGCTGTGCAGAAGCTCTTTAGTTTAATGAGATCCCATTTGTCAATTTTGGCTTTTGCTGCCGTTGCTTTTGGTGTTTTAGACATGAAGTCTTTGCACATGCCTATGTCCTGAATGGTACTACCTAGGTTTTCCTCTAGGATTTTTATGGTATTAGGTCTAACATTTAAGTCTCTAATCCATCTTGAATTAATTTCCATATAAGGAGTAAGGAAAGGATCCAGTTTCAGCTTTCTACTTATGGCTAGCCAATTTTCCCAGCACCATTTATTAAATAGGGAATCCTTTCCCCATTTCTTGTTTCTCTCAGGTTTGTCAAAGATCAGATGGCTGTAGATGTGTGGTATTATTTCTGAGGACTCTGTTCTGTTCCATTGGTCTATATCTCTGTTTTGGTACCAGTACCATGCTGTTTTGGTTACTGTAGCCTTGTAGTATAGTTTGAAGTCAGGTAGCGTGATGCCTCCAGCTTTGTTCTTTTGACTTAGGATTGTCTTGGAGATGCGGGCTCTTTTTTGGTTCCATATGAACTTTAAAGCAGTTTTTTCCAATTCTGTGAAGAAGCTCATTGGTAGCTTGATGGGGATGGCATTGAATCTATAAATTACCTTGGGCAGTATGGCCATTTTCACGATATTGATTCTTCCTATCCATGAGCATGGTATGTTCTTCCATTTGTTTGTGTCCTCTTTGATTTCACTGAGCAGTGGTTTGTAGTTCTCCTTGAAGAGGTCCTTTACATCCCTTGTAAGTTGGATTCCTAGGTATTTTATTCTCTTTGAAGCAATTGTGAATGGAAGTTCATTCCTGATTTGGCTCTCTGTTTGTCTGTTACTGGTGTATAAGAATGCTTGTGATTTTTGCACATTAATTTTGTATCCTGAGACTTTGCTGAAGTTGCTTATCAGCTTAAGGAGATTTTGGGCTGAGACAATGGGGTTTTCTAAATATACAATCATGTCATCTGCAAACAGGGATAATTTGACTTCTTCTTTTCCTAACTGAATCCCCTTGATTTCTTTCTCTTGCCTGATTGCCCTAGCCAGAACTTCCAACACTATGTTGAATAGGAGTGGTGAGAGAGGGCATCCCTGTCTTGTGCCAGTTTTCAAAGGGAATTTTTCCAGTTTTTGCCCATTCAGTATGATATTGGCTGTGGGTTTGTCATAAATAGCTCTTATTATTTTGAGGTACATTCCATCAATACCGAATTTATTGAGCGTTTTTAGCATGAAGGGCTGTTGAATTTTGTCAAAAGCCTTTTCTGCATCTATTGAGATAATGATGTGGTTCTTGTCTTTGGTTCTGTTTATATGCTGGATTATGTTTATTGATTTGCGAATGTTGAACCAGCCTTGCATCCCAGGGATGAAGCCCACTTGATCATGGTGGATAAGCTTTTTGATGTGTTGCTGAATCCGGTTTGCCAGTATTTTATTGAGGATTTTTGCATCGATGTTCATCAGGGATATTGGTCTAAAATTCTCTTTTTTTGTTGTGTCTCTGCCAGGCTTTGGTATCAGGATGATGTTGGCCTCATAAAATGAGTTAGGGAGGATTCCCTCTTTTTCTATTGATTGGAATAGTTTCAGAAGGAATGGTACCAACTCCTCCTTGTACCTCTGGTAGAATTCAGCTGTGAATCCATCTGGTCCTGGACTTTTTTCGGTTGGTAGGCTATTAATTATTGCCTCAATTTCAGAGCCTGCTATTGGTCTATTCAGGGATTCAACTTCTTCCTGGTTTAGTCTTGGAAGAGTGTAAGTGTCCAGGAAATTATCCATTTCTTCTAGATTTTCCAGTTTATTTGCGTAGAGGTGTTTATAGTATTCTCTGATGGTAGTTTGTATTTCTGTGGGGTCGGTGGTGATATCCCCTTTATCATTTTTAATTGCGTCGATTTGATTCTTCTCTCTTTTCTTCTTTATTAGTCTTGCTAGTGGTCTGTCAATTTTGTTGATCTTTTCAAAAAACCAACTCCTGGATTCATTGATTTTTTGGAGGGTTTTTTGTGTCTCTATCTCCTTCAGTTCTGCTCTGATCTTAGTTATTTCTTGCCTTCTGCTAGCTTTTGAATGTGTTTGCTCTTGCTTCGGAGCCATTGGTGTTCTGCCATCAGATGCAGGTAGTCCTTTACAGCTGCTTCTTGCATCAGGATTTTCCAATGTGTTCTGAAGGAAGAAACAAATGTGAAGACCTCACCAGGAGTGCCAATGGCCTGAGCTTCCACAAGCTCATGATATATGTGCTTCTGGAGGGCTCAAACATGCTCATCAGAGTCCCACCTTTAATTTGGCCTGTTCAGAGAGAAACCAAGCCCTGGTTAGCCACTAAGAACCAAGGATGTCCAAAACAGTATTCCCTTGCTAGGTTTGAACACCTATCTTCTCCTCAAGTTGAGCCTCCCCAGCGTGGAGTTTTGGAGACCTGCATTCTGTGTTTCTTTATTATTCATCACAGTGATATTTACTAAGACCTAATATGTAATAAGCACAATGTAAGGCCAGGGATACAGAAATGGGTAAGCCATGACCTCTGCCCTGGAGAAACATGTTCTGTAGTTTGGAGACAGGCCTGGGAACAGCTTGTTCTATTGCAAGGGGTATGCACAGAGGAAGGTGCCTTTCCTTCTGCCTGGGAGATATTGGGCTGGTGTTTTTCTGGTGGACCAAGGTAGGGTGGGGATTCTGGGCAGCAGGTACAGTATGTACAAAGGCACAGAAGCATGCAAGAATGATACATTGGTTGGATTGAGCCAATTTCATTTCTCAGCTATTCAATCCATGTCTCATAAATCTAAGGATTCACTGGAAAATGTGACGGGCTGACATCAGACTCTGCAGAGCAGTCCAGAAGTTCTATGTTTATGTGGCCAGGACTACAGCCTTTTGCTGTGCCCATCCCTGGTGTCCATTCCACCACCATCAACCCATGAGAACAGAAGATAGTGACAGAATTAACTCTGATCAGAATATGAGTAATGATTAATATTGCTTCTTTGATCTGCCTCTCCTGCTCCCTTCCCCAGCCCCAAGTGCTCAGGAACTACCCTTCTCCTACCATGCTCTCCTTCAATGCCAACTGTTGACAATTCAATGTGGATTTAAGCCCGTATGTTCCCCCACTCAAAGCTATTGCTCTGTGCAATGAAAGTCTGCATCTCCTTCCACAGGAGCTTCGGGGATCAAGGCATAAATGTGAGGTATGTTCTAGATAAATGCCACCTTATATCCCCAACCTGCCACCCTGGTAAATCATGAATCTGGAGGGCAATGTCTATGGAAACTTTGGAGTGCTGAAGGTCTAGGAGGGACCCTGGAGTGGGGCAGTGGAGCTCTCCTGTCCATAGGAGGCTTACCCCCACTAACCGGCTTCCTGCCCAAATGAATTACCATCCAAGAACTTACAAAAAACAATAACTTCACCATTCCCGCCATCATAATTATCATAACCCTACTCAACTTATACTTTTACATACACCTAATCTATACCACTTCCATAACATTATTCCCTACATCCAACAATACAAAAATAAAATGACAGTTCGAAAGCACAAAACCCACACTTCTCATCTCCCCACTCATTATCCTCACCATCCTCCTCTTACCAATTTCCCCACTAATCCTAGCTTTCATCTAGAAATTTAGGTTAAGTAAGACCGAGAGCCTTCAAAGCCCTTAGTAAGTTAAACCATGCTTAATTTCTGCATTTCAAATTGAGAAATGCAGGGGACACTGTTAGTTGGGACTCAGGGACAAGGAGTAGTTTTCACATTTACTCAGGTGGTTGACCTAAAATCTTATTACTATTTATGAAACACCAGCCATGCTGAAAATATTAAATTTTACCATAGGAACTAGCATAAAAAATTTTAGCAGAAAATATGGGTATATGCAACAGAAAAATCTGGCTGAACTTGGGGTCTAAGGGTATTGAATTTAATCAAACATTTTAAGGCATATATTTAAATGATCATACTGTTTTTATTTTTGATCTATTAATTAATTACTAAATTACTATACTGCCCCACTGATGGTGAATTTTATAATTTTTACGTATCTGAAATTAAATTGATTTTTGTTATGATAGATAAGTAACTTTTAGTATTCTGTCAAATCCAACTTGCTAATATCTTTAAAGGGACATTTGTACCTCTCCTCTTGGAGTGGAAACGCCAATAAGGTGAGCACTATTACACATTTGGCTTGGTTCCTCTGGGATGGGTATAACTCTCAGGTCTGTTGTACATTCTCAAGCCTTGATACCTGTCTATTGTTATTTTTAAGGAGGGATTTCTCAAGTTTCTTCTCCATACGACTACTATAATGTTTTGCAAGCTCTACCAGTTTTCTTGCCATCTTCAATTGGATTTAATTCTGCTACTGCATTTGGAATTTTCTTGCATGTTTTTCTTGTTTCAGCCAACTAGTTTTGCACACCACTTTCATCTCAGCCCATTCTAATTTTACAGCTTCCTGTTCCTGTTTCATAAAAGCCACACCATGCCCTTATTATTGCAGACAGCAGAAAGGTTTGTTTTAGTCCACAATTCTCTTTTTTATCTACGAGGATAAGACTTTAGAGCCGTGAATCATCAGGTAAAGTCTCACTTTCCCATAATTTGTGGTACCTTTCTGTAGGCTCTTTATTGATCTTTTCTATTTCTTCATCCTTGAAAGAAAAGATTGTTATCTAAGCCTGGAATTTCCAGCAACCCCCATCATTGAGCGTTTAGCTCCTAGAAGCTTCCCTTCTAAGGTACAGAGTTAAAAATCAACCACTAACTCAATGTACAATACATGCAGGCTTTTGTTGTGAGTAATGCTGCTGGGTTGAAGTTAGATTTTCCTTGGTCCAACTATCAGGTTCTTTGGATAAGATACAGGTTTTATTCCTCTTGTGTAGAGTTTTTAACATGAAAGATTACACCCCTTATCCAGTATTGTGCCCAGGGCTCTTCCTGACTCCACCCTGCTTCTGATGCTTCTCTTTAGGTATCTAAGTGCACCAAGATGCAATGTGCTTCCTCCATTCCCCTCTGCTGTGTGGGAACTGTGGCTTCTGGATGGATGGAGATAAAGGTGGTCTGAAGGCAGTGGTGTGACAGGGAGGGGATGGCAGGGGACATCTGGGGAAAGACAGGACTCTGGCAGCTTTACTTAGCTTGGAAGATATTGGAAGAGAGACAGCCTGTTTTCCTAGTACTTGTCCCTGTGTCTTGAAGACAGGGGCATCAGCAGGAAGGTATTTAGGTTACTTCATATCTTCTCTTTTTGGATTTGGCAGTTTTAACTAAAGAAAGTATGCTCCAAAATTATTTCTCAATCCTTTCCTATTGGTGTGGTAATTAATAACAGTTCTCCCTAGAATTTAACATATGGTCTTTGCTTATATTTTTTTAAATATCAGTACTTGCTTTTTGTTAGTTTATTTGTATTTACATGAGTTTTACACCAGCATTTTTGGGGAAAAGAGGGATATATCAGGCATCGTAACACCAATTTAAAGCAGAAGTCCTTCCTCTAAATTTTAAATTCCATTGAATTTTAATTTTAACTTTTCTGGCTCAATGACCATTATAAATATACAAAATTGTACAGGGTTCTAACAAAGTGATTGTTTTTAGGCCATTAAAGTGTAAAAGACAATGTCCCTACACTAAATTCTCCCAATCTATTGCCCTTTACAAAACTGTTTTGTTTTTTTCTCTCTCCTCTCTAATATGTGTGTGGGCCTATCATGTCTTGTGGGTTTCCTCTAGAACCACTATGGCCCTCTTAATGTGAAGACCCTACAGGACTCTTGCTATTTCTGAAAGAGGGATCATAAAATCTCAAGTGGAAAGAAATTTTTGGAAAAGGTCTAATGCAGACACCAGCACTGTCCTTTCTCACCTAGTGGTCAGTTGTCCTCTGCTGTAACACCTCCAGGGTGGGGAATTCTCTACCTCCTGGGGCAGTCAATTCCATCTCTGCGGGACTCCAATTGTTATAAAGTCCTTCCCTATATTGAGCTGAAATGTGTCTTTCCTTTATTTTCTTCTTATTGCTCCTGGTTCCTCCACATATGGACTCAGTGTGTTACCTCTTCCACATGAGCACCTGCCGGACACCAGGAAGTTTTACGCTCCTCCCCAAGTTCTCCCTTCTTTCGGACAAACAAGTTCAGGTCCTTCAATTACTCCTGCAATTCTCTGTAATGACTTAGTTGTGTCATAAGACTCATGGGAGTTCTTTGTTCATTTAATGGGAAGCAAGAAGAAGTTATCCTAAGCACCAAAAAGTGGAAGCACCAGAAAAGATGCCCATCAACTTGCTCTGGGTGTCGTCAAAGGGCAAGACAGGACCTCCTAAATGAGATGGACAGGAAACATTCTTGAGTGGCGCTGCTGTCCTCAATGAGATGAGATGGCCACTCGCATTGGGTAAAGAGAGGAGAGTCCAATAAAAAGCCAATTCCAAAGGTGTGGCCAGGGTCAAAGGAAACCCCAAAGGAAGGTGCCATCCCGAGGGCTGGTACTAATGGGGTACCACCCATAGGTTTGAAGGGGCAAGGGCGGCAGTGGTTAGCATAGAACACAGTATGAAGTTTATTGTCAGTCAAACGTTTCTATTACCTTCATTAAAATATATGAGCATGGATAAAAATTCTGTAGCTTACATTTTGCACTCTTGCTTTTAGATATTAACTGGCGTTTGTTAAAACTACTAAGAACACATTGGTTTTAATTAAACATCAGGTGAGACATAAACAAAGTAATCAAGATGGCTGAAGTGGCAGCAGGAGTGGGGCGGCTTTCTGGGACATATTTTAAAGGGGCCTGTGAGCAAGGGCCAAGTGCCCTCCCCCTGCTCGTGGAGGTGGCGATTTTATGTCCCTGTTTGGCTCAGGTCTGAAGCACAGCCTGGCTGAGAGGCAGCTGGCACCGGCCCAGGCACGATTGCATGCCTGCCCCTGTGGGCCCCACTTCCAGCAGGTCACCCGGTCTGTGTTGTCACCTTGAAACATTCTAGAGAGCTGTGAGCTTCAGAAGGTGAGGCGCTGGGGGCTGGGCTGGGGGCAGGGAAGGCAGCCACGCAGGGTGGCTGGAGAGCTTTTGACAGCCCCTAGCAGAGCCCGGATCCCATTCCCGACGACGTGAGCCCCCCAGGCAGGCGCCGAGTGGATAAGAGTGTAGACAGCGAGGCCGGCCTGTGACGCTTGCCAGCACCTGCAGATAGCAGGCAAATAATTGGCACATGTTTAAAAAAAATTAAAAACCTCTTGGATGTGAGTATTTTCTAACAGCATCTGGCGGGAGTGCCCGGGAGGAATTTAATCAGCAAGAGTTGTTTAAACGGGGCTCTGCACAGGCCCCGGCCGGGCCCGCCATGAACTCGGCATCATGTGCCACCCCTGTCTGCTGAGAACATTCAATTTGTTAATTCTGCAGCTGGTGAGAGAGGTCAGATAGGAAAGTGATGATTGTTTTCTGACGTTCCAACCTCTGCTCACATCTTTCTAATTAATCCTTTTAGAAGCCACAGGAAGATTAAGAAGGAGAAAAGGTGAGGGAAGCAAGCGCCAGAGAAATTGATGGAAAGACAGCGCTGCTGCCCTTCTCTTCTCAAATGGGATGGATGTGAGGAGCTGGGGGTGGGGAGAGAGGAAAATAAAAAGTGAGGCCTGCTGCCTGCCGCTCTTCTCGCTCAAAGGAAAATCATGCTCGGAAGACATGGGACCCAAAAGGGCCGCTGGATCTTCTTCTATGGTGCCTGTGTCTTTTAAACAGGGGGCAGCAGCCCCTCCCCTGGTCTCCATCACTCAGTCTTGGACCATCAGGAGCCCCCGAGGACTCCCAAGCAGAGTGGCAACTATGCTGGGTGGGAGCGTGACCTGCAGTTAAAGGCCCTCAGTCATTAGAATTCTGTAAGAACATACCCTGGTAGCCAGAGGGCCTGGTTTAGTGTCCCGACCCCAACGTGTCACGTTGCTCTGCCTAGCTGTGTGAGGTGGGGCTGGTGTGCAGCTGTCTTCTGCTGGTCCTTCTAGATTCATTTTTCCTCCTACTCCACCTTTTTTTCTGCCATAGAGGCAGACCTCTGAGGGCCTCATCCATGGGCTCCCTGCCCTCCAAGTCCGGCTGGTGGGGAGCCCAGTAGATAGGAGGGAGAAACAGCAAGAGGCTGCTGGAGGCTGGCTGGAGCTGGGGCAGGGATGCTCGTGTGCTTCCCCAAAGTCTCTCTTTTTAGGTCCTTTGCTGCTGCTAGCCCCAGGTCTTTGCAATACCCCTTCTGCTTCCCCCTTACCCACCCACGGCTTGTATTTAGTGCCTTTGTGCATAAACACTTCTCGAATTATCCTGATTGAGGGTACTTCTTTCCATTGAGACATCAACTCTGGTGCCTGATGGATAAGGCAAGTCCGAGTTTGCACCTGGCCCCTATTCACGGTAAGGATGTGAGAAACTTACTTAACCTCTCTGAGCATGGCTTGACTCATCCCTAAAATGGGGATGATGATACTAAATCATAGCATTGTGAAACAACCCGAACCAGGCACCTAGTTAATACCCATTTCTTTGTTTATGAAAGTCTCAAGTTTAGGGGAAACAAAAAAAAATGATCAGTGAAAGCTATAAAACAAAAGAATGCAATGAACACCAGAATCATCAAACCAAGACATTAAAATACTTTCCTGCCAGTGGGACCCCAGCCAGGTAATGCTATTTGATATAGCATCCCTCTGTCCTGGTCAGAGAAGAGCCCTGCTCAGAGCTGCCCATCCATGGCAGGCACTGAGTGTGGAGCACCCACTCCACAGCCCCCAGTCCTTTCGCTCGTGCTCCAACGTAGTCATCCTGTAAACATCTGCTGAATCACCTTCTGTGTGCCTTGCCCGGTGCTTGGTCCTGGGGAACCATAGATGACTCAGACACAACACCAGACTTCAAGGTGCTCACAGTCACTTGGGGAGATGAGCCCTAAATTCCTAACTTTGATCAAACAATAAAGTGCCACCAGGCATAAAGGTGGAAATGATTACTTCTGCTATCGGTATATGTGTGTACGTGTGTGTGTGCTGGGAAGGGAGATCTGGGAAGGCTCCTCCAAGGCCTTGAAAGATGAGACTTCTAAAAACAGAAGAGCTCAGCGAGCAGAGGGAACCGCATGTGCAAAGGCGTGGAGGCAGAAACGCACACAGGGAAATCTGCCAACAAGCCCCAGTGGCTGGAATATGGAGTCCCAAGTACTGATGGCTTGGTAAATTCCTAACTTTGATCAAACAATAAAGTGCCACCAGGCATAAAGGTGGAAATGATTACTTCTGCTATCGGCATACGTGTGTACGTGTGTGTGTGCTGGGAAGGGAGATCTGGGAAGGCTCCTCCAAGGCCTTGAAAGATGAGACTTCTAAAAACAGAAGAGCTCAGCGAGCAGAGGGAACCGCATGTGCAAAGGCGTGGAGGCAGAAACGCACACAGGGAAATCTGCCAACAAGCCCCAGTGGCTGGAATATGGAGTCCCAAGTACTGATGGCAACAGGGATTCCACTATAAGTAAAGACCAGCTTGCGAGAGGGAAAGGACCTGAAAAACACTCTGAGAAATTTGACTTTGATTCAGGAAGCAAAAGAGAAGTAGCAAGAATTCTTCATGCTGAGCGTTTTAGGGAGAAACACTGGCACAATAAAGTGTGCAATTTTTGTAATCATCTGCCTTCTGACAGTAAGGCCCTATTCTCCTGGGTTGGCAGGAAATTTGCTCACAGCTATGATTGCACCATCCTTCTTCTCAGCTCCCATCCAGGATCTTGTATGTTTTTTGAGTCTTGCACAGAGGCAAGCCTCCAGGGGCCCCACAGAGCCACGTCCTCACAGTCTGGCCACCTCCCCAGGGGCTGCCATAGGGTGGGTTTGGATCCCACACTATTTGTGCCATTCACTAACCAAAGACCTCTCCCCAGGATGGGGGTAAGCTTTCTCTTATCTTTCTTTGACCCTTAGAATCCCTCTTTTCTCCACCTCCTCTACCCAATCTGCCATAAGCATTTACTGAACACAGGAGGAATCATAGACTTCCAGCAGTTTTTGTTTACATGCTACCTGCAAAAATTCCCCAAGGCAAGGAAATATGAGGGCTAAGGACTCGTTTGGAATGTGGGAGAGGGCAAGCCCAGGGAGAGCCTCACAAATGAATATGTCCATGAAGCACACTGCCAGGCACACTTTCAAGGCTTTGATGTGATTACTACTAGGAGAGTCCACATTCTGAGGCTGTCTGTCAAGTCGTCATCTGGATAATGTGATCCCTCAAGGGCTTTTGGCAAAAGCTTCCAAATAACTGAAGTGACAGTAAGAATTTTTAATGGGAAATTTCGAATGAATTAATAGTCATCACACCTAAAATATGTCTCTACCAGATCATGAACTTCTTCAGGGCAGAATGTTCATTGTAACGGTCTTAGGCTTTAGAGTTTAAATTTTCATCTCTTAAGTTACATGACCTTAGGCACATTTTCTGAAGTCCCCAAGCCTCAGTTTTCTCATCAATGAAATCCTTCTGGCATTGTAAGGATAACAGTACATAAAAGGATAACAGTATATAAAAGGGTCTGGCAGAGAGTAGGCGTTAAATAAATGCTGCCTGGAAGGGTGGATGGATGGAAGGACAGGTGGACAGACAGACAGATGGACATCTCAGCCCTTTGTTTTACTGTGGTCAGGCAGTACCAGCGTCACATGCTTCAGTGTGTGATTTAAACGTATGTTTTTGGTCATGACACTTTGTGGGAACTTTGCACCTTGGAATAACATTTAAGCATTTTGTGAGCTCTCAGTCAAGTGTAAGAAAAAGAAACATAAAAAGAAACACTGAGGGTGGAGAGAGGAGGTGGGGGGTCAATTACCTCATTATCAGGTGTAAGGACAGCACATTCTTCCATTCATTAGCACCCACTTGTGCCTGCCAGGAGAAGGCCAATCAGCTGCCATTTGCTGGGGCTCCAACAGAAGAGGTGACCCCAGAGATAGAAGATTGGGTGCAGGTTGCAGAGGACCGAGGAAGAAATTGTGGACTTGGACTTCCCTAAAGATGCAAAGATCTGGTCCCAGGGACCTTTGCAGGGTAGCCTGAAGAAGCTGGCAGATCATTTGGGCCATTGTTAATCATAATAAAGGTGTTCTTGAGGGCAATGAGAGGTCACAGAAATGGCAGGAAAGTAAATCTACCCAGTGTGGTGGTGGACAAGTGGAGTAACTGTTCTGAGCAAGGAGTAGCAATCTCCAGGGCCCACGACTGAGTGAGCCTAGCAGAAAAGGATTAAGACAGAGAGGGCTGCACTGTGACAAGCTGTGCGGCCTAAACACTGCACGGTACAGGTTAGCAGGCTTTCCTTTTTTTTTTTTTTTTTTTGAAAAAAGCATAAAATCTGGATATATATGTGAAATTTCCCGGGTTTAACTGTTGGTTATGATTTCCAACATTTTCAAAACACTGTGTAGGTCAAACAAAGCACAAAGGCCATCAGTGACTCTCAGACTGCCAGTGTCTCAATCAAACACAAAATCCAGGACATGAGGCAAGGGTGATGTCAAGGTCAAAGCCAGGGTCATTGTCAAAAATCACAGTGGAAGATGCCTCACACCCACTGGAAAGAACTCCAGGATCAGGAGCCAAGTTCAGAATTTAAAATGCACATAACATAATAGGTGATGGGGTCATAAGAGGAGATTTAGTGAACAGCAGCTTATTTCTGGGAGATCCTATCTTGGCATGAAGGTGTGTTCTAAGTGCACCTTTCTAGTCACCTTGCAGCCTGGGTCAAATTTATTGCCCTAACAGGACAATGGATTACCATTTTGTAGATGGTAATAATGAAGTTGTGGAGTGATGACCATTTTTATACATGTAGATTTTATCTTTTTTTACTTCCCAAGGATATATATTCAGAAGTAAAATTACTAGTGCATTTGATTTTTGCTGTAAATGGATCTCCAAAACAGCTGTACCTTGTGTCAGAAACAGTGTTCACTAAATACCTAATATACTCCCTTACATTTCTAACCTCCTTGTAATTAGTTTAGGGTCCTGTGATTAGTTCTGGCGAATGGGCTATGAGTGGAAATGACACACATCTAACATACACTTAAGAGAGTTGTTTCCATGCCTCCCTTCTACCTAGCAAAGCAGAACTAATAGCTATACATTAAGATAGTAGCATGGACCCCTGACTCACCACATGGAAGAGAGCCACAACAAGCACCCATTGGGCTTTGCATGAGTGAGAAATAAGCTTCTTTGTTATGCCACTTATATTTTTATGTTACTTGTTATAGCAGCATAGCCTAACTCATCATGATTAGCGTGTATTGCTTTATAATACCATCAGTAATAAGCACAAATATCATTTACACTCTACCTTTGCATTTGGCACCACCATTAAAAACATTTATTTTTTAAAAAAAAGAAAAAACAAAACACTAAATATATGCATTTACATACACACACACACACGTATACACAAGTATATACAGCTATGGGAAAAGCTATTCATATTGCTAGGATAATTTTTCTACCACTGTGTAATGTCATTATCCACTCAAAAGACCCATTCTCTCCCTTATAGAAAAGGAAAATCAGGTGTGCTATTATTAAACTTAAAGGGATTTAGACTTAAGGGAAAAAATGCACTGAGTTCTAGTATTGTGACTACTTTTATATACCTATTCTGGCTTGTTTATAAAATTCTGATGGAGGAAAATTTTTTAATGTAATTTAATTTTATTTTAAGTGCGGGATGTGCAGGTTTGTTAAATAGGTAAATGTGTGCCATAGTGGCTTGCTACACCTATCAACCCATTACCTAGGTATTAAGCCCAGCATACAGTAGCTATTTATCCTAATGTTCTCGCTCCCCCTGCCCCACCTCCGACAAGCCCCAGTGTTCATTTTCCCCTCCCTGTGCCCATACGTTCTCATTGTTCATCTCCCACTTACAAGTGAGAACATGTGGTGTTTTGTTTCCTATTCCTGTGTTAGTTTGCTGAGGATAATGGCTTCCAGCTCCATCCATGTCCCTGCAAAGGACATGATCTCATTCCTTTTTATGGTTGCATAGTATGATAGAGGAAATTTTTAACATGGGTTAAATAAGACATTAATGATTCCTAAAACAAACAAAACCATTTATTTTAGCTTATTTGAAGGATGAAGTAGTGTTCCTAAGTTTTATTTAATCTTTCATTTCTGAGGTCATTTGTAAGGTTGAATATTTTTTCTGTTTATTAATTAGTTGCAATTCCTACTTTATAAATTATAAATTACTATTTGGTAATTGATTGAGTTTTTTATGTTTTCCATCATTAGATGAACACTTTGTATAATAAAGATACTGAATTTTTGTCAATAAAATTTACTGACAATCTTTTCCAGTGTTTTTTGTCTTTATTTTGCATATCATTTTAATGGCAGTTGAGATTGTTTGCATAAAATCAATTGCACTTTTTACCTGTGAACTTCTTTCATTACCTTGAAATTTATAAATTCTTCCTCCACGAAAGCTCTGATAAATACTTAATTCAAATTTCCAATCTTTCCTAATATTTGATTTGAATTTATATTGGTTTATAATAAAAATAATGATCTAAATAGCACTTTATTACAAAATGTTAATCTGTTATTTTACACGTTGATATGTAATGTTGGTTCTTTTTCTAAATTATAGTGTCTATTTTATAAACTACTCAATTTAAATATAAAAGATTATTTCTATAGAATCTATTCTATTCGATTGACATCGCTATCATTGAATCAGTGCCACAAGTTTAAATTATTGTAACTTTACAGTGTGACTTAATACCAGGAAGGCATTGCCCCTTGCTCCATACTCTCTTTTTTCAGAGTCATCTTTCATTTTCCTGATTTAGCTCTTTTGTCATGTGAGATTTTGAATTGTTTTGTCATGTTCCCTGTAAAACATCCCGCATATGTTTTATTGGAACTGCATCTTGCCAGTCTATGAATGGAAAAGGATAAAATATTCATGATACATGATCTTTTATTTAAAAATATGGTACATCTTGCCGTTTATTCAAGTCTTCTTTTATATCTGTTTATAACCTTTTGTAATCCTATTTATATAGACTGAAGACTAAACAAATATACATGTAAATAATGATGTAAATTAACTGCATGTATTTAAGGGACAGAGAATTTAAGCAGTGTGGGAGACTCTGCCTCTGGTCCACTTACAGAGCACATCCTGGAGTGAAGTGAGAGATTAGCCTCGGCTCCTTGCATCTCTCATGATGTAGGCATCTCAGGGTGCTGGATGTGATACTGTGTTTATGTTGACTGTACAAGATTTCAAGTGAGAGCTCAGTTTGTGATTTAACTCCTATGCAACATATAGCTTTATCTGGGTTCATAAGCATCTATTGTAAGGTCTATTCCCATGCAGTTTATATTTCTTTGGTTGCTATTCTAAGTGAGATCCCTCTCAAAATAGTCTCTTTCTCAGCAATTTTAACCTTTTCTCATTATAAGAGAAATTGCTGTTCTTTATATAAAATTTTAAATACAGATATCAACGAGAAGACAAATTAAAAGTATTAGTTTAAAAAAAATGACAAGACTAAGAAGCGTCAGGTCTCATTTCCCCACAGAAACATTAATAAAACAAAAAGCACCCAAATAAAATTTTGTGGGAGCTTTGGAAAATAGCCAAAAGTCAATGGCAACTAAACAAATGCCTGATCAAGTAAACACACACACACACACACACACACACACACACATTAAAAACAGTTGGAAATTGTGTGATGTTTTTTCTCACCCTAGTTCCCTCCTCTCCCCAACGTGGTGCAGTCTTGGTCTGGAGAAAGTAGCAACCTAGTTCACAATCCCTCTCTGGAACCAGGGGAACAGAACAGAAGTTACTTGCATGTTTTAGCCTGTCTGGGGGCTGCTGCCAGCAGGGCTGCACCCTATGTTGCCTAACTTGGAGCTCAGGTGGAAAAGTGGCATAGCTTGGATCTGAGACTAGGAAAAGTGGCCAAGAGTAGCAGGAACAGCTCATAAAACCTGCACGGGGACTACAGACCTGCAGGTACCTGGGGTAAGAAAGTACAAATGGAGGCATACACTAGATAACACAAGGCCTCTAAGAGAAACTAGGTGATACTCTTTGGAAAATTAAGACAACAAAAATCAACTATGTTGATATGGTTTGGCTGTGTCTCCACCCAAATGTCATCTTGAATTGCAGCTCCCATAATTCCCACATGTTGTGGGAGGGACCCAGTGGGAGATAATTGAATCCTGGGGGCAGTTCCCCCATACTGTTCTCATGGTAGCAAATAAGTGTCACAAGATCTGATAGTTTTATAAGGGGAAACCCATTTCACTTGGTTCTCACTTCTGTCTCTTGTCTGCTGCCGTGTAAGACATGCCTTTCACATTCTGCCATGATTGTGAGGCCTTCCCAACCATGTGGAACTGTGAGTCCATTAAACCTCTTTTTCTTTATAAATTACCCAATCTCGGGTATGTCATTATCAGCAGCATGAGAACGGACTAATACACATATACACAGGGAGACTGAAAAAGCCACACGTAAGTCCAGGCAAAATACATGCTCAGAAAAAACCTGAGAGGACCTAAGCCTTCACCATGGGCTGATTCCAAGTGTCAAATCATGCCCAGGTAATGAGTAGAGGAATGCCCTGGCACAGAGTCAGTCTGCAAAGGCTGTTAAAGGTGGTTATTTTTCAACTGCCCAATTTTCAACAACAGCAACAACAACATAACTCACAAAATATACAAGGAAATAGAAAAATATGACCCATTCAAAGGAACAAAATATATCTCTAGGAGTCATCCCTGAGGAAACACAGACATCAGACTTTCTAGACAAAGTCTTAAAAAATGTGTTCATAAATGGATCCAATTTCATTGTGATAATTTTTATAATTATTCTTTATATTTCTGTAATTTGACAGATATTACATTATGTGGGTTATTAATGGAAAACTGGTAATCCAGTATGGGGAGTAAACAGGAAAATAACTTTTAAGGCTAATTGACATGTATTTTAAGGGTGATTCATGAAGTACAGGTAAGTGACAAAATATTAGAATAGACATGTTTAGGACGTGGAGTTTCTGTAATAACAACATAATCATTGTGTAGATTTTCTTTGAATAAATGTGAAAACTCAAAAAAAAAAGTACATAAATATGTTCAAAGAGCTCAAAGAAAACACCAGGACCTAAAAGAAATCAGAAAAATAATACATGAACAAAATAAGAAGTTTAACAAAGAGAGAGAAATTATAAAAAGAATGAAAAAGAAATCCTGCGGCTGAAATATATAATAACTGAATTAAAGAAGTCACTAGAGTAACTCAACAGCAAATTTGAGCTGGCAGTAAAAAAAAAAAAAAAAAAATCAGTAGACTTGAAGATAGGACATTTGAAATTATCAAGTGTAAGGAGTTAAAAGCATTAAAAAAAAGACAAGTGATCAAAGCCTAAGAGGACACCATTAATGGGCCAACATTTACATTCTGGGATTCCAAAAAAAAGAAGAAGATAGAAAAAGACAAAGATTATCTGAGGAAATAATGGCTGAAAATTACCCAAATTTGAGGAAAGACACCAATTTACAAATCCAAGAAACCCAATAAACACCAAGTATCATAAACCCAAAGATACACAGACACATATTATAATAAAACTCTTGAAAGCCAAAGCCAAAGAATGAGAATCTTGAAAGCAGCAAGAGAATAGTGACATGTCACACACAAGGAATCATCAATAAGATTATTAGCCAATTTCTCAGCAGAAACCTTGGAGGCCTGAAGGCAGTGGGATGATATAGATAATTCTGTATCTGGAAAAACTGTCCAAAAAGGAGGGATAAATTAAGACATATTCAAATAAACAAAAGTAGATGGAGTTTATTACTACTAGGCCTGTTCTATAATAAATGCTAAAGGGAGCCTTTCAAGCTGAAACAAAAGGATGTTAGTAACTCATCATCATATAAAGATATAAAGTTTTCCAGTAAAGGTAAATACATCAGCAAATATAATAATATTAGTACAATTTTGATTTGTAACTCTACTTTTTGTTCTTATAGGTTTAAAAAATCAAAAGCACAAAAGTTATTATAATTATATGTTAACAAGTACACAATGCATGAAGATGTAATTTGTGACATAAACTGCAGACAGGGGACAGAACTGTATAAGAATAGATATTTTTGTATGCAATTGAAGCTAAGTAAGTATAAAATCAAAATAGGTTGTTATAACTTTAGGATATTTTATGCAATATCCATGGTAACAATGAAGAAAATATCTGTAGAATATACATACAAAAAATGAGAAGGGTATCAAAATGTGTCACTATAAAAAAACTAAACATAAAGGAAGATAGTGAAGGAGAAAATAAGGAACAAAAAAGCTATAAAATATACAGAAAACAAAGAGCAAAATGACAAATACAAGTCCTTCCCCAACAGTAATTATTTTAAATGTAAATGGATTCAATTCCCAATCAAAATTGCATAGATTGGCAGAATAGAAAAAAAAAAAAAATCCAAATGAATGCTGCTTACAAGAGACTAACTTTAGATCCCACGATACACTTAGGGTGGCTAAACTAATATCAGATATATTTTAAGCTGAAAACTGCTACCAGAGTCAATTCACCAAGAAGACATAACAGTTATAAAAATATATACACCAAACTTTAGAGCTCCAAAATATATGGAGCAACCAATGATAGCACTGAAAGGAGAAATAGACAGCTCAACATTAATAGTTGCAAGTTTCAATACTCCACTTTCAGTAATGGATAAAACAATGAGACAGAAGATTATAAGGAAAGAGAGGACCTGAATGACGCTATAGAGCAATTGGACCTAACAGACATATATTCAGTACTCTCCACTAAGCAGCAGCAGAATACACATTTTTCTCAAATGCATGTGAAACATTCTCCAGGATAGACCATATGTCAGACCACAAAACTCATCTTAATACTTTTTAAAATATTGAAATTATACAAAGCAATTATACAGAATTGCTTTTCTGATCACAATGAAATAAAATTAGAAATCAACAACCCAAAGAAAAGCTGGAAAATTCACAAATATGTGGAGTTTAAAAACACAAGTTTTGACAACCAATGGCTCCAAGAAGAAATCACAAGGGAAATTAGAAAATACTTGAAACCAGAGAAAATGAAAATGCAGCACACAAAACTTACAGATGGTAGCAAAAGCAATGCTATAGGGAAATTTATATCTACAAACACTTATGTTGAAGAAGAAGAAAGATCTCAAATCAACAGCCTAACATTACAACATAAGGAACTAGAGAAAAAAACACCAAAAAACAAAAGCCCTAGAAAACAAAAAAGAAGCTAACCCAAAAGATGGCAGAAAGAAAAAATAATAAAGATTAAGGCAGCAATAAATAAAATAGAGAAAATAGTGAGTTCTGGTCTCAAAATGATAGCATAAAATTAAGTTGGCTTTACTCCCCTCTGCCTGCCACCCAGAAAACAAACAAACAAACAAAAAAATATACAACCCTGAGATTATCACCAGCAATAACACAAAACTAATATGTGAGAATGAAACACATTCTCCATAACCACAGGGAAGTGAAAATACTCCAAGTAAATAGTAAGAGAATAATGCTTCCACATCTGTGACAACGCTTCCCCCATTCTGTGGAACCAAGCACATGAAAAATTTTCCCCCAACTCATGGTTTCTATACTGGAAAAAGTGAGATCAAGTTGGACAACCAATTTTTCCCAACATCTTAGGTTTCCTAGCAGAGCAACTGTCCCTGCCTTAACCCATCACAAGTGCCAGAGGAAGCATTGTAAGTGCCAGAAGAGAGAAATATCCTTGAAGATAGGCAGAGACAAAGTGGGGGAGGTGGAACTACCAACCTCAACTCTGACAACTGTGCTCTATAACTTGGCCAAAGGAGACACCAAAACAGAGTAGCTATTCAACAACAACAAAGGTATGCAAGGTATGTTCCAAAAGCCCCAGAGGCATGAACCCAGCCTTCCCATACTGCTGGGTTATTCCGTTTCAAATCTCCCCCTTTTGGGTTGGGTAGCACTCTTGTAGTTCACAAGAGCCGAAACGAACCTGGGGTTAAGGTGCCACCTAGAGCCAAAAGAAGCCAGTGACCTACTGGCAAAGAATCTCTAAGAAAATATATCTAATAAAAACCGAAACAAGCCAGAGAGAGAGGCCTGGAATAAATAAAAAATCCTTCAATGCAAAGACAAAGACATACAAAGAAGCAACAGCAAACAGGGACTTATAATCTCCCCAAATGAACAAAGCAAGGAACCAGTGACTGACCCTAATGAGAGAGTGATAATGTGAGCTCTTTGACAAAGAAATCAAGGTAGCAGTTTTAAGGAAACTGAGTGATCTCCAAGATGACACAGAAAAGCGATTCAGAAATTTATCAGAGAAACTTGACAAGGGGATTGAAATAATTTTTAAAATCAAACAGAAATCTTGGAACTGATAAATATATTTGTTGAACTGAAAAATTCATTAGAAGCTCTCAACAGCAGAATGGATCAAGCAAAGGAAAGAATCAGTGAGCTTGAAGACAGGCTATTAGAAAATACACCACACAGGAGAAAACATGATGAAAAAAATAAAGACCACTTACAAGATATAGAAAATTACCTCAAAAGACCAAATCTAAGAATTATTAATGTTCAAGACAGAGTTAAGCAACAGCAAAGGGTAGAAAATTTATTTAAAGAAATAATCACAGAAAACTTTCTTAAACTTCAGGAAGATATAAATATCCAAGTCTAGGAAAGTCAGAGAATACCAAACAGATTTGACCCAAATAAGGCTACTCCGAGGCATATAATAGTCAAACTCTCAAAGGTCAAGGACAAAGAGAAGATCCAAAAGCAGCAAAAAAAGAAAAAGCAAATAAGATATAAGGGAGCTCCAATTCTTCTGGCAACAAACTTATTAATGGAAATCACACAGGCCAGGAAGGAGTAAAGGACATTTTCAAACTGCTGGAAAACAAAACAAAACAAAACACACAACTGTCATCTAAGAATGCCGACTGCAGCAAAGCTTTCCTTCAAATATGAAGGAGAGATAAAGCCTTTCCCAGATGAACAAAAGCTGAGAGAATTAATTATCGCCAGGCCCATCTTATAAGAAATGCTAAAGAGAATTCTTCAATTTGGGAGAAAAAAACACTAATGTGCAAAAAGAAAACATTTGAAGGTATGAAACCCACTGGTAAAATTAAGTACACATGCAAACCCAGAATATTATACTATAAATGTAGTGCACAATTCATGCAAAACTCTAGCATAAAGCCCAAAAGACAAATATGTAAAAAAAGAAAAAAAAAATAGCTACAGCAACCTGGTAAGAGACAGGTAATATAAAAATACATAAGTTGAGACAACTAAAAGTCAAAATGCAAGAGAGGGATGGAGTTAAAGTGCATTTTTGGTTTTGGTTTTTTCTTTGTTTCTATTCTTTTCTTTGTGACGTAAGATAAGTTTTCATTGCTTTAAAATAACCTGTTATACCTACAAGACGTTTTTTGTAAGCATCATGGTAACTGCAGTGCAAAAACCTATAATAGATTCACTAAACATAAGAAGCAATGAATCAAAACATACTACCAGAGAAAATCATTTAACCGCAAAGATAGGAAGAAATAAAGAAAGGATGAGAGGAGTTGCAAAACAACCAGAAAACAAGCAACAAAATGACAATAATAACACTGTATATAAATGAACTCGATTCTCCAATTAAAAGCCATAAGGTGGCTGAATGGAAAAAGAAGCAAGAGCGACTATACGCTGCCTTCAAGAAACCCACTTCAACTACAAGAAACACACTGCCTGAGAGTGAAGGAGTGAAAAAACATACTCCATGCAACCGGAAACCAAAATGAGCAGGAGTGGCTATACTTGTGTTGGATAAAATAGACTACAAATGAAAGACTGCGGATAAGAGACAAAGAAGGTCACTATATAACGATCAAGGCGTCGATTCAGCAAGAGGATGTTACGATTATAAATATCTATGCACCCAACAGCAGAGCTCCACTATATAAAGCAAACATTAATAGATCTAAATGGAGAGACAGACTACATTACAATAATAGTTGGGAACTTTAACACTTCACTCTCAGTAATGGACAGATCATCCGCAGAGAAAATCAACAAAGAAACAGCAGAGTTAAATTACACGCTAGATATAATGGGCCTAACTGACATTTACAGAAAATTCACCCACCCGCTACAGAATACACATTCCTTTCATCAGCATATGGAACATTCTCCAGAATAGATCGTATCTTAGGCTACAAAATTCTGATGAAAAAATTCAAGAAAGTAGGAATCATATCAAGCATCTTTTCTGATTACAATATAATAAAACAGGCATCAATAACAAGAGGAACCTCAGAAACTACAGAAACACATTGAAATTAAACAGCATGGTCCTGAATGACCAATAGGTCAATGAAGAAATTAAGTAGGACTTTTTTTTGAGTCTTCAAACAAATAAAAATGGAAGTAAAACATATCAAAATCTATGAGACACAGCAAAAGTAACACTAACAGGGAATTTGTAGCAATACATGCCTATCTCAAAAAGTAGAAGGTTGGGCACAGTGGCTCACACCCTGTAAGTCCTGTGCTTTGGGAAGCTGAGGCAGGAGGATTGCTTGTGGCCAGGAGTTTGAGACCAGCCTGGACAACATAGCAAGACCCCATCCTTATACATTTTTTTTTTAAATTAGCTGAGTATGCTGGCATGTACCTGTGGTCCTAGCTAATCAGGAGGCAAAGGCAGGAAGATTACTTGAGCCCTGGAGTTTGAGGCTGTGGTGACTATGATCATGCCACTGCACTCCAGCTTGGATGACAGAGTAAGACCTGGTCTCTTAAAAAAAAAAAAAACGTAGAAAGACAGTATCTCAGTGGCAGCACCAAGGCCACCGGACCCTGCCGCCTGCCTGGGAAGCTGTAAGGGACAGCATGTGGTTCACATTTCGGAGCCCAAAGTACGACGCACAGCTCAGTCTCTTTGCCAGGATGATAAAGGACAAAGGGAAGAAACCAAAATTGCAGGGCCGAAACAATTTCAGAGGCTTTAATAAAAACACAGGCTTTGAAGTTAGGAATGAGGCAAGCTCTGTTAAGAGTCAAATCAAGACCCACAAATTGAATACATGGAAAGTGTGATAAATGGAGCCCCAATTAAAGAGCAGCTTGGCTGTCTGCTGGAGGCTTCGTGGGTGGCAGTCTTCCTTCCCTCTCCCTCTCTAGACTCTATTCATTCACCCTTTCCCTCCCCCAGCATTCATGGACGTGCTCTTACCATGATGGATGGCTCACACAGGCCCAGAAAAAGAGCTCTGCCCTCAACAGAACTCAGGAAATTCACAGAGCAAAAGCTTCTTTGCCTTGCAAAAGAGGAGCAGCAACACATTAATAATACAATAATTCATTTTATCATGCAAAAAGCAATCACCAGCACCTACATGTGCCAAACACCTGCTGAGTCCTTTCTGGCTTCCTCCTTTGCAACCTCCCCTTTGCCTCCTCTCTCCATGCTTCTCCTACCCAACCTGAGCTCAGGCCACCCCAAATTCATCCAAGCACATGCTTTTCCTTGTGCCTGCAATGCCCTCCCCTACCTTGTCTGTCTGAAAAACTCCCACCCACACTTCAAAACCTCACCTTGCAATGACCAGCCCCTGCCCCAGCCACTTCAGCATCTTTCTATTTCTATACTTATGTTGTGTTATACAGCATCTACCTGTCCCCACCAGACCAGGAGCTCCTTGACTCTGAGGACTATGTCTTATTCATCTCTGAATTCTCAGTGCCGAGCACAGTGCCTGGCACGTGGTGGATATTCATTAAATGTGCACTAATAAATGAATGGGGAACACAACAGTGAGATGTAGTTCCAGTCTGTTAGAAGAGGTATGATCCATATGCAAGTAACCACACCATAAGGAAAATGTAATAAAACCACAGGTGAACTACCTAGACAACTATGAGATTTCAGAGGATAAGAGAAATTATCTGAGCCTGGCGAGTAAGTGAAGGACACACATGAATAAAGCCATAAGAGTTGGTATAGAATTTCCACAAGCAATTCTCTAGAACTCTCTGGGATGTTAGGGTCCCTGTTTGCCCTCTTGTATTCCTAGAACAGGGAATTAACTTGACAGCTGGGGTGTGCACATGCTTTCAGGCAGTCTGGTCATGCTGGAGTTTAGGGAGAAGAAAGCCCAGTGTTGTGGGGAGAAGGAAGGGACTATCTAGATATTGCAAAGCTTCTTTCCCCTCTGCCTGATAAAAGGACTACCTAAAATTGCAGAGCTTCTTTCTCCTTCTTCCCTGATGTTTTTTGCCTCCCTCATTCTTTCCTTTCAGGTGAAGCAGAGCAATGGGGCAGTTACAAGCCAACCCTTTGGAAACTGAATTCTGTCACAGATGGCCTGTGTCTGTATTTTATTTGAGGCTCAGATTCCTCCTCTGGAAGCAGGACATAAATGCCTACCTCAGAGATATTGTAGGAATGAAATGGAACAGGCATGCCCTATCTGTCAGGGTTCAGAGCAGGAAGCAGAAACCACGCTAGCCAGAAAGCACATGAAGACAGGGAATTACACGCTCATGAAAGCATGTGGAGGAGTGGGCTGGAGGCTGGGCCCTGGGGAATTACTCCCAGAATGCACAACACTGGTTTCCCATGCCACAGTCAAGAGCGTGGGGAACCAGAGGTCCGACCACGAGAATGGTTGACTAGCCAGCTATAAGGCTGCAGGCCAACTAATGGTCTGCCCTGACATGAATTCATGAGGGTGGGGGAGGCCCAGGTGGAGGTGGGGCAGTTTCCCATAGAAAAGCCTGCCTGGATGGGGTGAGAGTGAGGACACACAGACCTGCATCTGAGCCCTATGGATACCAGCCCTTTAGGCAAGGACCAGGTGAGACGAGGCAGACCTCTTGTGTAAATCAAGCTAAAAGCAATACTGAACAATTCAAGCGTATCAGCAAGTCCAACAAGGTTCATTTCCCATGGATGACCTATCAAATACTTTTATTGCAATACCAAATTCTTTCACGACCATTGGTTGCCCTAAGAACATGCTTGATCATCTACTGAGCACTGCCCAGAGACTCCAAGAACAAACTGCATGAGACTTTGAGTGTTTCTGGAGGGCCTGTGTGTGGCAAGTGAATGAAGCAACCAGAGAGATTTGGGCCCATTGTAATTATTGAATATGATAAAAATCCACAGGGAAATGGTCTGGGGAGACCTTGGACTTTATGGCATTTTAGACATAATTGGTGATGGTCTAGAGTTTCCCGAGGCAATATTTTTCTACTTCATGAACCAAAGGAGTAGACATTCAAGACCCTGAACTGGAATTACCCCTCCACTGTGAAGCTCCCCCATGAGCCCTGAGAGCCGCTCATCAGTAGTGAGACCAGCCCTTGCTAGGGGAGGCATTTGGCACAGAAGCAGCTGAAAACTGCCCCTGCCTTGCTCCCAACACTCACGACACCACGATGCCACTGTGCACATTCTGTCCAGGCCTGGATTCCGGGGAAACCGTTCAGGAGGGAACCACATGGATAAAGAGCCTGTTCCTTTCATTGACGTGCTACAGGGCAGCTCCTGAAAAACATGCCAAAAATCAGTCTTCCCTTTCTTCCTTTCTCCTTCCTTCCTTCCCGCCTTCATTTTGTCTTCTTTCCTCCCTTTCCTTCCTTCCATTACTCTCTCCCTTCTCCTTTCCTTCTTTTCTTCCTTCCTTTCTCCATTTATTTATTCAACAAATATTTATTATGCACTTGCTGTAACCCAGAAATGTTCCAGGGCGTGGGCATAGAATAAGGCAAAAATTGATGTCCTTATCGAGCTTGCATTCTACTCTGGGTGACATGTCATAAATAAATGTGGGACATCACACTGGGTAATGATGAGCAATACAAAGAAACATGGAGCACAGTAACATGGATGGAGTGGGGCACAGAGGGAGTCTTTCAGATGAGAGCATCAGAAAAGGCTTCTCTAAGGAGAAGGCATGGCAGGGGGCAGCAGGCGCAAAGGCCCCAAATCAGGGAAGTTCTGGCTAGGTTTGAGGAGCAGAAAGGTGGCCATCGTGGCTGCAACCAAATGAGTGAGGGGAAGGGAATGCGGAGTTGGGCTGGAGGGCAGCAAGGCTGGATCCTGCAGGACTTTATACTCCATGACAAGGACTGGGCTTTTATTCAAGGGTAAGGAGCACCCTGGAGGTTATGAGCAGCGGAAGGAGATAATCTGACGCTCATTTTTTTTAAAATCCATTCTATATACATGCTAAAATATTTATGGGAAAAAGTACCCATGTCTGCAATTTACCTTGAAATGCACCAAAAATGGATCAAAATGCAAAAATGCATCAAAAAATAGATCGAGGGACAGAGAGAGGAACAAAGAGACGGAGAGATCTGTGATAAAACAAGTGCAGTAAAATGTTCATAGTTGAATCAAGGAGTGGTATATAAACATTCCTTGTAAAATTTGCTCTTTTCTGTGGGAAAATTTTCATAATAAAGTGTTAAAAAGACACTCACTCTGGCTGCTGCACGGGGACACACTGGGGGAAAACAGAGTGGGTGCCGGGAGGTGAATGAGGAACTACTGCCAGGGCTGTGGCCACAGGCTATGGGCTGTGGACCAAGGCAGTGGCCAGGGATGAGGGGATTCATGAAATTAAAGAGCCTCCTATTTAATGGGAAATTACAATAGGGAAAGACAACAGAAAGTTTGTTTGAAAGGGCATTCGGGCACCAAGGAGTGAGTGGAATCAGCTGTGAGCTGGGACACAGCTAATGTAGGTTGGAATCCTGCCTCTTCCACCCGCTGTGTGGCCTCGAGCAAATGACCTGATCTCTCTGAGCCTCCATTTCCTAGATAGTAAAATGAAGGTCCAGAATATACCATACAGTGTTCTTTTCAATAATATCCCTCACATAATTGTCCTAGGAGAAGGCTGGGAACATAGTAGATACTTAGTAAATGTGGGTTCTCCTAAAAGGGGGCAGGGAGAGCACTTGAAAATAGTTGGTGATATTAATAGCCACTTGAAACACAAACTCTGCTAGATTAAAACAACAAAGATGAGATTAATTCCACTAATATTAACTACATATAATATTAATATTATATTAAAACAAGGAAGGCAATCTGAAACTGCCATGATACCTTTTTTATAATTTAAAAATCCTTAAATAACACAGGAGCCCTTAATTAAGGAAGAAATAAAAGAAAATACATGAGGTTCCCCTTTAACCTCTGAGAGGACTCCTGGACATTTTCAAGCAGAATGCATCAATCTGTATCCTCTAAGCCTGGCTTCCAGTCTATATAAACACACTTCGCTTCTAGTAGTCTTTCTGACTAGTAATGACATTAATGAAAAGAAGGAACCAATTTCAATTCAAAGCTTACAGTGATAGCCTCAACACTTTGTGATCTCACTATTGACTTTCCTATGTCTTCAAACTTTTAAATTTTGGCTAAACCCAAGAGTGAAAACTGCCAAAATGGTATGGACAAGACCTCCTTTTATAAAGGTACTGGAAAGTCCCTACGATATGTCCAGTAAATTGAAATTTCTGTGCCAAACCAGCTTGAATCAATTGATTACTCCCAGCAAAAACATTCCCTCCAATTCTCTTTCTTTCTCTCTTCTCATTCCTTCAACTCTCCCTTCCCCCAAGTCCCCCTGGAATTGCCTCACTCTCCTGAAACCTCTGACTCAGCTGTATAAATAACAGGAAAAATAATTAGAAGTCAGGAGGTCAAATGCTCCAAATGCCCGTTTGACAATTTGCTCTTTTCCCACCAGTGCTTGGCGTCTTGGTTTCCTTGTGGGAGCAGTTTTTGTGAGTCCGAGTCACTCAGGTAGTGGAAAAACGGTCCAAGAGTGGCATTTTCAGCCTGGTAAGAATCCTGGTTCAAATTCCACACCGGGAGGAATGCTGTGAGTCAGGGCAGCTCGTCTGCTCTGCTACACAGGTCAGGGAACAGCAGAAGAATCTAGGAGGCCTCTGTCGGATACTAACTGAGATGCTTGCCCCACCCAACCTTGGTGATTTAATGTTCAGGGAGTTTTGATGTATTTGATGACTTTAAAACTCAATAATAATTGCAAGATTAATTATTGTGTAAGATACCAGGCCCAGCATTTTACAAGATTAACTCATTTGATCATCACAATAACCCCATAAAGTGGACACTAGTATTGTCTCTCTTTTGCAGATGAAGAAACCAAGGCACAAAAGGCAAAGTGACTGGCCCACGGTCACACAACCAGTGAGTGGGAGGGCTGGGAGTCGAACATGGGCAGGCCAGATGCTTCACCACTACATTATGCCTTTTCAAACCCAATCCAGTCTCCTCTTCCAGTACTGGTCACCCCACATTAGTTCCATTAACATCCCCAAGGCCAGGCCTCATGGCTGGTGATAAAACTGCCTACCTGTCCAGACACGGTAGCTCACACCTGTAATCCTGGCACCTGGGGAGGCCTAGGAGGGTAGATCGCTTGAGGCCAGGAGTTCAAGACCAGCCTGGCCAACATGGTGAAAGCCTGGGGGTCTCTACTAAAAATACAAAAATCAGCCAGGCATGGTGGCACACGCCTGTAATCCCAGCTATTTGGGAGGTTGAAGCATGAGAATTGCTTGAACCTGGGAGGCGGAGGTTGCAGTGAGCCGAGATCATACCACTGTATTCCAGCCTGGGTGACAGAGCGAGGCTCTGTCTCAAAAACAAACAAACAAACAAAAACAAAAACTGTCTACCTTGTGATCAGTTACACCCTCTGACTTAAACTGGTGCCGAGCATTTTCTAGCAATACATAAAAATAAAATAATATAAACAACAAATTCGAATCCTGACAGAATTCGGACTTAAATGTCTATAGACACTGACAGACCGAGTTGGCCCCAGTGAAGTCAGGAGGTCAAATGCTCCAAATGCCCCTTTGACAATTTGCTCTTTTTCCACCAGTGCTTGGCGTCCTGGTTTCCTTGTGGGAGCAGTTTTTGTGAGTTTTGTGAGTCCAAGTCTCTCAGAGAGTGGAAAAAATGAATGATCCAAGAGTAGCATTTTGGGTCTGATAGGAATCCTGGTCTAAATTGAAGTCAGACTGTGAGAAAGACAGCAGAATCCCCTGAGCAAAACTTCATCATGAGGGGCAAGGAATCTGATGCTGCAGCTCAGCCCAGCTGTGGGACTCCACACGAGGAATAAGTGAGATTCTGCGCACAAAATGACCCCAATTCCCTGACATATACGTGCTGCTACTTAAGTGTCAGGTATATATCCTGGGATAAAAGAGTTGTGTCATTCAAGGGGGCTTGAAGAGTCTTGCTCTGCCCTCAGCTGATTTTAACGTCAAGGGAGGTGGGGGTAGGTGTGGGAGTGGGTGGTGCTCGCATCCCCAGGAGAGCAACTTGGATTCCATGTGCAGAGGCTGAGAAGGATTGCAGCTTTCTAGCACTGAAACTTGGGATAGCCTACCAGCTGCAACTGCCCTGAGGGTGGTCAGGTTTCCTTGACCCTGAGCCTCAGAAAGCCCCAGTGGCCCAGCTCTTCTACCCTTGGGCAATGGTGTGGGCAGCAGGTCAGGGTTTGGTTCAGAGGGGCATCTCTGAGATACCTACAGGGCCATCTGTTTACCAGCCATGGTAGCCAGTGATGACCAGAATTGATTCTCAGACTCATGCATGCATCCCTTGAGACTTTCCAGATGATACAGGTCAGGGAGGGAAACTCTTCCCAAAACTGAAATGCTTACAGATCAGTTGTAGAACTCATAGCCTTCAAGGGTCCGCTTAACGCAGCCACCTCCATACTCACTGGCTTGTGAAGCCTGAGTAGTCAGGACATGGACATTTCGAAGCTGGGGAATTCTGACTTTGATATTAAGTGGGTGCTGAAAACATAAGGCAAAGTGTCCATGTCTCTGGATTATATCTCTGGTCAGTTTCAACCCCCATGATTGTCTACATGATACAACATAAGACTGGCATTAAAAAGCGCTATGGGAAAGAATAAAAGTGCTACAAGCACCTGCTCTACTTCTAGGGACTCCTCCAGGCATCTGTTCATGCCAGTATGACTCAACTCCATGACATTCTGGGCACAATTTAATTCTGTCCTTGGCTCTTGCTCCTTTTCCCCCTGGATGAATTATCTGGTTTTGGCTGTCTATTTCAGCTCAACACTCTGCACCACCTATTTCAGTGTTGCAACTATGGGGAAGACCTTCCTGGTTCTGCAGCCCAGTGGGCCCTCCCCATGCCTAGGCTCCCTCCTTGGAGAGAAGGACAATAGAATACAAAGAACCTGGGTCTTCAGCATTTTAGAACCATCCTCATGCATTGTCCTGCAAATGCCAAAGCCGGCCCAGGCACCCCCTGCAACTGGCAGTGAAGCCACTAACTCTGGATGAAGCCTGGCATGGGTCTAGTTTAAACACAGGGACCATCTCAAGGCAGCTGACTGGTCTTCATGTGCTGCTTTCCACCTGCCCAAACACCAGCTCACACAAGGCTCCTTCAAGGACTTGATTAAATACCTCTGCTTTACAACAGAGCAAAATGAGATTCACAGAGTCCATACAGCAAGTCAAGAGCAGAGCCCCTGGAATTAGAATTCAGCTCTTAGCTGCTACAAACTGCCATGCTTATTCCTCTGCTTGTTTCCACTGGGATTCAGTGAATGAGCTTGAACCAGGTCTAGGAAGATCACCAGCCAAAAGACTGTTTTCTACAGTATAGCACACCCGGGAAGGGAAACCTAGAGAGCGGTATAGAGTCTGCAAACCTGGCAGCCTACAGATCTTCTCTCAAGTAGGAACCCTGAGGCAGAGGTGAAATCATTTTTATTTGGTCTTTTAATGCTTTAGTTTAGCATTGGCATCAATCGTTTACCTATTTCCTTAAGCATTTGTGCCTCATATTTAATGAAATCATTTTCAATAACAATATCCCAGGCTGTAGGATCTTGTGATGAGTCACAAATATAACCCTGTGTTTTAAATCTTTATTAGCAGCATCACAAATTACTGGTTCATATACCAGGTGAAGTAAATTAATATCAGCTTTTATCATATTATGATAAATTATAAATAACTTACAGCTAAATAAAGTCTATCCCTTGCCAAGCTCCAATAACTCTGTAGTAAAATGAGTGTCAGACCTCAGTAGCTACCAACATTGAACTATCTGGTGTTGCCAACACTCTTCCATGAGGTGAAACCCAAAACTATGCATGTTTGACAAGGGGATCTCCCCTATTAAATAGGAAGATGACAAGGTCAGGTGAGATCCACATAGATAATCTTCCTTGCTCTGCAGACTGACCTGTGCATTTATCTTCTCTTTGGAGACAAGGAAACATCCACAAAGTGAATGTCAGGCTTTGGAAATTGTATCAGTAGTCGTTTGTGCTGCATAAATCTTTTTTCTGTCATTTCTCTATAGTCCTGGTAGGCATTTTCTTACCTTGACCTCAAACTTCTCCTGAAAGGGTAGCCAGCAGCTTTTAGGGTCCAACTTTTGGATAAAACATGAGCACCTGCACAGGTCCCTCTGGACTCCCTTCCTGACACACGGCATCATCACCTCATTTTAGGGAGTTGAGACTCCTAGCACCTGCAGGGCTAGTGTGAAAACCATGCTTCCATGCCCCTCAGTATCTTGGTACGAATTCCAGATTACTTGCATGGCAAAGCCTTAGGGGGTAAGTTTGGTGCTGTTCCTGATGGTGAGGGATGCAGGATTTCAAAGTAGGCCTACCACCAGGGAAGGGAAGCCTCAGAGTTCATAAAGTCCCCTTAGCTGAGTCTTCCTGTGGGTGTGGCTGTCCCTACACTTTCATTTATAGGCCAGTTTATAGGGCCTAACTTGGAATCTTCTGGCGTTTGAATTACCATGTTCAGACTATCCCTTGGTGCTGAGAGCACTATACCTTTGAGCTTTGGCCATGTGGCTGAGAGAAAAAATACTGAGTTTCTACTGTAAATTACTTACATGTTCCTCAAGTCTCTAGCTCTAAATTCTAACCAACATGATCATCTTTAAAAAGTGTTTTTTATGTGTGTGAATTGGAAAGGCCAGGCATTTCCACAACAGTTTTGACTTTGGACTATAATATATATTTTAAATTAAAGTAATTTAATTTTCTTTAAAGGATGAAAGGTCTCTGTTAAATCTAGATTTTGAAAAATTCTTATTTCACCATCTGTGATAGCTGTGCTACTTAGACCATGGTTAATTTCCTACTTTTTTCTGTGTTTCTAGACAGTTGGTGAAAACATCTTCTTACTTTCTTACAAAATTATCTAACCATTGAAAAATCAATTTGTATTTTTTTGGCAAATATCTTTTTGGTATGAAACATTTCATTTGTAATTTTGCTATAGGTCAAAAAGCTTGGTATTCCTTCCTAATGCCCCATCTTTTTCTTAAAGTGAAACACGCTTCTTTCACTCTAAGAGAGGGATCATACTGACTTCAAATGGAACTTGAAAGAACTCAGTGAGATGTCTATACACTCCACCTACCAAAGACTTGGGCACAAAATAGGTATTCCTGCCTTCAGTATTCTCTGTAGCAAGAACATATTACCTAGTTGCTCTCGATTTCTGCTGAATCACCTGGGGATCTAGAAGATGAAAACTGAGAGTTCTACCAAAAACTAAGACTGACAGTGGCCAATCCCCCATGAATAAAGATACTGGGATTAGGACTGATAAGTGTGCAAACCAAATACCCACTGGGTGTAGATGTGATACCACCCAAAGGGACAGAAATCCAACTCGAGGAAAACACATTCCACATGTTTGATGAAAAACACTGAATCTCACTAGATTTCCCTATGATGAAGGGTGAGTGCATTTTAAAACAGACCATTATGGAAAAACATGAAACAAATATTTGAGACCAAGAAAAAAGAAACATTGCATTGAACACTATGAGGAATAGTGAACCTCTGAAACGAATCTTCTGTCTGAACAAGAGGACATTTTTCAGGGAGTGCTTGGCCTCCTTAACTGGATGTAAGAAAAGAGTATCCATGTTTATGAAACAGAAAGATAAATAAGGAAAAAACAGGCTGAGATAAAAAGACAACATGATGATAACTAAAAAGGGAGATGAAAAAGACAATAGAGGAAAGAACAAAACCCAAAAAGACAATGAAAGAATTAAAATCCTCATTGTGGGCAGCAGGGAGTAGATTAGAGGCTGCAAGAAACAGAACCAATATATGAAGGACAAACTAGAGAAACTACTCTAGAATGCAGAGGCCCAGGACAGAGAGATGAAAATGAAAAAAGATATGAGAAGTAAGGAGGACAGGAAATTGACAATCACCTATAAATACTACAGGTGTCTTTGAGGTAGAAAAAATTAAAACATTTTAGTTAACGATATAATTTTTAAAGACGTTCCCTGGGGGAAAGAGGATGTTCCACTGTTCAGGATGAAGGAGGCTTCACTAGTCCAAAATCAATGAAAATAAATCCATGTCTATATATTTTTGGAAAAATATTTTAATTTCAATAACAAATTTTTTAAAGTCCCACATACAGCTAAATTGCATGTAAAGGAGTAACACTTAAGCTGGCCTCAAGCAACTGTGCAATTCTGAAGACCAGAATACAAAATTCCACTACAGATTTCCAAGGAGGAAAAAGGTGATGGAAAATGCAGACAAAGTGTCTTTCAAGTGGGAAAGACATTCCGGTTATATAGCATCCATGTGTCTTTACGGAGCAAAATGATTGAAGGCATACACTAACAAAGAGAGCAATCAAATTAGCAACCTTAAAGCATTTTCCTTCATTCAGTTGGGTGCCAGACTCAGGCAGTTACTTGGATTATGTTTTGCAGGTAGATTCTGCAAACTATTTGGTTGATGCAAAAGTAATTGTGGTTTTCATCATTACTTTCAATGGCAAAAACTGCAATTACTTTTGCACCAATCTAATAGCATTAACTTGGCCCTGTTAAAGTTCCTGCTTCTTTCCAACAATAAGAAATGTATTTCTAACTCCACTTCTTCCTTTCGTGTAGAGGAAAACTTGCATTTGATGACCATGGGTTCCGTTCCATCACTTTCTAACAGTGACACAATGTTTTACAGAGTTGGAATACTTTGTCAGGAGAACTGTACAAATAAATGCTTAAATGCAGCTTTGTGTAACAGCATAGATGATCAATGCTTATTGTCCAAGAGCTGGAGTCATTTTGCATCTTTCAGAGTTATTTGCTTAATGAACTGAATCACTGGGCTTTCTAATTAATAACGATCAGGAACCGATATCCTCATCATATAATCTTCCTTCCAGAAATTGTGAATTTCCTTCATTGAGTGTGCTTGAAAATCAAATGCACAATATAATCTTGACTATGTTTAAAAATGGATAGAAAAAAAGCTGTCAAGACATACGCCAATAAATTAGCAGTGATTATCCATCAGAGATAAAAGATGGGAAATATTTTGCTTCTTTTTTCACTTTCAGTACATTTTCTAAATGACATACACAATGTACCTTTAGCTTTATAATCAAAAAGAAATAAGCTTTTAATAACTACTATGTGTAATTATGTATTTATCATCTGATTATAACTATGTGAAAAAATACGTAACTCAAAAGGATTAGCAGTAAGTACAGAGATGTGCTAACAGCAATGGCACCTAGGTGGCAGCATACGGGTTGATCTTCCTGCTACATTTCCATATTTCAAAATTCTCAATACTAGCAATAGGTAACAGAAATTCAACATATGGATTTTTTTTTTTCTTTCTCTATCCTGCTCAAGAGCATCAAGAATGAAGACGACGTAGGTGAGCTGCACTTTTCAGGGTCTTCAAATGGGTCCTGCACTAGCAGCAGGAAAGCCACAGGGCTGCCCTTCCTCCACCAAGTCTGGATGACCACTGATCCAATCCAGTGGCTCCCTTGCCCCGAATTCTCCTTTGTGGTCAGGACAGTGTCCTGGGGTGTCCTGGCAAACAATTTCACTGCGCACCCTTGAAGAGTCCCCAAACCATGAGTACCTTCCTCATAAGCCATAGTACTCCCCCAGAGGGCCCTCTCCGCGCCGCCCGGTTGTGTGCCTCTCTCCTCCACCCAGGTCAGTGGGAGTTGAGAAGGTGAGAGGGGCTGGCTGTTGAAACCATGGCTGCAGTGTGTTTTCCTAAGCTAGGAAAAGCAGCCCCACTGACAGAAAGGTGAAATGTGAACTAAAAATAGAGTGGCGCTAGCCCAGGCCGTGGGGGTTGAGGCAGCAAAAGGCAGACACAACAGAAGGGCTGGCTGAACTGAGGACAGACGGCTCCTCACGACCCCACATCTGTCTCCACCAGACCCTGTCCTCTGTGGCTTCCACCACTGCTTGGGGCAGACCTCAGAGCCCAGCGTCGCTCTCTGTTTGTTCCAGAGCACTGCCGGCATCCCAAGATGATTCCAAAGGGTTGGTTCAAGAAAGAGAAACCACTCCTTTCTGTGGCTCTTGCTGGCCCTGGGGAAAATTCATTCTTACCTGGAAAATTGAAGAAGCCCTTGCTAAAGCAGAACATTACCATGGCCTGAAATGTGCAGTGGAGTTCCAGAAAAATGCATTCCACAACTGAAATCCCAAATCTGCTCTTGCTGGCCCAGGGAGGCTTTCCAGGAAAGAAGTCCCATTGGGCTTTCCTTGTACTCAAAATATAAGCAGCAGACAGAATGGGAGCCAGTCTGGGATGAGATGGGCCATGCTTGAAAGCTTCATTTTCCACAGCTGTACACATGGGGGGGTTGCTACCACCGCACTGCAGTGCTGTGCCCGCTGCAGACGCCCTTGATTTGCTTCCTGTGAACAGCAAACACAAGTCACTGAAATTTCAAGATATATCAGAAGGACCCCATGTATCCTTTGGGTGTTTGCTTTCTCTTTTAAAAAGTGTGCTACAGACTGATAGCGATAAGCTACTGATGCATGTTGAAGCTCCTAAAAGAACTGCTTTTGGGGGTCTCAGCCAGAACCCCTGCAGCAAAGACAATTCCATGTCGGGGGTTTCAATTGAACAGGTGCAGGCAGAGCAAAGGGACCCCAAGCAGATTATGAGACAGCTCAGGACCAGCAGTGGCAGGAGCCAGGGTCAGCCCCGGCTCTGAAGGAACAGGAAGAAAATGCTGTTACCCATAATTTGTTACTGGTGAGGAGTAAGAAGTGAGTAGGGTTTCAAACTATTCGAATACCTGCAGAGCACAGGCCCATCACCATCACACCATAGCACAGGAAGGCTAATGTGAGCAGGCGACACAGGCTGCCCTGGGAGGCCACTCAGCCCAAATCCCTGTCTGCCCATCAGTGGTCCAGACTCCAGCCCTCTAGCTCTGTATAAAAGTATCTAAAAGAAGCAAATCTATATACCTTGTTAAATCCTATATTGTCCCCATATAAATTCAACTTTCTCTAACTCAGGCCACACTGATATTCGACTCTGACTGAACAGTTTGGACCCACTCTATAGCTTAGTGATCGCAGAACCATTGTGAATTCTTTAACACTTCCGGCCTCAGGCATTTTGGATAAGGGCTGCTGGGCCTAGGTTTTCATCATAAAACCTAGGAATGACTGGCTCCTGCTCCCCTCACTCCTCTTCCCCTCCAAGTTTCCCAGCAGGTGGAAACAAAGGACCTGCTCTATGATTATGGGGCAAGGTTTTGATATTCCTAATCCAGGGCTCTTCAGTAAAAGCTGAATTAGAGCTTGACCCTGAGGCTTAGGCCCTTTATTCAGTTCCTGTTCTCTTGTCTTCTGATTGAAGATGAGTGGGCTGCATACAGGGTGACTCCAGGTTGCCTTGGCCACCAAGTCATATGGTCAGGAGAGGAGGAAACACAGAAAGACAGTGTGGGTGGGCCATCCAGGGAATGTGGCGGGCTTACTATTACTATATGGGACAGGATCTAGAAAGTGTGGGAGCATGGTGCAGGGTGCTGACCTTTACAGCCACCAATCCTACCTCAAAGTCAATAAGAGCCCACTGGGAACTCAGGTCTGAGACAAATCAGATTAACATTTTTCCAGGAGATGGAGTTAGTATGGGGGTTAACACTGGGGTGAAATCTTGGTGAGATGGAATTCAAGTTCCCTTTAGAACAGTTCCCTCCAGAGACACCTTGCTTGAGCTGTTTAAAGACACACATTTAACTTCTCCAGTAGAAAATAAATTCATCAGGAGAAAAGAAAAGTCACGTTCGATGCTGAACTAATCCTTTTTCCAAGTCACCAAAGGAGATGGCCCACTTCTCCATATAAAAATATATAATGTCTTACCTCCAAATGGCCCTTTACAATTTTTTAAAATTTTATCTTACTGTAGTAAGGACATTCAACATGAGATCTACCCCCTTAGCAAATCTGTGTTTTATACGGTGTCATTGACCATAGGCACAATGTCATGCCACAGGTTTTGAGAAGGATTTATCTTGCTTAACTAGAACTTCATGCCCATCAATTAGCAAACGCCCCATTTCCCCCTGCCCCCAGCCCCTGGCCATCACCATCCTGCTTTCTGCATCTATGAGTTTGGCCACTTTAGATACCTCATAGAAGTGGAATCAGGCAGCACTTGTCCCTCTGTGTCTGACTTCTTTCACTTAGCATAATGTCCTCCAGGTTCATTCAAGTTGTTGCATATTGCAGAATTTCCTTCTTTTTTATTAAAAGCACTTCCAGGGAGGTAATTTCCCACTGCACCTCTGACCACCTGCTGTGAAGTAGGCATGGCCACCGGTGGGGAGTAAGGGAGAGGGGAATGAAGTTCTGCTTTCCAGGCCCTCTAACCAGATGGCTGACCTCTGATCACCAGTTATGGTCTCCGAGCGTCCGTTTCTTCTGTAAAATTAAGCGATTGTATTAAATGCCACTAAGGTCTCTTCTGCCTTTGAGTGGTTACTATCCTGTGTGGATTAGATAATGCAGTGAACATGTGTCTGGGGTGTGTATCTATAGACATCCACATATGGATGTTTAAATGAATACATTTCCTCCCCAAGGTCTTTGACATTTGGGAAAAGAAGTTTGTTTAATGGTAGTTCCAACACTGAATTCCATGAGTAAAAAGCATTATTTTCAGCATCTCCCTCTAGCATGCTTTTTTGTTTTCCTTAGAAAATGCCATAATATAAATGTTAAGATCATTATAGAAAAGGAATCCTTCCTGATGAGCTTGGGATCCTATAGTAATTATATTAACCTGGGCCTTTTATTGCTGGTTAATGAAATTCTTTTAAAATTGAACCAGCTTCAAGTAAACTGATTTGCATTGATTTGGTGATGTATAGAGCTCAAGCCACTCTATGTATAAGCAAATTAAAAGCCTGAAGCCTGTATAGCCAGGCTGCATAGTCTCCGGCTGGAAAATTGATCCCATGACTCCCTCCAGGGACACTTTGCTTTGGGGTTGGTGCTGTTTAAAGGAACACGGTCAATTTCTTTGGCAGGAAATAAATTAATTAGGAGAAAAGAAAAATCTTGTTCGATGCTGGACTAAACCTTTTCCCAAGTCACCAAAGACAATTCTTCTAATGGAAAACTCATCTTGGATTCCTTCTAAGTCCATCTCACAACCCCCGGAAATGACACAACAGAGGTGAAGCTTCTGTTGTAACTGAGCATCTTCCCACGTTGTTCTCACTGCACATCCCACATGGCTCCTGGGTGGGTTGGAGGTCTTGGGTAGGCTGGCCCTCCCCATCCATTCACCTGTCGCACTGCAGCCTGGCGCTTTCTGTTCTCTGCATCAACCCCAGCAGTGTCTCTTCTGCTCATGAGAATGGAGGGAGGAACAAGCAGAGAGCCTCACAGAAGCCAGAACCAGGAACTGAGGAAGTAAGAGTATCACAATGCTCATATCCTCACTCCCTCCCCAGGAGCATGCTACATGCGGACACAGGAAGGAGAATTAGATTCAGTCCCTGCCCATGAAAATCTTGTGGTCTGCTACGGACTGAATGTTTGCGTCACCCCAAAATGTATATGTTGAAATCCTAGCCCCCAAAATGATGGTATTAGGAGGTGAGCCTTTTGGAAGGTGGTCAGGTCATGAGGGTAGACCCCTCATGATGGAATGAGTGCCCTTAGCGAAGAGGCTCATGGGAGCCTGTTTGCCCCTTCTGCCCTGTGAGGTTGCAGTGAAAAGACGTCCGTCTATGAAGAAAGCAGGCCCTCACCAGACACGAAATCACCAGCACCTTAATCTTGGATGTCCCAATCTCCAGAACTGTGAGAATAAATTTCTGTTGTTTATAAGCCACCCAGTCTAAGGTATTTTGTTACAGCAGATCAAGCAGACCAAGACATGGTCCAACTTGGGAGACAGGTATATAATCAAAAATTACAATGTAGTGTAATAAGGGCCATAAGAGATACGTGTTTTATTAGTGTGTTTTCATGCTGCTAATAAAAACATACCTGGCACTGGGTAATTAATAAGGGAAAGAGGTTTAATTGACTCACAGCTTCACGTGGCTGGAGAGGCCTCACAAACATGGCTGAAGGTGAACGAGGAACAAAGTCATGTCTTACATGGTGGCAGGCAAGAGGGTTTGTGTAAGGGAATTCCCCTTTATAAAACAATCAGATCTCATGAGACTTACTCACTATCATAAGAACAGCATGGGAAAGACCCACCCTTGTGATTCAATTACCCTCCACCAGGTCCCTCCCACAACACGTGGAAACTATGGGGGCTACAATTCAAGATGAGATTTGGGTGAGGACACAGCCAAACCATATTAAATGTCCAGTGTTCTATAAGAGCAGAGGAGAGAGCCAGAAAAGTCAGGGAATTAACATATTTAAGATTGGGAAGTGGAGGAGAAAAGCAATGAAAGGAAGAAAGAGAAGAGGTTTTTGTTTGTTTTTTTTTTAGACAGTCTTGCTCTGTTGCCCAGGCTGGGGTGCAGTGGTGCAATCTTGGCTCACTGCAACCTCCACCTCTTGGGTTTAAGCAATTGTTGTGCCTCAGCCCCCTGAGTAGCTGGGGTTACAGGCACCCACTACCATGCCCAGCTAATTTTTGTATTTTTAGTAGAGACAAGGTTTCTCCATGTTGGCCAAGCTGGTCTCAAACTCCTGATCTCAGGTGATCCGCCCACTTCGGCCTCCCTAAGTGCTGGGATTACAGGTGTGAGCCACCACGCCTAGCCTGAGAAGAGTCTTTATATAGATGTGGGGAAAGTCAGGCAGAAATTCAGCTTTTCTCTTGGTTCTAGCTGTTTGCAGCTAGTGAGTCAACAGTTTGATCTGTGGCCGGAAAGAGTAACAATAAGCATCAGTCCATCATCAGCTAGCATAGGTTCAGTTATGCTGTGGTAATAACTACCCCAAAATCTCAGTGATGCAACACACTAGATTATTTCTAAGTGAAAGTTGCTATTTTCTCAAAGATCACACTTTTATGGACACTTTGTCCTTATTGACATGCCTAGATGAAAAAGATCAAGATGAGGAGGAAAAGACATATTGGAAGTCAGTTGATACATAGGCAATACCTCCAGGTGATGAAAGACAGCATGAAATACAGTTAAAGCATCCTCAACATTTTCCTGTTAAAACCAAAGTAGGAAAGAATTGGCCTTATTTAATTAATTAGAACAAAGGTACATAATTTATTGAAAAAGAATCATAGATTGAGCTTTCACTGTCACTTGTCATGATTCCTGAATTTAATACCTACTTTGTTCTCCATAGGATTAAAGAATGTTGTAAATTTTTATTCAATTTTCTTAGGGAATTGTAATTGTTATCTTGTTTATATAGTGGATTTCCATGGGATTACTCCCAGAAATTATTTGCGTATGATTACGTAGGGAAATTTAACCAACTAACCATATTTTAACGATTATTGTCTCGTAATACAAAATTACATGTTAAAATTTGGTGTAAAACACACAGTAAGCCTTGAAATAAAAACGAATCAGTTAGTCTGATCTAAATTCAATTGATTAATATTTTCTCTTTTACTGCCATTATATATCAACAATTTGGACTGCTAATGCAACTTTGGGAGGCTGAGGCAGGCAGATCATGAGGTTAAGAGTTCGAGACCAGCCTGACCAACATGGTGAAACCCCATCTCTACTAAAAATACAAAAATTAGCTGGGCATGGTAGCATGTGCCTGTAATCCCAGCTCCTTAGGTGGCTGAGGCAGGAGAATCACTTGAATCTGGGAGGCAGAGGTTGCAGTGAGCCAAGAGCGTGCCACTGCACTCCAGCTTGGGCAACAGAGTGAGAATCCGTCTCAAAAAAAAAATTGAATACATTCACAAAGAAAACTTTAAAAATGTGCATGCATATATTAAAAGTTAATTTGACTTGGATTTAAAAGTTTATATATTTGTCATTTAAAATGTAAAAAACAAAGTTAGTCTGGCACATGCATCTGGCAGTTCCCCGTCAGCAGTGTCTCAGAGATGTTTGTGATTTACACCTTGCATCTCCACCATCTCAAAACATACTTCTACCGTCCCTAAGGCAGGGGAAGAAGACAGCCAGGGGATCTCTCAGGAGTTTTTTCTGACCTCAGCTTGGAAGTGACACCTGTCACTTCCACTCACAGTTGAATGGTTGCAGCTAGACACATGGCCTTGTCCAACCTCAGAGGAGGCTGGGAAGTGTGGAGGATATTTGACAAGCATAAATGTCTCTGTCACAGCCCTCTTCTCTCCTTCCAACCCTACCAGGCAAAGCTTTACACTGACCTTCCATGTTTAAGAAAACTCTCATCTTCTCCCTATAAATTCCCAAAGAAGTGCCCTGCTTAGGTTTATGCCCAACCAACTTTCTTTTGGCTTTAAACACATTGTCAAATTAATACATATAATTTGTATTAAAATCAGTGTTTGATTAGATATTGTATTATTATATAATATAGTATTAATGATACAGCATTATGGCATATATGTATTAGGGTGGTGCAAAAGTGATTGTGGCCAATATTATTACATACTGAATGAATATAATTCAATTATTAGGATAAAATTTATATAAAATTATATAATTCATATGTACTTAATATAAAAATTTAGACATACTATACTTCTGGAAAATGTCTGTCTTATCCATAAATTATTACATTATACATGAGGAAGCTCAGAGCAGAATCACAAAATTGGACCTAGAATTAAACTAGTTAAACCCTATAACTAATAAATTAATTCATTCAGTCCCCTCTTTAACACTCGTTAACAAGGAATTAACTAACACGTGGTAAGATGGGATGTTAGAACTGGTGCGAACTCAGAGAAAATTTTGACGACAAATATATTCATTTTTTGGATGAGGAATAAAAAAATAAGAGAGTTCACTATGCACCAATAGTATTCCTGACCTCCTTGGAGAAGAAAATGTTAATCTCTGAATTAAAACATTCCTCAGATTAATCCAACAAATACTACTTTATGTACTCAACAAATACTTCTTGAGTACCTACTGTGTGCCAGCTGCTGCCCTGAGCACTTACTATCTATTATATTATCTTATTCATTCTGTACAGCAACCCTGTGAGGTACTATTTTCCTCATTGACAGATAAGGAAACATGTTCAAAGAAGTCAAGCAAGTTGCCCAGGTTCACACAGCCAGTAAATGGGTAGGGGACTGGAATTTGAATACAGGTCTGGATTTATAACCCCTATCTGAGTCAAAACTCACTTATTTGCAAGTGATATAGACCCAAAAAAACTCAACTCCTGTAACTGGGGGAGTTACAGCTAGCCCCAGTGACTCATCACCATGTTTTGATTCAGCTTCCTTCTGACCTCTCCGGCTGCAGATGACTCCCTTTGTACGGTGGGGACAATGGAGAAGGGGGTATGGGGGTCAAGGGAAACCCCCCCCTTTACAGTCTGAACTTTCCCTGAAAATCACTAACGAGGCAGATTGATAGGAGAAAGTGCATACAGAGTTACTTGGTCATAGTTTTACATAACATGGGGGCCTTCAGAATGAAGACTCAAAGATACAGGGGAAATGGTCCATTTTTATGCTTAGGTTCAACAAAGTATGGACAGATGTGGGGAAATATGATTGGACAGAAAGGGTAGATCCAATGCGAAAAGAGGGAGCAGGGAAACCCACAAGGCCTGCCTGTCTAGATTCTTCCTGGCCTCTGTGAGCACACATTCCCTCCTTCTGGATGTGGGGCAGGACCCTCTCTGGAAAGGGGCCTTATGACCTACACTCAAACAAGGCAGGTCAGATCATTTCTTTATGGCCAGTTTTACACAGAAAAGCAGGGGAAAGTTAGAGTAATACTCTTAGGTTTTGCACCTGGCTTTGGGGCAAAGGAGTTCTGGTTTCTGTGACCTGCCCTGGGGAAGAGGGATTCTAGTTTCTATGACTGTCCTTGAGAAACAATGAAACTAAGAGACAAGAGGGCAGGAGATGGTCAGAGAAAAACTCTTGCTTCTGAGGCTGCTGCTGAAGCCTTTATTTTGAGGTATTGTTTTCTGAGTCCCAACAGGGACATAGCTCAATCTTACATCAAACCACCTCAATAGCCCAGTGGAAACCGAGAGGCCCAGAAGCCCACTGAATGATTCTAATTGGCCTGGGTCAGGCCAGCGCCCGTCTCAGAACCAATCATGGGGTCCAGGGGGTGGGATAACTGCACTTGGCCTGCCCTGGTCACGTGCCCACCCCAGTGGCTGGAGTAAGGGTGAGTGGAAGTAGTTCTGGTCATCAGCGTTGTAGGACCAGGCAATCCAGTTGAAGGGATTGTTGGCAGATGATAAAGCAACAACAATAGATGTCCTATCCAACAGTCCTGAGACAACTGAAAAATAACACTCATGATAAAAAAAATTGTATTGATCTTCAATGGTTTTTCACTACCCTTTGGTAGAAGCAGGAAAGATTATCCAGCATATGCCCATGCCTCTGATTTTACAATCACAGTTTTGTAGGATTGCCCACTTAGCACAAGCAAAGGGTAGGGTTAAGGTAAGGTGGGCCTCTCTCAGTTAGCACTATCAACTGAGACCAGCCACTTACGGAGCTGAGCCCAGCTGCTGAAACTCCTGAGCTAATTTCCTTTGCAGGAAAACTGAAAGAAAAGATTGCTTGATCCCCATAATCTCTCCAAAGAGTGTTGTCACTCAGGTGCCTACCCCTCCTCTCAATGCCCCCTTGCTCTGGGTGTCCCTTTGTGGGGTGTTCAACCCAAATCCTGAATGTGCAGACAGAAGGCAGGTAGCAGTTTGGCACCACTGAAGTCTGGATTTCCAGGCCAAACTCCGCACTTGCCAATAACTATTTACATTACAGAAGCAAAAGCACAAAGCCCGGGGCCTCTCAGGGTTGCGTGGCTGAAAAAGGGCCTTAATGAGCCCTGAGAATCCTGCTTTCCGAGCTGAACAAGTGGCTCAAGGTCAATATCATCAGAATTCGGGGAGAAGACCTTGTTTTGACTGAAAGATCAAAGCAAGGGGCATTTTTGATCAGAATTGGCCAGACAAATATTTTAGGCTCCAATTTACTCTGATTATGCAGAACAGGCCTGAGAGGGTCATAGCCATTAGAGAGACAGTCACTCAGCCTGGCCAGGCTAGAGGAACAACAAGCCTTGTAGGAGAGTCCTGAGAGTGGAGAATGTTCCACCGGGCGGCCTGTGGGAAATAACAGAGGCAGGCGAACTCCCAGCCCACTCGCTGAGCTTGCGACATGGATGAGGAGGGGTGCTGGGACTGGAAGGGGCCTCAGGACCTCTGTCATCCCTTAGCTGTGCTGCAGTTACCTGCCACATAGCCAGTTAACAGCCAGGTTGGAAGGACAATCAGGCCACCCACTCCTACCGGGCCACTTGCACTTCTGCTGCTCCCAGCTGAAAATGCTCACAGTGGAACATAAAACCCACTGCACACTGCAGGCTCTAAGGAGACACTGACAAGAGCCTCAGGGCTGCCCCTGAGAAGCTGGTGGGAAGAGCCAGGAAAGGCCTGGAGAGGCCGATAAGGAAGGATGGTCCTCCAAGAGGCAAATGCACCAGGAGCGAGGCTCCCCTGGACGAGGTGGATGGAGCGTGTCCCTGGAAGATCCCCATGGGCACTGGATCCTGAGGCCATCTTAGGAGGGCTTTGCTGACATGGCAGACATTGGGTGGACATTTACTCTGCAGCAGGTACCAGGCTTTTACATGAAGTAATTTACAGGATTCTCATAAACACCCTGCAATGCTGTCTCAATTTTATGATAAGGCAGCTGAGCATCAAAGCTGTACAATAACCTGCTCAAGGTAAGCTAGCAAGTACATAGCAGAAGCAGGATCAGAACCCAGACCCGTCTGTCTTCAGCGTCTTTGCAGAATCAAGCAGCTACTCTAGCTTTCCTGTATGAACTATACCCGAAGGGTTGGTGCATTTTAGAAGATTCCAGCTAATACATGAAAAAGAAATGACAGATTTAGAATATCAGGATTTCACCAATCTGCAACCCCTAATGAAGAAATAGTTCTAGGCGATAATCATCAATGACTGAAGAAACTATTAGGCATAAAAACTGATGGGAAACCATACATTGGATGGATCAACCCTAATATCACACAGGAAGACACAACCAGGTGCTTCCCAATGTAATACAGCGGGGAGGTGTGCACAATTACAGGTCATCAAAAAATCAGACCTGGATCTAAACGAGCTGCTAAATCTACTGCCAGCTTGTAAGGAAACACAGAGGACAAAAGAACCTCTTAAACTACACCACAGGCTGATAAATGGAAAAATCCAAAATATGAGCAATTCTTCAGTTCAAAATGACCTGGCTCCTTCCACAAATAAATTGCTAGGAGGGAGAAAAGACAGAAGGAGTCACTTATAGATCAAAAGAAGCTTCAGAAATGTCGACCAAATTAGATGTGTGGACCTTGTTTAGATGCCAATTCAAACAAACCGACTAGATAAAAGCATTTTTTAGACAATAGGACGGATTTGCATACTGGCTGGATATTCCATGACACCAAATGTATTAGTTTTCCATTGAAATCATAACAAATGGCCATAATTTTAGCAGCTTAAAACAGCACCCATTTGTGTTTGTTTTTTTAGGCAGAGTCTCACTCTGTCGCCCAGGCTGGAATGCAGTGGCACAGTTCACTGCAACCTGCACCTCCGGGGTTCAAACGATTCTCCTGCCTCAGTCTCTTGAGTAGCTGGGATTACAAACACGCGCCACCATGCCTGGCTAATTTTTGTATTTTGAGGAGAGACAGGGTTTCACCATGTTGGTCAGGCTGGTCTCGAACTCCTGACCTCAAATGATCCGCCCACCTCAGCCTCCCAAAGTGCTGGGATTATAGGCATGAGCCACCACACCCAGCCACTCGCTTGTTATCTCACAGTGCTATAGGTCAGAAGTGCAGGCACAGCATGGCTCAGCAGGGCCTCTGCTTACAGCCTCACAAGGCCACAGTCAAGCCATCAGCAGGGTTGTGTTCCCTTCGGAAAGCTCCAGGGGATAATCCAGTTTAGAGCCATTCAAGTTGTTGGCTGAATCCAGTCTCTGGTCGGTCTGAGTTGCCTGCTTCCTGGCACCCTTAGCCCTTTGAGGCCTCCTCTGGCTCTGAGATTGGCCCCTCCAACTCAGAGCCAGCAGCAACTCAGCAAACGTTCCCCACACTCAGCATCCCTCCAACTTCCCCTTGTGCTGCACTTCTCTCCTGCCTTCCTCCTCTTCTTCCAATTGGAAACAGCTGTCTGCCTTTAGGGGCTCGTAGATTGGGCCCACCCAAATAACCCAGAATAATCTCCCTGTCTTTAGGTTCCCAATCTTCATTACATCTGCAGAATCCCTCTTAGAAGGCATTTATGGTTTTCAGGGTGTATGCTGTGGACATATTTGGGGGGGTGGTTTTAGGAACATTTAGAGATGAAATGATAAATTAACTGAGATTTGCTTAAAATAACCCAAGATGGGGGTCAGAGAAACTGGGTGAACCATGTTAGCCCTATTTTGATCATTGTTAGGCTGAGTGGCAGCTTCATGAAGATACATTATTTATCTCCTCTGCTCTTGAATATGCATAAAATGATTTATAATTTATCAATAAAATGGGAGTGCCTTCCATCACACCAGTGCTCCTCAAACTTCAGGAGACACAGAATTACTAGAAAGCATATTAAACATGCAGATTCCTGAGTCCTGTCCTGAGGATCTATCTGGGTTCAGCAGGTTTAGAATGGGATCCTGGGGGTTCTGAGTGGCACTGACCAGGTCTTAAGAATCACTATATGATTATGGAAAGATTAATAAGAAAGCAACAAATATTAGGCCCAAAAAAAATTAGAGAAGTTCAAAGAATAGACAGATTGGGTCAATTGGAGAAAACAAGGAAGGCTTCCTGAGAGGGATGATGTCTGAGATAAGCACATCTAAGAATGGACAGAATTTAATAGCATGAGATGTGAAATTTTCTTTTAAACCCTAGAGGCAAGAAAAGGCAAGGCAGAGCTGAGAAATACTAACTTGTCCAGCTTGGTTGAAGAATAAGATCAGGGAAAGGGAGGTATAAACTAGTGAAATTGAGAGTGGGGTCTTGCTTTGTGGAGTCTTGAATGCTGGGATTTGGATATAAGTCAGCAAGCAAAAGAACTATTGATGGAGTCTGCCAAGTGGAATGACATATTTGGTGTTATGCATTTTAACTCAAATCCCCATTTCAGAATAAACCCCATTTATTAATACCATCTTCCTCTAACGTTGCTCAGAAAGTACTAGAAAGCTTGGGCATGGCATGGCTAATAACATGTTTGCCAAAACCAAGACCAGCACTCAGAAAACTATGCACTTCTCTGTGGGGGCCTGCTGTGGAATGGGGGTGGCTGGGCTTCAGTTCATTCCTCTCTCCTTCCTGCTTTTACAAACATACAGTGCAGAGTGATGTGCTCACCTCCAAAGGGCAACAACCAAAGTGGCAAATGTATAACAGATCGTCACGGCTGCTTTAAACCCTAACCAAATAAACTTCTTATTTTTCTAAGTATTGACTAAGCACGGTGTGGTTCAGGCCACTGTTTGGAAAGGTGGACTCGGCTTCACATTTTTCCTTGTATATTTTGACATTTCTGAGAGTGGACAATGGCATTGAGAAGACTGGATCTGTGTTATTCCTCTGGGAAATGGAGAATGTAAATTATCACTTTCTTCTTTTTTAAAAGTGCCTCCTAAGGGTCCAAGAAGAATCTTAAAGGCCCAGCATGCATGGGAACATGTTTGCCCTTGTGAATTCAGAGTTCAGTGTTAAACAGTTATGTTTGTTACAAGTAAATAAATGCAAGAGGGCAGTGGACACACACATACATGCAGAGAAATACCAGCACACACACAGTTTTATCCAAATAGAAAGAACCATATGTTTTTAACTGAATTGCATTGCATCTAAGACACTCCTGATTATAAGACATAGCATTAAACTATGATATGGTATTGACTATAAAATGCACCATCATTTCAAGATATTAAAATGTCAGTTGATGAAATATAGTTTTGTTGCTGTTGTTGTTGTTGTTTTTGAGATGGAATCTCGCTCTGTCGCCTGGGCTGGAGTGCAGTGGCGCGATCTCAGCTCACTGCAAGCTCTGTCTCCCTGGTTCACGCCATTCTCCTGCCTCAGCCTCCCGAGTAGCTGGGACTACAGGCACCCACCACCATGTCCAGCTAATTTTTTGTATTTTTAGTAGAGACGGGGTTTCACCATGTTAACCAAGATGGTCTCAGTCTCCTGACCTCGTGATCCACGTGCCTTGGCCTCCCAAAGGGCTGGGATTACAGGCATGAGCCACCACACCCGGTCAAAATATAGTATTTTGTTAAAATTATCCTCCAGAACAGAGCTCAAATGAAACCTTCCGTAAGTGCTATTATTAGTCATCAGCATTCAAAGGAACGTGGAAGTTATCACCATTACCACAGCAAGGCACCTGCCTCAAGTCACCCAGCAAGAACTGAAATAAAGAGCACTACATGTGGAATTAGGAAGCCTTGGTTCAGATACCAGCCCTGCCACTGCCTACTGTGCAAATTTAAGCCAGGCTTGCAAACTCCCTGGGTTTCAATTTCCTCATCTGTTACATGGGGATAATGATATTTACCAAACAAGACTGTTGTAAGAATAAAATCACAAACTCACACAAATTTTCCTGGCCCCAAATCTGTCATATACCAAGTGATTACTAAATGCAGAATCCAAATCCAAGTGCTCATGCCACACATAATTAATGTCATGCACTGTGGAGGATGCATAATGCAATGAACAATCAGCAAGGTAAGTCTTTACTGAGATCTTACCATGAGACCTTGCCCTTAGTTTCACATTATGTAACATGATGGCTCTCAAACTTGAGCGTGGATCACGATCACCCAGAGGGTGGTGGTTAAATCACAGATTACCAGGCCCACTTCCAGAACTTCTGGCTCAATACATCTGAAGTGGGACCCAAGAATTTGCATTTCTAACCTCCCAGGTGATTCTGATGCTGCTGTTTCAGGTACCACACTTACGAGAACCACTGATGTCAAGTGTAGTCTCTGCCCCAAGGAGCTCTTAGTCTAATTGAGGAAATAAGGAAAAACTCACAAGACATTCTAGCAAACAGCAAAGCCCCGTCTCTCATGATGGATTGATGGGTGGGACCCAGATGATGGCTGCAGGAGGGATCCAGAGGAGAGAGTGAGAAGAGTGAAGACTGGAGTGACCATACCTCTGATAAGATTGGACAGGATCTTGAAGACTGGGCAGATTTTGTCCAGGAGGCAGCAGGGTGAATCCCAACATTGTTAGGATTCTGACTGGCTGGTGTCCATTGTGATTGGTCAGAGCCACGCCCATTAGTTTAGTTTGCTCCTTGATGGACAGATGTGGCAAGGGAGTCCAGGTAAAGGAGAAACACAGAGGAGGGAATGAGGGTTTTGGTTGGCAGGAAAACCAGCCTGACAGGGCAGAAGGCAGCACCAGGGAGAGGTAAAAGCAGCTGGGAGGGATGTTAGGAGGTGATGTGGTTACGACTAAGGTCCACAAAAACAGTCTGGAGAGAGCGGTGCAGGTAGGTGGCGTGCACATTCCAGGCACAAGGGATGAACTCCTAGAGTAGGTCCCGGCAGTAAGACCAGAGAAGTAGAGACAGACAAAAGCAAGATCTAAAGAGCAGAAATCAACAGAGCTTACTGCGTGGTTGGGAATGGGTTAAAATGAGGGGATTCTGGGCCAGGCTCGGTAGCTCACGCCTGTAATCCCAGCACTTTGGGAGGCCGAGGCAGGCAGATCACGAGGTCAGGAGATCGAAGCCATCCTGGCTAACACAGTGAAACCCTGTCTCCACTAAAAATACAAAAAAAATTAGCCGGGCGTGGTGGTGGCGCCTGTAGTCCCAGCTACTCAGGAGGCTGAAGCAGGAGAATAGCGTGAACCCGGGAGGCGGAGCTTGCAGTGAGCAGAGATCGTGTCACTGTACTCTAGCCTGGGCGACAGAGTGAGACTCTGTCTCAAAATAAATAACTAAATAAATAAAAATAAGGGGATTTTTAAAGATGAGACTGAATGACTTCAAAATGGTAGTGCCTTTGGAGAAAAAAAATAATGACACTGTGAGAAAGAAGAGATTTGCGAGGCATGAGGATGGACGCACGTGGTTTGAGACCATGTGTTTGGGTGCTGACTACCAAGTGTGGTCATCTATTGGATGTCCTGAGATGTGCTGTCAAGCTCAGAGAAAGGATGGGATTCAAGGATATAGGAAGTTGTCAGTCTAGAGGTGTGAGCTGAAGTCAAGGAAGTATAAGGGAACCAAGGAAGGGACAATCAGGAGAAAACTTGACTGAATGCTGACAAATACCCAAAGTTAGGCAAGAGAAATCCCGGCCAAAACCGCTTCTGATGAGCTCAACTACATGTGTGAACTGCCTGGTGCATGTCAGACCAGGAGTGCAATGCAACAGGGAAGCTGATGTGGTCCCATCCCTGAAGGTACAGTTGCATGGCAGGTGGATAGACAGCATTCGTAATGTAAAAGATCTTAGATCACAAAAGTGGGCCTCCTAATTAGTGTGTATGTGTGGTGATGGAGATGGGGGAAGGTATTCATGGATGGCTTCCTGGAGGTGGTGATGTCTACACTGAGAATTGAAAGATGAGCAGAAGTGAGTTGATGAAGAACAATGAGAGGGCTTGTATTTTATTCAGAGATAAATGATTTTCAAAGGAAATAGAAACAATTTGGTTGACTTTTAAATGATAGCATTTATTTTTGTTATTGTCTTTCACATTTTTTTTTCTAAAATAGAAAAGCTTAAAAAAAAAAAAAAAAAAAAAAAAAAAAAAAAAACAGGAGAATGTGGGAGCAGTGGCAAAGAGAGAGTGGAGCTTTATAAATCGGCAGGTCCCTGTGCTGCTGAGCCTAAATGCACCCCTACACATCTTCTCCATTCATCTGAGAAAGTAAGTGCACTGGGCAATGAAGGAGTCAATGGTAACTTATGGCAAAAATCATCATTAAGGATAAAAGTGGCCATTACATAATAATGAAGGGAATGGTCTTGCCAGCAAGATAGAGCAATCCTGAACTGTATGACCATAATAATGTAGTCTTGGCTCATACAAAGCAAAAATTGAGAGAATTGCAGAAAGAAAATATCAAAATCCACTATCAGAGCAAAAGATTTTAACACAGTTATTGAAGAAATATATAGAACACATAGACAAAAAATCAGCAAGTACACAGAAGACTTGGACGTCCCAGTGAACAAGCTAGATATGTATAAACCGTGTCAACAATCAGAGAATATATTTTCAGATACGCATAAAACATACATATCATGTGTCACATCACGTACCAGGCTGCAAGGCAAGTCTCTCAAGGAATTTACAGTCTAATAGACAGATAAGTAACCCATGGTCCACTTGACTTTGTGATCTGTTTTCCGATGAAATTTCAGGAACAAGAAACTAAAATCAATGAAATTGATTCACTCACTAGTGCGGTGTCCTAGAATGGCCTCCCTGGCCAAACACTGGCCAGCCCTGCCTCCTCTTCTGGGCCACCTCCAGTGGGGGCTGGATAGCTGTCCCAGGGCTGGGTTCTGAACAGAGGCTGCCTCTGGGGAGGTGCTTGTGGGACTGCAAATGCTGGGCTCATGGAATAAAATAGACTGAAGGAACAAAACAGCCACTGACCCAATGGAAAAGAATAAAAGCTTCCTCTCCTCATCTCGGGCAGAAGGACGGTGAAAGAACATGCAAGCACAGTTGTGGATGTTGTGATTGCTGATTTAATTTTTTTTATTTTTTTAATGGGGCCTGAATTGTTTCTCTTCCCTGACCTGACTTGTACAATAAGTTTGCTGACCACAGGTCTAAAGAGAAAATGTTCTCAAACTTTAAAATCACTTTCATGTGGTCCTTCTAGTAACATCCTGTGGGTGGAACAGAGAAGGGAGGCATCTGGGCTGGGGCCTTCCTCAGCAGCAGAGCTGTTTATTTTCCTTCCCCTGATGAAGTTGACCTTGTCTTCATCACTTCCCATTCTGCACAGTTGTTTAACTATTGCTCTTGTTACCATCAACATTTTCTCCTCTTAGACAAGATGCTCAAAATAAATGAGTTTTTGGTACAATGACAAGAATCCAATATCTGTGGACATTTCTTCTCCTTGGGAACTTGCTGGTGACGTGTGTCTGGATGTGTCACTCACCAGCATCGTCGTGATCTAGCAGCATGGCCCTTGCTGCCGTGGCAGCAGAACAGAATAAGGCCCTGTCAGCCTGGGGGCCCCCAAATCCCATCCAGTAGCCTGTTGCATAATCCTAATGAAAATACATTTCACCAGATTCTGCATCAACATGGGTGATGTTGGCTGGCGTTTGGCTTTTCTTTGCAAACCAGACCTAAGAATGGGCCATGGAGTTCCCCTTGATGCATCCACATCAACCCATAAGATGTGCTAATTCTCATGACAGAGATACTGACTGGTGGGGATTGAGGAGCCAGTGGTTGGGTGCATGGCAAGGAGTGACACACACAGTAACCTAGCCCCCATCATGTGCAATCCAAGAGTGCCTTCTGTCTAAGAGATTGTACCTCTAGGGCCTTTAGGAAAGTCTTAGGATGTCAGCACTCTCATGAATGACTCATGGTGTGCTCTGGCCAGCTGAAACATTAAAGATGATTTAGAGCTAGTGGGATGCATTTCTGGTCAGAGGGACCTCTTTAAGAGTCCAATTGCCAGTTTTTCTGGGGCTTCAAAACCTAGGAAGCTTGGACCAAGGCCAGGCCCTTGAAAAACTGTGGATTTGATTTTTTCTCCCCTCTCCCCACCCCTTCCACTGTTCCCCTTCTTCTTCCAGGTCTCCCTGCCCTTGGGCCTCCACAGCTCATCCCCATGTGTTGTCCTCATAGCTCCCCCAAGGGTAACTTAACAATATGGTAGACACCATTCATGGAGTACAATTAACTGAACATGGTGCCAGGAGTCTCGCATACACACAAAATTTCTACATTTTTTATGTAGAAATTCTGCCTTTTTAAAGATGAGGAAATTAGGTGACTTATCCCTGAACCACAGCAGTGGTGAGAGTAATAACGTTGACATCCTGGCTGGGCTGATCACACCCTCCCCCTCCATGTTGCACTGTGCATACATCATCCTCCTTCTTGGCTTTTTCCTCCTCACCTATAAATGGAACTTCCTTGTCAGCTATAAATGAATCCACCCAAAGCAGTGGTTCTCAAAGTGTGGGCCTAGATCAACATCAGCGTTACCTAATAATAATACACATTATTAGACCCCATCCAAGGGTTCTACTGAATCAGAAATCAGGGGTACAGCCCAGCAATTTGCATTTTAACAAAACCTTGCAGAAGAGCTTGACATGTACTAAAGTTTGAGAACCACTGGGCTAAAGTATTCATACCACCATGTAGCTGAGATTACCAAACTATGAAGCAGTTCTCTCTGGTTTGTATGAGAAAATACCTAAGGCCCTAAAAGATTATAATTGTCTGGCTCTTCTGGCCATGTTTACAATGATTTTCCTTGGAATCTTGTCTTGCAGATCATACCCACCCTCCCCTCATCAAGTTCAGCAGCACGAACTCAGGCAATGACATGGGCCTCTTCTGGTCGACTGACATGATCTGCCATTCTCAGCCACTGCCTAGAGTATTTTGTCACATCCATCTAGTGATTGAGGTTATTTCATTTGTATTGACTTTCTCAGTGGTAAATTATTAAAAATACAGGAAAAAAAAGCATCTCCAAGAAAAAGCTTGGATGGAGGCAGACAAAGTGAAATGGGGAGAGGGTGGGAGGGAGAGGAACGAAGAAACTGGTTTTTTTAGGCAAATTGCAGGATGAGTTTTTATTTTACTGTGGTAAAATACACGTAACATATATAACATTTTAACTATTTTAAGGTACAGTTCAGTGGCATTAAATACATTCACGATATTGTGTAACTATCACCACCATCCATCTCTAGAACTTTTTTAGCTTGCAGAATTGAAACTGTACCCATTAAACAATAATTTCCCATTCCCCTTTTTCCAGCCCCTGGTAACCGCATTCTACCTTCTGTTTCTCTGAGTTTGACTACCTTAGATACCTAATATGGGTGGAATCAGGCAGTATTTGCCTTTTGTGACTGGCTCATTTCACTTAGCATAATGTCCTCAAGGTGCATCCATGTTGTAGTATGCATCAGAATTTCCTTCCTTTTTATGACTATGTAATATTCTATTATATATGACATATTTCATTTATCCACTCATCCATCAATGGACATTTGGGTTGTTCCCACTTTTTGGCTACTGTGAGTAGCGCTGCTATAATGTGGATGTACAAATATTTGTTCAAGCCCCTGCTTTTAATTTTTTTGTGGATTTAAATATACCCAGAAGTGGAATTGCTAGATCATATGGTAATTCTCTAACTTTTTGAGGAACCATAGCTGCTACTACACCATTTTACATTCCCACCAGCAATGCACCTGTATTAGGGCTCTGATTAATATAAAGTGTGTGTGTGTGTGTGTGTGCATGTGTATAGACACAATATACATATAAAGAGAATATATGTATATACACACACACATTATATTTCTGTATGCATATATGTGTAGATACATACATACATACATAGAGAGAAAGAGATTTATTATAGGGAATTGGCTTACATGGTTATGGATGCTGAAAAGTCCCAAGATTAATAGTCAGCAAGTTGGAAACCCAGGAAAGGCAATGTGCCATATTTTGTAAGTTCCAGTCCAAAAGCCAGCAGGACATATAACAAAGCCATTATATAATAAATATAATAATAGAAGTCATTATTCAGACACACCCAGAATAATGTTTGCCCAAACATCTGGGGACCTCATGGCCAAGGCATGTTGACACAGAAAATTAACCATCACACTTGTAATTTTCTATTGCTTTTTTTTTTAATAGCCATCTAATGGGTGTGATGTTGAATAGTTTTTAAAGTTGCTCCTTTCCACTTTTCAGGACCTAGAAGAAAAACATATTTGCTAGTGCCCCATTTTGTTTGTAAGTTCCAGTCCAAAAGCCAGCAGGATTAAGACCGAAGAAGAGTTGATGTTTTAATTCAAGTCCAAGGGCAAAAAAAGATCAATGCCCCAGCTCCAGGTCATCCAGCAGGAGGAGTTCTCACTTATCAGCCTTTTGGTTCTCTTCAGATCTTCAGTTCATGGGATGAGATCCAGCCACATTATGAAGGGCAATCTGCTTTATTTACTCTACTGATCCAAATGTTAATCACATCCAGAAACACCTCAGACACACCCAGAATCATGTTTGCGTCTGGAGACCTCATGGCCCTGGTAAGTTGACACAGAAAATTAACCATCACACTTGTAATTTTCTGTGGCTTTATTTTTTTAAATAATAGCCATCTAATGGGTGTAATGTTGAATGGGTTTTTAAAGATGTTTCTCTCCACTTTTCATGACCTAAAAGAAAAAACTGCTAGTGCCACATTTTGTTTCTTAGCATTTTAGACCTGAGAGTGCTTAAGAGATTGTCTAGCCTAGTAGTATTCAAAGCGTTTTAGCAGCAGAACTTCTTTTTTCCCCCCAAATTCAGTCTTAGTTGGAATCTAAAATACAAAAGAAAAGTAGAGGTGCTCTGGTTAATCCAAAGGTGGGGACACAGTCCCACCCCTTAGCCTCCTTCTCCACCCCAAACCCTGCAGATCTCAAGACCCTTCCTCACTGCCTGGAGCTCTGCAGAACTCAGCTTCAAAACCACTGATCCAGGTGCAGGTGACAACACTGAGGTCCATGTCTATCCCTCACCGGACTATGCTCTGTGAGAACGGGACAGTGTCTGTCTCGTTTACTTCTATAACGTCAGCAGCGAGCACAGCGCTTGTTACACGTAAGTGCTTCATGTATCTGTGTATTAAATGCCTGGCTGAATGGATAAGAGCACGGACTATCTAAAATCTAATGCCAAAGTTAATGCAAAATCCCATGTTTGCTGCCTCTCATTTAGGGATCTCTCTATACAAGAGGTTCTCAAACTTGGGTGTGAATCAGAATCATATGGAGGGCTTGTTTAAAACACAAATTGCTAGACCCCATCCCTAGAGTTTCTGTTTCCGTTAAGTCTAGGGTAGGGCCCCCAAATGTGCATTTCTAACAAGCTCCCAGGTGATGCTAATTATGCTGGTCCAGGAAGGATATTTTGAGAACCACTGGCCTAGAAGAAACATCTAGTGACCAGAACTACAATGACAACTACAGCCGGCTTTATTTTTATCTCAAAATTCAACGTGGCCTCCTCAAACTATAATTAGATGCTGCAAATAATTATCATCTTTGCAATAAAGTCAATGGCACTTTGAGAACCACTACTCTATATCAAACTAACTCAAATTCTATATTTTAATTTACCCACATAAGTCCAGACAGACTTGCAGAGTTGGTCTTAAATTTGACAATCTTCCCCCACTCTCATTTGCAATTAGCAAACCAGTTGAATTAATCCATCTTTCAGTGAACACCAGTATGCATCCCTGTGCAGATGTAAGGATATGAAGACCACAGGAACCAGTTCATTCCCTTAAGAAACCTGATTTCTACCTTATCCAGATGCTTCTGGAATAAAGCCCCGTCAGGAATGGTGCACCCTGGTTGATATGAGCGAAGACTACAGAAGGGGAAGGGCCCAATTACCCTCTTGCATCCAGCTGGGTAGATTAGTACACAAGATGAGCTCTTTCCCAAGGTGAGTGGCCATGAAGGGGTGGTGGTCAGTACAAGATTGGGTCCAAAGGCTAAAATCTCAGCAGCAGCGTGATAGTCACTCGGAAACTGTAGATTCCATTCACTGGGGAATCACTAACCACTGACATGTGGAAATAAGGGATAAATGCCAAGGATCTATTTCAATGTAGGTTTTCATTTCAGGATCATGGAGAAGGACATAGCTGGGCTCATTCATGTGGATGCATTTGGAGTCAGGGGTGGCAATCTGCACAGCAGAACACAGACAAGAGACGCCAGGAGGCGTGAGTGCAGGAATGTGGGGGTAGGCATAGTGAGACAGAAGAAACCAGGGAACACTGAGAAGAGGCAGCAGCTACCTGTGTGTGGCCTTACATGGTTCCATCCTCCTGTGTCTTTAAGAGAAAGCAGGAATCTAAATTTTTGTGTGAAATCTCCAAATTTCCTACTGAAAACTCAACTTTTTTTAACCTCTGCGGGCCAAATGGAATATTCAAAGGGCTGAACAGCACCCCAAGGTCACCAATATATAAGCTTCATTCTCAGTGAAAGGCACAGTCAAAGCAAATATTTAATAATTCCTGCAAAAGAACACCCATGCAAATGAAGACAATGAATATGAGAAGGATCCCAGAGGTGGGGTTCATGATGGTTTGGGGAAGAAAAATATTCATGAGAAAGAGGGGCTATTTGTCCGAGAACTGAACAAATTATCTGCATGGCCTGTCCACATTAATCAAATTTGCCAGATAATCGCTAGCCCTACTCCCCAGAGCCTGTTGAGCATTCACTTTCACAGCTGTATCCTAAATTTAGCTCCGACTTCTGATAACTGAGACACTACTTTGGGTTTATTCTCTGACCTGCTTCTGGCGAGCATCCAAGGCTCTGACACCCTCAGAGGCTGTGAAAAGAGAGCACCTGAGTTCTGTCACCCCAGGACTGGCTTCCATACCCAATGCTTCAGAGCCCCGCAGAGAATGTGAGTGGCCTCACTTGCCTGTGGCTAGTGGAGATGCCAAGAACTCATCCAACTACACAGATAGTTTGGAGCACTGATGGTGTATTTAGTCCATACTGTTAGTTCTAATTAATCCTCCATAAGAAATTCTTATTTTATGGAAGAGGTGATCAGAACTCAAAAATGTTCAACACCTTGGCCAAGGCTACACAGCCAGGAAGCGGTGCTGCTGGGATTTTCCCTGGGTCTCCCACTTTTCTTCCCTACATCTCTACAGGCTGCTGAAGTGAAATAAATCTGAATTACCTCCTTACTAAAATGCTCTCAATGATTCTTTAGTAGGATGTATTGAAAACACAGCAAAATACAAAGAAAGAGCCCTACAGGCTGACAGGTTTAAATCTTGCAAACTTAAGTAACTTACCCTATCACTTTGTTCCTCAATCTTCTCACTTGTGAAGTGGAGATTGTATCTATGCAGAAGATGACATAAAGAATATATTAGTAACATATAAAAGAATCTAGCCCTGTGCCTGGCACAGATAAGGCACCCAATAAATTGGATTTTCTTTTTCCCAAATTTTGGGTGGAATGGGCAATTTCCACAAAAATTGTGTTGGGCAAGCCGCACACATGCACCCCTTGTGATCCCTGGCCACTCGGCAGAGTTGCCAAAGGTGGGCAGCCTCTGCCGCACCCTTCTTTCATCCCAGGAAAGGACAGAAGCCCCAGCTTCTTGTCCTCACCCTCAGAAATCTTGTAGACATCACCTCCAAGAGGTTTATTCCACAGAATACCATTTGATTTGGTACAAGTAGGTCCTGAGTTCATAAAATTCTGAGTTAAGCAAAGTTAACCAGATTTCTTCCTACAGAATTTCTCAGAGCTTTTAAATGTTTTGTGATGCTCCAAAGAGACCATAGAGTCTACAGCTTTACCCAGAGTTACTTCAGCTCGGTGCATCTCCATTGAGGCTAGACCATGCCACCACCCATCAGGACATCCCACCAAGTGGACCTTTCCGGCTTCCCCTTATTTAAATGTCCCATGGCTTACCCTTCTGCATAAGCAGCATCCACTAACACTTAGGCCAGTGAGGTTTAGAGCTACATTTCACAGGCCCTGGCTCAAACTCCAGTAGAACTACCACTGGAGCTGAAAGACTTAGCAGTCGCGTCCGGAGAGGAGATAATAGGGAGGTAGAGCCATCTACAGGACATATGTGGCACTGCACAACAAGCGCTGCGAGGAGCGGGTGAGCAAAGGAACTGAAAGATGCATCAGAGCACCTAGTAGAAATCGCTCTGCGCTGCCTTTATTTAACGTAGAGATTTAGCAACGAGAGCAGGGTTTTCATGAGCAGACCTTCTAGTTTTGTTTGGTGGGAGCGAGTGGAGAGACATGATCTTGACCATAATTTATAACAACATGTGTGAGGGAGAGAGGGGATTTAAAGTAGGTGTTTCCTCTGCAGGATTGAATGGGCATTCAGCAATACACAAAAGTGTGCCTATTTTCAGTGTCTGCATATCAGTAACAGTTTTTTTAACTGTAGGGTTTTTTTCTACGAGGAAAACTAGGGGTGCTCAATGGTTTCCAGGACATTCTACACAAAAAGTTTGGAAGCTCCTTGTTAGAGCAACTAAAACTTCACAATGGTTTCCTAGGTATGTATTTTGTGTAGTATTTGGAACAATAGGTCTTTCTCTAAAAAAGTTAGGGCAACAGCATTTACGTCATAAGAACTCTGTCTGTTGGACCACATTTTGTGATAAAAAGCAAAATGAGAAGCATGTTATGTGCTTAGTAACAGATGTGCACCGATGTGTTCATGTTGATGAGAAGTCTCTCACAGAGCTCTCAGGGGTGAGGGAGAAGAGCAATGTGCTGGGGCAGATCCCTCCTGGCTCCTCTTGTTGCAAGGAATGAGGAACCTGCCTTCTACCCAACATCCAGCAGTATTCACCAGAGGCCTGGTACACACCAGACATTATGATACATGCCAGGGATAACATGGTGAGGATGACAGACCTGTCCCCTGTTCCCAGCAACCCACAAGAGTGGGAGCAGCATTTCTAAGTATGAAAAATCTCAAAGATCATCTTATGAGGAATTCTGATTAACAGGTTGTCTTAGTCCATTTTCGGTTGCTTATAACTGAATGCCTGAAACTGGGGAATTTATAAGGAAAAGAAATGTATTTCTTACAGTTATGGAAGCTGAGAATTCTCCGATTGAGGGGCCTCATCTGGCGAGTCTTCTTGCTGATGGGGACTCTGAAGAATCCCCGGACGGTGCCAGCTACTACATGGTGGGAGACCGAGCATGCTAATGTGTGCTAACTCAGGTCTCTCTTCCTCTCGTTATAAAACCACTAGTTCTCCTCCCATGATAACTCATTAATCCATTAACCCATTAATTCATTAACCCATGAATGGATTAATCCACTCACAGTCCAATTGCCTCTTAAATGCCCCACCTCTCAATACTGCCCCACTAGAGACTGAGCTTCAACAAATACGAGTTTTGGAGGGGAGAGACATTCCACCTGTAACAGAGTGAATTTTCCAACACGAAGCAAAGGGCCCTGTTGCCTTCTGTTATGAGGGATAGTTATGCCCAAAGTAGTCATCATTTGTCTTTTCCAACAACTCAGCAGAAGGTGGGATCAATGCCTTCGGAACACTTCCCATCTGAGATTATTTGTAGAGAAACTTAGTCTATTTCTATAAGAACATTTTCTCTAAGCCATTTGTTCATTTAAGATAAACTTCAATTATCTTGATGATTGATAGTTTATAATTAAATAAGTTAATAAAGGTTATAGTATTATCTGGAAATCCAAATGTGAAGAAACTCAAAATGGTGCTTATCATTTGGAAGGCTCTTAACCCGTTCTATGCCTTGTTTTGTTTTCTTTCTTCTTTTACATCTATTTTGTGTTCCCACTATGACATATTTTATTTTTCTGTTTAAGTTATCTTAAATCCTTTACAGAATAAGTAAATAGAACATATGTTTTAATATTAAAACCTATTGTCAAAAGAGGGGCTTACTTGTATTATTTTAACTTGGATCATCTAGCTGAAGAATCTACAGAAAAACCTCAAATTCCAGCATTCTCCTGTGGCCAGATCAACGGTAACACAGAGAGAGCCAAATAAAAACTGGAAAGAACATTCAAATCCCAAAACCTCAAAGCAGCACTTATTCCTGTAGTTGTGGAAAAGCAACATGGCTCTTAATGTCAAAAGCCATAAAACTCACAAGATGACGTTGGCTCTAAAACAAGACAATTACAGAGGACAAGACACTTTCTGGAGAAAAACGTTCAAGTCTAAATATCTTCTACTATTCATAAATGGAAGTCAGAAGAGTGGTTACCTTGGGGTTGGGGTGACAGATTGGAAAGGCGCATGAGAAAAACTTCTGGAATGCTCAGCTGTCTTATATCTCGATCCGAGTGGTGGTTGCATAAATGATGACTTAGTTTAAAATCCATTGCTTAAGACTGGTGCAACTGACATATTTTTACTATGTTATATCTTGATTACATTTATAATAATTAAATTTACTGTGTTACACTTTAATTCAATTACACGTGCTTTAGTATGTTATACCTTAATATGTATTAAGTTAACACATGTTTATGTAGGATTTTAATTTCAGGAATCTTATTGAATCATAAAATAACCCAAAGAGAATTTTTAAAGGGATTAAATTTCATTCAGTATATTCTACCTATACTCTATTTGCCAAAATAGGAAAATGAATACATGTTTTTTGAAAGTGTCCATTGAGACTAAGGATTAAAACCAAAGCGTGTCCTGCTTGGAAAGAATCAGCACATCTTGACCCAAGTGAGGATCCCTCACAGACAGCCTAAGACTCTGCTCCTAGACGAGCCCCCTGGGCTGGACACTGAGCCGCAGAGAGTTGGGCTATTGGGGGATCTTCTCAGGAAGGAGTGGGAGCAGCTGGAGCCACAGGAGCAGCAGGTGCCCTGACAGCCCTACATCAGAGCTTTGTGTTTAGAAACTCCAGGAAGTCCTTGCTGCACTTGGAAATCTTCCCCCTGCCCCCAACTCCCACAAAGGGCCAGACAGCTTAGAGGAAGAGAAGAGCCCCTCCAAAGGCTCACCAAAATGCGCAGCTGGCTGGTTGTTCTTTACTGCCGTCCTGCGAGCCCTTAAGGCATTTCAACAATGAACATCTTGATTTTCTGTGAATTTATGGAAGAAAATGTGTCTTTTGAAACCGTATATAGTAGTATGCCCTTATCTGCAGGGAATAGTTCCAAGACCCCCGATGAATGCCGGAAACTGCAGGCATTGCAGTTTTACTATGTATTTTTACTATACATACCTACCTGAGATAAACTTTAATTTATAAATTGGGCACAATATGAGATTAACAACCATAACTACTAATAAAACAGAACAATTATGACAACATGCTGTAATAAAAGTCATGTGAATATGGTCTCCCTTTCTCTCTCTCTTTCTGTACAGTCTTTCTGTACTGCATTCACCCTTCTTATGGTGACGTGAGATGATACAGTGCCTATGGGATGACATGAAGTGAGACGAATGACATAGGCATTGTGACGTATTGTTAGGCTACTACTGCCCTTCTGACGATACATCAGAAGGAGGATCACCTGCTTTGGGTGATCCCAAGGCATTGAGCCATGACGACGTAGCTTGCTGGGCATCAGAAGCAGACAATGCTGATGTTTGGGGATCCTTGAGAGTTGAAGGGTTTGGTTGTTTTTTGTTTTTCTGCCATAACCTGCTGGAAGAACATTGCAATCAGTTGTTCTCTTTATTTTCAATTCATCGAAGCATTGCTGCAGAGGTTGTAATCCTTCGCTGAAAATATTTTAAGCAATTTTAACACGGCATTCCATCCTAGGATCATATTCCATAATTTTGTCCTTTAATGTCTGTGTAATTTAAAATGCTTCAGCAAATTTCAATTATGACCACATTGCTGGTTCTGCTTCAGTTTTTTCTTCATCTTTCTCTGCAGATGACTCAAAATTCAGCCAATTCCTCATCAGCTAACACTTCTTGATGGTCTTCAATATTTTCTTCCACTTCAGCAAGCATATCAGCAACCCTTCTCCACTAACTTGTCCTGCTGCACAAATGATTTTCCTAACTTCTCCACTGATCCCAGAGAAGCCTTTAAAATCATTTGTGACTTCGCTCTATAAGTTCTTCCAGCAGGCATTTGCAATTTCTGGCTTTAATTCATCCATTGCAGCTTTGATGAATGTTGTCCCGTTAGCAATAGTGAATGGTTGCACTTCAGTATGTCTAGATTAAGTTCTGCATCTATTGCTGATCAAATGCAGTCATGCACCGATTAATGCTGTAGATACGTTCTGAGAAATGTGTCGTTAAGATGATTTCATCATTGAATGAACACCATAGAGTGCATTTACAGAGATCTGGATGGTAGAGCCTACTACACACCTAGGCTGTATGGTATAACCTATTGCTCCTAGGCTCCAAACCTGTACCACGTCACTGTACTGAATAGTATAGTCAATTGTAACATAATGGTAAGTATGTGTGCACCTAAACATAGAAAAGGTGCAATAAAAATAGGGCATGAAAGATAAAAAATTGCACACCTGAAGAGGGCACTTATGATGAGTGGAGTTTGCAGGACTGGAATTTGCTCCAGGTGAGTCAGTGAATAAGTGGTGGGTGAATGTGAAGCCTAGGACATCACTGTGCACTACTGCAGACTTTATAAACACTGTGCACCTATGCCACACTAAATTTATTTTAAAATTACTTTCATTTCTCTAATAATATATTAACCTTAGCTTACTATAACTTTTTGACTTTATAAACTTTTAATTTTTCTAAAATGTTTTACTCTCGTATTAACACTTAACTTAAAACACACATTGCACAGCTGTACAAAAATATTTTCTTATTTTATAAGATTTTTTCTTTTTTTTTAATTTTTAATCTTTTTTGTTAAAAACTAACACACAAACACCTGCATAAGTCTAGGATTGCCAACATTGCTGTCTTCCACCTCCATATATTGTCCAACTGGATGGTCTTCAGGGGCAATAACATGCCTGGAGTTGTCATCTGCTAGACAACAATGGCTTCTTCTGCAATGGACCTGTCTGAGGCTATTTGCACTTAACTTTTTCTGAATAAGTAGAAGAGGCATACTCTAAAATAATGATAAAAGGTATAATAAAGACATAAACCAGTAACATGGTCACTTATTATCATTATCAAGTATTATGTACTGTGCATAGTTGCCTGTGCTAGACTTTTATGACTGGCAGCACAGTAGGTTTGTTTGCGCCAACAGCACTACAGCTTTGATGAATGTGAGTAATGCATTGCACCATGATGTTACCAAGGCTACAACATCACCAAGCAATAGGAACTTTTCAGCTCCAATATAATTTTATGGGACCACCATCATGTATTTCCTTTATTGTTCATCTAAATGTCCATCACATAGTACATGACTGTACCAGGCAGGTGTACATGACCTTGACAAAATGAATGGTGCCTTGGTCAGGAGGGAGAAGCAATGAGGTTGTATTTTGGAGGTAAAATGCAACATCAACATTTTCTTTTTCATAGCAATCAGACTCAGGATGGCCAGTTGCACTATTGTTGCTTTTCATTGTTGTTGCTGCTGTTGTTGTTGTTGTTGTTGTTGTTGTTGTTGTTGTTTTTGAGATAGAGTCTCACTCAGTAGCCCAGGCTGGAGTGCAGTGGTACTATCTCGGCTCACTGCAAGCTCTGCCTCCCAGGTTCACACCATTCTCCTGCCTCAGCCTCCCGAGTAGCTGGGACTACAGGCGTCCGCCACCATATCCGGCTAAATTTTTGTATTTTTAGTAGAGACAGGGTTTCATCGTGTTAGCCAGGATGGTCTTGATCTCCTGCTCTTGTGATCCACCTGCCTCACCCTCCCAAAGTGCTGGGATTACAGGCGTGAGCCACCGTGCCTGGCCTGGTTTTGTTTTTTGACAGCATGTGTATCCTTCATTCCGTACACTACACCTGGCTTTATCATATGCCCTGCAGCATTGTCACCTAATACCAGAGTCAATCTGTCCTTCCATGTTTTATGGCCTTGGTGCCTCCCTTGCACTTTTATGAATGTAGGTTCTACGGGACATCTTCTCCCAGAAGAGCCCAGTTTCGTAGCAGTTGAAAACTTGCTTTAGATGATATCCTTTCCCCTTAATTAACTTCCAACTCTGCCAGAAATGTAGCAGCATCTTCTTCATCTGCAAATGCAGCAGCTCCAGCAATTTTTGTATTTTTCAGTCCAAACCTACTCCTGAATCTGTGTAATCACCTCTTACTTGCAGTAAATGGTTTGGCGTCACCTGTTTCAGCGAATCCCTTGCTCAAGCCTTGGTATCAGCTCAATGCTTTCCGGTGCAACCTGTTGCCATCAATTGCAATTTCTCCTCAAGCCTTCCACCCACAAATGTAATGCCTTTTTCATCTTAACTAAGCACTTACCATTGACTGTGGCCATAACTTTGGCAGTTTGAGGTGCAACAGAAAAATTCGCACAAATTTCTTTTTCCCTTCTCACAATTTCATGGATAGATTTGTTCTTACCATAGATCTTAGTAATCTCAGCACAGGATTTCTTCCTTTCCTTATTAAGTTGAGAACTTTCACCTTTTTACACAAAGAAAGCACTTTGCAACTTCTTTTTGGCATATCCGAATTGCCATCATCAGGAAAGTCCTCCTTGCACTTGGAACTCCACCGCCACACACAAAGGACCAGAGGGCTTAGAGGGAGAGAAGAGCACCATTCTGGCGCTTTGAAGCGTTATTAAATGAAGTAAGGATTACCAGAACACAGCACTGCAACACCTTGACAGTTGACCTGACAGAAGCTACTACTGAGTGACTGCCAGGTGGGTGGCATCTACATTGTGGATGGGCACCCTGGACAAAGGAGGATTTGTGTCCCAGGTAGGATAAAACAAGACAGTATGGGACTTCACCACACTATCCAGAATGACATGAAATTTGAAACTTACGAATTGTTTATTTGGGGAATTTTCCATTTAGTATTGTCAGACTGAGATTCATGGGTAACTGAAACCATGGAAAGCAAAACCTGACAGCAGTGAGAGAGGCTTCAGTTCAAGTCAAATTAACAAGCATGCACTTGATGCCTTGGGCTGTGCAAAGTCCTGGACAAACTGAGACCCACAAAAACACGGTTCCTGGGTACTGCCCAGTGTGGACTGCAGGCAGGGAAAATGAAGGATTACCTGTTGCGCTAGCCAGGTTACAGTAGGTACAAAGCACTAACAGAGGTGTAAGGTAGGGGACACATTTTGTCCAGGACAGTTAGAGAGTCTCTAGAGAGGAAATCGTTCTCAACTCCTGCTTGATAACACCTGCATGTTGTAGGACATCTTACAATATTCTAACATAAAATATGATGAAGGCACTTAAAAAAAAACTCCTCAAAGTCCTGCCACCAGGGACAGCCACTCTTAGCTTCCTTCTTGCATACCCCCTTCCAGACCTCCCTGCTCAGCCTGCATTCATTCATCATTGACCCTGTGCCTGGCACTCTACTAAGGCTTTTTAATCTCACTGTATCCTCACCACATACCTGGGTGGCAAGTAGTATTAGAAAGAGTGGCATTAATATGGGCATTGACAGGAGTGTCAACCGGGTTTTCCAGGAAAGGAGACAGGGAGGTTTAAGAAAGGTCATTAACTTGCCCGGTTGCCCAGCTGGGAAGTGGCAGAACACACTACTGGGACTTTCTGACTTCAAAGCCCAGCTCTTAGCCTCCTCAGAGGGTGAGTCCTATTCCCAGCTCCAGCTGGGTCTCCAGGTGACCTGGAGGAGCTTGGGTAGAGAGAAGCAGGATGGTTAGGGCAGGAACTGAGGCTGACTGAGGCTGGGTGGAGAAAACATTGACGCTTTGTTGAGAAGTTTGTGCTTCAGCTGGAAGTCAATGAAGTACCTTCTAAGATTCTTAAGCATCAAAGTAACAAGGCCTGTTTTATGTTCCAGAAAGATCCTGCTGGCAGCCATGGGGATGGTATGGGGCAGTGCCCTGCAACAGGGTGGGTGCTTCTGAGATAGTCCAGGTAGAGAGGCTTAGGGAGGGAAACCCAAGAAACCTGTCGTAAGTGGCATCACTGGGCTCCACAGCAGAATGGATGGATGTGACAGACAAGGGAGAAAAAGAAATCAATAAGAGCCCTAGACCAGGGTCCTACGTTCAGTGACCCAGGGGATTCTGTTAATGATGACCTTTACCTGTACTAAGTGCTGTGCTAGGCCCAAGGGTGCGAAGACGAATTAAGCCTAAGTTCTTAACTGATTCACCTGACGTACTCTTGGATGGGCTCATGACTAGACCACCTCACACCAGATTCCACTTGATGGACCAGTGCAGGATGGTGAGGTCCCATGGGTACCTTCCAGCCTGAAACAAACACACCGTTTGAGGTGAAGATCTGAAATAGAAGGGTTAGACAACAGTTGGTTTCTAATCATTCACAAAAATATCTAGATGCTGTAATAAATTATGGGGGAGGAAGAAAGAAACCCTTTATTTCCATTTCTTTAATGCCATCAACATCAACTTTGAGTTTCCCCATCCCAGATCTTGGTGTCATGCAGGGCCACATTCAATCATATGTTTTAAAGGGTTATTACTTTAAACTCATCCAGACTTGAGCTCTTTGTGTTATTAGAAAAAACAATCTCAGACATACCTTTGGCAGAATTGAATAGTAGTATTAATGCAATTAAATCTAACTGAATAAGATTTCATAAACCCTGATATTTTATACATAGTGACTTAGCCCCTCTGGAGTGGAGACTTCTGTAACGGGAGCAGCTTTCAGCTTTTGGAAATCTTCCGGTAGCATCAATCTACGTAGAGGGAATCTTGAGTCACAAACTCAGGTGAACGAGAATACTGCTTTCTCTGTTTCCCATCACTCCCCTTGACTTCTGACTCACAGTCCCATTCCTCCAGTTGGTGGGATATTGAAGCTCAGTCTTTCTGGGGATTTGGCCTGCACCTGCAAAGTGTGAGCCACAGGAGTCTCACTGGTACAGGTCACCCATGTGGTCCCTGACCACCGTCCGCAGGGCCTTGTACATGCGGCATTTAGGTGTGGAATTTCCTCTGAGACTGCCTTGGCCCTGTCTGCCTGGACTCAGGGTCACAATCTAAAAACCCACACCTCTGATGCGGCCTGCAGAGGCATTTGTTCTTTTTTGACCCACATAATGATTTTTTTTAATCAAGGGATTTCACATTTTTAAAAAATCCAGATGTCCAGCTTCTTGTAAGACCTGTAGGATGTGCCAACCCTGGACCCACATATTCTTAGGGCACCCATCAATGGGGATGGGGGGTCGGGCATCAGGTATCCCCATCAGAAAAGGCTGTGTTCCCCAGGCCGTCCTGTTCCTAGGATGCCACCGGATGTCAACAGCCATGGTCACCCCTGCATCATTGCCCTGCAGTTTTGTTTTTCTCATAGGAGAGAAATAGTTTCTGTACCTGTCATAGATTGGGTTCCCCTAAAGTCGACCTCGAGCGAGATTATATGTAGGAAGTTAAGTAGGAAGTGCTCATTGGGTCAACCCTTGGGAAAGGAGAAAGGAAGGTGCAGAACTGAGCAGAGAGAGAAGCTGTGCTACTATGTAGTCTCAACCACAGCCTCAGCCCACCCACGGACAACTGGGGAACTACATGGCCCTTTAGTTGCGGTGAAAGGATCCTGGGATTCATACTCTTGTACCTACCTGTCATTGGATGCAGCTGTCCCTGGAAAGGAGCGTGACTTTGAACCAGAAAGATTTCTTCAGCCAATGTCAGTATCCGGCAGCACCCCCAGCAGCCGAGGAATCCATCCTTCAGTGGGAAGGGGGATCTGGATGCTGTATAACAGCATCACCTACAGCACCCATGCGGGAAGAATCAGCAGGGGAGCAGAGGTGCTGCAGGTCCCTCTGCTCACTGATGCAAGGGTCCTGTAGGCATTTGGGTCAAGGAGCGTGGAAGGCAGGCATTCTTCTTGGGGCTTCCACAAGAACCCAGGGGAGCCCCCCGGGAGGTCTGCCCCCAGACCACCACCACCAATGCCGCAAGAAGCTTCCCACAAGACTCCTCCCATCATCTTTCAGCCCCTCTGTTGTTCCCTAAGGACAGGGACTTTTAGAATACAAAAGTCTAAAAGAATTGCTGATCAGTTCCCCCACTGCCACAAATCTCTCTGAAGCAATGGACACAGAGACAGTTACTTGTCGGACTGGGAGGAAGGGAAATGAGAACATGCAGGGAGATGAGGAAAACGTAACTGAATGTTGTTGGCTCTCTGCTTCCCCAAACCCTGGCCAGGATTCAGAGACCAAGCAACCTGCAGGGCCTCACCCAACCCTACCAGCAGGACATTCCCAGCCCCACTCCCCACTCCCTAGCTGAGTCCTGCAGCAGGGACTCTTTTCACTTTATTCTGAAAGCCCTGACTCTACAGGGGCCTGAAAAGCAGCAGCACTCTGGCCAAGACTCAAAGATATGAGGGGACACCTTGCTCACATCAATGAAGAGGTTCGGCTCCCTCTTTCCTCCACCTGCTTCCTCCTCCTTACTCCTCCCCAGCCTCTGCCCTCTCCACATCATGCCCTACCCCGCTCTGCTATTTTCTTTACTAGGTTCTACTAGCATTGCATTATAATTAGGGGGTAAACCAGGGGCTTCATCTGCCAGGAGATGGGGGATCTAGAAGGCCAAGTCAAGGCCATTGTGTGAAGTGAAATAAGCCAGGCACAGAAAGACAAATATTCTTCACATATTCTTACTTATTTGTGGAAGCAAAAAATTAACACAATTGAACTCATGGAGATAGACAGTAGAAGGATGGTGACCAGAGGCTGGGAAGGGTAGTGGGGGTGGGGAGAAGGAAGTGGGGATGGTTAATGGGTACAAAAAAGTAGTTAGAAAGAATAAGACCTGGTATTTGCTAACACAATGGAATGACGATAGTCAAAAATAATTTAATTATACATTTAAAATAACTAAAAGAGTATCATTGGATTGTTTGTAACAGAAAGGATAAATGCTTGAGGTAATGGACACCCGGTGTACCCTTATGTGATTGTTATGCATTACCTACCTGTATCAAAATATCTCCTGTACCCCATAAATATAAACACCGACTACATACCCACAAAAATTTTAAATTTAAAAGAAGGAAAATCAATTCAACCTTCTTAGGGTTTCTGGCCAGTGTCTCCCTTCACCGTGTTGTACCATAGCTCCCTCTACCACTGTACCCTTGTAGCCACAGCAGCCTGCGGGCTGATCTCGGCTGCCCACTCTTAGTGCGCTTCCTGCCTGCACAGATCTAGTTGGCAGATTTGTAATTGTCTTTATCTACCCTTAGTGTATTTATATGGGGGATGGAGGGAAATACACACCTATAATGTATAGAAACTATGTATATAATAAAATAAAACAGAGCAGCCTGACACCTATGTTAGGAAATATATTCCCAGTTATCCAGCCACACCTAGACTATTATGTAGAGAAGAGAGTAAATGGTCGACCTGGGTGCTTTGCATGGTGAAAGGGGGGTGCCCTTCTGTAAACTGGATCTCAGAGGCTTTTGTCTCTGTCAGAATTTCTTTCCAATGGCCACAAATATTGTGACATTTTTGTAAACGAGTTTGTGTGAAATGAGCAAAAGCTCCATCCAGGAAATGTCAAGTGTGGATGGTGGGTTTGAGGAAGAATGAGATGAGCACTTAGATGCCACCGGGGGCCGGGGGAGGAAATCCAGCAAGTTCTAAGGTGCCTGAAATTCAGGTAGGTGAGGAGGGAGCACACTGGACACTTACGGAAGGTGGGAAGGTGGTAGGACCACATTTGCCCTTTTCCAAACTTGGAGAGAAAAAAAGATGTCCCCCCTGTCTTCAGCAGCTCTGACTCTGGAACGAGGAGCACAGATAATGAGTGCTGATTGTACGCAGACTGGGAAGACGTGAGAGGAAAGTAGAGGGCATTGTGGCAGCCCGAGGGAGAGGGGGACAAATCGTATTTGGCAGGAGGGAGTGGGGATTTGCAGGATGCTTTCTGGAGAAGATGACACATGCTATGGGCTCTAGAGGACGAAAAAGACTTTAGGCAGAAGACATGCCTTCATGGCTGAGGGTAGAGGGACAGCCATTGTGCCAAGGACAATTCTGAGAATAACCACAGCCCATTCATCTCCCCCATGCTGGATGGAAGGAGGAATGGAAAGGAGGTGGATTGTAGAGAAGAGTCCTTCACAGGGTTCTTCATTCTCCATCCTTCCCTAATATGACCCCAGTAAAGTATAACATGAGACCAGTTCTGGTAAAGGGAGCCATTTTCTTCATCAGCAAACCCAGAGTCGAAACACAATGCCTCCACTTGTCTTTGATGTTCTGATAAAGATTGAATCTGCCAGGAAGGGTGATACCTGCCAGCTTCCCTTAGAAAATGAAGGCACAAACAGCTCATTAGGAACACGAAATTATCTTGATTTAGTCAATTTCCGTTTCTCTCCAGTTCACCAAATTTGTATTAACTGTTACTGGGGAAACTAATTAACTTCTCTGCTCCTGGAATCAATTACTCATGCCACGTTGTTCATGCTGGGGGATAGACAGTCAACTCAAGAAATATATTTTGATTACCTACTATGTGCCAGGCATTGTTAGAGACCTGGAGATTCAAAGATGGAAAGCACACTTATCAGACTAGTGGAGCTCCCTGCCATGGAAGGGAGTTGCATAGATCATAAAAACATGCATTTAGCAGGAGTTGCCCTAATACACACATGGTCACCCAGAGCACAGAATTCCTGAACCAGGATCTGCAATAGGCATTGCGGAGAAGCACTGCCTGCAGCTGCCTCCAAGGAGCCTCTTCCAGAACTCTGCCCACTACAAAGGCTGGGTTGGGGCTAAAGGAATTGCTTGGGAATATTCACTGTAAAATCCTTTCAGCTCCACTGTACGTTTGAAATTTTTCACTAAAAACAATGTGAGAGAGAGAGAAGAAAGATCTGTTTTTTAAACCAGTGCTTCTTAGACTTTAATATGCCTATGAATCATCTGGTAATCTTTTCAAACACTGATTCTGAATGGGGGAAAGGGCTCAGAATAGCCAGCTCCCAGATTACTCCCTGTCCAGCAGCAGCACACTGCGAGGAGCAAGGCCAAACACAGCGTGGTGACTACGGTTAATAACAATGCACTGTATACTTAAAAATTGCTGAGAGAGTAGATTTTAAGTATTCTCACCACTAAAAAAGGAGTATGTGAGGCAATGCCTATGTTAATTAGCTTTATTAAGCCATTTCACAATGTATACATATTTTATTTTAGGTTACATTCTAGCTTCAGGAGGTACACGTGCAGATTTGTTACAAAGGTACATTGTGTGATGCTGAGGTTTGGAGTATGACTGATCCCACCACCCAGTTAGTGAGCACAGTATCCAACGGGTTGTTTTTCAACCCTTGCCTGCCCCCCAACTCCCCTGTTTTGTACTCCAGTGTCTGTTGTTCTCATCTTTACGTCCTTGTGATATGGTTCGGCTCTGTGTCCCCACCCAAATCTCATCTCAAATTGTAATTCCCACGTGTCAGGGGAGGGGCCTGGTGGGAGGTGATTGAATCATGGTGGCTGACTTCCCCCTTGCTGATCTCATGATAGTGAATGAGATTTCACAAGATCTGGTTGTTCAAAAGTGTGTGGCATTTCCCCCTTTGCTTTCTCTTTCTCCTGCTGCCACGTGAAGATGTGCTTGCTTTACCTTCATCCTCTGCCACGACTGTAAGTTTCCTGAGGCCTCCCAGTCATACTCCCTGTTAATGCTGTGGCACTGTGAGTCAATTAAACCTCTTTTCTGTCTGGGTGTGGTGGCTCATGCCTGTAATCCCAGCACTTTGGGAGGACGAAGCAGGCAGATCACCTGAGGTCAGGAATTCAAGACCAACCTGGCCAACATGGTGAAATCCCATCTCTACTAAAAATACAAAAAAATTGGCAAAGCATAGTGATGGGTGCCTGTAATCTCAGCTACTTGGGAAGCTGAGGCAGGAGAATTGCTTGAACCCAGGAGGTGGAGGTTGCAGTGAGCCGAGATCTTGCCATTGCACTCCAGCCTAAGCAAGAAGAGTGAAACTCCATCTAAAAAACAAAAAACAAAAAAAAACACTTTTCTTCATAAATTACCCAGTCTCAGGTAATTATTTACAGCAGTGTGAGAACAGACTAATATACCATGTGTGCCCAATGTTTAGCTTATGAGTGAGAACACGCAGTATTTGGTTTTCTGTTTCTGCATTAGTTCATTTAGGATAGTAGCCTCTAGCTGCATCCATGTTGCTGTAAAGGACATGATTTTGTTCCTGCTTATAGCTGTAGAATATCCTATAGTGGACAATGTATACATATTTTAAAACATCAAGTGGCATACTATAAATATACACAATTTTTATTTTTAATGAAAAACAACTATTTTCTAAAAGGCCTAAAGTGCTACACGACAAAAAGGTGTGAGTGTGCTCCAATAGATCAGATCCATTGAGTATAATAGATACCCTGGGTGAGGTCACTCTGATTGGTGAGAAAGGGTGAAGAACCCTTCCCAGGGGATGGGGAAAGCAAGGGGACCTGTGGCATTAAATACACGGTATTTGCAAGCAGAGATGGGGCTCCAAGGTGGGTCTCACCATTGGCTATTCATTAAAACCCTCCAAGGCAGTTTAAAAACTATGGCCCCACTCCATTGATTATGATTTAACAGGTCTCAGGTGTCCAGGCATGGACATTTTTGTTTTGCTTGTTTTTTGTTTGTTTATTTTGAGACAGAGTTTCACTCTTGTCACCCATGCTGGAGTGCAGTGGCACAATCTTGGCTCACTGCAAGCTCCGGCTCCCAGGTTCAAGTGATTCTTCTGCCTCAGCCTCCTGAGTAGCTGGGATTACAGGCGCCTGACACCACACCCGGCTAATTTTTTTGTGTGTTTAGTAGAGGTGGGTTTTTGCCATGTTGGGCAGGTTGGTCTCGAACTCCTGATCTCAGGTGATCCGCCCACCTCTGCCTCTCAAAGTGCTGGGATTACAGGTGTGAGCCACCGCACCCAGCCGGAAATTTTGAGAAAAACTTTCTATATAATTCTCATGCACACTCGGGGTTGACAACAGGTGTACCGCACTGATTCTCACCTGTGTGTTCCGAGCTGGCAAGCTGAGGCGCAGGTGGCCTTCGTGATCGGCTCTCTCCTTACTCTGCCTGTAAGGACTGAAGCTCAGCAGGGGTGAGAGTGATTTTCTTTACGCCACAGGGAGACTGGGCTGTGCGGTGCCACCCCCAATCATGCCATCATGTAGCGCAGGGCGGCCTTTCCTTTCATCATGCATTCTTAGAGCTGGCAAGGAATTTGGGACCCACAAGGCAGCGGCCAGCCCAAACCAAGGCTCACAGGGGCCCTGTGACCTCCTTGCAGTCATTTTGCCAATAAACAAACACAAAACGAGTGAGGTGAAGGCCCAGTACCGCCCAGACCAGGGTTCCCTTTAGGAAACCTGTGAGAACAGACTTTTGACCATCAGGTGCAGATGTCCCCAGACTCTCTCTAGAGGAAGAAAGGATTCTCTTGCCTCCATCCTACTAGAGCTGCAGGGAGAAGGGGAAGGGAGCCAGGAGCTGCTTGATTGCTCCTATACACCACGCACCTGGTCGAGAGCCGTCCCAAGTAGCATCTCTTCTAATCCTCACAGCATATGGGGACACCATGGTCTTGATGGTAGGTCTGGTTGTACCCATCTCCCTTGCTGGGTCCCCAAGGGGGGTCTCCTATGTAAGGGTAAAGAGCCCAGGCAAGAAGCTGGGTTTCCATTTCTGTTTGGAGGCACCACTGGGTGGGCCAAGCTCTGAGGTCCACCAAGGACCAACAGCACTGGACAGGGGCTCCCCTCCAACTTCCACCCCAAGACACACAGGAGATTGATTCTATTTCACCAACCAAGGGCTCCTCCTACCCAAATCCACATTCCAGTTACAGATAGCAGGGTCCACTAGAGGGTCATGAATCACTCCTGTTATTTGCAGTTCTGAAACCAATCAGGCTGAAAGGTCAGCCATCCCCCGCATTGAACACACTCTCATAGGCTGCAGCAACCTGGGGACTCTGGCCCCGGCCCTTTGGCCTGCCGCCGTGACTGCCTGTGTGCCAGTGGGAGATGGGACACAGAACAACCTTCTAGACAACAGGGCGCTGCTCCCAGTGGCTGCACGGCCCAAACCCATGACTGAAATGGGACGAGAAGCCAAGTCCAGGACAAGAAAGCCTCCTATTGCCAAGCCAAACAGATGTCGTGGCAGCTAAGGCCTCGGCAGCACCTTCCCAAACTGTGGAGAAGGAAGCAGAGTCGCTCTCTGCCGTGAGGTGTCAGAACCTCCCAGGCCACCTAAGGAAAGTCTAGTGGGTGGCACCTTCCCTGCACGCCCCGGAGTAAGGGTGGGAACCGCTCATATCCTGGCATGAGTGAGTGAGTGAGTGAATGAATGATACTCACCAATCTCTGTTCTGGGAAGGGCCCTTTTACAGGCTGCCTCAGTAAATCCTCACCGCAGAGTAGATGTAGTCTGGTCCCAAACAAGGCCCAACGAGGCTAGCTAGCCTGCCCAGGTCACGCCGATAAGGGGCACCTGACGGCCAGGGACCTGCAGGATATGTTAAGGGCCCTGGGTCAAGTGAACCCCCAGAAGGCCAAGGTCATTTCCCCCCAGCCACCGCCTTCTGAACCGGAGGGCTGAGACACACCTGGAAAACAAAGCCCACAGACACAACCCAAACCCCGAAGGAGAAAGAAGTGAGGATTGGGGAGCTGCTTTCAGGACCGCCCAGACTGACCTGGGTCCGCGGCAGGGCTGGGGGGCCAGCGTGGGGGATAGGACCCGAGCATCTCCCCCCCCCCCCGCGGCAGAGCACTGTCAGGTGAGCCGCATCCCTGGAAAGCATGAGAGGTGCGGGGTGTAGGGGAAATGGGAGCACGAGGGGCGTCTGGGGAAGGGGCAGACCGAAGGCTGAGATCACCGCGACAGACACCTATCCACCTTCCCACTAAGGGCTGTTCCTTTTACTGATTGGACTCAGCCCGTAGCGCTGGAGGGTCCCACGCGCCGCCAGTGCGGATCATCTGGACACTGGCGCCACCTAGTGCTGGCAGCGCGGCAATGGCCCTTTTATCGACTCGTGCGTCTGTAGTGCGGAGTCCATGAGCCCTGGAGAGCAGAAGTGGTTTGTCTAAGAATAAGGCAGAAATGGGCCAGGAGGTCAGCCTCCTAATCACCAGTCCTGGGGCCCCTCCGGAGCACCTTGGTTCTCAACTGTGTATGGGCTGCAACACAAAGGACAGGACCTTCCCAGAAAAGAGCCACAGTTGCAGGCAGATGGTCCGCTCCCTCCCTCGGCCACCAGCTGTGCCCTCCTTTCACCTTGTGAAAAATGTATCCCTAGGTTACAATTGAAAAGAAAATAAAACTTCCTGCAGTATCAGAAATCACAAGCCCTAATTGCAGTTGACACAACTAAATAAGGTTTCAGCAGTAAGATTGCTCCCTGAGGCCTGTGCAAGTCTAACAATCTGCAAATCATGCACATCCCTAAAGTTCTCATTTCACCCTCTTTACCCCTTTTTCTGGAACGATGAAGGGGAAACACATGTGCCTGGGTGCAAGTATCATACAGGAATCTTTGCATATGTGCTAATTTATAAGACAAGTGAATTGTCCACAAACATTGGTCCTTTAGCATTCACTCATGACCAATTGTTGAGCTGGTGTTCTGGAAGGTGGAAGCTCCCTGCTCCATGCCATGCGGCCCTCTCCTACAATGAGGATGGGCAGGGAACCATCCAGCCAAGCCTAGGCTCTCAGGACTTGCCTTAGAAGTCGTGGCCTGACAGTTGTTCTTTCCATAGGAAGGTGAACTGCGATTCCAACGGGTTAGCACATACTCCCTCCGTGGGAATAGACAGCTTGAATCCAGGCACAGGAACAAGCTTTTGCTGCACTTTGGTTCTCTGTTGAGGCTAGAGAGACTGAAACGCTCTTTCCCTAGATTTGCCCTCAATCTTCAAGGCCAGCTCCTCCAAGACATCTTCCCTGGCTCGCCCTTGCCCAGCACGGTGGCCACCCCCATCCCCCCTTCCTCCCACAGCACCTTGCAGTAAAATTCAAACAAACAAAGCCTTCTGCTCACACCTTCACATGGCTTTCATTGCTCTGAGGATGGAAACCAAAACCACCCCCGCAGCCCTGCCTGGTCTGGTGCTCTTGCCTCCCAGCCCCTCCCTCACTCCACAGTCTCTTCGCTTCTGCTCTCCAACCCACCCACCTCCACTCGGACCCTCAGTTTCACCTCCAAAGAGTCTAGCACACTCTGAGCCCTATGTCCTGAAAAGCTCTTCCCCGCTCTGTCCGCCTGGTCACATCTCCTGGGGGAAGCCCTCCCCAACCTCCTTAAAGGGCCAGATGACCCTGTTGGAGGTTCTTTGGACACATTCATGGCACATGTTCATTTTCTTATTTGGCCAACATCAGCCCTGCCAGGGTTGAACATTCCAGGTTGGGTTTTGTTCATCTTCTATCCCACAGTTGCTGTGGCATTCCACAAGAAAAATGGCGACAATAGCCATGTTTATTGGGTACCTGCTCTGAGCTGAACCTTGTGGAAGTGCTTTAACTGTGTCCTCTCCCTCATCTCAGAGCAACTGTAGAAGGGAGATCACCCACATTTCACAAAGGAAGATAAGGAGGATGAGTCGGTTGCTCACAGCTGTGAAGAAGCGGGGCTGGAATTTGAACCCAGGGATTTCTTATGGCAAAGCCTGTACTCCTAGCTACTACTCTATATACCCTGCTTGTCCATTATAGCGCCTCCCCCACCAGTACACTGTACTTACAACACCTCCCTCCAGCGAACTCCCACCAGACAGAGGCCCTCACACCCTCTGTCCCATCCCCCATACTCCACACATAACTCAGTGGCTGACACAGCAGATATTCAGCAAATGTCTGTTTGTTGAAATCAGGCCTGATAATATGAAAGCCAGGTTCTCTCTATACAGATGAATAGACTAAATGACCAAAATCATCATTTGCCAAAGGTATTCTGGGAACAGCACTGTCTTGGGATGTTAATAAATGTGCATCAAACGTGAGCTTCTTTCAGCAGATAAAGGTGAGGAGGTACCACAGTCAACGGACATCCACAGGGGCCCTGATGGTGGGGATTCTTGTCTTTCAAAACTAATGTGTATTCAGAGCCGCGTGAGGGGGCTGGGGTAGGCGCCTTTTCCTCAAACAACCCTGATGCCAGAACCTTCTTTTCAGGGAGCCCAGTACCAGACTAGAGTCCCACAGAAACTCTAACCCATGGCACCACTCTCCCCCTCACTTTGTGAAGTATGGGCGACTCTGACATCTTCAGGATGGCACTGGTCCTGTGCCTGGCAATGGTAAATCTAATAAATAATTGAATATTCAATAACACTCAACTACAGGGGCTCTATCAGTTTCCAGCTTTTAAGTTTGGTTTATTCAGCCAAAAACAGCACGGCAGGTGCTTCTGCTACCACCTTCGTGGCATGGCTGTCCGCTTTCTGGGTCTATGGATCCACATTAGTGATGCACAAATCCCCATGGGCCTCTTTTCCCAATGACGATGGCCATCAACACCTCACTGGAAAGTAAGAACAGGGAGGCTGCTTAAATGAACCACAAGGGAGGAGATACCAAGATGATATCTAGCTTTTTGGTTTTTTGTTTTGTTTTGTTTTTTATCCAAGACGGAGTCTTGCTGTGTCGCCCAGGCTTCCCTCTGAGGGAAGAATCCAAGACAGGACAACATCTGTTCTTTCACTCAACATACATTTAGTGAACGAATGACAATTTTTATATTGTTCGTGTTTGCATCCTAGCTTTCTCTCTTTCAGCAGACATTTTTAAGTACTCTGTGTGGAAGATCTGGTGTGTTTATTGTTTTTCATGTCCTTGGTTTTAAGAGTTTAAGAGAATTCAGTACAATTTGGGGAATATAAAGAACATCAACTGGCACAGTGACTCATGCCTGTCATCCCAGCACTTTGGGAGGCCACGCAGGAGAATCACTTGAGCCCAGGAGTTCAAGAGCAGCCTGGGCAACATAGTGAAACCCCATGTCTACAAAAAAAAAAAAAGAAATACAAAAATTAGCCAGGTGTGGTAGCGCATACCTGTAGTCCCCTCTGCTACTTGGGGGGCTGAGGTGGGAGAATCGCTTGAGCCCAGAAGGTGGAGGCTGCAGTGAGCCAAGGTTGCACCATTGCACTCCAGCCTGGGCTACAGAGCAAGACCCTGTCAAAAAAAAAAAAAAGAAATCAATCAATTGTATTCTCAAAGAGGGTTTGGGAATAAATTGTTTGGAACTTAGGACGTACTTCCTGGAGGAAATCTCAGACTGATCACGATTATAGTAAAATATAATAATAGTAACAGATAGTAGAAATAGTAATTGGGTGTTTACTAGTTGCCTTGAAATTCATTTTCTCATTCAATCCCTGAAATACTGTTATGAGTTAGCTACGATGGTCATCTCCATTTTCCAGAGGAAGAAACTGAGGCTTGGAGAGATCAGGTAACTAATTTCAGGTCACACAACTGGTAAGTGGTAGGACATGACTCCAAGCCTGGCCTGTCTATCCAGAACCACATCAGCAAAATCCTATGCAATGCCAGAGCTGTGCCGACGTGTGGCAGGAAGCCACACAGTTATATTATAATCACAGCATCTTTTACAGGAATGTAACAGCATTTAATAAGCAAGCCTTTCTTTTAGGGGGAGGAGTTTTATTTTGAAAATTTGATTTTCTACTATAGAAATATTTCTTAACACAGAGTTTACACTTTCTGATTCCTGATTCCTACCATCCTATGCAGTGTTCATTTCAATAGATCATGAGGTATCTCAGGAACCTTGGAAACAAGCCAAATACAAGTGAATAGGCCAAAGGAGCACAGGTTAGCTCTGCTCGCCACCCTCACAGCCAGGGTCCTGCAAGAAAAATGGGAGGAAAGGACATAACATCTGTCTGCAGGGCCTGAATTAACCAGGGAGCAAAATTAATCACTTAATAAATTCAAATTAATTGATAATCTGATTGATCAATTCAAATCAATCAGAGAAAGAAAAACATTCCAACAGGAAAACAGGAAAGTAAGATGAAAATGCAATCCACAAAAGAATAAATATAAATGGGCCGGGCGCGGTGGCTCATGCCTGTAATCCCAGAACTTTGGGAGGCCGAGGGGGGGCAGATCACGAGGTCAGGAGATCGAGACCATCCTGGCTAACACGGTGAAACCCCATCTCTACTAAAAATACAAAAAAATTAGCCAGGCATGGTGGCGAGCACCTGTGGTCCCAGCTACCCAGGAGGCTGAGGCAGGAGAATGGTGTGAACCCAGGAGGCGGAGTTTGCAGTGAGCTGAGATGGCACCACTGCACTCCAGCCTGGGTGTCAGAGTGAGACTCCATCTCAGAAAAAAACAAAAAACAAAACAAAACAAAAAAGAATAAACACAAATGGCCGTAAACATATGCAGACTACTAAAGTTGCCTGAGAATCACAAAGACACCAATTAAAATGAGATTCACTGGACCATTACACTGACAATGTTTAAGTTTGTTTATGTTCTTGTAAGGTGGCAGTATTTGTGCAGATTCCTGGGTAAAGAACCTCCCATTTTCGGAGCTTGCAGTGAGCCGAGATGCACTCCAGCCTGGGCCACAGAGCAAGACTCCGTCTCAAAAAAAAAAACCTCCCGTTTTCTGCTGGTGGTACAACTTCCCCATAGAACAACTTGGAAATATGCATTAAACACCCTTGCAAAGTGCATACCCACTCATTAAGGAAGTTTACTTCAAAGAACTTACTCTAAGGAAGTAAACAAGGATATTTTCTAAAATTAGCTATACGCAATATGTCACATATTATTTCATTTTTATATTAAAAAAATACACACATTTTTAAGACAAAGTCTAGAAGAATATAAACCAAAATATAATGCTGGTTATCACTAGATTATAGAATTAGAACTGATTTTATATTTTATTTTTTTTAATGAATATGTACTAATATTGTAATTTTTAAAAGATACATAATATAAAGGTATATATGATTCAAGTCAAAAAGCCCACGTTTTTGTGGGAAAAAATGCATTCTGAGCTCTGAAGAGATGATATTGTTGAGTGAAAAAGCAAAGTACAGAATAGAAGTAGTCATCAACAACCACTTCTAAAAAGGGAGGAAAATACTCTCTGTATTGGCTTAGAGATGCATTTCAAAAACAATCTTGGAAGAGTACACCAGAAACAAACAATAGTGGTAACTTGTCTAAGAGATCAAGAACTAAGCAGACTTTCAGAGAAAGAAAGAAGAGATTTCAGTGTTGTACTTAGAATTTTTGAACTTTGAACCAGAATGTGAATATATTACCTTCTCAAAAAAAAAAAAAAAAACATATATATATATATTTAAGTAACTTTTTTTCCTCAGGTGTTTTGCAGAACATATATGAGCTATATTCTACAAAAAGCATTCTACTTTTAGAGTCTGCACCATTGACTTAGAAGACCCAGTTTAAAAGCAAGACAGCCAGTAAGATTTTCTCATTTCTAACACTTATTTACCACACCCCGCCCCAGGGCTATTTTTCAGAACATCTCTGAATGTGGCAATTGAAAGAAAGGGAGGAAGAAATAGAGAAAAGGAGGGGGAAGAGTTAGAATGGATGCCTCCTGCCTCCAACATGGGAGACATCAATCTGCTCCCCACAAACTCTATCCCCGCCCCACCTCTCTCTCACCCCTATCCGAGACCACCTTACCTCCAAGTTTTAGCAAAGGTTTTACCACCTCTCCTTCCAGGCAGCACACAGGTCACCAGACTTTAGAAATGCCAGCCTTGCTCAACATATCCCATTTCAGCCCTCCTGGAAATCTCTGCTTGATCAAATACACAAATCTCACCCACCCATCCATCTTGACAGAATTTTTAATACAGTGTCCTAGGAAGTGATTTACATGACAGAAAATACCTTGAATCTAAACATCTTACAAAATCCCCACATGACTTCCAACATGTTAGGAGTTTAAAAGTCATCATTCCTTTCCACATAACAAGAAAAAAGGTGAACAAACTGAAAATCAACAACTCTTCTTAGATCCCACCAGAGAACTGAGGTCACAGGGCAAACTGCTGCCCCCAGATTTGCAGAACAGACAGGGGGATACAGATGATCACAGGGAGAAACCTCTACAAGAACCAGTGCCCGGGTAGGGAAACCTGAGCTGTAGTTGATGAATTGCTGGGGACTCAGGGTGGACAAGCCTGAGAGATTAAAAACCCCAAGGGGCCCAGCCTCGGGGAGGCTCCCACACTTAGTTTTACCTCTGGGAGCCCTACCACGTTCTGATAGTGAAGCTAGGGGGAAAAATCCCCTTATGCTCCCAACAGGGAGAGGGAAAGAGGAGATATTTTGAAATATACCAGATCATTCTGTTCTTCTTAACAAGGTCTGGTAAGAGAAACTATCCTACCACAGAATAATTGACTAGGATTTTACCAAAGCCCAATCGACCTGGGGGAAGAGAGATACCCAACTCCAGCCCCCTCTAGCCTGTCTGCATCATCTATGGGGGCGGTGGGGGTGTGCAGGGAGAAGCACTTGTGAGGGTCACAGCCCAGCGCACAGGCTTACTGAAAGACTGAGACCTAATTGTCTACAGCACACTCTCCTCGCCGCACCTCACCACCACATCCCCTGAGCTCCTGCACCATAGCGAAGAACTACAACAGAAGGAGCTGCGTGTCTCAGATCTTATCCAAGGAGAATTCTCTAGGGAAACCCAAAGACAACAAAGAATACACAAGCAAGGACACCAGAAGAAATTGTAGAGCTACACCACTGCTCTTACCAACAGATGGGGCACCAACACGTGAGCCAAGCGCAGCCGGTTCAGTGCACCTACCCTGGACTTTGACTCTTAAGCAAGTGAAAACCGGATTCAAGGAGGGTTTAAACTTCACCCTGTCTGCCATGGTGGTGACATCAAATGTCCCAGGCCCAGCGTGGTGATGCATCCTAGCTAGGTAGTGGCCTTGCTGTTGTTTCTACCACTCTGGCCCCCTCGGTTCCTGTCTATTTTCTGAACAGGCTCTGATCTCTAGCCTGCCTGCTGATTCTGCAAGGTACCTAACAAACTTAAAATAAAAAAGTTTTATCCTCTCTTTCTCTCTCTTAGAACTTCTCTTAACATCTCAGGGGACTCTAGTGTTTCTGGGAACACAGTGTGGAAATTGCTACGTTCAAAGGGTAAACTATCAAGCCAGAGAGGCCTCTCTGCCGAGCAAACCACCAGCTGCGGGGAAATTACACAGGAGCTAGAAGGAAATTATTGAGGCAGTTAGTGAGGGTAAGAGAGTCCTCAGCAAGGTTTCCCTTTTAATAAAAAGCAGTCCCCAAATCATTTCTTTTCTAACAAAGAGCTGCCTGAAAAATCAAGCTGCAGACAGAGAAAAGCAAGCTAGAAGCTCACACGGGTGAATGTCGGCAGCTGCGCCAATAGAAAAAGCCTACCTGGGGGCCAAGTATGTTCAACGCGGAGGTTCCATCTTCTCTTTTCCTTGCCAACCATGTGAACAGTAAAGGAAGAGGCAACACGGCACTGGCCAGATAGAGAACCCGTCGGCATAATGAAAGATTAGGGTGGAGCAGTCAGCTTCTTCGAGTACTATGTAAATGGCACACCTGCTCCAATTCATCTTTGGGCCCTACTTAAATCAGATGCTGCCTCCTCAAGCTCGTCTATAAAACGCCGTGCATTTCACCATGAAACCAGAAGACCCACCCAGGAGCCCCTCTCTCTGTAGGAGAGAGGGCAATTTCTCTTTCTCTCGCCTATTAAACCTCCACTGATAAACTCACTTCTTGTGTGTCTGCATCCTTAATTTCCTTGGCATGAGGCTATGAACCTCAGGTATGACCCCAGATGAATGATGCCGCTTCAGAAAGAAACATCGGGAGAAAGAACATTCAGAAAACCCTGCAGCATTAGAGGCCGAGGGAGCTGCGAGACAACTCCAGGGAGTGTCCTGACCAGGGCCTCCCACAGGGGTCCTCAGCCCTGGATGCACATCAGAATCCCCTGCGGAGCTTAGAAAAACCAACCTCCACCCTCAGAGACCCCGAGCAGAGGGAGGGCCCAGGCATCCCAGGGTCCATCTCCCCAGGTGAGGAGAGTTTGCAGCTGGTGAGAACCACAGAAGGGGGGCTAATTACACCACACCGTGTCCGTCAGACGCAGTGACTCATAGGGGCAGAGAGAGCCCCCAAGAAGACCCCATCTGCAGAAGACACACCTTCTATGGGCTTCAGGTTTCTGGCAGGGAAACTCGCCTTCAACAGCTCTGGCCACAAGAAGCGGTGGTTCTTTTGAGGGCAGGATGAGGAAGAGGCAGAAAATGGTGTCTTTTCTGTCTTCCTCGGAGCTGGGCCATCAAGCTGGAGTAGCTTCCTGTCTCCAGTCCTCACTCACCCCATCGAAAGCCAGAAACAGGATGAAGGATTGCAGTCTCTCCCAATCAATTCATTTCACAGGATCTCCCTTTCATTTATTTCCTAAATAAATGGATTGGTTTGGGGATGGTTTCACTTCCAGTCAGTCCTGTCAGCTCTCCATACCGTAAATTTGTATTTTCTTTTATAAAACATTTTCCGTGTTCTTGTCTCTCGGATGTGGCTTTAGAGATGGGCATCCTGAAGACTTAAGTATTCTGTTTTATTTTATTGTTCTCTTTTAGGCCTTCTAGGTGCCCACTTTCCTGGAACCTCAGCCTTTGTATTATTAACGGTTCTCAAAGTTTGGTCCCAGGACCAGCAGCGGCAACATTGGGGAACTTGTTAAAAATGCAGGTTCTTGGGCCCACCTCAGCTCTGTTGAATCAGAAACTCTGGGAGGTGGGGGCGGCAATCTATGTTTTAACGACTATAATATGACTGCTTTAAATTATTTTGCTTAATAGCCTAAAAGCCCACATTCTGGAGAAAATATCCTGTGTCTTTAAGCCCTACCCTAGGCTATGATTTATCTGTGCAGTGGAGGGCAACCCACATCTATGGAGTGGCTCACTTTGAAGCCTTACAACATCCCTAGAAGACTTGTCTTCATTTTAAAATGAAAAGTCAAGGTGTGAGGAGGCAAGTCACTTTGTCAAGGTCTCAGCTAGCCGGCGACAGAGCTGGGTGTTGAACCACATCTACCCACTATTAAAGCCCCTGCCGCTCTGCACTCTGCCTGCCCTGAGCTCCGGGACATCACAGCTGCTAAGGGGGAACCTGAGAGCTGGAAAGTGGGGAAGATCCTGGCCAATCCCTTGATTCTCTAAAACAACTGGCCCGGGCTGAATGGAGAGTGGTAGGGTAGACTGCAGCAGAATCCAATCTGTTCAAGGTGAGGAAAGGCTTTACAATAAGCATCCTCTGTTTCCCTACCAGACTGCAAGGCACCCTCCCCCCAAAAGACACTTTCATTCATTCAACACACATTTGCTGAGCACCAGATGCTCTGCGGATTCTACGAATCAGAGTGGGGAGTGAGACTGAGGGCCCTGCCCTGTTCAATGGTAATAATAAGTCTACGTTTGGTAAGCACTTTCTATGCCCCAGGCCCTGTGCAAAACAGTCTCATTTAATATTCACACTAGGCCTATGAATTAGATAACGTCTTTATCCCCCGTGAAAGGATGAGCAAACTGAGACTCAGAAAAGCTAAGCAATGTCCCAGGGTTAAGCAGCTGGAAGTGGCAGCACCAGGATTAAGTCTGAATTCCTCTGACTCAGTCTGAGCTCTTAACAAGATGCTGTGCCACCTAACAACATCTGTGTCCTCTACTGCTTGTGCGTGTATGTGTGGTTTTAGAATAGTAATATATGGTTGTAAAACTGTGATCTTAGCCATTGCACAGGTCAGGCCCTGACTTTCCTGGTCAGAGATTGTCCATGGAAAGGATGCCAGAGCAGGAATCAGAATGTCTAACTCTCTGGGCCATAGGGGTCAAATTAAACGGCAGCAAAATCCAGAATCAGTGATCAGAGCAGAGTTTGGGGTAAGGAGAGGACAAGAGGGACAAGAGGCACCTTGGGCACCTGTGGAGAGGGAAGCCAGCGGGCTGCTCACTCCTCTGGCATAGGGTCTCCTGGGTGACGCTCCTGCTTCAGGCACTCTCCCAGCTGAAGGGACTCTGAAATATTTCTTTTTTTTTTTTTTTTTTTTTTTTAATTTATTTATTATTATTAAACTTCAAGTTGTAGGGTACATGTGCACAACGTGCAGGTTTGCTACATATGTATACTTGTGCCATGTTGGTGTGCTGCACCCATCAACTCGTCATTTACATCAGGTATAACTCCCAATGCAATCCCTCCCCCCTCCCCCCTCCCCATGATAGGCCCCGGTGTGTGATGTTCCCCTTCCCGAGTCCAAGTGATCTCATTGTTCAGTTCCCACCTACGAGTGAGAACATGCGGTGTTTGGTTTTCTGTTCTTGTGATAGTTTACTAAGAATGATGGTTTCCAGCTGCATCCATGTCCCTACAAAGGACACAAACTCATCCTTTTTTATGGCTGCATAGTATTCCATGGTGTATATGTGCCACATTTTCTTAATCCAATCTGTCACTGATGGACATTTGGGTTGATTCCAAGTCTTTGCTATTGTGAATAGTGCTGCAATAAACATACGTGTGCATGTGTCCTTATAGCAGCATAATTTATAATCCTTTGGGTATATACCCAGTAATGGGATGGCTGGGTCATATGGTACATCTAGTTCTAGATCCTTGAGGAATCGCCATACTGTTTTCCATAATGGTTGAACTAGTTTACAATCCCACCAACAGTGTAAAAGTGTTCCTATTTCTCCACATCCTCTCCAGCACCTGTTGTTTCCTGACTTTTTAATGATCGCCATTCTAACTGGTGTGAGATGGTATCTCATTGTGGTTTTGATTTGCATTTCTCTGATGGCCAGTGATGATGAGCATTTTTTCATGTGTCTGTTGGCTATATGAATGTCTTCTTTTGAGAAATGTCTGTTCATATCCTTTGCCCACTTTTGGATGGGGTTGTTTGTTTTTTTCTTGTAAATTTGTTGGAGTTCTTTGTAGGTTCTGGATATTAGCCCTTTGTCAGATGAGTAGATTGCAAAAATTTTCTCCCATTCTGTAGGTTGCCTGCTCACTCTGATGGTAGTTTCTTTTGCTGTGCAGAAGCTCTTTAGTTTGATGAGATCCCATTTGTCAATTTTGGCTTTTGTTGCCGTTGCTTTTGGTGTTTTAGACATGAAGTCTTTGCCCATGCCTATGTCCTGAATGGTACTACCTAGGTTTTCCTCTAGGATTTTTATGGTATTAGGTCTAACATTTAAGTCTCTAATCCATCTTGAATTAATTTCCGTATAAGGAGTAAGGAAAGGATCCAGTTTCAGCTTTCTACTTATGGCTAGCCAGTTTTCCCAGCACCATTTATTAAATAGGGAATCCTTTCCCCATTTCTTGTTTCTCTCAGGTTTGTCAAAGATCAGATGGCTGTAGATGTGTGGTATTATTTCTGAGGACTCTGTTCTGTTCCATTGGTCTATATCTCTGTTTTGGTACCAGTACCATGCTGTTTTGGTTACTGTAGCCTTGTAGTATAGTTTGAAGTCAGGTAGCGTGATGCCTCCAGCTTTGTTCTTTTGACTTAGGATTGTCTTGGAGATGCGGGCTCTTTTTTGGTTCCATATGAACTTTAAAGCAGTTTTTTCCAATTCTGTGAAGAAGCTCATTGGTAGCTTGATGGGGATGGCATTGAATCTATAAATTACCTTGGGCAGTATGGCCATTTTCACGATATTGATTCTTCCTATCCATGAGCATGGTATGTTCTTCCATTTGTTTGTGTCCTCTTTGATTTCACTGAGCAGTGGTTTGTAGTTCTCCTTGAAGAGGTCCTTTACATCCCTTGGAAGTTGGATTCCTAGGTATTTTATTCTCTTTGAAGCAATTGTGAATGGAAGTTCATTCCTGATTTGGCTCTCTGTTTGACTGTCACTGGTGTATAAGAATGCTTGTGATTTTTGCACATTAATTTTGTATCCTGAGACTTTGCTGAAGTTGCTGATCAGCTTAAGGAGATTTTGGGCTGAGACAATGGGGTTTTCTAAATATACAATCATGTCGTCTGCAAACAGGGACAATTTGACTTCTTCTTTTCCTAACTGAATCCCCTTGATTTCTTTCTCTTGCCTGATTGCCCTAGCCAGAACTTCCAACACTATGTTGAATAGGAGTGGTGAGAGAGGGCATCCCTGTCTTGTGCCAGTTTTCAAAGGGAATTTTTCCAGTTTTTGCCCATTCAGTATGATATTGGCTGTGGGTTTGTCATAAATAGCTCTTATGATTTTGAGGTACGTTCCATCAATACCGAATTTATTGAGCGTTTTTAGCATGAAGGGCTGTTGAATTTTGTCAAAAGCCTTTTCTGCATCTATTGAGATAATGATGTGGTTCTTGTCTTTGGTTCTGTTTATATGCTGGATTATGTTTATTGATTTGCGAATGTTGAACCAGCCTTGCATCCCAGGGATGAAGCCCACTTGATCATGGTGGATAAGCTTTTTGATGTGCTGCTGAATCCGGTTTGCCAGTATTTTATTGAGGAATTTTGCATCGATGTTCCTCAGGGATATTGGTCTAAAATTCTCTTTTTTTGCTGTGTCTCTGCCAGGCTTTGGTATCAGGATGATGTTGGCCTCATAAAATGAGTTAGGGAGGATTCCCTCTTTTTCTATTGATTGGAATAGTTTCAGAAGGAATGGTACCAGCTCCTCCTTGTACCTCTGGTAGAATTCAGCTGTGAATCCATCTGGTCCTGGACTTTTTTTGGTTGGTAGGCTATTAATTATTGCCTCAATTTCGACTCTGAAATATTTCTAATATCTCCTCGGGCAGGTCTTTCCTCTCATTCTCCTCCCTTCCTTTCCCAAACTCGCAATGCTTACAATGCCTGTGGGCAGCAGCCACGCGCATGCTCCTGCACAGAAGCTTCAAGAGCAGGCATGATTAGCCACGTGTCCTGATCCTGCTGCCGCAGTCATGGTGCATAACTGGAGATGGAACCTCAGCCATGACAAACACAACACCCTGGCAAACTGCACTGGACAGGTAGCACACGGCAGAACTAAACTCCTCTTGCATGAGGCCACTGAGATTTGGGGTGTTTGTCACCTAGCCTGTCCTGACTGATGGATTGTCTGTCTGGCAATTTGTCCTTTTTCTGCCTCCAAGAAGGTAGCACATTTGACATTCTCCAATGGCCAGAGGGTTGTGACCCTGGTTCTTCGTAACTTTCTGGTGTCCTCAGAACAACCCTTTCTCTGAGAGACCTTGAATGGTCTCTGTTCTTTGCAGCCAAACAACAACAACCACCCACCCTACATTCCCTCTGTCACCCGTCATCGAGTTCAGGTGGTTCAGGCCCCTGTGGTCTCTCACCTGGGCCATTGCAGGCCACCCAATGACTGCCCTGTGCCTCGAATCCCCCTCCTGTCTGCCTCTCTGTAGCTGCCAGAGTGGTCTGCCTAAACTGCAGGTGTGACTATGACCTCCCTCATCACCCCCTGGATTAGGGGTCCAAGCTCATGGCCCAACATCCAAGGCAAACAATCTTATGTCTGGTCCTGTTTAGAAATAAATACGTCTAGAACTAGGACTGGCAGAGGAAATATTTCACAGGGTGCATGTTTTCTGAAGCCCAGGCCATTCTCTCACCAAGACTCTGTTTTGGCTGCATGTTTATAAGGGAATAAAACCCAGTCGTGCACACACTCTGATCCAGAGCTTATATCCAACACACCCACCGTGTCTTAGAAGTGAGTAATCCAGCAATGGCGCTTAGCTCTAAAAATAAGCAGGCTCCCACTGCCATGAGGAACAGGCTGTGAGTGAGCCATGCTTCCTCTAAAAACACATCTCACCTTCTCCACCTGCCACCTTGTCAGCCACACGCTGCTTCTCTCTGGGGTTACTGTCAAATGCTATTGCAGTGAGTGCAAATCCGACAATGAGCTCAGTTGCCTGTGCGCAGAGCCCAGCACAGTCACAGCTTCTTTGACTGAGAACTTGAAGCTTCTTGAGCAAGGGAGGAGGGACCAAGGGCACTCACCCTGCTTGGACAGCTCCATAACAGGGCCACCAACTGGACAGCTTTGACAGACAGCCCAGAATTTTCTGATTTTTTATACAGAGCCCAAAATTCCTCCTTTTAGAGGAGGAATTAGACTACTGTCCCTATTAAGGCAGTGTGGTTCTAGAAGACATCTTGCTTAGAGTAGGCAAGCCGGAGAGGGAGCTGACATTAATTGAGTGCCTACGGTATGTATGCCAGGTCCATGCTAAGCACTTCGTGCACATTGTCTCATTTATTTCACACAACAAACCTGTGGGTCAAGCACCATCACCATCCTCACCCTATTGTATGGATGAGGAAACTGATTCCCAGAGAGTTTGTGAAAGTTGCTTTAGGCTGTAAAGCTAGTAAAAGGCAGGGGATGGATTCAGACCGAGTGATGAGCCCCTCACCTGGACCAATTCCTATATTCATCCTACCCACCCATGTTTTCCCATGAAACTTTGAAAAAAAAATTCCCTGGAAATAAAGACAAAATGTCTGTAAATCAGTGAGGCAGGAGAGGGACAAAAAAGGTCTGACTTTTAGTCAGGTCAAGTCTCTGTGGTGCATGAGAGATGGAGACTCTGAAAGATGGAATCTGGCATGAAGGCCCCTTCATGTCCTGCAAAGCAAGAAGGAGGTCGAAAGCAGCAGGTGAGAAAGCCTCAGCCTCACTCTACCCCTAGTGGTAGAAGTGCAAACACAGAGCTTGAGGCCTTAGGAGTAAGAAGATGCTCAGGCAGGTCCTGATTTTGGAGAGAATGACTTTTTCTATTCAGCTCCCCTCCTGGCACCAGAAACTTGGGAAATAAACACTGCTAATGGAGAGGTCCCTCGTCAGGTAACATAAGGCACCTGCTCCTCCCTCTGGGCAGACTGTCCTTTCCCTGGAGGCAGGTCCAGGGCCCGGGCCAAACCCATCCTCCCCCTGGCTCCCTCAATCAACTCTGACCCCACAGGAGCAATCCCCAAAGGGCCCAATACAAGATGGCATCAACATTTCCCAAGTCAGGGGCACAGGCTTTTCTGGGAGGCCCACACATGACTCACCTCTGGCAGATTTTATACCACTTCTGGGGTGGCAATTATGGAACACACCTTGACTAATTTTTCACTGATGCAAACTCAGGCTTCCCTGCGTTGATTCAAGAGATACATAATACAATTTTAGGGATGTAGAAACATTTGCATTATGATCAGAATTGCCCACCAACCCAGAGCTTGAATGCAGGTCACAACACCAGCGCCCCAGGAGGGCAGTGGGCGCCATGAATGTGAACAATTTGGGGAAGCTCTCAGTCTGCAGTCTCGGGGTTTTGCTACTGGGTAGACTTTGGATGTATCCACTTGTGCCATTGGTGTTGCCTGTCCCCTCCCTCATCCACCCCGCAGTGCACTCTAATCAGGACTGGAAAGTGAAGGCTAGGAGTCTGCTCAAAGACGTTTCTGAAAGGGAAAGTTGGATGGATCTCGTGCTGAGTCCTGGGTGGTCTAGATTCAAGTCTCCTGTGAGATTCATATGATTTGGGAGTTGAGGCTACCAGGCAGCTACTTCTGCAGCAGAAGGGATCCATGGGGCTTTGGGGAAGGACCCCCGGGTACTGGCACATTTTCCATCTCAACCTGGGTGAGGTTACCCAGGCGCTCTTTTACGTAACCGAAATTCATTAAGCAATACATTTATGTTTTATGCCTAATGTAGGACATTTCTTGTATTTCACAATTTTCCTTAAAACATGGCTTTAAGAAAAAGACAAGGTCCCCTGAAAGAGATGGAGTATGTATGTCAGGAAATGTCTGTGGAAGGGAAATGGCAAGCTCGCTGAAGGGAAGAGGAATTTGATTTTGCTCTGTGAGAGGCAATGTCCAGGGGAGATCTAGCCCTTCCAGGGCACGTGGGCCATGTCTCCACATCCAGACGGCTGCAGAGCCAGGCTACAGATGGCTTGGGGAGGGACCCAGGGATCTGAGTGGCCAATGTTGGCACCGGCGGGGGAGGCAGAGGGGCCGTGTGGCAGCTGCTGAAAGAAGAGCTGCCGGGGGCCCGCCCAAGAGCCTGCCTCCCTGATCTTTGCGACCATCACCACAGATTATGTGAGGTAAAATGTGTTCTTTATAAAGCTGCCCCTAACTTTTCATTAGCTTGCCTTGCTTTTTTTTTTTTTTTTTTTTTAAACAAGAAAACTAATAATGAGAAACCACAGAGCTCCCCAGGCTGGATTTGAGCCCTCTCAGGCGTGGCCAAATGTGGCTGAACTGGGACCAGATAAAGATGTTTACTGACAGCCTAATAAACAAATGGGCCCCGTTGGATGTAACCTTGATGAATGGAGCATCCAGGTGTTTTCACTAATGGCAATAAGCACTACAACCCAAAGTATTTCTGATTCAAGTCTAATGCATTATTAGGCCATTAGAGGCTGAGCACGGAGAACCATTTGGACACAACCCTATCAATAATGCTGCTTCCCAGCCTGCATTTAGGTCCGGGGAATTAGTCATCCTGATATTCTATTTAATAAAAAAACCTCAAGAAGAAGCATCAAAAATCACATTACATTTTAACAGGGTTACAGCAGCCCAGGAGAACCACAAGTTTAATTTTCATAAGAGCATTCATTCCTCAATTATGTCAAACATGAAAATGTAAATGGCAAATTTAATGCTAACAATATCCCTCAAAGCACATTGGCAGGTAAGGCACATTATGTTGAGTGGATGCTGGCTGCATATCAAGCAGCTCCTGAAGGGAGATTTGGGGGTTCCGAGAGGAGGGTGTTTCAGGCTACTTGGCTGGGCTGCTGCTGGGAGAGCTCCGTCTCCCATGCAAGGGGGGACACGTGAGTCTTAAGGACACGGGCTCCCTGGTGCCCCCTCATGGCATTTCCTGTGGGTGCCAAAAGTTACTTTGTTCCATGTGGCAGCAGTGGAAAGATGCTAATGGAGGCATTTCAGGGCCTAAAAGTGAACAGAACTTCCAAGAGATTGTCAGGAATTTCATGCGGTGTGAGATGAGAATCTGTATTTGAAACAAAATTCCAGGTTAGGGTCTCTCCCTCCCTCAAGAACTAGACCTATTTTCTGGCCAAAGGCATGGCAGAAAGAAGGGAGTATTATTTCTATTTTTAACTGAAGCTACTGACAACAGCAACCAAAGCGTTTCACTGTCTTTTTCCATAAAAAACAAAAATTGTCTTTGAAAGATGTCCATGATATATTGATGTTCTTTTAAAATAATATATGGCAAACAAAAAAAATCAAGTATTAATTGTGAATTAGTGAGTACAGAGGAAAATATCTGAATGATTTTACATCAAACTACGAAGGGTACCTCAGGGCATGTATTACTTTTGTAAGCAAAAGATAATAATAATAAAGTTTTTAAAAACCAGCAGAGAATGTTCATTTATGAATAGAGCCATCTCTCTGATGATAAGCAGTGGTACCATTCCTTCTGAGTTGATCTGTGACTGGAATTAAGGCAGGATCATAAAATACGGGAGCAGAAAGAAGGCTGAGATGCAATCTGGTCTTATCCCTCTTTTTACTCTGGGGGAAGCTAAGACCGAGAGTGGTTCATTCATTCAACAAGAATTTACTAAGAGTCTGAAATGTGCCAGACAGGACTTGAGGCTCTGGACTTCTCTTCAGGGCTTGATCCAAGCCTCAGACTAAAGATGTCCCTGTGTAACATTCATCACTGATAACTGGATCCCATATAACCCAACATATGACAACAAATCTTACCATATAACTGTATTACTCTGTATGTAGAAGTCCCTATAGGGAAAACATAGTAAGGCATGCACATTAAGTTGATGCCAATAAACTTTTATTAGACAAATCACCCTGACAAGACATCGTTATGGTTTCCAGAGATATCAAGATGAAAAACATAAGTATTTCACAGTCTTGGGAGAAAGGCAGACGTGTAAACCAGTAAGACAGTACAATGCCATATGTGTGCCTGGGTAAAAGTGCATGTCTGCTATAGCATGCTGCTGAGTGGGCAATAGTTGACTTTTCAGGGAGAGTGCAGGGAAGGCTTTGCTGGGATGACATCCAAGCTGGGTTTTGAACAATAAATAGCAATAGATAGCAAATATACCAAGTTATCTAGGCTCTGCACACTTTTTCATTTGAGTAAACAGAGGCCAGAAATCAAAGGTGATTTAACTCAATTCTAAGCTTTGCTGGTGTTTTGTGAAGGAAGCCTGAGCAATACAATTTTACAACCCACTGCCACACCCAAAATTCCCTTTTCCCATTGCGTTATATTTGTTCTCTCTCACGTCCGATGTCTGCACTGAAGCTTTTCTCTTCATGCCTCATTCCCACTTGCCTACTGAAAACTCCCCACCAGAATCCGGCCCTCATGGTCTTCATCTTGCTGTCCACGCTCCCTTTCCTTCCAAGTCTATCTCTTCTTCTCTCTGGCAGGTAAATCTTGTCCGTGTTTGATACAGATCACCAGGGTCGCTTCTCAGTTCTGCCTCTTACGGCTCTAACAAAGCCAATGAATAGGGAAGCCAAAAACAGTGTTTGCCTTAGAGAGTGGGGTGCAGGAAAGTTGGTGAATGCTCACTTGGGGTGAATGTTTGACCCTGTCAACACTGACAGTGAGTCTGGGCAATGGACTGGGCTGCTCTGTGAACGTGCACAAATCCCAGTGTCTAGGCTTCAGCTTGGAATAGAACAATCTGTCTTGTAGGGAAGTAGCAGCTGCCAGTGGACAGTTCTGGGAGTGTCAAGCATCACTTATTGAGAAATCAAGCCCTCTGGAGTGAAATTTTCCACTAAAATCATTTTACAATTTTTTCTTCTACTTGTAATTATATTGGGAATGAGGTCGGTGGAGTGAACTACAGATATCTTTTGAGCTGGAGATATTTTATAGACTCATGAATTAGGAAAGGGCTTTATCCTACAGCCAAATTGTTAAAAATAAGACTGTCTCAGGCAGAAAGAGTGTGAATCTACCAAGACTGGACTTCTCAAAGCTTTGCAAGGCAGTGTTTTGTTGACAATTTGCTATGATCCTAATTTAGGAGCATGCAGATAACTGTGAGTGTACTCCAGCAGGCTGTGTGGAGTCATTATCTACCCCAAGAAGATTCAGTTCTAAGAGCAGGCAATTAAATAGCTTATTTCAGGCAAGAAGGCTGCTGTAAATGAGCTAATTCCATTACCTTCAATGCAGAGCTTATCTGGTCCTAAAGGATAGGTTCAGATAGCAAAGGAAGCTCTTTACTGCTGGGACCAGAGAAGGCTCATGTGCATCAAGGCAGCCTCAGAAGTGTCTGTACATACAGGACACCACCATTAGTTGGCCTAAATGCCATCACTTTTGTTTTAAACAAGGATTTTCTCGTGTCATGTTCAGGAAGATACTGAGCTCTGCAAGGACAAGGATGGTATCCTTCATCTCTGAGCATATTCCAGGGTGCCCTGTTTTTAATCTAAGCCCTCACTTCCTAATCTCCAAAACTAGGGTAATGATACAAACTAGGAGCTGCAGAGAACACTATCAATCATGTACATAGAGCTCCTTAAACAAATCCTGGCATACAGCAGCCTCTCACTATACACAGACCTAAATTGATAATGAAGAGGAGACTATTGCAAGAGGAATCATGGACATAAATTAACTAGAAACATGTATCTTTATCATTGTGTGTGCTATGTATAAGACACCATTTTCCATAGACAGAGAACCTCAAAATACATAGCAGAGAAAACCAGTATTTTTGCAATATGTTCTACTGGTGTGAAATCTAATGTAATGAAAATAACTGATACATATATATAGAGAGAGAGTTAACTGTTTTATATAATTATATAGTCAATTAAGAGTTAACTATATATATAAAACAGTTATATAACTATATAGTTACAATCAATTAAGAGTCAACCATAATATAAAAAGTCACATAATTGATTATATAATCATACAATTGATTACATAATTATATAATTGATTACATAATCAACAGTTGACATATATAACTGATATATAACTATATAACTGATCAGTTATATAATTGATTACATAACTATAATCAACAGGTAACTATATATAACTATATAACTGATATATAACTATATAACTGACATATGTCAATTATATAATTACTAATTATAATCAATTAACAGTTAACTATATATAAATAACTATGATTATAATTATGGCCATTTTATAGCTGGGAAAACTTAATAACATTTCAGAGGTTCAGCAACTTATGGCAACGTTCACAGGTATATGATAAGCCTTTTTATAATAATAATAATATCTTTCAAGTACACACTATTTGCCAGGAACTTAATGTATCTCATTTAATACTTTCAACAACCTCAATTATTAAGTTGGGGACTATTAACTCCATTTTGCAGTGGAGGAAACAGAGTCTCATAGGAGGTAAGTGACAATGATTGGTAAGTGGCAGAGCCAGGTGGTCTGGTTCATCCCAGGTGGTCCTGGCTGCAGAGCCTATGTGCTTTGTCTTGCTATTAGACTGTTGAAGTTGTGTGCACGTGTTGTCTTAGGATTAGAGGAAGTCCCCTTTGTGGGTGTCAGCCTCAGGGAGCAGGATCCACATTCAGCTTTATGTTCCTCTCAGGGCTGAACAGTGCCCGGCACCAGGCAAGCACTCAACACATTCAGCACTTCTGTGCTCACACCTGGGAAATGCTCCATCAGCCTCAAGACTCTGCGTTGTGCATACAGTAGATGATGTTTGTTGGAAAGTGTATTAGTCAGGGTTCTCCAGAGAAACAGAACCAATAGGAAATAGATACATATATATAGTACATATGTCTATGTAAATATACATTTATGTACAGATATATATGGACAGTCATATGCCAGGTAACATTTCAGTAAATGACGGATTACATATATGACAGTGGTTCCATAAGATTATAAAACTATTTTCACTATACCTTTTCTAAGTTTAGATATGTTACAAATTGCCTGCAGTATTTAGTAGTATAACATACTGTACAGGTTTGCAGCCTAGGAGCAATAGGATGTAAATTATAGCCTAGGTGAGTAGTAGGCTATACCATCTAAGTTTGTGCAAATACACTATAGGATGTTTCAACAATGATGAAATCACCCAATGACTCATTTCTCAGAACCTCGCCTAGTATTCTCTACATGACTCTGTGTGTGTGTGTGTGCTGTACACACATATATGTGTGTGTCCTGATTTCTGACCCACAGAAACTCTAAGATACTAAGTCTATTATTTCAAGGTGGCTGTTTTTGAGTAATTTGTCACACAGCAATAGAGAGCTCATGTCCATATGACCTAGGTTCTGCCTACTATTTGATTTGAGCAAACATAGTCCAAAAACCAAAAATAATTAAAATCCATTCCCTCCTTCACTGGTAGTTTGTGAAGAAAGTCAAATCATGAGAAAAGACTGCCAGGGTGTTGAGAAAAGATCCCTGACAGTGCAAAGTGATGTTGTGAAGAAGAGGTGGATAAAAGTTGCCTTGTCAGGGTAGGCTAACCTAGTAACAACCCCAAAATATCAGAAGATGAGCACAATACAAGTCTAGTGTTTCTCCTGCTAAGTCCAATGTAGATTTTTTAAAGTATGTGTGAACAAATAAGCTCCACCTCAACAGCCTCAGGGAACCTACGCCTCCTGAAACAAATTACCATAGTCCTGAGCCACGGCCGCTCCTCTCAGAGGCTGAAACCCACAGTGGGAGCCCAGCGCAGGAGGGTCCAGCCACCCACTTCTCCCTGCTTCATGCCTTACTTTTCCCTTGAATGTGGTGCTCCAGGAAGTGCCCCGGCTTGTTTGCTGGTTACATTTTGACAGCTTCAGAGTTTGCTTCAGCCACTTACATCCACCTCCTCTCAGCCCAGCCATGGCCTTCTTTGTCAGAACTCACCTGAAAGCCACTGGAGGGGCTCCCGCTACGCTCAAGCCCCTTTTCAGCTCAATGGATTTCACGTGCTGAATGTCTCCACGCAGAAGCCATTGCAAATGAGTTGGGAAAAAATCCAACTTCCCAAAACCAGGAGAATTTCTTTTAATTTAAAACACTTGGTTGCATTTTCGAAGACCTCCTAAACTAGGTTTCCCGGCCATCTGCAGACAACACAGAGTCAGAAGTTAATCATTTGCAGCAAAGCCCCTTGGACAAGAGTCCACATCCAGGAAATCAGACAGTCACTCTTCGTGATCCTGGCCTTTGGCAGCAAATGACGAGAGGCATCCTCCTGTCACCCGCATGCAGGCAGCACTGGGGTAATCATGGAGAAGCATCAATTATGCAAACAGGAAGTTGAGCTGTAGGAAGCATGGATTGTACAAACAGGAAGTGGGGCTGTAGGTTTGGAAGAAATAGAACAGAGCCAAACCACCCCACAATCTTCACAAACTAGACCTGTGTTCTCTATGGTCCCCTGTATTCCATACTGTGACCAATGGGGCTACCATCTGCTCAGGGCCCCCAATAGATGCCTCAGAGTCACCCGCACCTCCTTCCCCTGCCCATCTTCTCTCACACCTCTCAACAAACAAAGGCCTCTAAATTCTCATTTATCCTCCCTCTCATGGGAGGGCTTGGGAACCAGAGTGCCCCATACCTCCTCAGAAACCCATCCTGGAGGCAGCAGCTGAATTCCTGCACTCACTCTACCACCCTAAGCTAAGTCTACTTGAGCAAACTCACCCCATTCTTTGCACCTGCAGACCTGATTACACTAACCTGATACTGACCAGTGAGCTTGGAAGGGCATCTGATGACTAACCAGTATCAGGTTAGTGTAACCAGATACTAACCTCAGACCCTGGACCATGGCACCTCCCTTGCATTAGTGGATGTTCACGTGAAGTTCCTAAGGGGCATTGGAACCCCACCCTACAGACACACGTGACTTGTGGCTTTTATTTGAATTTTTTCCATACGAGACATCTGACTGCTTCTCCTTGGGCTTCCCTCCCGCACCTGATACTGACCAGTTTATTCATGTAGCTGGAATTGTGTGGTTCATGCAGTGTGGACCAGGCAATGGCATGGGATGGGTGTGTGTGTGTGTGTACATGTGTGTAGATGTTGTGTAAATAATTTTGTGAGGGAGAGTTGAGAAGCCTTTGTGAAGTTGAGAGGTGTGAGAGAAGGTAGGGAGGGGAAGGAAGTGCAGGTAACTTTGAGGCATCTAGTGGGGATGCCTTGGAGTCACAGAGGCCTCTCACCTCTTCATCACACCTGCATCGATATGGTTAGGCTTTGTGTCCCCACACAAACCTTATCTTGAATTGTAATCCCTGTAATCCCCATGTGTCAAGAGAGAGACCAGGTGGAGGTGATTGGATCGCAGGAATGGTTTCCCCCATGCTGTTCTCGTGATAATGAGTGAGTTCTCACGAGATCTGATGGTTTCATGAGTGTTTGACAGTTCCTCCTGTGTTCATTCTCCTTCCTGCCACCTTGTGAAGAAGGTGCCTTGCCTCCCCTTCACCATCCACCATGATTCCAAGTTTCCTGAGGCCTCCCCAGCAATGCTGAATCGTGAGTCAGTTAAACCTTTTTCCATTATAAATTACCCAGTCTCAGACAGTTCTTATTAGCAGCATGAGAATGGACCAATGCATGCATCTAGAGCGAGGCCCCTCCTCCTCACCACCAGAGGCCTGGCTAAATTCAGGCCTTCCGAGTCTCTCACCTGGACTTCTGCAGCTTTCTGCTATCTGACTCTGCCACATCTGTCTGTCACATAACTGTCACAGTTATTGTCCAAAACAAGTCTGATCTGATCATGCCCCCTGCATAAAGCAGCCCCAGCCTCCTCACTAGGACCTAAAGGGCCCTCCATGTTTGCATCCCACCCCTACCCCACTTTCCTTTCCTCTCCAGCCTCCCCTTCCACCACACCATGGCATGCAAGCCACCCTGGCCCAGAAGGACATCTTCCCTTCCTCAAGCATTGCCTTGGTGGTGCCTTGAGCACCCTGGCCTTGTCCCATTTCTACCCCCCTGTCGAACTCCTACACAACTCTCAAAGCCCAATTCTAAACAAGACTTCCTCTGTGTGGCTCCTCTGGCATCCCCAGCAAGGCTCATTGCTCCACCCTTTGCTTTCTCAAGGCCTTTACCCCATTGACTCAGACAAGGGGTTAGGCCTCCCCACACAACCTAACACAGTGCATTGCCCAGAGCAAGAACTTGGCATCTGTTGAGTGAGTGAGGGAAAAATGAAGGGAAGGAGGAATAAATGAAAATCATTTTTATTCCATTCGAATTTAAAAAAAAAAAAGTTATCCCCATTCCTTATTTGTCAAAGAAATGCCAAACAAAGCCAACAGACTAGTATGAAAGTCAAGTTCTTTTATAGATTTTTTGTCTACTACCTTCATATTTGCGATGTTGACTGTATTGGTGTAAACTTCTGAGAGAAAAACTACACATTCATCAATGAAAAGTCTCCTAAACATTTTAAAAATCTTAGTCAAGTTAGATGGCCCCAAGGTTCTCAATGCCAAATCTAAAAGATACACAGCTTAACATAGCACAAGAATAAATAATCCAAAGAATCTTTACTTATTAAAATAAAAGATAATTTTCTAGCAATCCCCAAAGCAAATTATTTAAACTTCTCCCCAAAACTTCTATGGAAACATACAGCAAATAAAAGAAGAAAGAAAGAAAGAAAGAAAGAAAGAAAGAAAGAAAGAAAGAAAGAAAGAAAGAAAGAAAGAAAGAAAGAAAGAAAGAAAGAAAGAAAGAAAGAAAGAAAGAAAAAGAAAAGAAAACTGAAAGCAAAGAGATAATCTATAATTTAATCCTGGAATCTAGAAAGAATTTCCACTAACTATAAGAAATGGTAGAGCTAGGTTGAGAGACATGTACACTTTACCAAATGGTATACTCAGACTTTAATGAGAGAGAAATCACCTGAAAACAGGAAGTTTCTTAATAAACTTTGTACACCCACCACTGTCTGTCCCTGGACTTCATTTTTTTTTTTTTTTTTTTTTGGACGTAGTTTTGTTCTTGTCGCCCAGGCTGGAGTGCAATGGCACTATCTCAGCTCACTGCCACCTCTACCTCCTGGGTTCAAGCAATTCTCCCACCTCAGCTTCCTGAGTAGCTGGGATTACAGGCACCCGCCACCATGTCCAGCTAATTTTTGTATTTTTAGTAGAGATAGTGTTTCACCACGTTGGTCAGGCTGGTCTCGAACTCCTGACCTCAGATGATCTGCCTGCCTCGGCCTCCCAAAGTGCTGGGATTATCAGCGTGAGCCACTGCGCCCAGCCCCTGGACTTCTAAATCCAGGCTATGCAGCCGTCAGTGTCCTGTTCAGCTACTGGGGTGTGGGGCACCAGAATCCAGTTCCAGCCCCATATGCACTGCCACCAGATACACTTTGTAAATTGCTGCATTAACTGTAATATAGGAAATTTTTGTAGCTTCTAATTAATTTTTCTGTGAACCTAAAACTCTAAAAAATAAAGTCTGTTGGAAAAAAAAAACTGTAATTTTTATTGAAGACCATGTCGCAGGTAGTTATTACTGCTACAGTTTGTTTGTTTTTGCCTGCATTCATAGTTACAGGAAATGCTAAATTTCAGTTAGCTGTTGGTAAAATAAGGATGGAATATTTTTGTTCTCTCCTACTCTACCTTCCCCCTACCCAACAATCTTTAACCATCTTTATGGAGAGGATATAAATCCAAGAGTAGAAGACAGAGAAGAAAAGATGTGTGTGATTTGCAGTCTGGGAACTGTGGTACCAACAAATAAAGTATTGAAATTGGGTTACATAGACATGAAAAAGAGTTTTGCTTTGAGAAATCACTGAAAAATGAGGAAAAAGGCCAGATTCCAGAAGGTTCCAAGAGTGAGCACAAGCCTGACTATAACTCCTGTGATATCCAAGAGACAATGTCATAGACTCCTTGGTATTCTTCATAACAGTGTAACTTTTCTGGGACAGGAGCAGTAAGGATAGTACCACCTTAGGTGAAAGGTAGGAAGATTAGGTCAGGAATTCTTAACCTGAAGTCCATGGAGAGAATTCAGGGCATTCATTAATTCAATGGGGAAAATATTACATCTTCATTTTACCAACAGCCAACTAAAATTTAGCCTTTCCTTTCAGTATGAATGTAGGCCAAAAAAAAAAAGTAGTAATAATTATACCTGTGACATTGTCTATAATAGGAATCACAAATGTTTACTATAGTAAATGGTCATTTGTATTTCTTCTTTCGAGAAGTGTTTAATCAGATTCTGAAGCTGTGAAACTCCTAGAAAAAAATAACATAGGGAAAAGATTTTTGACATTGGTCTTAGCAAAGATTTTTGGATATAACCCCAAAGCACAAGCAACAAAAGGAGAAAAGCAAACATGGTATTGTATCAAACTAACAAGCTAACAAGCTTCTGTACAGCAAAGAAAACTATGAAGTGAAGAGTGAAGAGACAACCTATGGATTGGGAGAAAATATTTGCAAATGGAGGATATTGCTAAGAATCATTTATATAGCTCATTACTTGCAGATATAGTAGTTACTAGAATTGCTGCAAGATATTTTTATTTAATATACGGAGAAAAAAGAACTTATATTTCCATATCACAATAGTTTTAAAATATTTTGCTAAATAGATTTCCATTTTATTTGTTTCCTTGGAAAGTCTATTATTTTATGTTATGCATTTAGAAGCATTTTTCTAATAAGTGGTTCACAGGCTTCCCTGGACTGCATATGAAACATGGATGAGATGAAAAGAGAACCAGATAAGATAAGAAAAAATGGAAAGGGGAAAAAATGTAATACCCAAGTTTAAATCCACATGAGAGGCAGTAAATAGAAGAATGAATTTGTAGCAAATTGAATCAGTGATGGAGGAAACAAATTAGTCGGATATCAAAAAGAAAAAGATACAAATGCATGAGAAAAATTGAGAGAATATAAGTGATATGAAGCATAGAAAACAAAAAGCTAACATATAAATGAATATTTCTTAAAAAGAGAAGTACGAATAAAACTAAAATGATGACACATATTCTAATAAAAATATGTCTAAACTGAAGACATTACTATGCATCTTGTAAGAATTTTTATTTTAATTTTGCAGCAAAATTAATGAAAAATAGACCCTCCTTATACACACCCTGAAAAACCTTTAAATACAAAGAATAAATATATCTAGTACTAGATGTTCAAAAATAATTAAACAGTGTATGCAACATTTGAGGCAAACTTTTTGAGATCCAAACAGTTTATATCTGGCCAATCTCTTTTCATGTGCAAAAGCAACAGAAATGCCTGCTCTAATAGGCAATGGCTCAAAAGTAATCTTAGGCAAACCCTTTCAAGACAGGAAAAATAGGGAAAATATCCCCAATACATTTTAATGATGTTAGCATATCCCTAATGAAAAAGAAAACAATAGCACATAAAGAAAACCAACATCCATTTTCACTTATTCAGAAATCCTAAATAAAATGTGCGATGTGGTAGGTGCTCTTTTTTTCCTCCCCAACATCCATTCCTGTTCCTTTTCTGACTCAGAGTTCACTTCTCACACTAGGAGCTGAAAATGCCAGATTTCCTCTTTCCATGCCTCACTTGCAGCTCACGGCAGCAGTAGGACCAGTTCTGACAAGTGAGACATGAGAAGAAAGTGTGCTTGGAATCTGAAAGAAAGATAGTGCTCTCTAACAGAGATGTAGGGAAAGCCCTTTTTATGTCTATCCCATTTATTGCTGTTTTGAACATAGTTTCGCAGGAAATGATTCTTACAGCTAGCTGCTATAGCCATCTTCCAACTGTGAAGGAAAGGCCAAGACTGTTGCAGAGACTGAGTCAATTCTCTGATACACCAAAGCAAACTTAAAAATCAAACCTTCGTACCTTTGGTATGGAAGATGATGGAATGGTCACCATCCTTTACACCTCAGTTAGTATTTCTTTCAGTATTCATACCCTAAGCACCATATCAAACAAATCATATGCAATAAACAAGTAGGATTTTATTCTAGAAATGTGAGAATAGTCCAGCAACAGGAAATTATTGATATAACTTATGAGAGCAATATATCAAAGGAAAATGAAACATAATCATTTTGATACTAATAGCACACATTTAGATCACACTTACAGTGTACCAGGAATTATTTGCTTTGCATATACTAAGTCATCTAATTCTAGAAGAGTCCTGTGAAACAACTTCTTATCACATTTTATAGATGAGAATACAGAGACATAGAGGTCAAATGACATTCTCAAGATCATGGAGTTATTAAATAGGAAAGCCGGTATTCAATTTAGTGTGCATGTTGTAACCTCTAAGACTCAGTATATGCCTGCATAACAGTTCATAAGATTCAATATCCTTTCCTGATTTTAATAAGAGATTAGTAAGCCAGGATTAGAAGAATGCCAGCAGTTAACATTATCTTTATATTTATAGTGATTAACTAAAAAGCTAAAATTTCCAGTGGGAAGGTTTATGGGCATTTGTTGCATATTCTTTTGTATTTGTTTTTATTCTAACAAAGAAAAACTATATTCTCATTAAAGCCAATTTTAAAAGGCAAGGAGACAAGTTAACATCTCTTATATTTTATGTTGCAATAAGAAAAAGAAATGTGTAAATTTTGACCAGAAAAATAAAATAAAATAGTTGTACATTTCATTTCACAGGAGTTTTGGTTGACTACTTGTCAAACCAAAGGACAGTAGTTGAAATTCTACTAGTATTAATATGCACATTTTAAAGTGTCTTATTACAAATTAAACATATTTAAATTTAAAAACCTCTCATGTACCAGCATAGCAAGGTAGAAAATATAATATTTAAAAAGCAACTAAATGATACATAATGATTAGAAGGCATATAAAGAAAAGTAGAAGACACAAATAAGTGGAGATATATCCCGTATTCATGGATTGAAAGAATTAATATTGTTAAAATATTTACATTACTACCAAAAGTGATTTATAAATTCAATGTCTATCAAAATTCAATGACATTTTTCACAAAAATTTTAAAAATCCTAAAATTCATGTAGAACCACAAAAGACCCTGAATTGTCAAAGCAATTCTGAGCAAAAAGAGTAAAGCTGAAGGCATCACACTTTCTAATTTCTAAACCTGCTTCAAAGTTATAATAATCAAAACAGTATGGTACTGGCACAAAAACAGGCATATCGACCAAAAGAGCAGAATAGAGAGCTCAGAAATAAATCCCTACAATTACAGTCAACTGATCTTTGACAAAGTTCCCAGAACACACAATGAAGAAAAGGCAGTCTCTTCAATAAATGGAGTTGGGGAAATGGGACATTCACATTCAGAAGAATGAAATAGGATTCTTATCTCACCTCATCTACAAAAATCAACTCAAAATGGATAAAAACTTAAACATAAGACTTGAAACTATAAAACTCCTAGAAAAAAAAATATAGAAAAAGATTCTTGACCTTGGTCTTGGCAAATATTTTTGTATATGACCCCAAAAGCACAGGCAACTAAAGCAGAAATAAAAAATTGGATTGTATTAAACTAACAAACTTGTGTGCAGCAAAGGAAACAATCAATAGAGTAAAGAGACAACCTATGTATTGGAAGAAAATATTTGCAAACTGTACATCTGATAAGGAATTAATATCCAAACTATATAAGGAATTCAAACTCAATACCAAGAAAATAAGTAATCCAATTTTTAAAAAAGGCAAAGAATCTGAATCAATACTTCTCAAAGGAAGACATACAAATGGCCCACAGGTATATGAAGAAAATGTTCAACATCGTCAGTCATCAGGATAACGCCAATTAAAACCACAATAAGATGTCACCTCACATATGTTAGAATGGCTTTTATCAAAAAGACAAATGATAAAAAGTGTTGGCAAAGATGCAAAGAAATGAGAACCCTTGTACACTGTTGGTGGGAATGTTATTTAGTACAGCCATTTGGAAAACTATATGGAGATTTCTCAAAAAATTAAAAATAGAACTACACTATCATCTAGCAATCCCACTTGGGGTATATTTCCAAAGGAAATGAAATCAGTACCTCACAGAGGTATCTGCACTCCCATGTTCATTGCAGCATTATTCACAAGAGCTGAGGTATGCAAACAACCTAAGTATTCAACAATGGATGGATTGGTAAAGAAAATGTGGTATACACACACAATGGAATACTTCTCAGCCTTAAAAAAAGAAGGAAATCCTGATGTTTGCAACATGTATGACCTGGAAGACATTATGCTAAGTGAAATAAGCCAAACATAGAAAGAAAAGTACTGCATGATGTCACTTACAGGTGAAATCTTAAAAAGTCGAACTCAGAAACAGAAAGTGAAATAATGGTTACCATAGGCTGAGATGGTGGGAGAGAAGAGGGAGATCTTGGCCAAAGGGTGCAAAGCTTCAGTAGATAAGAGGAATAAGTTGTGGAGATCTACTGTACAACATAGTGACCATAATTAATAATAATGTACTATATATTTGAAAATGGCCAACTGAGTAGATATTAAATGTTTTACCACAAAAAAATAAGTATATGAAGCAATGGACATGTTAATTAGCTTGATTTAATCACTCCACAATGTATGCATGTATCAAAACTTCACATCATATCCCATAAATATACATGATATTATTTTAAAAAGAAAATTATAAAACATTACTGAGGAACAAGCAGAAAAGGCTGCAAATAAAGAGACACACATTCCAGTATCAGAACACTTGATAATTTTTAAAATGCTAATTTATAACCACTGCCTCCGTGTTAAGACAGCAAAAATCATAAGGTTTTCCTCCAGGGTCCATTTGCTTCTGCCTGGTTCATGGAAAGTGCTGCACTTTCAACCCCTCGGTCAGCCTGCAGAGGTCTGCAGCCATCACTGTGGGAGCCCACCAACCAGCAGGCAGGCACAGATCCATCAGCGTCGCTGGAGCAAGGTCTTTGCACCCAAACAACAACGGAAGGTAGCTCCCGTTGATATTTTCACAGCCAGCTTCCATGAAGGATGAGAGGTCGTGTGGAAGGGCAGAAAGCAGCCAGGTAGCAGGGATGGTAGGGCTGCTCCAGGGACAGGATCTGGTGCTCATATGTTCTGTGACTTGCTGCAGGTGACCATGCATGGGCCCCATTTCCTCATCTGTAAAATGGCAACTGCATCCCTGGCTATCTCACAGGGTTGTTGAGAGAGTCAGATGAGAAACCTGATATAAAAGTGATTGGCAAAGTCTTATGGCCTCTACAAATGGAAATGCAAGTGGATTCCAGTATACTATACCATGATCATCATGTATAGCTACAGAAATAAAATTATTCTGATTTTTATCTCTTCAAAATGTAAAAACAAATTGTATAGTGAATTAAATAGTAGCCCCCAAAAGATATGTCCATAAAGAACCTGCTATTGTGACATTCTTTGGATAAAGGATCTTCGTAGATTTAAGAGTGTTGAGATGAGGTCATCCTGGCTTATCCAGAAGAACTCTAAATCCAGTGACAAGCAAGACACAAACAAATAGAGAAGGAGATGTGAAAACGGAGGCAGAGGTTGGAGTTCATGTGCTACAAGTCCAAGAATGCCTGGAGTCACTAGAAGCCAGGAGAGAGGCAAGGAACAGATTCTCCCTCCGAAACTCCAGAAGACATCAACCCTGCTGAAACCTTGATTTCAGACCTCTTGTCTCCAGGATTGTGAGAGAACAAAGATCAGTTGTTTTAAGCCACAGGTTGTGGTAATTTGTTATGGTAACCACAGGAAACCAATACAAATGGCTAGCTGGATGGTGGCCAAATCTGAAGCAGATGTTTGGAATGGGATATAAGGTATTCACGAAATTCAATTTGAGGTCCCTGATGGCACACCAAAGAAAGAGTCAACCTGAACTGATATCTAACAAGAGGTCTGTTGACAGGCAAACAGAAAAAAAAGCATGCCCTAAAAAGAAGAATGCCCTGGGCAAAGGGAACAAACAGGGTCCGACTGTGAACCTTACATCAGAAGCCTCAAGGGCAGGTGTTCTGGGAATGCAGAATTTGCGGTCAAACTTCCGTTCACTTAGGCCACCCTGACCCTACAGAGTGAGCAGCAGTGTGGGGTCATTCTGTTATCAGAGACAGCAGACTCTCCACCAGCACAAGAAGCCAGCTACAGGAGGAGAAACTCTCCCAGGTAGTAGATACAACAAAGAGGAGAGGATCAATAGAAAAAGGGATCAGTAGACAAAATCTCTTTTCAAGTCAGAAAAAAGATTTTAAATTATTTACAGCTCTTGCCTACCCCTCAAAAACTTAAATATGTGTGTGTGTCAGTGTGTATAACAATTCCTAGGAACAGATTGATATGTGTTACAGGAAAGAGGAAGAAGAGAATTTGTTATGGTAACCAGAGGAAACCAGCACAAATGGCTAGCTGTTCACCATCCAAATGGTGGTCACAAGCATTTGGATTCCCACAACCTGCAGCTTAAAACAACAGACATTTATTCTCTCACGGTCCTGGAGACCAGAGGCCTGAAATCAAGGTGTCAGCAGGGTTGATGTCTTCTGGAGTTTTTGAGGGATGATCTGTTCCCTGTCTCTCTTTCTCTTGATTGAGAAACCTCAAGGGTTGTCTTTCTCAGATGACAGAGACATGTGATTAAAAAACATTGCGTGCACAGGCATAATTAAGGCACATTTTTTAATATAGTGAAACGTCAGGGTTGGATTTTACATAGTTTATCATAAGAACCTCTTCTCCGGACTGGAGGAGAATGTTCCTCTAAGCTGGTAGACATTGCTGCATACAATTCAGCCTAGTCCCTCCTGATGGCAGTGTTTTGTCCCCATCAAGGACAATAGGGGCATTGCCAGAAGCCAGAATAGAGGCCAGTCAAGAACGTACAATCCAGAGGAAAACACCCATCAGTAAGGTGCTTCAGGCGACTATTATAGCTTCCAAATGGTATAAATTTTGTCTATGTGACCGAAATTCTGCCAGTTCTGTCAGCTCGGGACAAAGGTCTGGAGGGCATATCAGCATATCCTAAGGCAGTTCTGTTAGAGGTAGATGTCAAACGGCAGAATGAGGGGAGAAGACTAGACTAGCGGCTATTGAGCTCCTCTCATACGCTCAGTCCTACCTGCAGGTTTCCGGCTCATGCTCAGCTAGCCCATGTGCTGACATCAATCTCTGGTTTCTCTAAATTGTTACGTCTTTGGCCTCCCCAAGAATCACACAATAGAAATTAAATAGCCACGGGGAAATGAGTTCCAGCCATCTTGGGATAAACACCCCAAAAGGCACTGGTTTGATTTCTGGAAAATGTTCAGTTCAAGCCTGAATGTGGGAAGAAGCAGGAATGGGGGATGGAAGGATCAGACTCCTCCTCCAGCAGAAGCTACTGTGGGTGGCTGGCCGGCAGTTAGCTCCAATACAGGGCAGCAGGGCGATAAGGAAGGGACGGCCAATGCAAACCAATAAATCTCTTCTTCCAAGCGACCTTTTATCTGAAAATGTCAAAAAAAAAAAATCTAGACAGGAAATTTGTAATCCTGAAGCAGTAGCCCGATACACTTATTAGCTGTAACTGAGTTTCCCCAAGATGCAAGATGAATTAATTGAGCGCTCACGCTTAAAATGGAGACCTTAACTGCAGGCCTCTTCTACCCATTTAAAACTTAGAAAATCACAGTGTTCCTGATGAGAACCAAGATAGGCGGACCACTTAAAGAAATATGCCCAGGAACCACTGGACACAAACACACCCAAACAGCTGGTCCCTCTTCTGTACCATTTTATAAGTAAGTAAATATGACTTTTCCATGAGAAGGCACTAAATATGTAAGGTCTTGTTGTATTTAATGCCCAAACAGGGCCCAGGATGCTAAGGCCTGACTCGTAATTTGTCTACGTGTTCAGTCATCACCTCTAAAGTGGTTCTTCCAACTTGAATGAGAAACCACAAATAGTACACTCTGCAATGGTATATATACACACACCTATATATAGGTTTTATACATAATATATAATATATATTTAATACATATATTTAATATATAATATATTTTTATATATAATATGTATAACATACATATTTAATACATATATTTAATATAATATATATTTAATATATAAAGACATATAAATATAAATTACATTATATATTATATAATATATAGTTAATATATAGTAAATATATATTTACTATATATTACATATATTTATGTATTATATATTTATTTATTATATATAATATAGGAATATAATAAATAAATGTATATATAATATATTATATATAATATATTATATATTATATTTCTATTTATTTATTATAATGTATATATAATATATTATATATTATATGTTATTTTTATATTTATATTTATTTATTATATTCATATATAATATATAATAAATAAATTATATATATTGTATATTTATTATATATAAAATATATATTTATATATTATATATACCTATGTGTATATATATACCTATATATAACATATTTAAGGTTAACTTAAGCATAAATACATACATTCACAAATTACAAATACAAGTCAACAACGTTGTGCTTCTAGAATCTTCTCACTAGAGAACTTTGCCCGGTGTGATTAGGCCAAGTAGGTTATCAACCAGTGCCCCATGGGAGACATGTGGCAATGTTTCAAGACATTCTTTATTGTCACAACTTGGAGATGGGGTGCTACTGGCATCTAGTGGGTAGACGCTAGGGATGCTACTCAACACCCTAAAATGCACAGGGTAGCCCCTCCCAGCAAAGAATTATTCCATCCAAAATGTCAGTACTGCCCAAATTGAGCATCGTGACATTGATCCTTTTTCCTTCATCATCTGGCTCCACATTTCACCAGTCTGGTCTGTCTCTGCCTTACAGCTCTGCCACCAGTGAAAACAAGCAAGCAATTCGGCAATGACAGCAGCTTCCCTGACTCTCCACTTATCAGTTCTTAGTTGCAAAGCACTGAATTCACTCCATATAATTTAAACAGAAAATAAATCCATGAAAGGATGTCAAGTAGCTCATAGAATTTCCAGGGAGGCAGAGAGTCTACATTGAGGTGAAGCAGCCAGAGCGATGGCCAAACCACAACCCAGTTGATGCCACGCAGGCACTGATGGTGCCCTTGCCACCTCCACTACTAAAAGATTAAGTCCACCCAGCCCCTGCTCCTCTCATTGCCTACTTCCGAATTGGAGTCTCACACAGTTGGGTCTGATGGGTAGACATGACTGGGCGATATGTCTGTGGCCCAGATGCAAGAGGACGGATCAGTGAGCTATAGCTTCTGTCTTGAAGAGACGAGACAGATAGTGTAGAAAATTCTCCAAACACAGGAAAGATGTTCCAAAGATACTAGTGTCCACAAATGTAACTAATGTCTACAGCAACCCCCACCTCCAGGGCCAGTGCTCTGCCATCAAGCCCTGCTTTTACTCAGTTTCATGGCCTAGTTCTAAGTTCTTGGTTCTGTATTACGCATCTGAGCCTCCAAAGAACTAAAAACTCTATGTCCTGTTTTCCCTTCTTACTCCACTGTGTCCCCTGCAGCCCGTTATATCCCAGCTTCTTCTTCTCCAAGGGAAAGAACGGGTGCTCGGGTCAGGACAGTGTTGTCAGCAATTGGGCAGGCAAGTGGAGTCACTGCACCAAGTTCAATGTATGGATTTATCCCTTTTGAGTTCTCCTCCTCTTGAGGCCCTTCCTGCCACACATCTGCAGAAGTGAGGATGCCCGGAGCCTACTTCCTCAGAGTACCTTCAGTCATCTCTTGCTCTCTCCTTTTTTCTCTCTTTTTTTAGAAGTCAGAATTATGAATGTTTCTGGGCTACCTGAGCAGCCCATCATTTTTTCCCTTTTGGATATTCTCATCTCTGGCAAGGTGAAGTCAGACTACTGCTCCAGCCTGAGAAGGTCTGTGGCAGAAGCAGAAGCAGAAGCCAGTTCTCCTTTGGGTGCTGGGAGCACTCCTGTCTCTGTACTTCTTTCTGTGGCACGCTGGCATGTGTGTGCATATGCATGTGTGTTTTGTGCACCTTCATGTCCATGGACTTTCCTTAGATCAGAGCGGTAAAATCTAAGACTCCAGCTTGCGACTAGAGGAAATAGGGACTGCCTGCCTTTTAGTCTGCTTTGATTAAGGGCCACTGGGTGTAGCAGTCCCAAATTCAAGTCCTGATCCTCCCTCTTAATAACCATGCAAACTTGGGTGATTTACCTAAACTTGCTGAGTTACAGAGTTCTCAGCTGTAAATGAAATCACGAAAGCTTCCTCAGAGCCATCAGGACTGAACGAGAAGGCACATGCAAAGTGCCTAGCACATCATGCACCATGTCTCAGCATTCTGCTGGTCTCCTGGGAGGTCAGAAGACATGAATATTATTTTATCTCATTTGGAAGCGTTCATGCCACCTCTGAGGGCAACATATGTTTTTCCATCTCAAAATCATTACAGAATAGGGCTAGCAAGAAAGTGGTGAGGGGGGAGTTTTCAAAACCCTGAGCAAAGAAGTCTGCTAGAGCAGTGCCCAGTAAGATGTTGAGGTCTCATGTTCAGTGGAGTGGTATGCAAGAGTCCCTGCAAGTGTCCCTCATGAGCCCCAGGACAGGGGCCAGAGGTCATGGTTCGAGTGAACCTCCCTAGAAGTAACATCCTGGTCCAGAAAGAAATCTCCTGATCCCCAAAACTTTTCCCACCCATTCATTGGAAATTCCTCCTACAGAGAACACACATTTTCCTGTACAGTGAGAGAGCTTAAAATGCAAGTACTGTATATCCTCATTGTGAAATTGACTACTCACTGAAATTTATTTGTAAGTCCTAAAACTTGGGCGCTTTCAAAGCCATTCACAGACATGCATAGAGTGGCAACAAAATTTGAGTTGCAGACGCTCGTGCGCCCGGCTGAGGTGGAACAAAGCAAACCTCTGCCTTCCTGTTTCAGCTCTTATGCTATAAACAAGCATCCTTTTCATGATCTATTTAGTGTCGCTTTTTGACATTTTTGTGCTTTCTGTTGGTGGCCTCGCTGTTTAGGATGGCCCTCCTGCATGGTGCTGAAGTGCTGTCTAGTGTTCCTAAATGAAGGAAGGCGAAAATACTTGTGTTGGATGAGGTTCATTAGGGCATGAGTTACAGTGCTGTTGGCCATTAATTCAATATTAATGAGTCAACAATGCAGTACATCCAGAAAAGGAAGAGGAAACACACCAAACTGTATGTGAGTCCTCTCTGGAAAGTGCTAAAGTAACACCTACAGTGCATGCTGAAGCTACGGAAAACACAGAAAAGCACAACATCTGTGGATTCACGAGATGACAACCAACCACAAAAAAGTGTAGTGGACAGACAGCATTGTTGTGAGGCTGAAAGCCAAAGAAATTTATGATCACATTATCATAATTAAAATATTGTTTTATTATTTAAAACACTGCATTTAATTACCTGTTTGTAAGAAATACATATTTTTAAAAGTGTCTTCAGACTGAAATATACATAAAACAAGGTTATATATTGATCAGCTGGTAAAAATGGTGTGACCAGAAACTCAAGAGAACCTCATGCTGTATTTCCCCTGGAAGCAAATATTCCCTAATTCAGTGTTTGTGGCAACTTTGTAGGACGTAACTACTCTAAATAACAAGAATCAACAGTAGCACCTCAGGAAGGGACTCTCAGAATCAATGTCACACTGAAGTGTGAATTCCTGATGGTGTCTGCTTTCCTGAGAGCACATTTGAAAGGCTCACTGAATGCCTGGTAGAAGACTCAGTGTAAAGAAATAGAGGAAGTCCCGAGGGAAGGACAAGTGGGAGTAAAAGACCAACTTCTGCTTCCCCACAAGATTGTAGCTGCAGCAAAATGGAAATGATTTGCTCAAGGCCAAAGAGCTTAGTGACCATGCAACTTGGGCTTACAGTTCAGGTCTGTCCTCTCTTCCCTTGCCCCCAGAGTTTTAGAAAATTTTCTTCATGCCAGTGTTCAAGCATGCACTATGCATGCCAGTAGGCACCCCAGCTGTGCCAGGACTGCCCATCCCCAGCTAGCCACCAGCTGTAAGTCTTGGAACAGAGGACTACCACACAACACGATTTAGCCTAAGGGTAGTTTAGAAAATAGCCAGGCTGGAGAATGAGCAAATTATTACCATTGAACCTGCTATTCTAAGGCTTAGGATCATTCCTGATCCACTCAACAAAGAATGACATTTGGCCAGGTGCGGTGGCTCATGCCTGTAATCCCAGCACTTTGGGAGGCCAAGGCGGGTGGATCATGAGGCCAAGAGATCGAGACCATCCTGGCCAACATGGTGAGACCCCGTCTCTACTAAAAATACAAAAATTAGTTGGGCATGGTGGCACATGCCTGTAGTCCCAGCTACTCAGGAGGCTGAGGCAGGAGAATCATTTGAACCCAGGAGGCAGAGGTTGCAGTGAGCTGAGATTGCGCCACCGCACTCCAGCCTGGCAACAGAGCAAGACTCTGTCTCAAAAAAAAAAAAAAAAAAATGACATTTCTCAGTCCGAAAGACCACGCACAAAAGTACATGCCTGGTAACATTAACAACAAAAAAAATGCTAACAGCAATATTTATTGAGTGCTTACCCCATGCCACCCACTGAATTCAGTGTTTAATATGTTAGATAACTTGTAGAGCTTAGGATATATCAGAGTTAAGCCAATTAGTGCAGCATTTTAAGGATGCTGGTTTGTACAGACAGGGAGGTTCCTCATAGGCAGTGTTATTTCTGTAAATCTCACATTGAAATGTGTGTCCTGGCAGTAGAGATCACTGAGAACTTAACAATGAGTGTATTACATTATATTAATTATGGAATAAATACTTATTCAACACACATCATGAAAAAGAAGGTAGGCTGGGTCCTAAAGACACCAAGCAGAACAGAGTCTCTGTCTGCAAGAAATTTATAGCTGGCCGGGGAAAGGAGTCGTAAACTAACTGAGAGGTAAGCAATGCCCCTGTAAGAAAGGAACCACGGACACGCTGCCTTAGAGGTTTGGAGCATTTCTTCTGCACAAGAGACACTGGGAGACTCTCAGAGGAGGGGACATTTAAACCTGACATAAAGAAGGGACTTGGGGACCAGGGCTTAAGGGGTGGAGTTCCAAAGGCAGGCAGAGTGAAAAGCAAGGGACAGTCCATCACTAGGCAGGAAGCCACACAGCAAGCATGGAGAAGAGAGTGTCCAGCATTTGTAATATTCCAAGCCCTGGGTTACAATGAGGAAGCAAAGATGATGAAGACAAGGCTCCTGGCCTTAAGAGACTCAAGCTTTAGAGCAGTGCTTCTCAATGTGCCCATCCACAACAAGGAGCACACACCAAAATGAAAAGCAACCTGCTGATCCTTTTCTTAGGATAGTCTGGCTAAGAAACAAGTGAACTGGCCTAGCAACAGAACTGATTTACATTTCAGCCCATGCTTACCCCATCACAGACCAGCAGCTGGTGTGCAAGCCATGCTTGGAGCCATACTTCTGCAGAGCAACGGCCTCCAGAATGAGTGCATGCAAGAAGACTTATTCAGGGACAGAAAGAAAATATTAAAAGTTCTTCATACACAGGGCCTGAAATCTTTGAAGCCAGACGTTCTTTGGCTTACCAATTTTTTTCCCTGATGCTAGAAAGGCAAAATAGTGCATATGCCATGTACTTATTACATACCATACTGGCTGGGCACGGTGGCTCACACCTGTAATCCCAGCACTTTGGGAGACCAGGGCGGGTGGATCACAAGGTCAAGAGATCGAGACCATCCTGGCCAACATGGTGAAACCCCCGTCTCTACTAAAAACACAAAAATTAGCTGAGCGTAGCGGTGCACACCTGTAGTCCCAGCTATTTGGGAGGCTGAGGCAGGAGAATCGCTTGAACCTGGAAGGCAGAGGTTGCAGTGAGCCGAGATTGTGCCATTGCACTCTAGCCTGGATGACAGAGCGAGACTCTGTCAAAAAAAAAAAAAAAAAAAAAGGAAGAAGAAAGGAAGGAAGGAAGGAAGGGAGGGAGGGAGGGAGGGAGGGAGGAAGGGAAGGGAGGGAAGGAAGGGAAGGAAAGAAAGGAAAGAAGGAAGGAAGGAGGGAAGGAAGGGAAAGAAAGGAAAGAAGGAAAAGAAAGAAAGAAAGAAAGAAAGAAAGAAAGAAAGAAAGAAAGAAAGAAAGAAAGAAAGAAAGAAAGAAAGAAAGAAAGAAAGAAAGAAAGAAAAGGAAGGAAGGAAGGAAGGAAGGAAGGAAGGAAGGAAGGAAGGAAGGAAGGAAGGAAGGAAGGAAGGAAGGAAAGAGAGAGAAAGGAAGAAAGAAAGTTACTGCCTAAAAAGGGTGCAATGTTGCTTTATTTCTGGTAAAGCTGATACTGGAGGCTGAGCAAGGTGGCTCACACCTATAATCCCAGCACTTTAGGAGGCCGAGGTGGGTGGATCTCTTGAGGTCAGGAGTTTGAAACCAGCCTGACCAACTTGGTGAAATCCCATCTCAACTAAAAATACAAAAATTAGCTGGGCGTGGTGGCACACGCTCATACATAATCCCAGCTACTTGGGAGGCTGAGGCGGGAGGATCACTTGAACCTGGGAGGTGGAGGTTGCAGTGAACTGAAATTGTGCCATTGCACTCGAGCCTGGGAGACAGAGTGGGACTCCATCTCAAAACAACAACAACAACAACACACAGACCAAAAAAAAAAAAAACCCGATACTGGAGGACACAGCCTCCCTCATGGGTAGGTAGGTTCTGAATACTGAGTCTTACAATTAAACAGATGCATTCAGGAGCAGGACTGGCCTGGACAGGGGTTCCCCTGCAGAGTCAACGCTTTCTAGTTGGAAGAATTGAAAGAAATGTGTCCTTCCTGTTCACTCTCCAGAGAAAGGGGAGGGGGGTTTTGGCTGGGCTGTGTCTCACCAATCACATTGTCATTCCTCCTTTCCAGGGTACAGGGAGAGAAAGGCAGAGTCTGGAAGGAAACACAGAGTCAGCAGAAACACTCTATCCCTGCCCAAAGCCTCCAGCCAGGCTGAAGCTGGTGGGATCTCAGATGCCACCTGCCTGCCCTCAGCCTCCAGGCCACACTCCCCTGCGACACACTCCCTGCCATTTGTTTTTCAATTGATCCATTGGTCCTGGAGGTCTGAGGCCAAGTCCAGTCCTCCCATCCTCCCTCCACCTGCAGATCTAACAGGAACCATAACAAGGCACAGGTGGGCCCTGTGACCCACTCTCCAGGCCTCTTGCCCCCTCGCATCTCTGCCCTGCTATAGCCAAGCTGTCAGCAGCGTTGCGGTTCTTGGAGGTCCACCCTCTTCCTGGCTTCTGCACATCTGTGGGAAGCTCACGGTGGGTGTTGGGGGAGGAGTGGGAATTGTGTAAACGTGGCCGTCCTGCAGGCCTGCACACGCCTGCTCTCAAATTGCCAAGGAGAGCCCCTTAGCACAGCACCGGCCTCCAGGAAGCCAGGAGCCAGGGCCTTGGCAAAGCTAACCACCCAGCCCAGGGCACACAGCAAGGGGCAGCAGGGCTGGGCAGGAATTCGGGTCTACCAGGCTCTGTCAGGGGCCCAGCTCCTCGCTCACCCACCATGCTCGGATGCAAATGTGCCAGGAGCACTGGGAATAACCTGCGGTAAAACCTCACTTCAGGCAAACCTCCCACTGCTGGGACTCTGTTTGCTTATTTATAAAATGGGACTAACACTTTCCTACCAGCGTAAATTATGAGGATTTGGGAAGATGATCATAAGACCATGCAGACTAACATATTCTGGAAATTAAAATGTCATGTCAAATATAAGGGATTATTGTTACTGCTCCCATCATGATGGTCCTGAAACCCACAAAATGAGAATGAGGGAAGTGATTTCTAACCATGCCACTGCCTCCCACTGCAGCCTAGAAAGGCCCAGTGACACCGGGGCCTTTCCTAAGGGGTTCACCCTAAGGGGTTCAGGCATTGGCCAGCGACACCCCAGGTACACAGCAGAGCCTCAAGGGGAAGGGAGCTCTGGCCCCTGCCACCTGCAAAAACAGAACTTGTCCTGCTTTCCATGTCCTTCATTCCAGAAATAGCCAGGCGCCCTCCGTGGGTTGTGGGGAGCACTGTGGGCTGCTGGGTTTTGATTTTCCCCAGAACTGATCAGAGAAGAGCAGTTCCAGAGCCAGCTGAGCAGGAATGGGGGTCGTGTTGAATTCCCCCCACTTAGCTAAACATTCTCCCTTGGTTAAACTGGCTGAGTCTGGGAAAAGTAAATATTTTTAGAAAGTCAAGCCCAGTGATTTTGTTTTCTAAATCTATGCTGGCATGGTGTCTGGAAAGAAGAAATATGGGTTCTGATGGGGTTTAGGGAACAGAAATTGGTATTTGAACACCAACTGTGTATCAGACACAAAGCTGGGCATGTTCACATTCCTCTCCTTCCTTCTCACAGCAGCCTTGGAAGGAAAGATGTCATGGTCATTTTATTGCAGATGAGGAAGAGAAGCTTGGAGAGGCTGGGCGGCCTGCTACAGACACACAGGTGGCAAGCCACAGAACTGGGTCCAGACTCAGCCTGGCTGTTTGCCATGCCCACTGCCATTTCCAGGACACCTGCTCTGCTGATCAATTTAAGATACCCCTTTTTTGCCAGATGGCCAAAGAACAGACAGACTGTAGAATGCCAGTGCCTCTTATTTTCTCTCTTTGTCTGTTCAAAATATAATTTTTCTTGCAGATTAGAAAAGTAGCCCCTTTGAATTAGCCAGGTATGGTGGTACACGCCTGTATTCCCAGCTACTCAGGAGGCTGAGGCAGGGGAATTGTTTGAACCAGGGAGGTGGAGGTTGCAGTGAGCCGAGATCACACCACTGCACTCTAGCCTGGGTGACAGAGAAAGACCCCATCTCAAAAAACAAACAAACAAAAAAAAGAAGCCCCTTCGGTGGTGTTGACTTTTCCATCTCACCTAATAAAGACATACCCGAGACTGGGCAATTTATAAAGGAAAGAGGTTTAATTGACTCACAGTTCCACGTGGCTGGGGAGGCCTCACAATCATGGCTGAAGGTGAACAAGGAGCAAAGTCACGTCTTACATGGCAGCAGGCAAAAGAGCTTGTGCAGGGGAGCTACCATTTATAAAACCATCAGATCTCTTGAGACATATTAACTACCACGAGAACACTATGGGGGAAACCGCCCCTATGATTCAATTATCTCCACCTGACCCTGCCCTTGACACATGGGGATTATTACAATTCAAGGTGAGATTTGGGTGGGGACACAGCCCAACGGTTTCAGTGCAATACCTTTAGAAGCTGGCATAGAGGTCCCTAGGTTGCCCTGATTTCATTTTGTCCTCACTTACTAGATTCTGGCTAGCATATGATGCTGCTGAAAGGTGGAAGACAGAGATATCAGGGTGAATCAGCCAATTCAGGTGGTGCATCTGTGCCCTGTCCCAGCCATGGTGATCACCAGATGCTCCCTGGAAGAGCTAGGCCTCTTCACAACAGCAACAGGCCCAGTGGTCTCTGTTCCTACAGCCCAGGGAGTGACAGGGGGTCCCTCTTGCTCAGGGTCACATGTCCCTTTCCTTGACCCCCCTTTCCTTGCTGGGACTTGTAACCCAACATGAGAGGTGCTGGGTCCAGTTTAGACTTGAAATGAAAGGGTAGATTTGAAAAGGTCTGGAAGAAAGTGTTAAACATTGTTAAAGAGATTGAAGATGAGAAAGACACACAGAGAGAGAGAGAGAGAGAAAAGGAGAGAATAGTCACTTTGACCAGAGAAGGAGGACGCAGTTGAAACGCAATCAACTCCTTATTTGTGTATGCATTGAAAATCTAAGGACTTTACAATAGAATCTTCTTTATGTCATTGGGCATTTACCACATGGTAGACACTGGTTGCCCACCCTACCCACATTATCTGGAGTAAGGTACTCCTTCCAAATCCATACTGCATATGCATTGATGCCTTTAGAGAGAAAACAGAGGAATGACAACAGAGAAGAAGAGGAGGAAAGGGAGGGGGTAAGGAGTCCCTGCTGCTGTAAAGGAGTCGAGCACCGGCACACTCTAATCTGTTGAGATCATATTTTCCACTCTAAATTATTAATTTGCTGTGCTGGTTTCTACCCAGTGCTTAGTGCTATGTCTGGCATGTGGTAGGCTCTCAGTAAATATTTGCTGAAGTATATGAATACACAATTTTTTTTTTTTTTACTTAAAGTTCTGGGATATATGTGCAGAACATGCAGGTTTGTTACACGGGTATACATGTGCCATGGTGGTTTGCTGCACCTATCAATCCGTCATCTAGGTTTTCAGCCCAACATGCATTAGTATTTGTCCTAATGTTCTCCCTCCCCTTGCCCCCTACCCCTCGACAGGCCCTGGTGTGTGATGTTCCCCTCTGTGTGTCCATGTGTCCTCATTGTTCAACTCCCACTTATGAATGAGAACATATGTACACAAATCTTTTTTAGTGTGTCTAGAGATTGAAGTTTCTAGATTTACAAACCTTGAACCCACCTTAGTGGGAGGAGGCTTACCTGAGTGGCCAGCAGCAGCCCAAGATGACGCCTATGCCTCTTTGTTAACCATCAACACTACCAGTTTCAACAACACAGCTTTCCCCTAACCAAGAAGCCATTTCTGCACCTGCACAAGAAATATGGGCCCACCCCTCAGAGAGAAGCTGGAAATCTGGACAAAAGACCCTGTGACCTACAATTGTCCACTTAACCCCACAGGGAAAAGTCTAAGAGAAAAGTGTCCACAAAAGCCAAAGCATGTGGCCAAGCTGTTAGTTCACCAAACTCATTCCTGGTGCCTTGTTGCAAGTATGAGTTCAAGGTCTGGAGAGCATTCATGGAATGTGACTGATGGATGCATTTCTTCTTACACCTAATTCCCTCTAACTGCTGTGAAATAGTTCCCAAGCCTTCATTCACTGGTCTAATTTCAAAGCAGATTCCCTTAGAAGTTTCAAGTGGGCAGAATGAAGAAAAGAGTCAAGCATGAGAAAATCCAAAGCATGGTCAGGAACCAACTACTCAGAAACTACAAATATTAGAAATAATGGCCGGGTGCAGTGGTTCACACCTGTAACCCCAGCACTTTGGGAGGCTGAGGCGGGTGGATCACCTGAGTTCAGGAGTTCAAGACCAGCCTGCCCAACATGGTGAAACCCCATATCTACTAAAAATACAAAAAATTAGCCAGGCGCGATGGCAGGTGCCTGTAATCCCAGCTGCTTGGGAGGCTGAGGCAGGAGAATTGCTTGAACTCGGGAGGCGGAGGTTGCAGTGAGCCGAGATCATGCCCCTGCACTCCAGCCTGGGTGACAAGAGTGAAACTCGATCTCAAAAAGAAAAAAAAAAAAAAAAGAAATAATATTTTTTGGCTGGGTGCAATGGTTCATGCCTATAATCCCAACAGTTTTGGAAGCCAAGGTGGGAGGACTTCTTGAGCCCAAGTGTTTGAGACCAGCCTGGGCAACATAGGGAGACCCTATCTCTACAAAACTAAAAAAAATTAGTCGGGCATGGTGACACATGCCTGGGGTCCCAGCTACTTGGGAGGCCGAGATGTGTGGATGCTTGGGCCCAGGAAGTTGAGGCTGCAGTGAACCACGATTGTGCCACTGCACTCCAGCTTGGGCAAGAGAGTGAAACCTTGACTCAAAATATATATGTGTGTATGTATGTGTATATATATATATAACTACTATTTGCCTATATATTTAGATCTCACCTTCTTCCAATAAAGAGATTTAAGACATATACACATACATGCATAATCTTTCCATGGAAGGAATAGTGAGATGGAAAGATGTTTGATTTAGGAGCAAGACAGCCTAGATTCACATTCTGTTCTCCCCCTAAATCAGTGTATGACCTTGGACTAATGCCTCTGGCCTCAGTTTCCTCATTTGTAAAATAAAGATAAAAGTAGCACCTACCTCATAGGAATGTTGTGTGGAATGAACTCAACTTGAGGCTCAAAAAGAAATATTAATCACCTCTACTGACCATTTATTAAATACCGAGACTGTACTAGATACTCTTTCATACTGAGATTCAATACAACTCACAACAGCCTTATAAAGTAGGTATTACTAGTTACATTTCATACACGAAATACTAGAAGCTCAGAGAGGTTGGTAATTTGACCAAAACAACATAGACAAAGGGAAAGGCTGGTATTTGAATCCTGGTCTTCCCAAATAAAAAAAATAAAAAATAAAAAATAAACCAAGGCTGTAGACAACACTGCTTCCCAGATCCTGAGTCATCCCATGATGGTTCCTTATTCTCATAATGAAGGGGATCAACCTGCCCTAAATGCTACCCCTCTGAACTCTCACAATTAAGTAATTTCTACATATGTGGAAGATAACATTCAAATTTTATGCCTAGGTCTGACTTGTCTACACCTATGATATTAAGAAAGACCACATTGGCAGAAACAGACTTTATACAATGCAAGAAGACCACAACCATCACTGAAAACACCATCTTTCCCACTGCTTAGGGGTTGCTTGTGTAGGTCGGCCTGTGTTCCAAAGGCTTTTGTTTATAACACCCTCAGTTAATTCACAATCTAGCATAGTACGAGATCGTGTAATAGTATTCACATGGACTCAGTCAATGATAGGCTTTACTATTCACTCATTTTATCTTCAAAACTACATTATGAGATACTTATCTCCATTTTACAGAAGGGGAACCCAAAACTTAGAGAACAAAGCTACTAAATAGCTGAATTCATTATGTATTGCTGTAATACAAATTACTCCAAAACTTCATAGCTTAAATCAATAATAAACATTTATTGCATCACACAGTCTCTGTGGATCAGGAGTTTGAAAATGCCTTGGATGGGTGGTTCTAGCTTAGGACTTCTCACGAGGTTGCAGTCAGGACATCGACTGGGACCACAGTCATTGGAAGGCTTGACTGGGGATGAAGGATCTGCTTCCAAAGTGGCTCAGTCACATGGCTAGCGTGCTGACACTGGCTGTTGGTGGGAGGCCTCAGTCATACTCCATATGGGCCACTCCACAGGCTGCTTGAGTATCCTCATATCATGTCAGCTGGCTTCCCTCAGAGTGAGCAATCCAAAAATCAAAGAGCTCAATAGAAGTTTATCCTTTTTAGAACTCAGCCTTGGAAGCCACATAGTGTCACCTCAATCGCATTCTATTGTTTAGGAACAAATCATTAAGTTCAGCCCACTCTCAATGGAAGAAGTAGACTCCGTTTTTTGGGGGGAAGTACATCAGAGAATTTACGACATATTTTTAAATCACCACAGAGGCAGAACTGGAATTTTCATTTCTCCCTTTCTAACTTAGAACTCCAACTCTTTTCTTGACACCCAAGGCAGGAAAAATGTGGCATCGCCATTTCCACAGTTCACCTCCACCTCCATAGCAGATGTCATGAGCAACCCCAGAACTCATTCGGCCGCAGCTGGACCTGGCCTCGGAATCTCTCTCACGCCGTCCCCATGGAAGTCACCGCCCATCAGATGGAGCTGGCACACAAGTAGAAATGTAGGGCATCCTGCCCAAACCACAGCTATCGAGAAAAACTCACAGGTACGTTAGGTTTCAGTATCTTAGAGCCCCTCATCTTATGGATCACCTCTGAGACACTCTATAAAGCAAGGTTTGTAATAATAAACCCCTCTCCCAAAAATTCTCTAAAAAGGAAAATGCTTTAGCAAACCTCGCGTTCTAACTTTTAGATGGTCTTCTCAATTCCAGAACTCCACCGTAATTATGCACTCTCACCCCACCCCAGAAATGCCATTTACGCCTGTAATGACAGGAAGAGAGGCCTGCGGGTGGCGTCTGCTGTTTTCTTAACTTGATACAGTGTTTGTCACCCACAGGTGCACACTGGAATCACCAGTGCCGAGGCCTGGTCCCCATCCCGGAGACTCCGATGTAACTGATATGAGGCCCGGGGACTTCTCAAGGCTCCCCAGGTGATTCTAATGTTCAGCCAGTCTGAGAACAACTGACTTAGCACCTCATTTTCATTGCCAAATAGGTGATTCTCTGTGCATTCATTAAACTCTGCCACCTTGTAGTTGGTTAAATGAGCATATTAATAGAACTTAGAGAGTGATGAACCCCCAGGCTATATCCAACACTTACTGCTCTTTTTCAAAATGTCAATCTCAATTCGACTTTGGATTGTCCTTCCTCAGTAGTTTTTCCCATCTCCGTTAAATGCACCAACCCACCTGATTCAATAAAAACCCAATTGTTTTGCGCATTTATGAGACTTTGACACACTCTTTTCAGAATCACCTCCAGAACTACCTCTGTTTCACACAATGTTCATATCCCTCTATAATTCATCCCAGGTCCACAAAAACATAAGATCACCCTGAAGCAAACATAACATTCTGCTGATCTGGGAGTTTATAATAGTTGTTCAGTAAACAGTCTTCTCATACCTACATAGTAAACACTTACTTTCCTAGGTTAATAGCTAGGAATTTTTAAATTAGCTCGATAACCTAAATATCAGAATGCCACTCCTCTTTCAAATATCACATCTATCCTAAAAGGGAGATTTTTTAATGTGAAAAAAAGGTTTTACTATTGTTTTGTTATTGCTATTGTTGTTGTTCATATCTTTTAACTTCTCTTGAAATCATACATAAAAACATCTTAAGATTTTTTTTAACTTGTATTATTAAGTCAGGGGTACATATGCAGGTTTGTTACATAAATAAACATGTTTCATGGGAGTTTGTTGTACAGACTATCTCCTCATCCAGGTATTAAGCCTAGTACCCATTAGTTATTTTTCTGATCCTCTCCCTCCTCCCACCCTCCGAAAGACCCCAGTGTGTGTTGTTTCCCTCTATGGGTCCATGTGCTCACATCATTAAGCTCCCACTTATAAGTGAGAGCCTGTGGTATTTGGTTTTCTGTTCCTGGGTTAGTTCGCTAAAGATAATGGCCTGCAGCTCCATCCATGTCTGTGCAAAGGACATAAACCCATTCTTTTTTATGGCAGCATAGTATTCCATGGTCTATATGTGCCATATTTTCTTTATCCAGTCTGTCACGGATGGACATTTAGGTTGATTCCATATCATTGCTATTGTGAATAATGCTGCAATGAACATACATGTGCAGGTGTCTTTATAACAGAATGATTTACATCCCTTTGGGTATATACCCAGTAATGAGATTGCTGAGTTGAATGGAATTTCTGTCTTTAGGTCTTTGAGGAATCACCACACTGTCTTCCACAATGGCTGAACTAATTTACACTCCCACCAACAGTGTATAAGCGTTCCTTTTTTTAAAAGGGTGGTATTTCTAACAGAAACATTTTCATCTGTACACCTTAGCCAAGGCAAGGACAGACCATCACCGTATGATATTGAAGACTTCTAGGGGTAGAGGATGGCAGCAGTTCCCTTAACACAGTTCCCACATTTCATCACACCTAGAGATTACCTGGGAAGCTAATAAACGTTCCTTCACCAGGCTGCACCTCATATAGTTTAATCAGAATCACCAGCAGCACAAGACAGGCATTTGTGAATTTTATTGAATTTGTAAAAGTTTCCCAGGTGATGACTACATACCACAAAGTTTACAAACTACTGTCTTAACTCTTTATTGCTAAATCTTTACAGATCTGTAAGAAACAATTTTCTACATCCCTAAGCTGTTTGAAGAAAAAAATATCCACTCAGATTTGAGATATTTGCAAATAAAAGTTTATTTACTGGAATAGACTGTGTTACACTGTAAGGCACTTGAGAAATCGAAATGTCTCCTTATTTGCTAAGTTTTAAAATTAAAACAGAACACATCAGAACATATTCTTCAATAAATTTTTCAGTGAATTATTACCCTTTGGACTTGGAGCCTAAACAAAAGTATACTTTATGGTTTATAAATGGGCTCCTCTTTCTCCCTTTACTGTAGTTAGCTGACTTCTCTAGTTATGACATAAATGTTTCCCAACTAAAGATCAAATACGAATTGATACCAAATATCAGATATTTAATCATGAAAAATAAATTGCTTAGATTTCAATTGTAAAGGATAAGCATTTATTAGCTTAACTCACAAAATAACCATCTGCATCACTTTTTCATTTTTTTAATCTTAGGCTACTGCCTTGTGATTTAATGCATGTAGCTTCTTTATATAATTTATTCTTGTATAGTATCTTTATTTTTAATGTACATGTGTTTTGTCTCACAAAGACCTGTAAGAGAAAGGATCATGTATATCAACGAATATTTATTGAGCATCTGCTATGTGCCTGGATCTATATTAGCCCAGAAAGTTTTCCCACAGCTGTATTAGTCAATTTGCAGTTTACAAGTTGTTATTCAGCGGTAAAATCAACTTAGTGGCCTAACCACCTTTTTTGTTAATGACATAGTATAAAATGGAAGCAAATAGGAAGGAGTAGCAAGTGCATGCTTCTCGCATAGTGAGAATAAGTTTTGGCTGGGTGCTGTGGCTCATGCCTATAATCCCAACACTTTGGGAGCCTAAGGCAGGAAGAATGCTTGAGCCCAGGAGTTCAAGACCAGCCTGGGCAATATAGTGGGACCCTGTCTCCACAAAAAATTAAGAAATTAGCTGGATATGGTGGCACGTGCCTGTGGTCCCAGCTACTCAGGTGGGAGGTTGAGGCAAGAAGAATGCTTGCACCCAGGAGGTCGAGGCTGCAGTGAGCTCTGCTCATGCTACTGCACTCCAGCCTGGGCAACAAAGTAAGGCCATCTTAAAAAAAAAAGAAAAAGAAAAAGAAAAAGAAAAAAAGAAAGAAAACAGAGAGAATAAGTTTCATTTAGCAATATTTTGTTTCGCTAAATGAAACAAAGGGGTGTGTGTGTGTGTGTGTGTGTGTGTGTGTGTGTGTGTGTGTAGGTAGGTAGGTAGGTAAAATGGATCTCGATGTAAAATATTTTTCTTCATTAAAAAGGTTTGGAATGTATGCTATAGAACAGTATTCTGTGTGTCATAGCGTTCTATAAGTATGGATTAAATGGTTAAAGTCAAAATTCTTAGAAATTGAATTTTTGTTCATTTATTTGTTTTAGTTTGTTTAAAAAAAAAAAAAAGCTGGCAGCAGCTTCTAAGGCTAGAAGAACAGAAAGTCACCTTGGAACAGATAATCATTTAGCAACTTTGAGCACTTGAGGAGTCTCTTATCCGTATGTAAACATAAAGAGCTGAGACCTCCTGTTGGGAGAAAGGAGTTCAAGACCTCTGGCCTGGAGGGCTGAGATTCTCTCTGGTGTACAGAGCTGGTTTGCAGGGAAAGTGTGTCTCTTTGTCTAAGTGCCAAGAAGCCACCTGAGACAGTAAGAGATGCAGCCCTGACTTTCCATTTAGAGGTTCAAAAGGCCTGATACGGACCCAGCCAAGGTCCATGGACAGCAGAGGGGAGTCTGGGCTGGCTTAAAGGCTGTAAGATAGAGATGGCCCCTGCACAGCAACATGGAAGAGGCTTTGACACACAGAAACTGTGCTTTCTGCTTAGCAGGACTGGCGGGACACCTTAGAAAATCACACAGAAAAAATAATAAAGATATAACAGTGATTAATATTCTAAACTTTTTTAAATGCATACCAATTATTTGCAGGACTGAAACTCACACACAATCTGTGATATTCAGGTATATTGTAACTTACTAATAGCTACTAATTGTCCATCAAACCCTCATCCCCATGATGTACCATGGGAACTTGTCAGAAGGAGTCATGGCACCATCACAAAAAGACAGACCACCAGATCTTCCGTGCCCCTCATGGAAGAACACAGTGGCACCTGCACAGTGGTTTTGTCAAGCAAAAATCAAACCTGAAACTGATCAAAGCATCAGATCTGACTACTAGATTATAGTAAATGTGGAGGAGAAGGGAACAATGCCACAGGTGCACTCCGCAAAATACAGACTGTGGGACAGGACAGCTGGCCCATTTTCTCCAACAAATACATTGTAGGAAAAGAATAGAAGAGAAGACTCTAGATAAAATGACTCGTAAGAGGCACAGCAATGGATTGCAATACTACTCATATCCTGATTTTAAGAAACCACAAAATATAATTTGAGAAATCAGGAAAATTGGAACACAGATTGGATAATTGTTTAATTATGGTAAGGGACTGTTGATTTTGACAGATTTTATATTGGTACTATGATTATGTTCATAAAGAGTCTTTTAGAATTACATTCTGAAAAGCTATGAATGTAAATATAGACTTGCATCAAAACATGAGGTGAGGGGAAATATCAATGCAAAAACATTGGCCATGAGTGGATATTAGTCACAGCTGGAGATGGGTACCCGGGATTTTATTATTCTGTTTCTATATGTATATGTTTGGAATTTTTCATTTTCCAAAAGCCATAGGCACCCCAGTCTTTTTTGTAGGCAGTGTGGACCATGTCACTTTGCAGCTTCTGTTCTATCACATCCTCAACTCCATCCCCTTCCAACCTGATGAACAGACTCAAAACAAGTATTTCATTTCATTCAGTGCACCGAAGACTGTACCAGAAACCAGAGACTTAAACAAAGTGTAAGAACTGACAATAGGTGTAAAATTCCCATGATTGTGATCAATGCAGTGATTCATGCTTGCTGATGTGCATATAATACATATACTATACACAATTTATTTACACTTTAAATTTATTCAGCGGCTTCACCTCAATGAAATGAGAGAAATGCAGTCACACTCAAAGTCTACCTAGAGTTCCACACAGTGTTTCAGCAAAACGAATCATTCTGTTTCACTGCAAGGCATACCATTTGAATGCTGAAAAGACATGTATAAATTGATTTAACTCATCAATCTCTGGGTGCTTACAATATGCCAAGCACAAGTAAATAAAATATGATTATTTTACTATGGAATTATAATAAAGTTCTACCTGCATCAGTGGTATGTCACAGGAACCATGAATTGCCACATTGATTCAAGAGTAGAGATTCAAAATGTTGGAATTCAGAGAGGACATTACAGTAACTTACACAAATTTTAAAATATTACTTGAAAGTGCAAAATGCTACTGGGGTGCAAAGACATTAAAGATAAATTTGAGAATAAGCCACCAACACACTTGACTCATGAAGGTGACAGACTTCAGACAGACTATCTGGTGAACCATTTGCATGAATGTGTGATGATGGATAGAATGTGCAGAAATGTATACAGGAATTGTGTATCTGTTTCTATTATGTTTCTTTCTCAAAATGCTTAGAAGTGGAAGGTTATATTTGGCACATTTGCTTCCTTATTGAGTCACGGCAACATTTTCACATAATTTTCTTTCCAAATCAATATTTACATGCATTTTAATAAAATAACCTGCGTTCTCCATCGTTTAAATTGCAGTGTGAATGTTCAGTGGCCTTCCCTTATTATTATAAGAGGCAATAATTTGGCAACAGGTTTTGTTACTGCAAAGGGAAGAAGTGTCTTTGTGGACTTTTTTTCCCATCTATTTTCTTCCTTTCTGCAAACTATCATTTGACAAACACTTAGACATTCTGTGATAAGCAGGAGCGCTTCCTCAGGAACAGGCTCCACAGGTCTGAAAAGTAGCTTTCTTGTGGAGGAATATTACCTTGTTTTTGAAGATCTGAAGAAGGGTTAGGAGAAAGAATTGACAATCACGTTCTAGTTAGTTGAATTCCACTTATAAGAACCAACTTTGTTTTCAATCTTTGTGCCTCAAAAGATGGGAAGCTTTATTCTTGCCTGGTATCTTTTTATCTCCCTTCCAGGGATAAGTAAGTAACCAGATACCTGCAGTGCATTGAGCTATTTTACCAATATTTGCTCAGGTGTCTTCTCTGGTTCTTCCAGAGTTTTTTTATTTCTTATAGCTAGTGTTTTTCTATGCAGATTATAATAATTATAGAAACTTTTAATATTTTGTAACTAACAATTTAATTTGAGATCAATGTAAACCATAATCTAAGTTCAACACAGCAGTTTAGTGTACAGGAGTGATACGGTTTGGCTCTGTGTCCCCACTCAAATCTCATGTTGAATTGTAATCCCCAGTGTTGGGGGAGGGGACCTGGTGGAAGGTGATTAGATCACGGGGGCGGTTCCCCCATGCTATTCTCCCGATAGTGAGTGCGTTCTCATGAAATCTGATGGTTTAAAGTGTGTGGCACTTCTCCCTCACTCTTTCTCTCTCTCCTGCTGCCATGTGAAGAAGGTGTTTGCTTCTTCACCTTCCACCATGACTGTAAGTTCCCTAAGATTTCCCAATCATGCTTTCTGGTAAGCCTGTGGAACTATGAGACAATTAAACCTCTTTTCTTCACAGATTACCCAGTCTCAGGTAGCTCTTTCTAGCAGTGTGAGAACGGAGTCATACAATGAGAAAAAAACCAGGACTGGAAACCAGATGACCTGAATTCAAGTTCCAGCCGTATCACCGTATCACTAGCTACCTGTGTGATCCTGAGCAAGTGAGTTATTTCATCTACAAAATGAAGAACTCAGAGATGTTTTTACCTCCTTTAGATGTTTAGACCTGTGATGGTTAACATTGGGTGTCAACTTGACTGACTTGAAGGACGCATAGATGGCTGGTAAAGTATTGTTTCTGGGTGTACCTGTGAGGACGTTGCCAAAGGAGATTAACATTTGATTCAGTGGACTGGGAGAGGAAGCCCCACCCTCAGTGTGAGTGGGCACCATCCACTTGTTTGCCAGCCAGGCTAGAACAAAGCAGGTGGAAGAAGGTGGGATGAGCTGGCTTGCTGAGTTCTGGCTTTCATCTTTCTCCCATGCTGGATGCTTCCTCCCATTCCTCCTGCCCTTGGACATCAAACTCCAGGTTCTTTGGCCTTTGGACTCTTGGAGTTACACCAGTGGTTTGCTGGGAGATCTAGGGCCTTTGGCCAGACTGAAGGCTGCACTGTCAGCTTCCCTACTTTTGAGGCTTTTGGACTCAGACTGATCCACTACCAACTTCTTTCTTCCTCAGCTTGCAGATGGCCTATCGTGGGACTTTGCCTTGAGATCATGTGAGCTGATTCTCCTTAATAAACTTCCTTTCATATATACATATATCCCATTAGTTCTGTCCTTCTCAAGAACCTTGACTAATATAAGACTTAAACATTTAGTGCTAAAATTATGTGATTTTGGCTTAAAACCGTCTCACAAGACCTTTTGCTATACTTTGTGAATGAGCTATTCACGAAGAAGCCACAGGTCCCCCCACAACTTCTCTCTCTTTCTCTCTCTCCTCTTCTCTTCTCTCCTCTCTTCTCCTCTCCTCTCCTCTCCTCTCCTCTCTCCTCCTCCTCCTCCTCCTCCTCCTCCTCCTTCTTCTTCTTCTTCTTCTTCTTCTCCTCCTTCTTCTTCTTCTTCTTCTTCTGCTTCTTCTGCTTCTTCTGCTTCTTCCTCTTCTTCTTCTTCCTCTCTCTCTCTCTCTCTCTGTCTCTCTCTCTTTCTTTCTCTTTCTCTCTCCTTCCTCAATGATGGGCTGGAAAGCTAACATTCTTGGTTTTCAGACTCCCTTGTGCTTAAGTGGGATGGCCAAGTTCTTTCTAGCCAGTGACATCAGTTGAAATCTCTTGAAGAAACTTTCAGGAATGTTTTTTTTTTTCTTTTTGTAAAAAAAAAAAAAGAAAGAAAAGACCTGGTGTGACATCCCTTCTCCCTTTCATTTCTTCTTCCATCTTCCTGATTGTGGTGTGAACATGAGCCCAAAGCCTCAGCAGCAATCTTTGACCAAGAAACACAAATGCAAGGGCTAAGGTTGGACTCTACTGTGTGTGGAGGGCAAATATGAAAAGAGCCTACTTTACAAATGCACCACTAAACCATCATCCCAGACCCAGCTGGCCTACAATCACTATTCTTGTTGCCTGAAACAAATAAATATCTACCTTTTGAAAGCACTGTTAATTGGGCTTCCTGCAAGCTGCAAATGAGTGCAGCCCTAACAAACCTCAAACACAGTTATTTTTCCAGGATAGTACCAATTTTAGAAAGACTTCATTACATTTTAAAATGAATCCTACTGCTTGGAATCAGTTTCCATTTCCCTTCACCTTTGTTTCAAGCTTCTATAACTCCCACTCAGTGTTCAAGACCCCACTTATGCCCCTCTGCCCTGACTCCTCCAAGTAGAGCCCATCACAGCCTCTTTGGTGCCACTTTCACAACTGGCACTCACCTTTATTTTTGTCCCCATCTCATTATACTATGATTTATTTAGTCTACCTTTCATCCTATCTAAACCAAGAGTCTCCAGGGACAGATACGTTTTATGTTGCTTTGTTTACCACAAATACAGCTCTGAACCTGTTACATAATAGATGTTCAATAAATGGTAGTTTATTTAATTTTGGATAAGTACATTCACTTACTCATAATCATATAATATCATAATCATTTAGCAAACTCATCACTTATGTGGAAGTGACTGGGGAAAACTGAACCTCACGTTGATTATTCTATCCACAGACTTCAGTCTGCATAATTCTATATAGACTCACTGCTCCTGTCATCTACCTCTAAATACATTATACACTTAACTTTCTTTTCATTTATTTATTTTTTTCTATAGGTTATGGGTGTACAGGTGGTGTTGGGTTAAATGAGTAAGTTCTTTAGTGGTGATTTGTGAGAGTTTGGTGCACCCACCACCGAGCAGTGTTCATTGCACCCTATTTTATCTTTTATCCCTCACCCCCTCTCTCACCCTTCCCCCCAAGTCCCTGAAGTTTAACTTTCAAAAGGAGCTTCTTTACAGTGTAAAAGCTATGCTGAACTCAGCTACCCTCCCACCTTTCTGACGCATTGTAAGCAGCAGTAGGATTGATCCTGGGTTTGTTCATTACTTTAAGGGAAATAAAAGATGTTATGATGGTCCTGAAACTTGTGGGAATGAAAAGTGGAGAGCTTATCACAAACAGGGCTCAGTAAACATTTATTATGCCTGGGAGGGATGCATTAGGCCTTCCTGGGACAGTGTATATTACAAATGGAGGACACAGCAATATACTAATTCTTTCTGATCTATTGATTGCTTTGAAACAACACAGGAAGAAGACATTCGGAAGTGCAGGATTGTGTGTGTTTAGGCAGGACTATCCTTAAAATGTCAAATAAGTAATTGGGATGTAATAAGATTGTGTGAGATTACATTAAAGCCTACAGTTATTCAGTTTATTACATTTTGCTATAAACCACTAAAATGTCTATCTATCCAGGCAAATTGAAGCTGATTCAGTTATGTTTAAGAATGCTTAGAAAATTAATATTTTAGTGGCCTCATTACTGAAGCTATGGATAAAACATGTTTTCTTTCTCAAGGAAAGTGCTCCTGCCCAGGAAAAGACGCATGGTTGAGAAAAACTTTCTGAACGTAATTCACATATAGAATTCACAACTTTGGATACAACTTTTGCCAGTACTATCATACAGTTAAGGAACTGGTTGCTCTTCTTTTAGAAAGTTACTTTTCTTTTTTCCTTTTCTCTTCAAATAAATTTACTTCAAAGGGAGGAGTTAGAATTACAAGAAAAACGTATCCAAAAGCCGTCATGGTCTTGCACTACCAGCAAGACCATGATGTTCTACTGAAGATAAACAATTTCACAGAACACCTACATCAGATCAATTCAACGTGGGACCATGATAGAGTAGGAAAAAAGTCAAATCCCTCGGAAGTTACGTCTGAATACAAACACGAGAATACTGGAAATACTATAAAAACAATCCAATTTCTTCCTCTCTCAGCTCACATGAGTGGCCATTGCCTTTTCGCCAATTACATCTTCAGTTCCATTCCATTTCTCCCACTTCCAAGGTAAAATATTAAGTTGTCCATGAATAGATTTAATTTTACTTCCTGACAGTATCCAACCCAGGAGAGTACCCTGCTTCTTCAGACACCCCCCAAAACCACCTAACACGTTTAAATCCTGAAATGCTTCCTGATTTCCTCATGGTGTGTGGTCTCCTTTGTTGCAGCAAGTAACACAGGCAAATATGTTCCACTGCAGATGTACTCCTTGGGAGTTTTGACTGACAGGCAATGATACCACCAATGACTCAAACACTGAGTCATTTGATCCAAGAATGACCAAAAGCCAGTGAATACAGAAAAAAAATGAGAAACAGCAATAATAATTTTCACACTCCAGACATGTGCCAGAAGGTATTTTCACATTTGCCTTTATCTCACGCATCAATTACACGAAAGCGTTCTCATTAGAGTAACTTTATAGTTCAACACATTAAGCTCAGAGAGTATAAAAGACTTGCTTAAGGTAATTTTCATATCACGTCTACATTTGCATATATTTTATAGCATTTTTAGCTAGGAAATGCTAAGGCTAAAATTCAATTTTAGGTTTCTCCAGCTCTCAAGTCTTTCCCTCTATAACCTGATACCTCCAAATACTATTACACTGCTTTAATCAGATTCAAGAACAAATTCTTCTGACTATCTTCGTGACAGCTTCAACAAAAATCCAAGAGACCTGTTAAATTTACTGGTGGAATTCTGGAGGGTAAGAGTGACAGCTGTTGGTAAGAGGAAATACGGTGCTAAAGAGACATGTTTGGGGGTCAGAAGAAGCTGAGGAACTATATTAGGAGGTGGATAAAGGAAGGAGGATCAGCCTGGAGCCATGAAAGGAGAACTAAACTTCCTTCTGCATTAGATGATGTATTTAGGATTAAAACTAATGGGTCATGGAAATGGCTGTAAACCATTCACATATTTTTTTCTTTTTTTTTTTTTTGAGACCGAGTCTTGCTCTGTGGCCCAAGCTGGAGTGCAGTGGCATGATGTTGGCTCACTGCAACCTCCACCCCCAAGTTGAAGTGATTCTCATGCCTCAGTTTCTCAAGTAGCTGGGATTACAGGTGCCTGCCACCACACCTGGCTAATTTTTGTATTTTTAGTAGAGACAAGGTTTCACCATGTTGACCAGCCTGGTCTTGAACTCCTGACCTCAGGTGATCCGTTTGCCTTGGCCTTCCAAAGTGCTGGGATTACAGGTGTGAGCCACTGTACCTGGCCCCTTTCCTATATTTCAATCCAATAATCCTGATCCTGGAAATTTATCTTAAGTAATAATTTAGCAAATAAAATATACATATATATAGAAATGTTCATTGTAACATATATTTGCAAAGATTTGGAAATAGCATACATATCCAACAATAAGGAAATAAAATAGCACATTTTATGCATTATACCATGCAATATTATACAATATTAAAGTATAATTGTGAATAATATATGAATAGAAAAATGCTTAATGCCTAAGGTTCAGTTACACACAAATCAGAAAACAAATAAGCAGGAAAAAATAAAACATATATGAGAGTCACACACAAAGCTGCTGGAGAAACCTTCCATCTGCTCTAAGAAGTCATTCCCTACCCTCAAGGGAGACATCAGTCACCTGGACTAGATGCTAGTTGCCACAAGAGGACACCTGGAACCAGCCCCAAGAACTTTGCCTGAGGGCATCTGACAGAAAGATCAGCCACCCTGGTCCTTCCCTGAGGTTACCAGGGCTCTGGGAGTTGCCTCTCCAGTTGCTACTGAGAAGGTCCCACACCTTACATGCTCAACAGCTAAATAATCTACAGCTTTCCTTTGATAGCCCTCCTTCCTCAAAGGAAGGACCAATTCCACTATACCACACATCCCATTTGCTTCAGTCCTCAGCATAATCAGAGACATGCTTACCCCACTCTGATCTGTAGTGCCCCAACTGGACCTAATCACTTCCTCTCTTCATTGTCCCAAATTAACCACCTCTCATCAGCAAAATCACTTTTAATCTCCAGCCATATCCTAAAAGTTATTATTATTATTATCTTTGAGAGGTCTCCTTCTGTTCGCCCAGGCTGGAGTGCAGTGGTGTGATCTTGGCTCACTGCAACCTCTGCCTCTCTGGTCCAAACAGTTCTTCTGCCTAGCCTCCTAAGTAGCTGGGATTACAGGCATGCACCACCATTCCTGGCAAATTTTTGTATTTTTAGTAGAGATGGGATTTCGCCATGTTGCCAGGCTGGTCTCAAACTCCTGAGCTCAGGTGATATGCCCTCCTTGGCCTCCCCAAGTGCTGGGATTACAGGCATGTGCCACCACGCCCAGCTAATTTTTGCATTTTTAGTAGAGACAGGTTTCCACCATGTTGGCCAGGCTGGTCTCAAACTCCTGACCTCAGGTGATCTGCCCATCTCAAGATCCCAAAGTGCTGGGATTACAGGTATGAGCCACTACTCCCAGCCTGTTTTCCCTTTTTTCTTCTGAGTAAAACTTGGCTGGCACTGCAGGACATGCTTTACCTGAGCCCCCTTAAAAGATGCACTCCCTGATTTTCATTATGACCCTACAAGCAAGTAGCAGTGATGCAGGATTTTTTCAGTGCTGCTTGGCCAGCTGGAGATATCCACAGCCGGCAAAACCCACACTTGAGCCTCACTCAGCCCTGGGCTCACAACAGGAGGCACCCTGGCCACTCAACGAGCCAGGCCACACCTGGCTTGTACTCTGGCTGGATCCCGTGTTCACCACAGGATCCACACTCAGCCCACAGCCGGGCCAGGCTGGGGGTGCCTTGACCTGCCTCCACCCTGTGCACCAGCATTCCAACAAGGGGAATGTGGTGGTGCTTGAACAGGGATGCCAGTGACCCTGAAGCCCCAAAGGGGATGTTATAGCCTTTTTCATACCCACATTCAGTGGGTCTCAAGTTCTTGTCCCATGTCCAAGAAGAATGAGATTACGCTGACAGTCAAAGGGTGAGCAGGGCAGAGAGTTTTACTGAGTAACAGCTCCCAGCAGAGAGGGGATCAAGAGAAGGCAGCCACCTACCTGAAGTTGGGTAGCTCCCCCCACCTGAAGGCAGGCAGTCCCCACCAACTGTGGCAGAGTCCAGGGCTTTTATGGGCTCAGAATTGGGGAATGCATGCTGATTGGTTTATGAGTATGCAAGAAAGGCTAAAACAAAGGCACCAATCAAAGGTGGGTAAGAAACACAGTGCAAGAAACCACTTAGGAAAGGGTAACTATATGCAAAATAGGTGAAAGGTGGGGATCAATCAGAGGAAAGCATGCCAAACAAGAAGAGAGGTTCTCAGTCTGGTCCATGGATTTTTCCAAGACTTGTAGCTTGGCTTTAAGGCTTTGAACTGTCTTTGGTTTGAAGGGGAGTTTCACTGGGGACCCACCCCATCTGCCTAGGCATTTGACTGCCTCCTGCCACTATCAGAAGAGTGAGGTGGACTTCACTTCAAGAGCACTGGAGTTGAGGAAATCAAGCATCTGGAGCAACAGGTTATTGGACTCATAATTTGTGGGCACAGTGAGTTGCCCAAAGTTCTACATGAGCAACCATGTACAGAAAGCCAGTGATCCAAATGCTAAATGCACCGATTCAAGAAGCGGGGTGTGGGGCATTGGAAGGTGTTGAGTAGATGGCTGCAGTGGATAAGAGAAAAGGCTTGATTCTTCAGTCTGAGGTTTTTGAAGATGAAATAGCTTGGAATGTGGCATTGAGGAGCAAGTTGATCTCCATATCTTGAGGTACCTAGGTTGTTGCAGACAAAGCAGTCAACATATGTGAGTGCAAAGTGGATGCCCACATCTCAGTCCCACTAAATCCATGAACTGGTCTGCATTTGTACCCCATATTCCATTTTCACTGTCTAACAAATATCCCTGAGCAAACCAAAGACAATCCTTCCCCTTGCAGTTTGCACCCCATTCTCTCTTGACTTCTCATTGATAAGTAAAAGGTTCTGCCATTATTCCCTCTCCTTCTGTCATCATCCATTTCTCCCACAAAGAACATTCCCATAAGCCTACAAACATATTGTTTTTAAATCTTTCCTAGATTCCAAGAACGATACATATTTTATTTTATTTCTCTGTTCCCTTCAACACAAAATTCCTCAAGAGATTTGTCACCATCTCCTCTTCCTCTTTAACCATTGTAATCATGATTCTGTCCCCACTGCATCAAGAAAGCAACTCTTATCAAACATATGGTCAAAGTTAATATCAATTTCTTGTCTCCATCTCACTGATTGCAGTTGACACTTTTTTTTTTTTTTTTTTTTTTTTTGAGATGCTTGAGACAGAGTCTCACTCTGTTGCCCAGGCTGGAGTGCAGTGGCATGATCTCGGCTCACTGCAACCTCTGCCTCCCAGGTTCAAGCGATTCTCCCACTTCAACTTCCTAAGTAGCTGGGATTACAAGCACACACCACCACGCCTAGTTAATTTTTGTATTTTTAGTAGAGATGGGGTTTCACCACATTGGCCAGGCTGGTCTCAAACTCCTGACCTCAGGTTATCCGCCCACCTAGCACCTCCCAAAGTGCAAGCCACCCCGCCCGGCTGACACTTTTGGAATATTTCTTCCTTAGGTTTCTTTGATAGAAAACTCACTAGATATTTTGTCTCACCAGTTGTTCATTTTCTCTCCTTCTCTGGACTCTGCTTCTCTCCCAGAACTTTAAATTATTACATTCCCCAGTTCTTGGTCTTCATTTATCTATCTCTTCTCTCTCTCTCTAAGAAATCTCACCCATTCTCACTGCTTTAGAAACTATCTGTACTCTGGCTCCCAAATCTATATCTCCAAACTAATCCCTCCTGATTTCTAGGCTTGTAAATCCAACTGTTGACTCAGCATCTCCACTTGTCTAATAGACATCTTGCACATAAAAGAAATCTTGGTCCACCCTTCCCCACTCTAACCTATTCCATCCTGTCTTCCCCACCTAAGGAAATGAGGCCACCAACCACTCAGTTGCTCAGCCTGAAAACCTCCAAGTCATCTTTTTTTCCCCACTTTGCCTTATAGTCCATGTCCATCAACACACACTATTAGCTCTCCCCCTACAATACATGTCCCAACTGTGACCCCTTCTCACCACCTCCACTTCTCACACTCAGCCCAGCCACCCTTGGATGCCACCTGCAGTACAGCAATGGCCTCTGGATGTGTCTCGCTATCTCCATCCTGGACCCCCAGTCCCCTCCCACTGTGCAGTTATCATCTTGTCACAGCTAGAGTGAGCTTCACAAATAGAAAATATATATGTATCATATTGAATTTCTGAAAAGATGTTCAATCTCAGCAAGCAAGTAAACATTTTGAAATTAAAATAACACATTGCTCAATGTAGTGCTTGGCACAAAGTGACTTCTCGATGAATATTTATTGTATACATGAAAAACAAGTTTTCATTTACGAATTGGCAAAACTTTTTAAGTATAAATGTACAGTGTTAGCAAGGGCTCAGAGAAATGGCACTCTTCACACTTCTGGAGAGACTCTGTTTTTTATCAGGGAATTTGTCTCAAAAGTCTCCGAAGTGCCCATATATTTTGAACAATTACTTTCATATCTAAATTTTCAATTTAAGAATTTGACTAAGGATGTGCACAAAGTTGTAGCCTCTGCATCTTTGATGTAACCAGATGAAACCTTCAGAAACCAGTTGGTGTCTTGGTGTGTCCATTTGCTTGTTTTGTCTGTCGCTCTAGATGGGTCGGGGGTTAAGAAAAAGGATTTTTGTCATGTGACACAGAAACGTTTTCCAGGCCTTTGTCCTAAGAGAGGCCAATGTTTCACAACCCTGACTTGAGTTCACTAGTTCGGGGTGGGGCCTAGGCAGGATATTTTTAAAGCTCCTTACAGAGTTCTCAGAGTAGTCTACTGAGAAGGATTGACCTGGGTTTTCCTCACCCACAGCAAGAAGGGTTGTTCCCCACACTGCAGTTTTCTGAGAGGAGCCCCCCAAGTGACTTTGCCTGCGATGGGCATGGCTGTGTAGGAACTGAAGGGGCTACATCCTAAACCCCTCTGACTTGACAGGAGCAACTAAGAATCCTGGTTCAGATAATCTGTCATGAGGGGAAAGCCTCATCCACTCTTCACTTACAGAACAAGCCTCTTTTCCATAAAGCAATATTGTAAAGGAGAAGTTTTTTCAGACTCCATCCAAATTGCCATCCAAAATCTAGTACCTAAATTAGTTAGATTTTCTGTGAATATTTTAGAATATTGCCTGTCACATGGTGTTATGAACTGAATCTGTACCCCCAACATTCACATGTTGAAATCCTAACCCCTAATGTGTTGGTAGAGATGACTCTCTTTGAAAGGTAATTAGATCATGAACCTGGAGCCCTCACAAATGGGATTCGTGCCCTTACAGCTCTCTTGATCTGTTTTCACCATGTGAGGACACAGTGAGAAGATGGTCATATGAAAACCAGGAAGAAGGCAACGAATCTGCTGGAACCTTGATCTTGGACTTCCCAGCCTCCAGAACTGTGATAAATACATATTTCTCTTTAGGACCTCCAGTTTATGGTATATTTGTTATAGCAGCCTGAATGGACTAAGATACATTGTAAAAGTTCACTTTCCTCTACTATAAAATGGGTGGAGAATAAAATGGGATAACAAATTGCAAAGTACCTTATCCGTAGCTGGCAACATTTTTCAGGTTAGAATTCCTAAAAGGTTAAGAGTATGAAATCAAGCTACACAGTTACTCCTCCCCTTGCCTTCTTTTCCCCGCTGCCACACCTGCCTTGTATTCATTTTGCAGCCTGAGCTTGCATGCAGAGATGCAAGGCAGGGCTTTGCACAGCCTAAGGATGTTGCTGGATGAATGGCAGGATGGGGATCCCGAGTCAGCTCCTCCTTCGGATCTTCCCCTGGCCTCTCCCACCATTACCACTTCTCCCCCAGGGACACGCAGGGGGTCAATTACAAGAGCAGGGTGACTCGTTGGCAGGAAAAACATGGACACTTTGAATTAGAACGAACATCTTTGCCTGTGGTCCTTTGCTCTCCCTCAGGCTGCTGAGAGGGATCTGGAGACAGCTTCAGGTGGGCTCTTCTGGGCTCTACTGAGACCTGGGGTGGCAGACAGGCCAGGCTGCCCAGGCACTGGGGCACACTATCTTTTGAACCAATTGCTGACTCTGGGTTCACCTTTCCTTGCCATCAAATGACCAGAGACAAGATCAAGGCAGAACAGATGTTGGACCTTCCTAGAGCCTCTGTTTAAAATCAAAGGGGACTTCCTCTTACTGATCCCATCTATCTCAGTAAGAGAAGGAGCAGCTGATCCTCTCTGCTTCTCAAACATCAGTATTTTGGCTAGAAAAACACCAGTTTATATTCAGTAATCCAGGCATTTTAGGTGACAATTTAACCTTCCACGTTCAAGGATGGATTTTTTTTTGTTTCATTTATAAAAATTCATTATTGAATAGAAAGAAGCTCTTTGTTGTTTGAAGGGTATATTAATTTCCTGTTACTGCTATAACATTAGCCCCCACTTTGAGGCTTTGAAGGACACAAGTGCATTGTCTTACAATTCTAGAGGCCAGAAGTCAGACATTGATCATCCTGGGCTAAAATCAAGGCGTCAGCAGGACTGTGTCCTCCTGGAGGCCCTAGGAAAGAATTTTTCTCTGCTTTTTCCAGCTCCTTGTGGTCCCTTTCCCCATTTTCAAAGCCAGGGGTGGAGCATCTTCAAATCTCTCTCTCCTTTTGACCTCCTCTTCTGTTTCCCTCTCCCACCTTAAAGACCCTAATAATTACATTAGGCTTGCTTCAGTAATCCAAAATAATTTCCCAATCATAAGGTCAGTTGATTAGCAACTTAATTCTTTCTGCGACCTTCATTCCCCCTTGCCATGTCACACGATATACTCACAGGTTCAGGGGGATTAGGATGTGGACATTGTTGGAGGGTCATCATTCTACCTACCACAGGGAGTATACAACATTTTGGTTTGGCTGCTAAGCAAATGATGACCCCGCCTACCTACCTACAGATGAGCCTTCAAACTTCAAAAGAGGGCCTCGGGCCCCAGACAAGGAGCAAGATTTCCCAACACTATCAGGCCACTTTCTGGTAACGATAGTCCGAGTGGTTAGGAATCAGCACTGATGATATTTAGGTGACTAAGGTAGCATGATCAGAGCCCAAATAAGTATTTTGTCCTTGGAGAAAAAGTAGGTCTGTGTCTACTCAAAGCAGTCAGGAAGGAGGAGGCCAGAGCTTGAGTTGTGAGGCGATCTGAGCATCAAAGTTGGAAAAACAAAGTTCAAACACAAAATCTATGTGGCAAAAGTAGGGCTGACACTGTGAGACCAAGTCCCTGGCAGAAGCCAAGGGCAATGAGAGTGAAACTGGAATTTAGTGTCCAAAACTAAGCCCACTGAGCTAATGCACCGCTGTGTGCCTATTTGCCAACTGCCCTTATGGTGTCGGGCAGATCAGCCTGGCTTAAGGATACAGGGTTTGGCTGATATCATTTTTCTCAGAGATGACATTAGAACCACATTATTCTTTTGATTCATTTTTGTTGTCTCCCCAAAATTAAAGAAGCTCACTGGTTAGAAGATGACCATGCCCATTAGTAATCCTGATGTGGCAGTGGCATTTGGACATCCTGCTGGACTCTCTTCCCCACCGGCTCCAGCATCTTTGCAGGTTACCGAAGTGTTTACAAGCTGAAGAGAAATAAAATAAAAACCTGGCATCTTAATGCATGCCACTCATATCTTTTCAAACAACTTCATATTCCATGGAGTCCCCTTTCATCCAGGTATCAGTGCATTTTCTTCGCTGCAATAACGGACTTACATTGGTGAAGGAAACAGAATACTATCAGAGTGATACAGGAAAATCTCCATTTTTTTCCACTGTGGCTCAGAGAAAAGAGGGTTAGCGTTCAGCCTCTGACTAATGTGCTTCCTAGATTTGAGAAGCAACACAAATCTCAGCTGATTTCATGGTAAAGTGTTATCTAAGTCCATGTCTTTTTTATTGAGGATACAAAGAGCTCTAATATTTAGCCATAATTTCTAAGATGATGCAACCAAGAGAAAATTGAATGGAAGGAAAGCAAACCCAAATAAATACAAGGTATTGTACACCAGATATGAGGCTGTGTGTTTCACATGCTTTTTTGTGCACCCCTCATGCCAATCCTAGGATACAGTGATTGTTCTTCCCATTTTAATTGAGCACTTGAGGCTCACACAGAGTATAAATGACTTGCCCACGGTGATTTTTTAAGCACATGCCTACAGGCTTAAAATTCATTTACATTTTAGCTAGTAAGGAGTAAGACAAAAATACACACTTAAATCTCTCTGATCCCCCATAACTTTTCCTCTATTACATAATTCTTCTAAATATTATTAATACTCCATTAGTTTTCCAAGCAGATTCCACAGCAAAATTCTGAATATCCTCAATGGTGGCTTTAGCGCAGATACAAGAGACGTGTTCAGATTACTGGTGCACTTCCAGAAGGGTAGGGGTTGGCTGGTAGTGAGAGGAAGCCTGGCTCTGAGAAGGAGCATTGGGGAAATGGGGGAGATTAGGGGTCCTGGTGGGAGAGAGGGAGAAAGGGGAGCCATCTGGAGCAGTAGAAGGAGGATTGAACTTGGCCCCGGGTTCGATGAGGCATCAGGGACTAAAACAAAAGAATCAATGAAATGGCTTTGTACCTTTTATATTCTGATGCAGCAATTGAAATCCTGGAAATGTATCTATCTTAAGGGATAATTTAGCAAATATATAAGCACACACATACACCCAAAAATGTCCATTGCAACATATATTTATAAAGATTTGGAAACATCATACAAGTCCAACAGTATCGACATAAATGAGCAAATCTTTATACTTTCCCGTCATGCCATGTTCTATTTTAAATGTATAATTTGTATGTATTTAAATAAAGAAAAATGCTTGTAAGATTCACTTTTAAAAATCAGAAAATAGATAAGCAGGGACAAAAATCTTCACAAAATATATATATGAAAGAGAGTGTCTTGGGCTGTGAAAACAACAGGCTTCTGCTGCTGTGTGTCCTTCCTTACCTGCAGAGAGAGACTGATCCCCTGAACCGGCTTCCACAACACAGTACATCTCTCCCAGCCCCCAAAGACCAGCAGGCCTGGAAACCTGGCCCAGCATTCCTGAGCTTCCAGCTGAGAAAGACCAGCCACCAGCTCCTCTTCCCAGGCACTATACCTCAGGCTCCTGCCTTCTCCAGCTCAGAAAGTGAGGCCACCGCCCACTCAGTTGCTCAGCCTGAAAACCTCCAAGTCATCTTTGATTCCCTTCATAGCTCACATGCAATCCATCGGCAAATGCTATTAGCCCAGCCTCTGCAATATATCCCAAACCTGACCCCTTCTCATGGTACCCACTTCTCACACTTGCACCACTGCAATGGCCTCTGGACATATCTCTGTCTGCCATTCTGGCCCCCTCCCCCTCCAACCATCCACTCTCACCTCAGCTAGAGTGAGCTATACACAAAAGAACGGAGAGGCCGAGGCGGGTGGATCACTTGAGGTCAGGAGATCGAGGCCATCCTGGCTAACATGGTGAAACCCCATCTCTATTAAAAATACAAAAAATTAGCCAGATAAGGTGGCACGCACCTGTAGTCCCAACTACTCAGGAGGCTGAGGCAGGAAAATCGCTTGAACCCGGGAGGGCGAGGTTGCAGTGAGCTGAGATCGTGCCACTGCACTTCAGCCTGGGCAACAAAGCGAGACTCCGTCTCAAAAAAAAAAAAAACAAGAATTATAATTAGCTACCAAGTATATGAAAATATGCTGAATCTCAATGAAGATCGACACACTTTGAAATTAAAGTAACACTGTCCAATGGAGTAATGGCATATAGAAAACACTCAAGAAATATGTGTTGCACACACGCGAAACTATTTTTCATCTACCAAATGGACAAAGATTTTTAAACTGAAAATTTCCAGAATTGGAAGGGCCCAAATAATCACACCTTTTTCACTTCTAGTGAAATTGTGATTTTTTTTTAAGTGTCAAAAATATCCTGTAACTTCATATCTAAAATTTTAACCTAAGGATTTAATTAAGCAAGTAAGCAAAATGGTACCTTCTTCATCTTTTCAACAACAGGCTTAGACATTGAGGAATGAAGACATTAGTGCCTTGTTTGCTCATTTCTTTATCCTTTCTGGCTGCCTTTGGGAGGAGGGGAAGGACATGCGTATTTTTTTCTCCCAGGAGGTCTTTGTCCTAGGACACTTGATGTGAATCCTGGCTGCATTTAAAATAATCTAGAAATTTGAAAAATGTATGTATTACCAGGTTCTATCTCCAGAGATTCCAATTTCATTTGGCCTAGGGTGGGGCCCAGACAGGGTATTTTTTTAAGTCTCTGGGGGATTTTCAGCAGCCAGGCTGAGAGGGACAGGCCTGGGGGCCCCTCCTCCTCCAGGGAAATGGGGCTCCTCCCTTCTCCACATTGCAGGTTTCTGACAGGAGCCTCCCGGAGGTGACCAGACCCTAGATGGACACAGCTGCATGGGAACCCAAAAAAGGCTGGAACCTAAGGCGCCTACCTTGAGAACAGCCACGAGGAGTCCAGTGGCCAGGCCAGCAGTTGACAAGGAATGTCCCTACAATTAGCTTGCTGTGAGCTTACTTAGACAACGGTGCCAAAAAATAAGCCTAGTACCTGGGCTCCACCCGCAGTAGTGGAGGTGGTGCCTAGAGAATGTTGATCCCAGGCCTCTCCCAGCCACATTCTTGAGCTCCAGGTCCTAGATTAATTCAAAGATAATTGATGAAGTCACAGAAAAGTCACTCATACACTCAGCAAATATTTATTGAGCATCTACTATGTACCAGGCACTGATCTAAACACTGGAGATACATCAGCAAATAAAAGACCACAGCTACATCACTAGCAGGGAGAGCCACGGATTAAGCACTAAATGTAATCTGCAAGTAAAACATACAGTCTGCTAGATGGTGATGGGGACTTGGGTAAATAGAGACATGTAGGGGTGGGTGTGTGGGGAGGGAAGCTCAGGGGAATAAGAGTAAGTCCTGACCCCTGACCTACTCTTCCTACTCAGGTGGGAGCCCACCAGAGGTGTTTGGGGACCAGCAGGAGGGTAGGGTGGCTAGAGAGGTGGGGCTCAGGAGAGGGCACCATTGGGGGTAAGTCTCAGAGAGGTGCATAGGGGAGCTTTGAATTTTACTCCACGTGGAATGGAAGCCACTGCGAGGTGTTGAGCACAAGAGGAACCAGATGAGAATATCGCCAAACAGAACTTGGGCCCACCTACCCAGCACAGCAAAGCCAAACACTGACATCAGGATTTATGGCAAGAAAAAGTGAGGCATTTATTGCAAAGCGCCAAGCAAGGAGAATTGGGCAGTTCATGCTTAAGACCAGAACTCCCCACTGGCTGACAGATAAGGGTTTTTCTAAGGCAGTGATATGGTTTGTATATTTTCTCCCTGCCCAAATCTCATGTTGAATTATAATTCCTGGTATTGGAGGTGGGGCCTGGTGGGAGGTGACTGGATTGTGGGGGTGGATTTCTCATGAATGGCTTGGGCCATCCCCTTGGTGCTGAGCAAGCTCTCGCCCTGAGTTCATATGAGATCTGGTTCTTTAATGTTGTGTGGCACCTACCCCCCGCCCTCCCGATCCCTCTCTCTCAACCTCTCTCTCTCCTGCTTTTACCATGTGAGGTAACTGCCCCCCTTTTGCATTCCACCATGACTGTAAGCTTCCTGAGGCCACCTGAGAAGCCAAGCAAATGCCGGCATCATGCTTCCTGCACAGCCTGCAGAACTGTGAACCAATTCAACCTCCTTTCTTTATAAATTACCAGTCACAGGTATTTCTTTATAGCAATGCAAGAACTGCCTAATATAGGCAGGAAGGCAGAGGTTACAGGCAAAGTCATAAATCAACACAATGAAGCTATACATCGGCTTGGCCTAAAAAAGGCAGGACATCTTGAAACAGGGTTGGGAGGACCAAAGGTCATAGGTGAATTCAAAGATTTCCTGACTTGTGATTGATTAAGCTTTGTTTAAAAACTTGGGGTCAGTCAAAAGGAATGTTGAGCTCTGGCCTGTGGGCATGACTTCCTCTGGGAACCTCAGGAAGAAATTTAGAATAACTGGCAGGCAGAGTTCAGTCCTCGTTCCCCTTATCTGAGGTCTACAGGCCGGCAGATGGCATTTTGCATTTGCTGGGGGTCCGGGTTTATAAAAAACAACGCAAAGACATATGTGAAGATGTTATCTTTAGTTTCTATAGGAACCAAAGAGTTTGTGGCTCTAGTTTCCTTGGCTGTTGTTTAAAACTACTATTGGCCAGGCACAGTGGCTCATGCCTATAATCCCAGCACTTTGGGAGGCCAGAGTGGGCAGATCACCAAGGGTTGGGAGTTCGAGACCAGCCTGACCAACAAGGAGAAACCCCATCTCTACTAAAAACACAAAATTAGGCAGGGTGGTGGTGCATTCCTGTAATCCCAGCTACTCGGGAGGCTGAGGCAGGAGAATTGCTTGAACCCAGGAGGCAGAGGTTGCGGCGAGCTGAGATGGTGCCGTTGCACTCCAGCCTGGGCAACAAGAGCAAAACTCTGCCTCAAAAAAAAAAAAAAAAAAAAAAAAAAAAGGGACTATTTACCTATTTACTTATCAGGTTGCTCATTTACTTCTCAAGGTGACCTAGGTACCTGGAATTTCCCTTAAAGGAACTAGGATTTTTCTTTATTTCTATGCTTGAGGGCCTCGACAGACCCTCAAAGGGAGCCCTGTTCCATCTCAAGACTGAGCACTAATGGTTTAGTGGAAGTAGGAAAATCAGGTAAGACGTTACTGAAGGAACCTGAGGGAAGAGAGAACAGGGACTGAGCCCCAAGTGGTGGCACAAGAATTGTTGATAAGTGGGCAGGTTTGGATGCATTAGGAGGTCAAAGCCAGCATGCTGTTTTGACAAGTGTCAAGAGGGATGAGAGATAAACCCTGACTTCAAGGTTTTTGGAGTTTCATGTTTTGAATTTTCACCATTTGTGATTCTTTAATACAGAACTGGAACATTTCACCAACCCACAAATCGGCCTGGCCCTCATGTGCAGCATGCCTGGCTCCTCCAGCATCGCCCCTATGAAGAAAGTGGTTCAGCAGCTCCCGCTGGAAGCCGGACCCAACCACGCTCAAACGCGTACAAGTTTCCCAGGCAGCTGCAGACTTAAAACAATTTGGTCTTCAGAATGCTCAACATGACCCTCTGCTGACTGGAGTATCTTCAGGTACAAATCCCTTCAGACTCCAGAAAGTCTGTTCCTTTTTGTAGTAAAATGAATCTTTCAAAGGTTTTCCAAATCGCTTCTTATGATCCAGTGAATATTCAAGAGAGCTAAATTTGAAACCTGCACAAAAGCTTATCCCTGTAACACATGGGCCATAATATACAAAATTCTGCTTTTGTCTGTCCTTAACATCTACCTCTCTGAATTTTCATGAATTTCTATTTCACAAGAGTAATTGTTTTATAAACACTGGCAGCAGCATACAATAAAACTTAGTATGAAAAAAAAAAAAAGAACTGGAACATTTCTTGCATCCTGAATATTCCTGTGCAATTCTTATCTATTAGATTCGGGGCACTTCATTAAGGGATTGCTAAGACTCTCCTGGCAGTCCTAAGGACTAATTACAGTCACCAGCTGTGTGATCAGCAGGAGGGAGACCCTGCTGGAGAGGGGGTGAGGGAGGTGGGAAGGGCTGGATGGAATATATTGAGATCCAGGAGGAAAGGCACGTCCTAACATTTCCAATGAAGGAATAAGGAAATCACAAGTCCAAGTCTTTTTTTTTTCTTTTGAGAGAGTCTCACTCTGTTGCCCAGGCTGGAGAGCAATGGTGCAATCTCAGCTCACTGCAACCTCTCGTCCTGGGTTCAAATGATTCTCCTGCTTCTGCCTCCCGAGTAGCTGAGATTACAGATGCCCACCACCACGCCCAGCTAATTTTTGTACTTTTAGTAGAGATGGGGTTTCCCCATCTTGACCAGGGTGGTCTCAAACTCCTGACTTCAGGTGATCCACCTGCTTCAGCCTCCCAAAGTGCCAAGTCTTATTGTAAACCATGACTGGCTGCCTGAATTCTAAAATTCTTAGGACTTAAGAAGCAACAAGCCATGATTGACTAATCAGTTGAAATAAAAACAGGTCAAGATGGACCCACTCTGAGGCTCAATCCAAATGCCAGTCTCCCTTCCTGCACCCTCAAGTGCACCTGTTTGGCTTGAAAACAAATTCCCTGTATTCGGCCTCAAGCTAAGCTAACTGAGCAAACAATTCCTTTTAGCCAGGCCTCTGCTTTGTTCCAGGGCTTGCGTTTTACCGGGGCCACGGCCCTGGAGCCAGCCTCAGGGGTGAGACTTCTCCTTCTCATGAAGGAAGCAGTGTTGAAAGCAAAGTATTTGATTCCTGTTCTTGAGGCCTAAACATTTAACTGTAAAGTATGTAGTGTTCTGGAATTCTGGCTGTGGTATGTATCAAGCTTCGAAAACAACATGCCGTCTTGTCTCTCCATGTAACACAGAGGTACAGAGAGGCTGCGATAAAGAAACACATAAATAGGTGGTTAGCTGTGATAGTAAAACAAGGGAACCACTGGGAGAATTTCCGTGCTGCTGGAAATTAGAGCTGCCACTGTATAAAAGCTGCATACATTTTGACTTGATATCACCATCAGTTAAGCAGTGGTTATAACATTTTGTCCCTGGAAATGTATAAAGTTGAGAGACTACTTGTTTTTCCAGGAGACAGCTTTCTGAAAAACGTTAAAGCAGATTTTCATAAACAAACTATCAGGCACACACCTATTTTTTTCTATAGCAATTATCACTTTTTACCATAATAGATGTACTTATTTACTTATTTTTTGCACTTACTATTTATTGACTCTTTTATATAAATTTACGTAATTTACCTATTTGGTGCATTTATTGATTATTGACTCTTTCCCTCTACTACAATGTGTAGTTCTTTGAGGCAGATGGAGATCGGTGCATGTGGTGGGTGTTGTTGCTGTGGTTGTTGGCCCGGGACACAGCTGAAAACTCAACCCAGGTTTTCCTGGCTCCACATCTGGAGCTCTATTTTCTCCCCAACTCTAGCTGTGCAGGCGTAGGGCGCCAACCCTAATTCTTTACTACCCTAAAGGTGTTACAGGACTCTTTAACTCACAAACAGGGAAGAGACTCTCCCTTTACCAAGCCTCTTCTATTGCGGTTCTCGGTTGCTGTGATGTTCTCCACGCAGACATGCCCTGATCTACTATTTCAACCTTAACATTTCTCAACCACTAATAAATTTTAGTTTAGTTTTGAATCCCAAGCACCTAGGACACTGGGATAGTGATCAAGGAGGAAAGGTAAGTCCTAACCTTTCTAATGAAGGAACAAGAAAACGAAAGCCCAACCCTTTATTGTAAATCATTACGGGGTGCCCAAATCAAACACAAAATGTAACTTTACATTTTACGTAAAAATGGGTGCTATTTTTGAATATCACTGGGTGCTTGGAATTCAAACATAAACCAAACCCCTGCATTAATTGCCCATAGAAATTGACCCTGTAATCGATATCCCTCTGAAAATTTACACTAGATCTCTAGCTTTATGCTTTGAATCAATCTTACATTGAACTCGCAACCAGTTTCTGGTGTTTGTCTTTAAGATAAGCAAGCATAGGGTCTATACTACTCCAGGTCTCCAGAGTTTTTATTAAAAGTGTCTTATCTTACATGTACTATAAGTGAACAGGTGCTCACATCCCATAGTGCACTGGGAAAAGTATCCTTGAGTGCAAAATGTCACAGGTTGTACAAATCCCATCTTTATTTCAAGGAGACTCCTCACTACATTCCTAACCAAAAAGCCAAATTGAATTATTATAGAATTCTGGAATAAACCTCCTAATCCTTTCACAAATCTCTGTCAATCTGCTACCATCTGACCACACTGGTATACTATCCACCCATGTGGAGACTCTTACTCAGACAGATCATTGGAGATTTTTAGTCAGAGTATAATTTATGTGCCAAGTCAAAATATCTATCTGGAAAATATTAGAAAAAGTCAATATAACGAAAAGCTTTCCCTTGTCTCTTTCTTGAAATTCTTCTCTAGCTTAACCCAATTTCCTAAGTCACTTAGAGGCCTTTAAACAAAATGAAATCTTAATGATGTCTCTGCCATGAATAATTAATTGTTGGTGTACAATCTTCTCAACAAAATCCATTCTCATTAGATTAGAGGTTTCCGCAAGATACATGAGTTCATTATGGACATTTTTACATTCTTCTTGTATCTTTCTTTCTTTGTCCATTTTATCTGTGCTGTGATCTGGGATTCCATCACCCTGACAGCCTTCCAAAGAGAAGCAGTCGTCAGGCAATTAAAGACCTTTGAGAAGTGGTAAGGTCTTCCTGCTTTAAAACATGGCGGCGTCACTGGAGAGGAAACAATGTTAACAGTGAAGGCTTGAACTGACCATGGTGGTTTGGTCTTTCAGTGGAAAGAGGAGGATCTAGGGAAGATAGGCTTATCTGTCCTCTTAGAAACTTCTACATCTGTCAGTCTTCCGTCTCATAAGAAAACCTTGAAGACCAGAAAGTTCTGGGAAGAAAGGTACATTGCACCAACCCAACCTCTTGTGGTTTCTTTTCAGATGCTGAAATGCAAGGTCATAGACATAATGGAGAAACTTTAGAGGCCATTTACTGCTCATTGGACAAATAGCTGGACACTGCCATGAGTTACAGGTCTAGCCACTGTGCTTTTATGAACTTCATCCCCATCCCCTTCCCAATCCCTCCTTTTCATTCTTCCCTCCTCCATCCTCACATACAAATGTGTTCAATTGTTCCAACTGTATTGCTGAACCAAGTTAGATTTATTAAATCTGTGTTTGAATTTAAAAGCCTAATCTGGAAGAAGAAAAGAATCTCAAACACATTTGAATTTTTCCTCCTAGACATAAAGTATATCGACTGGATTATGCCTAAATTACTGTATTTTAAAGTAATGATTCAAAGAACAGTTAGGCATAGGATAGGCTTTGCAGATGTCAGGCACACAGTTCTTTGTTTCATACATTTTTTACATAGCTATAATCACCCAAGAGACACAATCTTGTATCCTGTTCTTGTTCATCTGTCATGTGCGTTTCTGAGGTTACAACATTGTTTCTACAAACATCATTTAGAAATATCGCATGGCACTCCATCCAGTCAATATACTCTATTTTAATAAACCATGGCCTTTTCTTTCCGTTTTTTAACTATTAATAATGGTGCAATAAACATCCTTCTGTAAAAGCTTTTCCAATATTTAGGACTATTTCCTTAGTTCAGTTCTTCAAAGTGGAACTGCTGGATAAAGGAGAGTACTTAGGCTTTTGAGATATACTGTGAAACAGCTTTTCCAAAACACTGTTCTACTTTATGTTCCCACATATACTGTCAGCTGGACCAAAGTGAAAAAGATCAATAAACTTGCAATTTCAGGTGGTCACAACGTACATAAGAGACTGACTTTAAATATTTATTATGAAATGTACAGTACATACAGAAAAGTATATAAAAATTTTGTGGTTTAAAGAATAATAATGGCCAGGCACAATGGTTCATGCCTGCAATCCCAGCACTTTGGGAGGCCCAGGGTGGGCAGATCACCTGAGGTCAGGCATTCAAGACCAGCCTGGCCAACTTGGAGAAACGCCGTCTCTACTAAAAACACAAAAATAAGCCAGGTGTGGTGACACGTGCCTATAATCTCAGCTACTCAGGAGCTGAGGCAGGAGAATCGCTTGAACCCAGAAGGCAGAGGTTGCAGTGAGCCAAGATCATGCCACTGCACTCCAGTCTGGGTGAGAGAGTGAGACTTTATCTCAATAATAATAATAATAATTATAAAATTAACAGCCATGTACCCACTATCCCGTTTAAGAAATAGACTATTATGACCACATTAGCGGCCCCTCATGTGCCTGCATTAGTGTATCACAGCAGCTACAGACAGATCTCAAAATGCCATTGATGTAAAACACACATACGCATACACTGATGTCCCTCTCACATCATAGTCCATGCAGGCTCAGGAGCTGTCCTTGCCACCTCCAACAGTAATTTAAGACCCTGGCTCTGGCCCCATTGAAACACAAGCTCTGGAACAAATTTAAGACTGTTAAGAGTCTTAACAGTAATTTAAGACTCATCATTTCACCATCTTGGAATTTTTGCTTTTAGTTAAGTAGAATAAACAAGAGAGGACACAGAGAACTTACATCTGCTTTTAACTGCCTTTCTCAAAGAGTGACACATCTCTGCCTTCTTCGGTAAGAGCTGACACATGGCCTCGACTTAACTCTAAAAGGGGTTGGAAATGTGGCCTTCCTTTACGTCTGAACAACACTGCCCATCACATATTGCCTCTGCCACAGGCAGATACCTTATCCCCGACAGATAACCCTTCCCACCTTCTGTGTTAGTCACTCCCTTGCTTTTCTTTAAATAGTGTTGTAAAAATTACCTAGGAAGCACAAATCTGTATAAGAGAAGGAAAATATCAACGCTATTCTACAAGGGTTCCCAACAGAAGAGAAGGTGGCAAAATGGGCGTCACAGGTTGGCTTCTGCTTCCCTGAGAATCTATGAGAGCACTTTCTAGGGATGTCTGCAGGCAAGGTCATGGCTGAGTCATGGAAACCATAAATTATCACAACTGGGGCATCAGACAGAACTGTAATTTGAACCACCTACTAGACACCTGTCAGAAAGAGCTTCGGAGGGAGGAGGCTGCTCTGTATTTTCTTCTAACTTCACAGTGCTCCTCTGTCAGCCCTCAAGAGAAGTTCAGAGCTAACCCAAGCATCAAGGGGAGAGCAGCAGCTTTAATAGCACTGGGCCAAGAGAAGAATCAGGACCAGCCTCCTCCAGACATTCTTCCTCGGGTCTCTCAGACGGCACTAAGATAGCAGGGATCTTGGGATGATGGCCCTTAACTCACAGAGGCTGCCTTCCAGCTCCGCTGTTGGCCACCAGCCTGGGAGCTCCCTTCATCGTCAGCCTATGGGTTTCCTTCACCTCTCTCCTGCTTTGAATCTCCAGATTCCAGTGCCCCCAGCTCTTTCTTCCTTGGTTTACTCTTTATCAGTTGTTATTCTTTGAACTTAGGGAGTTTTTGTTATTTTAAAGTTGTAACTCCAATGTCTGGAGTCCTGAGGGCCTTTTCCATTGTCTGTTCTTTCTGCCGGAAACATACCATCCAGCAGCTTCTTAAGACATGGTGTATGAGAGATACGTTTTTTGAGAAAATACATATGCATTTTTGAGTTTGCAACACATTTTTTACAACCATCATAGAATGGCAGCATGACATTCCATCGAGTGTACTATGGTTTGGCTGTTTCCCCACCCAAATTTCATCTTGGATTGTAATCCCCGTAATCCCCATGTGTTGTAGCAGGGACCCAGTGGGAAGTAATTGAATCATGGGGGCGGTTTCCCCCGTGCTCTTCTCATGATAGTGAGTTCTCACGAGATCTGATGGTTTTATAAGTGTCTGGCATTTCCCCTGCTGGCTCTCATTGTCTCTCCTGCTGTCCTGTGAAGAGGTGCCTTCCACCATGATTGTAAGTCTCCTGAAGCTTCCCCAGGCATGCAGAACTGTGAGTCAATTAAATCTCTTTTCTTTATAAATTACCCAGTCTCAGGTATTCCTTATAGCAATCTGAAAATGGACTAACACTGAGTGAATACATCCTATTTTACCATACCATGCCCTTTCTAAAGATATTTTATATTGTTTTCCACTTTTCACTACTATTAGTAATGTTGCAATGAGCATCCTTCCACATACGGATGCCCTCCACGGACAAGGTAACCTGGTGGGCACTATGGAGAAAGAGTGAGGACACAGTCTAGTGGGCACAAAATAAGAAAATGACAGCAAAGGGAAGCAAGTATATGTCTACACATACACACACACACACACACACACATGCATACATGCCTAACAGAAACATGTGATTATGTTTTCCAAAGAGTCTGGGGTACAAAATGGTCTCCCGTTAAAACTAAAGTTCTCTGAGGTCTTTGTGTGTGACTTAATTACACATGCTAATTTTCCATTTTAATCCATAATTATCTATGATGGTTTTGACATTGAATAATAATATTTTAAGTTACTTACCAGTTATCTCATCTGTGGCACCAATTTTAGTTGCTACTTCTCTGAAACCTCCACATCCATGCATTATACAATCCTTCTCTCTGGTTCCGGTCTGGCATCCAAACCTGGACCCCTCCTCCTGGAAGTATGTCTTCCACGGTTCCTGCCTTTTGCCTCCAACTCATAATATTCAGAACTGAACACAGCATCCCTGATCTACCTCAAACCTGCCTCTAACCCTTATTCCAGCCTAGGATATGAAGATTCTATTTCCATTATAAATCTACCAGGTATTAGCCAATTTAATGAGGTGGAAGACTTTTATTCTCTGGAGGTTTCTCACAAAAAAATCAGTGAAGACGGCTAAAATATTACCAAGGGACTGCTACCCACTGCCCTTTGACAGGAGTGAGCGAAGACTCTCAGTCATTCTAGAGGGGCTCAGAGCACCCAGAGGGCCCCGAAGCCCCAGCAGTGACTGGCATGGGAAAGAAGAATGGAGGGAAGTACAGGATAACGGGAAAAAAGAGTCAAACACTTCTCTCTGAATGCAACTTTGTAAAAGGACTGGGCTACAAGGAACCCAGTCTTTTATTCAAATTACTTTGCATTACTTAACTGAACCTCAGTCTCCTCAGTTGTAAAACAGTAATAACAGCTGTCCACCTTGAAGACATGCTATTGTTTAATTCTTACATCTAATAAATATTTCTAGAATATTATCTGTAGAGTTGGTGCTAAGGATATCACAATAACAGGACATAGTTCCTGCCTGCAGGGTCCCTGAGGTCTGCTTATAAGAGAGACCCAAGGAAAGAGGCAATCACAGTAAAGTAGAATTAGTGTTTCCCAGGTATGCACAAAATGAGATCATGACTTTATAGTGCTTAGCAAATGTTAGAGTCTTGTATAAATTTTGGCTTTATTAGTACTGGGTACTCCTGATCCTATTCAGGGGTCTCTAACTACTCTTGCTGTGTTCCTCCCCACCAAGCCATGAAGCAGAAGGCCAGCCTTGGTACCCACAGCCTCTTCTAATGCTGAAGCCTCTGCTGAAGGGGCAGGACCAAATGAGCCCTGCAACTGATCCCACCTCACTCTCAGGCAGCAGGTGATGGAACTGCATTGACACTAAGCCCAGGCAACCAGTCGATACGCTGACTTTTGACACATGATATTGTCTAGCAAAAAACTTTGTGCTGAGCCAGTCAGGTTCCTTCTTTTGAGAATTTTAACTGGAAAACACAGTAGGTATCCAGCAGTCAACAACAGGGCTGAAACTGGAAAAATGCAGAGAACCAAGACATGAGGCAGAAATGGGAGGATGAAGGGTCATAGCAGGCAGCGGTTACTAAGAAACTATGAGTGGAGAAAAGTATACCAAGCAGAGGGAAAGACTGACAACATCTGCAGTGAGAGGACTGTGGAAAAGATGCACAAAGAAAACTGAGGCTGGCTGGGCGCGGTGGCTCACGCCTGCAATCCCAGCACTTTGGGAGGCTGAAGCAGGTGGATTACCTGAGGTCAGGAGTTTGAGACCAGCCTGGCCAACATGGTGAAACCCCGTCTCTACTAAAAATACAAAAATTCCCTGGGCGTCGTGGTGTACACCTGTAATCCCAGCTACTCAGGAGCCCAAGGCAGGAGACTCACTTGAACCCAGGAGGTGGAGGTTGCAGTGAGCCGAGATCATGCCACTGCATTCCAGCCTGGGCAACACAGAAAGACACCATCTAAAAAAAAGGGGGGGGAAAGAAAGAGAAAACTGATGCTATTATAGACAGCTTAGGCCTTGAGGGCAGCAACAGGGGGTATGGCTGGTCCCGCAGGTGACTCTGCACTTCCCCTGCTCTTTCCTTTTATTTATATTTTCCTACCAAAAAAAAGAATGAAACTTTAAAAAGCCAAACTGAAAAGATGCCTTTAAGCACACAAAAATGATATTCACTCTAAAGTCTATTGACTTAATTCTCAGATACATTTCTTCTTTCACTGTTTTTACAATTACCATCTTCTATATGCAAAATCTAGAAGGAAAGATGCAATTAATTTTCATGACATCACGTAGTATTTTACTATTTGTTTGCAGGCCATCAACAAACTTCCCTCATGAGAAAATCCTAGCTGTAATCAAGAAAGCAAATATCTTCCAAAAGCTCTTTGGAGAAATGGCTGATTCTAGCCCCGGAGCAGAAAATATGCAAGATGAGCTTGGAACATCTTATTATGCCAGGAAATAAGCAAGTGCTCAAAAGAAAAGTCTCAGTGATGGGGATATATCAAAGGAACACAACATCACTAATTCACATGGAAATGCAAATCAAAACCACAATGAGATATCATCTCACCCCAGTTAAAATGGCTATGATCTAAAAGACAAAAAATAACATGCTTGAGGCCTTGGAGAAAGGGCAAGCTTGTACACACAGGTGAAAATGTAAATTAGTATAGCCACTATGGAAAACAGTGTGGAGGTTCCTCAGAAAGCTAAAAATAGAGCCACCATATGATCCAGGAATCTTGCTACTGGCTATCTATCCAAAAGAAAGGAAACCAGTATACCAGAGATATCTGCACTCCCATATTTATTACAGCACTATTCACAATAGCAAAAATGTAGAATCAACCTAAGTATCCATCAACAGATGAATGGATTAAAAAATGTGGCATATAGACACAATAAAGTACTATTCAGCCATGAAAAGGAACGAAATCTTGTCATTTGCAGCAACACGAATGAAACAGGAAGACATTATGTTAAATGAAATAAGTCAGGCACAGAAACACAAATATCACATGTTCTCACTCTCATGGGAGAGCTAAAAAGTGGATCTCAAGAAGACAGTAGACTGGTGGTTACCAGAGTCCAGGAAATGGTGAGGTGGAGGCAGGAAGACAAGTTGGTTAATGGGTACAAAAATACAGTTAGATAAAAGAAATAAGTTCTAGTGTTTGATAACACAGTAGAATGACTATAATTAACAAGAACTTACTGTATATTTCAAAATAGCAAGAAAGGAAGATTTGGAATGTTCCCAACACCAAGAAATGATAAATTTGAGGTGATGGATATCCCAATTACCCTGATTTTAGTACACATTGTATGCTCGTATCAAAATGACACATGTACCCTATTAATATGTACAATTATTATGTAGCAATTAAATAGGAACACAGGAGCCACCTGAAAGAGCTCCCAGTGGCCAAAGCTTAAACAATTTTAGCAATAAAATAAAGTCATATTGGATTAAAACCCAATGTATAAAATAAATATCCATGAGTCCACACTAACACAAATAAATAGATTGAATAAATAAATAATTGGGAGGCAAGAGATAAATCCCGCCATAGAGAAGAATTCCAAATAATTTACGTAGATACTCCGTCCTCGGAGCAGTGAGGCATAACCCCCTGCTTCTTCTTGGCTGCACACAGTGGCTTTCTTCCAAAGAGCTCAGTGTGGAAGGCAGGTGGGAATTACTTTACAGTGGGAAAACCTGACAAACACTACCAGGTGGCCAGGTGACCTTCACCAAGTGGTGAAGGTCAATATCATGTATTTCTTTTATGAGATGGAGTCTCACTGTGTCACCCAGGCTGGAGTGCAGTGGCACAATCTTGGTCTACTGCAGCCTCCGCCTCCTGGGTTCAAGGAATTCTCCTGAGCAGCCTGCCACCATGCCCAGCTAATTTTAACGGCCCGCCACCATGCCCAGAGATACTATGTATTCTTGATATGATGTGATGAAAATATTTGGCACATTACCCCTGGTGTCTTCCTCCTAAAAATACATAACCCCAGTTTAATCATGAGAAAAATATCAGACAAATCCCAAGTCAAGAGACATCCTATAAAAATACTCCACCCATACTACTCAACAATATTAAGGCCATCAAAAACAAAGAAGTCTGAGAAATTGTCACACCCTAGAGTAGCATAAATAGACATAACATCTAAATTTAATGTGATATCTTGGAATCTTGGAGGGGATTCTGGAACAGAAAAGAGACATTAGATAGACTAAGGAAATCTAAATAAAGTATGGACTTTAGTTAATCATAATGTACCAATATTCGTTCATTAATTGCAACAAATGTACCCTACGAAGGTAACCTGATAATATAGGGGGAACTGGGTGCAGAGAATATGGTAACTCTGTATCATCTTTGCAATTTTTCTGAAACTCTAAAACTGTTCTAAAATTAAAAGCTTATTTTTGAAAGTTAAAGAAGTTTAAGAAAAATATCAAAAGCATCATTAAGCAATTGGGGCCATCTTTATATATTTCTGTTTTAGACAGTAATGATTAGATCCCTGTAATAAAAGACAAGGTCTGGAAAAAAAATATATCTCCCAAGAGAATTACTAAGTAGGGCATGGGAATAAGGTGCTATCTCACTAAGCAAATACTATGGCCATAGAGGTGGATTGTCTGCTGATTTGTTCTAAAGTGGAGGCTGTCAAAAATTTAAATAGCTCTTGCCCAAAATATAATGGTCTAATTCAACTACCAGGAGCCACCTCTGGACACAGAGAGTGAGACAACAGCGCTCAATGCTTAACTCCTACAGGAACTTCATTCGTCTGTCTGGTGCCAACAGCACCCTTGAGTCACCTGTAAAAGTGGCCAGGTTTATTATCTATATTTTTCTATATGTTTGAAATATTCCATAATAATGTTAAGAACATTTTTATAATTTTTATTAGCTTTCAATTTTGAAATAATTTCAAACTTGATGAGAAAAGTTGCAAAAATAGCACAAAGAATTCCCACACACCCTTTACCCAGCTTCCCCAAATGTTAACTTTCTGCATAGTTATAGTACAGTGATCAAAACCAAGAAATTAACATCGAAGCAATACTATTAGCTCACCTACAGATTGTATCCAAAAGTTACCAATCGTCCCACTGAGCTCCTTTTTCTGGTTCAGGACCCACGGTGCATGCACAGCTGCCATGTCGCCCTTCTCCAGTCTGGAGCATTTCCTCGGCCTTTCTTTGTTTTTCATGACCTTGACACTTTTGAAGAGTCAGTGTAAAATCATTTAAACCCATTGAGTTTATGACAATCTCCCTAAAACTGTTTTGAACTGAAGGCAGCTCTTCAGCGAGCTGCCAGGCCGTCAGGGAGCAACCTTGATACAGTTTCTCAAGCTGGACAACTCTGCAGCCTCTGCAACCCTCAGGGTGGCAGGAGGCGCATGGGAAAGTGGCACAACAAAGGCGGGACGGCACTTCACTGGGATTCTGGACAACCAGTATCCTGAGCACCTAACACGGCGCCAAGCTCCTACGTGCCTAGATACCTCCCCACTCGTAGGAGCATCTGAGGAGGTGGGTGGGTGTGTGCTCCAATCCACTCGCTAGGGCTTGGGGGGACCAGGAGTTCACGGTTGTGTGAGCAAAACCCAGATGCCAGTACTGCACATCCTGGAGTCACCTGGAGGCCACAGTCTCCAGCTTTCCCAAAGTTCACCATCAGGAAGCAGAATATCGGGGCCCGAGAGTGTCCTGTCTTCCATGTTTTTTTCATGTTTGGTAAGGTAGCATCCTTCCCTCCAGCGTCTGCAAGCCCTGAAGTAACCTTCCTCCAAGGACCACCGCAGTAGAGATGTGCAGTGTTACAGCACCATCTAGTGCTAAAAATAGTACAGTGCAGCCATAGCATCCCTGCCGCTCCAGTCACAGCTCCTGGGGGTGTGATTAGTAATTAGCAACGTGCCAAGATGTAACAAGTTGACTCTAATTTCACGGTGTGACAAGCCAGTGTGGTTTAGCAGGGAAGAGGCATTGGAGTCAGATGAATCCCTTGTCTGCCCTTACCAATGTGCCTTGCTCTGTCTCTGACGGTCCAAACCTTATTTTCCTCATAGTTAAAATAACACGGTATTCAACATCGTTATAATGTACCTGGATAAGTGCTGGGGTGATAGAAAGTCCCAATAAACATGTATTGCTTCTCATACTCCTCCCTACCCTCTGTATACAGAGGATTTCCATGACAACCTGGAGCCGTTAAAATGAAAGGGACTCTTCTCCATGAGGTGTGATGTTCATCCAAAGAGCCGGACAATCTATAAAACCCTGAGGCCGCTCCATGGTTAGGAGCCGGGACTCGGAATCTGAATTGGCTTATTTGGAATACCAGCTCTGACGGTTGCTGGTTTTTCCATCTGTAAAATAGCGATGGTAGTGATGATGCCTATCTCCTAAGGCTGTTGTGAGGATTAAATTAATACCTGCAAAGCACTTAGAAGGTAAGAATTTCGTAAGCGTGAACTATCATTAATAACATTTCTTAGCAATCTGGACCCAAAAAAGGCAGGAGGCGGGGGAAGGTTCGGAGCCACCGTTTATTTAATTTATAAAAGAAAATGTTCCACTTTTTGTCCTTTTGAATAGTACTCTACCTCTCATGTTTTCCCCTAAACACATACACACACACGCACTCTTCAAATACTTATTTTGAGTCTGGCTTCTCTTCAACCAACTCCAAGTCTCAGCTTCCTGGGCCATCACCAAGGTGAGGCTGGGCCACGAGCAGCCCATCTGAGCTTCACAGACAGCCCAAATACCTCAGCCATTGGTATAGTCCTGGTAAAGTAAGCCCTTTATCATTATGAAATATCCTTCATACTCTAGTAATGCCTGAAAGTTTACTTCGTGTACTAAATACACCAGCTTCCTTTCGGTTAACTAACTTGCATGATAGTCCTTTTTCCATCCTTTTAATTTCAGTCTTTCTGTATCCTTGTTTAAGGTATGCTGTTTTGAAGTCTCAGATAATTATATTTGTTCTTTATCCAGGGGTGATAATATTGCCTTTGAAATGGAATATTTAGTCCACATATGCTTGATGTAGAGATTGATGCATGTGGGTGTTTGTTTTCTATTTGTTCCCATCTGTTCTCTGTTCTGTGTTTTTGTGTGTGTGTGTGTGTGTGTGTTTTTTTTTTTTTTTTTTTTTTTTTTTTTTTTTTTTTTTTTGCTTCTTTGGGATTATTTCACATTCTCCTTCTGTTATCTTGTTAGTTTTATATTCTCTTATTCTTTTAGAAAATACTGTAGAAGCTGAAACATGTACCCCTGATTTATTCATTTCTAATATAAATCAGTGCCTCCACTATCTTCACTTTCAAGACAATTCAAGGACTTCAGAATACTTTAATTCCATTTACTCAGGGGTCCCCAGTCCCCAGGCTGTGAACGAGTAATGGTCAGTAGCCTGTTAGGAACTGGGCCGCACAGTAGGAGGTGAGTGGCAAGCCGGCAAGCATTACCGCCTGAGCCCCACCTCCTGTCAGATTAACAGTGGTACTAGATTCTCATAGGAGTGCTAATCCTACTGTGAACTGTGCATGTGAGGGATCTAGGTTGTGCGCTCCCTATGAGAATCTAATGCCTGATGGTCTGAGGTAGCACAGTGTCATCCCAACACCATGCTCCCAATCCCTCTATCCCTCCACTCACTGTTTGGGAAAAAATCATCTTCCACAAAACCAGTCTCTGGTGCCAGAAAGGTTTGGGGACCCCTACATTTACCTCCCTCCACACTTACGTGCTTTTTTTGGTGATGTATTTTAGTTCTTTATATATTTAAGATCCCATAAAGTAAAAAGTTGTTTCATACATTCAACATTTATTTAGTTTTATGCATATACTTACCCTTTCCATTGCCCTTCAATGCCTTTCTGCACCTCCAGCTATGGTCAGTGATAATTTTCCTTCTGCTTCAAGAACACCCTTTAGTACTTTCCTTTCATGCTTTTGGTACTTTTCATTGGTGGCAAATTATATTTTCCTTCGTTTGGATGTGTCTTCGGAAGGATATTTTTGCCTCATAGTCTTCTAGGTTGGCTATTATTTTCTTGAAGCTCTTTGAAAACACCATTCCATTTTCCACTATCATTACTTCTGCTGAAAATCCCCTAACAAGGTTTGCTGTTGCTCCTTTGAAAGTAATATATATTTTTCCTCTGGCTACTTTTAAAATTAGTCTTTGTTTTTCAGTAGTTTTACTATAAAGTAATTAGGTATAATTTTCATTGTAACTTATCCTGCTTAGAGGTCAATAGCATTTCTTATCTATGTGGCTTAATGTCTTCCACCAATTTGGGAACATCCTTAACCATTAACTCTTCGAATAGTTGTCTACCCTATTTACCCCCAGCACCAGTCTGGATATTTTATCTTTCATTTCATTACCTGTCTCTTAAGTTGTGTCTATCAGAGCCATCTACTGATTTCTTAAATTGTTATATTATTTTTCAATTCTAGAATTTTAAATGTAACGTCCAGTTCTCTCCTGAAGTTGTTCCATTTGGTCATCTAATTCATGAATAGTTTAATCATAGTTATTGTAAGGTACCTGTCAGATAATGTTAACTATCTGAATTTCCTGGAGGTCTGTTTCTATTGTTCACTTTCTCATTGTTGGTCAAATCTTGTGTTTTTGCATTCCTATTTCTTAAACAGACTTTGAAAACAATTAAGAGAGAAAATTTGAGAAATTAGACCATGTCCTCCTCCTTCAGAGGGGCTTTGTTTTGCTTCCGGCCATCCACTAGATCCAAGGCTGGGCTGCAGTCCTTGTGAGAACAGGCCCATATCCAGTTCACCTTTAAGAGCAGGTCTTTGGGGTCCCAAGAGAAAGTCTGGGGTGTTTTCCAGGGCCAGTTCTACTTGGACCCCAACTCTAATTTTTGGTGTCCATTAGTCTTCTACAAATTCTATTCAATTTCTCAGCCCCTGCCCTTGAATTAGCAAGTCCCTTGAGGGGGAACGAATAGTATCAAATGTACATCTCACCTCTCGAATATTAGCCCTTGCTTTCTCAACTGCCTGATCCCTGAATAGATATGTATATTCTGGTTTTTGTCCTTTCCTCAGCAGAAGGGTTAGTGCAAAACAAGCTAATCTCCCTTTGCTCAAGGCTGAACTCTCCACATTCCTTATTTGCATAATTAATTAATTTTGGAGTCCATGGTCTAGAGTAGAATAGACTTGGGTTCAAGTCTCCATTGCATTACTTACTAGCTGTGTGTTTTAAGGTGAGCTATTTAACTTCTTAAAATCTTAGTGTCCCATCTAGAGAATGGAAGCAATAGTAGTACCTACCTACCTTATTTTAAGGATTTTTTAAGATGCAGGCATAGCATTTAGCACAGAGCCAGGAACACAGCAAATATTTAAACGTAAATGACACCAAGTTTTAAAGCATTTCAAGTAACCGTTGTTATCATTATGTAATAGAAAGGATGGCGCAACAGCAGCCTGTCTCCCATGCATCCCCTGTGAAAGAGTCTAACTAACTGGGGGAAGATCCTATACAGGTCTAAGGTTTTCCCACCTGCTCATCCTATGGCTTTGGAACACTTGGATGAAACAGCTTACTGCACCACATTAAATGGTTTGTGCAAGGGTTGGTGTGCTCTTTTTGGAAAGCAGATCAATTGGAGGAAGGGTCAGAACTTAGCAGTAGGATCAAGAAAGTAAGCTTTGGCAACAAGACCCATGAAACCGGTCCCCTACACTAGGGCCTCCAGGGTTTATCCCCAAAGTGTAATGGGAGGACAGGTGCAACCACTGGGGTTTGCTCTGGAAAGAGAAGACAGGTCTTTTACTGTCCTGCCCATATCAGGGCTGAGACTTCATTGTGCTTGGGAAAGGTTTTCCACTTACTAAGAATTCTAGACAGTAGGCCGGGTGCGGTGGCTCAAGCCTGTAATCCCAGCACTTTGGGAGGCCGAGACGGGCGGATCACGAGGTCAGGAGATGGAGACCATCCTGGCTAACACGGTGAAACTCCGTCTCTACTAAAAATTACAAAAAACTAGCCGGGCGAGGTGGCGAGCGCCTGTAGTCCCAGCTACTTGGGAGGCTAAGGCAGGAGAATGGCGTAAACCCGGGAGGCGGAGCTTGCAGTGAGCGGAGATCTGGCCACTGCACTCCAGCCTGGGCGACAGAGCGAGACTCTGTCTCAAAAAAAAAAAAAAAAAAGAATTCTAGGCAGTAAAGGGGCCCTAGAGGCCTTGACACAGGAACCCGGAGTAATTATTCTCTGCTCTCTGTAAGAAAAACATTTCTTTCGAATATTCCATAATTTTTAATAAAAGGCTTGCATTGTTCACAACACATTCAAGAAGCATTATCATTGATTTTCCTTTGTGAAATGTTTAAATATTGAAACATCCAAAATATTAATGTGTATAAAATACAACAAACTTACTTTGTACCTATCATGCAGTCGGTTTCTATCACTTTCCCAAGTTGCAGTTCCAATGTGCAGTGCTAGCAATACCACCCGCAGAAGTGAGCCCAAGGAATGATCTGGTAGATGAGAACACCACATGCTAGAGCCTGGCAGTTTTGCACATCCAGCAACACCATTCCGGATACTGCAGGCCTTAGGGTCTGACGTACACTGGACTTCGAAAAAGCTGACATATCACATCACATTATAGTCTTTTAACAGTGAGGCAAGGCTGGACGCAGTGGCTCACAACTGTAATCCCAGCACTTTGGGAAGCCAAGGCAGGTGGATCATGAGGTCAGGAGTTCAGGACCAGCCTGGCCAAAATGGCGAAACCCCATCTGTACTAAAAATACAAAAATTAGCTGGGCGTGTTGGCAGGTGCCTGTAATCCCAGCTACTTGGGAGTGTGAGGCAGAGAACTGCTTGAACCCAGGAGGCAGAGGTTGCAGTGAGCCGAAATAGTGCCACTGCACACCAGCCTGGGTGATAGAGTGAGACTCCGTCTCAAAACAAACAAGCAAACAACAACAACAAAACAGTGAGGCAAAAACTGCCACTAGGACTGTATATTTGAAACTCCAAATATGGTCTTTCCTCCCACAAATTTGAAAAGCCTAACTTCAATAGTGATGGTAGAAAGAGCCAGAGAAACTAGTTACAATACTGGTGAGCTGTGGCACCTAATTATGTTAACAAAATATGATGCGAATGTCTCCAATTCTCCAGCCCTACAGATCACTCTTTTCTTTTACCCACCTAACATAATCTGACCCTCTCACTGTAGAAGGTCTAGTCTTTATGGTAATGTATAATAATGTAAGAAGTCCTAGAAGTGTTTATATTCCAGAAACAGGTTGTTACCAGTCACAATCTGGCCTTAAGACCAGTGTTTGGATTACCCCAGTCACCTAGGTACCATCTGGCCCCAGAATGGACACAGTCCCTCCCTGAATCATCCAAAACACAGCTGACATTGGGCTGTAGTTTTTGACAAAGACTTAATGAATGTGAGGCTAACACAAGGGAATTAACAATGTAGAGAAAATAACAGTGGCTCACGAATTCCGTGTTCTTAGAACCTGTGACAATGTCCCTTCACAGGAGTTTATAACCAGGACCTTTCTCCTTAGGCCCCAGCCTGCTGCTAGGAGGCAGGGACTTGCTCATTTCCTCCAGAGGGGTGTCCCCACAATGCTGCCCACCCCCAATAAGTTATACAGCTCCAATTCTCTTCTCTCCAGCTCCCATGAGAAATGAAACTGATCAGTCTCATAATTAACTCAGAATTCTCTCCCCACCCTGTACCTGCTTTAGGCTCTGACCCATGGAGCATTTCTGCCAGCTTTGGTAGTTTATCTATTTAGCTTCCAGGTTAAAATCCAGACCTTTCTTCTGGATGTAATAATTACATCAGTCTTGAAATAAGCCATCCCTAATCATGGACCCAAACAGTGTTCAAATGTGGCCATAGCTCACTCTGCTGAACATCTGCTAATTCTGATTTTTTTCTAATTACCAACAATGCAATGAATTATCTGGTAAGCTAAATCTCACACATGCATGACATCCTTTCAAACTTCTGCTGACACTCATCCAGGACTGAACTAAATACCAGATTCTCCCCAACTTCATCCCTTCTATATGGTGAGAGAAATAAGGAAATAAATGTAAACTGTAACAGTGTTAACGGCAAAGTAATAAACTGTGCTTCCAGGGAAAAGCCTCCCAAAGAACTGGCAATTATGCTGAGATCTGATGAGTCATTAGTGCTAGTGAGGCAGAGAAGGAAGAAACTGTGTGTTTGCAGCAAAAAGAACAGCAATTTAAAAAGTCCAGGGGGGAAGGTGCTAGAGTTAGAGCAGCCTAGCTCAAACAGGAATTAAGGGGCAGCTCAAACTGACAGGAAGCGAGGGCACAACCTTTCAGGATTTTGTAAGCCATGTTCATTATTAGTCTGATTTGCATTCTAGGAATAACAGGATGACACTGAATGATTCTGTGCACATTTTGAAAATCTGATACTTGCTGGAATGGCTATATTCTATTTTAAATTACCCTACAGTTTCACCAACACTGAATATCATCTTATGAATTTGGTAGTTTTAACTACTAGATAGTACTTTTTTTCATCTTTATTACCCATTTCCTATTGGAGTGCTTTTTTTCTTCTTTTACTGGATACAAATTTTTTTTTACTGGACTGAATTTAAGACTTCATTTATTACCTTTTCTATCTTTTTCGCTCTAATTATTTGCCTTTAAATTACTTATGTCAAAACATTATATTCTTAGCAATCTTTAAAGATTCTGCCATAAAAGTGTCCTCTGACTCCAATGTTATATATTCACCTATATATTCTTAGTATTCTCATGATTTGGTTGTTCATATTCAATCATGATGTCTTGACATTTATAAACAGAAATCTAACTTTACTTTTCAAATGGTTAACTAACCAGTCACCCCTGATAATTCACTTTTATCATTATTAAGTAAACAAATCAGAAAATAATTTATTGATGCTTTCTTAATCTTCTCTGTTATCTAATCATATACATAATTTTTTTTTCCTGGGCCAGTACCACACTCCTAATTTTATAATGCATTTTATGTGAGATAAAGTTCTCCTGCCCGTATTTGTTTTATTTAGCTATCCCATAAGAAACTTACTGCCTTCTCATGATACACTAACTTGGCTTTCACAGGGATTTTTAAACAAACTAATGAGGTTTCAGACAACCTAACTAGGAGATATCCATCTGGGATGGAAAGAGGTGTAAATGACTTTTAAGACTTCAGCAACCCTTCCAAACAACTACTAAAATTTATATAATTTTTGCATGTAATGGGTGAAGAGTTTGAACAAATACCCCTTAAAACTGTTTACCATAATTGACTTTTTATTTAAAAAATTACACTGAGCAATTTCCAGCATATCTTTTTTTTATAAAAGTACTGCCTATATCAAACATTTTATATCACGTTAATTCCATTGAAGAGCTGCCTTTTTCTGTTAAGGTACTGATTCCAATTGATGGGATACATGCCCTTAAAATAGAAAGTTTCCATTATTTATTCAAATGTCAAAATTAAGATTATTGAGAAGTTTATTGCTTTATGGCTGGGCAAGATGCTACTAGCACATTTTAGGTAAATAATATTCTTTATTAAAAACTATGAGGTCATTCTGTTTAAAACTTTCAAGATAATTCACAGAAAATAGATATATTTATTCAAATTAAACATTAAAGGGCCAGGCTACTAGCTATATGTGAAGCAGCTCTTTTTTTTTTTTTTTTTTTGAGACTGAGTCTCACTCTGCCACCCAGGCTGGAGTGCAGTGGCCCAATCTCAGCTCACTGCAACCTCCGCCTCCTGAGTTCAAGCAATCCTCCTGCCTCAGCCTCCCGAGTAGCTGGGATTACAGGCACGTGCCACAACACCCAGCTAATTTTTTTGTATTTTTAGTAGAGACGGGGTTTCCCCATGTTTGCCAGGCTGGTCTCGAACTCCTGACCTCAAGTAATCCACCCGCCTCGGCCTCCCAAAGTGCTGGGATTACAGACGTGAGCCATGGCGCCCGGCCAGTGAAGCAGCTCTTTAAAGAAATAAGACACGAAAATAGGTCTGTCCTGGTATACTACACATAATTGAAATGAATAACACCTGGAAGACCAATATTGTTACGCTATGTTCTGTTAGGATCTTAAAAAAAAAATTCAGACATTTAGTAGTCCATTTGTGCTTAAAATATTCATATGCATGAGAAGCCTAAAGAAAAAAAACACCTCTGTACATGATGATCAAAAGAAAGTTATAAATTTTTTTGAAATTGCACTGTTATTTAAACCACTTTCCTAAAGTCAGACCCTCCTTGTAGCTGGCACAGTTTTTCAGGTCAATTGGCAACCTGGGGAGGCCCCTCTGGTATTAGTGAAGTAAAGAAGGTGGTGATGAAAGACCAAGCTGAAGCCATTAATCCAGGCCTTTGAACTGCACTGGCATCTTCACCTGCATCTTCTCCACTCTCGTCTTCAAGCCCATCATCCATAAGACGCTCCTTTCAAGCAAAACAAGAAACATACTCCTGAGTGATGTGAACGAGCATTAGCTCTTAATAGAAGACAGTTAAATTCTTTGTAGAACAAAGGAATATGAAGTGGTACATATGTGGTCATTAGAAATCTTTAAGGCCAAAATTGGTAAATTCCTCAGTGTTCTAGTTTAAAGGGGACAACTGCCAATGCAATACAATAAATTCTTACCATGTGTATAATTTTATTTCTAGACTATTTTCAAGAAAAAAAAGTTACTTCTTCCCATTTAGTTATAATATATGACTGATTTGGTATTATATTCTAAGCTCTCCCAAATGAAACCATCACAATTTATATGTTAGCTTTCTTTCACATACCATTTCACAAATACTTATGGAACATCCAATCTTCTTTCATCACACTGGTCCCATACAGTGCTGGGAAAATCTCAGTAACTTAAGTATACAAAAGCTTCAATCACATACCATTTCTTCAAGTTCCAAGTTGTTTGCATTTTGCCCATCATTGTTAACTTCAGCATTATTGTTGGGAGCCTGTTGATGACCTCCTTCTTGCCTAAAAGGAAACCATCCAGCTTGGTGTCTGTTCAGTAAAATAAAGAGAAAATAAAATAAGTCACAGTTGTTTTTATTTGTAACACTATAAAATGTTATTAGTGTCCTATAAGAGAAAAATGATTAGAACTATAATAAATAAAAAGACCAAATCTCCCACTTCAGGACAGGGAACCACCCTTCTCAAAGCAATGACAGCAAAACAAAACCAACTCAAATCTCTGTCTATCATGGACTTCACTGGCTCTTTGTTAGTTATTAAAACATATCAGGAATCATAAATCTTTTTTGGTATTTTTCAAAATGAAATACAACTTAGATATCTGTTTGCCCCTTGGAGAGAAGGGAGCAGGGGAGAAACAGTCTACTTATGAAAAAAATCTGGCTTATACCTATAGGACTTACTATTGGTAAGTCTAATGAAAGAGGACAACCTTATGCAGGAGTGCATCATACACTTCTTAAGTTCTAAATAACGGATAGAGTATATCTCACTGAATGAACAATTTTTATAAAATACAGTAAACAAAAAATCTGCTTCTAAATAATTCTGATAAACATTCTCACTCAACAAAACCTGCCCTTGCTTTTGGCATCAAAACATGCCAGATATCTAAAGTCCAGCATTCAAATTCCTTCACTCAACATTCACAACAGACTACCCTACACCAGATTCTGTGCTGAACAGTTTCAGACATTAAACCACAAAAAGTTAATGAACATCACTCACAAATAAACCAGCAGCATGGCTCCCATTACCATGATAAACCGACTAAAAGAAGAATAGAAGTATACAATGCTAAGGAGAATCGCAGCTCGTGAGAACGTGTACATCCAGTCTAGCCAGTCTCGATTGAAGTCTTCTTCATTTAGTACTGGACCTCCCTGTGCATTCATTTGAACATTCTCATTCATGGGTCGATTTTCTTGGGCCACTAGGTTTGGAGCTGGTGGGGGTTCTTCTCCAGGAACATGTGCCAAATTTAGAGGCTGTGAAGTAGTAGGCTGGGTTGGGTTGACATTTGATGTGGCCTGAGCTGAAACTGCAGCTTGACTGAAATAGTCACCAAAATAAATATTAAAAAGAAAAAAAAAAACTTTACCATACCATATTTTTTTAAACTTCTTGGGGAGCTATATGTATTTTTCATAAACCTAATATGGAATATCCCAACTCCTGTACCACATTTCTTAGGTAAGCACAAATTCCAATGGAAAAGTGGAGCCAAGGTTGATGGTAGATGTCACACAGGAAAGGATGTTCTCTCAGCCTGGTAGTGTAAGATGACAGGGGAAAGGCAAAAGATGTGAGAGCAGCCATGTTAACCACTACTCTCTCTTTCAATCAATTACCTTATAAGCTAATGAGAGGTCCAAACCTTTTCATGAATGCCCCCTTTTGTTATTCTACATGGGATGAATACTCCCAAGCTCACCACCTACCTCTCCCTCAGACCCATGTTTTGAAAGGCTTGTCTAAAAATACATGCTATTATTACATTGTGTCTACTGCCAGTGATAAATGATTTGTACTAGTATCCTAAAATCCTAAATACATCTCAGATAACAACCCTTTCACCCCAATACTGATTTGGAAGAACTTTAACTGGGGACCACTGGTCCTTGTCAAGTTAGAAAGAATTGTGATTCTGAGGTTTACTTATAATTTGATTGCTTAAAATTTTCCAGTAAAGAATAAATTTCCGAGAAAAATGATAATATATCTTGGATTTGCTTTAAATTATCCAACAGAAGGAAGAAAGTTGTAAAATAAGACTAACATGAATTGATAAATGTCAAAGCTGGGTGATAGGTACACACAGATTCCTTTTACTACTCTACCTGGTTATGTTTTTAAATTTTTCTACAATAAGAGGTTAACAATCAAGGGAGCACAGGAAAGTTAAATAAATGGTTCCCAGGCTACAAAATCCTATTTAAGCCAGTATGCTAATATCTTGTATCTGTATAGGGCTTTTTAGTTTAGAAAACACTTCCTACTTCATGAATATTCTGATACACAGGTGAGTTACTTTATTTTAAAGGGGAGAAACTAAGGCTCTGAAGTTAAATGATGCGCATAAGAGTATATGATTTAGCAGCAAGCATAATAAGCTCCCCTCATCTCACACAGTTCTCTTGAGGTTCACAAACGAGACAAGGTGGGGTACAGCATCCAGCAAAGTACTGAGCACAAAGCAGTCACTCAAATGATAACCATTACCATGGCAACATGTAAGGTACGAATATCCTGCCTGGAGCCAAGGGCTTATGAAAGAGAGCCTTAGGATACAAGGTTCATAAAGCAGCTTAGCTTTATGGGGAAAAGTCTGAGGATGTAGACTTCACAGTGGGCAAGAGAATCAGAGGATATCTGGGTGGCTGCGGGAATGACTGACTTAATTATGTGTTAAGAAATGTAACCTAGCAAACCAGGCATGGTGGCTCATGCCTGTAATCCTGGCACTTCGGGTGGTTGAGGCGGGCGGATGGATCACTTGAGGCCAGGAGTTCAAGATCAGCCTGGCCAGTGTGGCAAACCCCCGTCTCTACTAAAAATACAAAAGTTACCCAGGTGTGGTGGCATACATCTGTAATCTCAGCTCCTGGGAGGCTGAGGCATGAGAATCGCTTGAACCCGGGAGGCAGAGGTTGCAGTGAGCCAAGATTATGCTACTGCACTCCAGCCTAGGCAACAGAGTGAGACTCTGTCAAAAAAAAAAAAGGGGGGGGGGGAGGGAGGGAAGGAGGGAGGGAGGGAGGGAGGGAGGGAAGGAAGGAAGGAAGGAAGGAAGGAAGGAAGGAAGGAAGGAAGGAAGGAAGGAAGGAAGGAAGGAAGGAAAGAAGGAAGGAAGGAAGGAGGGAGGGAGGGAGGGAGGGAGGGAGGGAAGGAAGGAAGGAAGGGAAAAAAAAAAAAGTAACCCAGCAGTAGTATAAGGAAATACATACAGTAAAAAGACTAAAAGGAGAAACCTATTGAAGTCAAGTGGACTTAGAATGAGAAAAGACCTGGTGAAACACTGGAGGTAGCATATGGGGAAGGACAAAAGCTCTATTAACTCATCTTCATAAAATACTGCTTTCAGGAGTAACAGAAGCCAGAATCAAAGCTGTTTACAGTTAAGAGCTTGGGTAATAAGAAGAGAGCTAATATCACTGACAAAGAAGTGAGAAAGGAGAAGGCACTTAAAGAACAGAGGAATCAAATTTTAGATGCACTGAATTTGAGGTAAAGGCTCATTCCCCTATGGAAATCTTCCAACAATAAAGCAGAGACACAGGATGAAGCACAGGAGATGAAGAACCAGGATTCATTCACAGAGAGCTAACAACTAAGGCCATACAAAAAAGAAATCCAAGAGAACTACCCCACAACTAAATCCCATCCTCTCTACCGACTATGAGTGCTGAGAAGCACGTAGTAACAAACACATGATGAACTGAGAAAGATATGTTAATAAAATGAGCTATTAAAGGACACAGAAAGATAAAAAGATACAGAAGACAAAAGAATCACAGAAACAAGGAGAGGAGAATGGTAAAGAGAAGCTAATCAATGTTAAATGAATGCAGAATGAGTTGAGGAGAATGAAGGCTGAGAAACTGTCCTCAATGCTAGGACTGTTCCATGCTGACCAGAATCAAAACGGACTAAATACTGACAGTAAAGTAAGCATATTAGCCACATTTGAGCCCTACATAAGCTATGGCCTCCCTGACATGATTCTATCCCTTTTTTTATTTGACTAACTCTTCATGTACATTTGCTGCCTTCCAGTGAAACATTCCTAAGTTTTCTCCTCTTGAATTTATAAAATGTTGTATTAAAGAATCTGAATACTGCTAAATGTAATTAGGGAAGATAGGGAGGAGCCAAGGGCAGGGTTAGCTCATGTGAACTGGAGGTGAACCCTTTTTCCTTTAGTCAAAACAACATTAAATACATAAAAAAATGAAATCCCAAATCAACTTACTTAGGATAAAAAGAAAATAAAGCAAATAACACAGTGAGTAACTTAAAAAATGAACTCAGATTAACTTACTACTGCATATAATACTGATGAGCATACATCTGTTGCCACCACAGCATCTGCAGTGGGCTAAACGCGGGATACACTGGGAATCCAGGTGGAGCAACTTGCCCAGGAAATTGGTTGTCTACATTTCTGCAAGAAATAAATAATGAGTTCTTTTAATGCTCTAGCAGTTAAAAGTATTATTCTAAATTTTCATTTCTGAACCTCAAGTCAACCATTGACAGAATATATTTAAATCTCACTGAAAAGAAAAATACTTATTTTCAACTATTCTTCAAATAAGATAATATGTCTTACATAAGTTGACCCAGGGCCCAACTATAGAGAATAACTAACATTTCAGCCCAGTTTTAACGGGAAAACAAAGAGAAACACCACAAAATATAGAGCCAATCTGAACATTTATTATCTTTTCATTTCATCACATGAAGCCAAAAATACTTTTATTTTAAGTACATTTTCCTTAAGAAACAAAGCCCTAAAATAAATTTCATGACAAAATATTTTGGGGAATGGTGAAATAGACAAATGATATTTTATATTAGTAATAAAATGTTATTAAAATGCAGCAGTTATGAGCTATAAAATAAAAAATGAACATTACAAAAACCTGTAAAATATTCTGTAAAGAGACAAGATTAGCAGAACATGTTTACATATACATTCTTAAAGTAGGCTAAAATTTTCTTTTTTCTTTTTTTTTTTTTTTGAGACAGAATCTTGCTCTTTCACCCAGGCTGGAGTGTAGTGGCGTGATCTTAGCTCACTGAAATCTCTGCCTCCTGGATTCAAGCAATTCTCTGCCTCAGTCTCCCAAGTAGCTGGGACTACAGGCATGCGCCACCACGCCCGGCTAATTTTTTTTGTATTTTTAGTAGAGACAGGGTTTCACTGTGTTGGCCAGGCTGGTCTTGAACTCCTGACCTCAGGTGATCCTCCCACCTTGGCCTCCCAGAGTGGTAGGATTACAGACATGAGCCACTGCACCTGGCCAAATTCTATTAATTCAGTAAAACTTGTAGAAGGTCACATTTAACTTCTCTACAGTTTCCTCACTTCTAAAATGGATCTAATAATAGACTCTTCCTCACAGGATTCTCACCCTGTATTCATGAAATGTTAGCTAGTTTTATTTTTATTCTTTCCCATTCCAACACCGAACACGATGCCAAAGTGTATAATGTGAGGTTTGTAGAAAATCACATATATCAAAACAACTACAGAGATAAACAGGTAAGTAAATGCAGAATTCTTTATGAATCTGCTAAGTCTTCTTCACATTACTTGATTTTTATCTTTAGCTAATACTAGTTTGGTCTATCTGGAGTGAGACAAGAATAATTAAATTCATTAGCTGTAATTTTGTATTCTAAAGACTGTTTACACATACAATTGGTAATAATTGATTATAGAAACCTAACTTTAGAAGAGCTTGGGGAGCTAAGCCTGAATAGGCTATACTTAAGGAAACCTGGTGCTAGGTAAGGCATCACCTTCCCCACATATTACCTGAACTTTCCTTATTCTTGATGGAGCTGTGGCAGCCACAGAGGGTCCCATCCTCAAAAGACCCTTCAATCTCCTAATATTATATATATATTATATATACCTTCATATAGGGTCCTGTATAAGGGGGAAAAAACTTCAGCTCTCTTGGACACAGGACAACAGACGACACAGCACCTCCCCACCTCAAAAAAAGCAAACCTCAACCCAGCTATTCCTTTAAAAAGATGTCAGTTAGTGATCAACTCTGGTGAGAAAGCCATACCACTGACGCAGAGAAGTATTATAAAACCATTCGTTTTATACAATTCAGCATTTACACCAGGGAGCTGACGCATCTCTGCGCAAATCTATAAAACTACCCAAATCAAGTATTACAGCAATATGCTGTATCTAGGTGTATATTTTAAATTTTATTAGTATTCCCCATTACGAAAAAATCCATCCCCTTGAAAGTAAATCTCCACCAATCACTATCATTAATAAGAATGTCAAACAAGTCTGTTACTTCAACTGTAAAATGAGAAGGCCGGACTTTGTCACTGTTTTTAAAGCTCAAGGAAGAAAAAGAAGACACTAACAAGTACTTTTTTAAAAAGTCATAGTTTCCCACCTCACCCTCCTGCATGCTGCCCAAAACATATGGAGAATATAAAGTGATTACTGAAAATACGTAGCCAAAATAAACAACCAGCCCAAAGTATTCTTCCCTTTTTCCCTAATAAGTTAGAAAACCACTGGACAATATAATTGCCAAATACATCCCAGGCCCAAGATGACACATTATAATTTTCAGTTGTGTTCATTACCCTCAGACAAGATGGTATGCATTTGGTATACTCCAGAAACAAGGAATAAAAGATCTGATGCTAAATTATAAAGTTATTAATAAAATATATAGGAATAGATACAATGAAACACATTACTTAAGAATTTAATATATTTTAGAGGACGCATCATTAAACAACAAGTTAAAGAGAACTGTTATTTAGTGCTAGGAAAAAAGATTACCAAATTTGTGGGAGAAGGGAGTTTAAAAAGCTTCATCTCATTCTATATATTCAAATAAGAGAGATGAAATAAAGTATTAAGAGTTAAACCACAGATAGCCTAGAAGAAACTAGAATTATTTACCAACCCTTTGAAGGAAAGATTTTCCTAACTTAAGTAATAGAAGAAAGCAGAAAAAAAAAAAATCAACCTATTTGACAACAAAATTTAGAGAGAAATGGCTAAGAAATGCTGCAATAAATTGTAGTTAATATCTTTTCTATATAAAGAACTGATAGAAACAGAATAATCATTAGGATATCAAATACTAATTAAAGCAAAGATAGCATTTTTAAGTTTATTTGCCAAGGTAGAAAAGATTAAATAAAAATATCCATTATTGGCAAGAGGTACAAGTAAAACCTAACTCTTTGATTGTTAATGGCAGTATAAATTGGAATAAGCCTTTAAAACACAATTACAAAATTAAAGACCTTTAAAAATCTTTTGCTCTATGGAAAAAAAAATTCTAGCTCATGGATAAGAAGAATCAATATCATTAAAACGGCCATACTATCCAAGGTAATTTGTAGATTCAATGCAATCCCAATGAAACTACCATTGACATTTTTCACAGAACTAGAAAAAACTATTTTAAAATCCATGTGGAACCAAAAAAGAGCCTGAAGAGCCAAGGCAATCCCAGACAAAAGGAACAAAGATGGAGGCATGATGTTACCCGACTTCCAACTACTGCACGGCTACCAAACCAGCACTGTAACTGGTACAAAAACAGACACACAGACCAATGGAACAAAATAGAGAGCCCAGAAATAAGGCTGCACACCTACAACTGTTTAATCTTTGATAAAGCTGACAAAAACAAGCAATGGGAAAACTATTCAATAAATGGTGCTAGGATAACTGGCTAGCCATATGCAAAAGACTGAAACTGGACCCACCTTCCTTACATCATAGACAAAAATCAACTCAAGGTGGTTTAAAGACTTACATGTAAAACTGAAAACTATAAAAATCCTGTAAGACAACCTAGGCAATGGGCAAAGATTTCATGACAAAAGATGCCAAAAGCAATTGCAACAAAAGCAAAAACTGACAAGTGGGATCTAATTAAACTTAAGAGCTTCTGCACAGCAAAAGAAACTATCACCAGAGTAAACAAACACCCTACAGAATGGAAGAAAATATTTGCAAACTGTACATCACACAAAGGTCTAATATCTAGCATCTATAAAGAACTTAAACAATTTTAAAAGACAAGAAAAACATTTAAAAAGTGGACAAAGGACACAAACACACACTTTTCAAAAGAAGATATACATGTGGCCAACAAGTAAATGGAAAAAAGCTCAACATCACTGATCATTACAGAAATGCAAATCAAAACCATAATGAGATACCATATCACACCAGTCAGAATGACTACGATAAAAAAGTTAAAAAATAACAGATGCTGGCAAGGTTGCAGAGAAAAGGGAACACTTCTACACTGTTGGCGGGAGTGTAAATTAGTTCAACCATTGTGGAAAGCAGAGTGGTGATTCCTCAAAGAGCTAAAAACAGAACTACCATCTGACCTAGCAATTCCATTACTGGGTATATACCCAAAGACATATAAATCATTCTACCATAAAGACATATGCACGTGAATGTTCATGCAGCACGATTCACAATAGCAAAGACATAGAATCAACCTAAATGCTCATCAATGACAGACTGGATAAAGAAAAAGTACATATGCACCATGGAACACTACACAGCCATAAAAGAGAATGAGATCATGTCTTCTGCGGGAACATGGGTGGAGCTGGAGGCCATTATCCTCAGGAAACTAACACACGAACAGAAAACCAAATACCGCTGTTCTCACTTATTAGTGGGAGCTAAACGATGAGAACACATGGACACAAAAGGGAAAACAACAGACACTTGGGCCTACTGAGAGTGGCGGGTGGGAAGAGGGAGAGAATCAAAAACAATTACTGGGTACCAGGCTTAGTACCTGGGTGACAAAATAATCTGTAAAACAAACCTCCATGACACAAGTTTACCTATGTAACAAACCTGAACATGTACCCATGAACCTAAAAGTTTTTTAAAAAGCTTTGCTCTTATGCCCAACTGCCCAAATAATTCTGCTTTTGAAAATTAGCTTACAGAACTATGAAATAAGGAAAAAAACTTCACATCTCTGCCCTTTAATAAAACCTTTATACATACTCCCACTTCCAGCCCGCTGTCCTCTAGTAATAGAGAGAAACTGGAGACAGGGATAATAGTTCATTAATTTTTTAAAAAATAGAGAATGTTATAGCACTTACCACCACATTGAAATTGCCTTTTTAACTGCACACCTATGTAGGAATTTACTCTCTGACCTATCCACTTTGGCCCATTCCTACTTTAAGAGAGAAATCTACCCTAAATACAGCAAGGCCAAAACATAACAAAAACACGAAGGGATGTTTCCACAAAACTATTCATCATAACACTATTTATAACAGCAAAGATTGTAAATAACTCAAATATTTGTCAATATGAGGTTGGATGTCACAGTTTACGCACTGAATGAATTAGTATGCAGCTATAAAAAGGAATGAAGATCTCTCTCTACTCCTATGGAGTGACTTCTTAGACATTTACATGAAATTTTGTTGAAAAACAATGTTAAGAAGAATATGTATAATATTTGTATAAGAATGAGGATATATTTTTATGTGTGTGTATATATACATGTGTGTGTACACACACACACTAACACACACACACATTTTCATGAATTTTCCACAAAGAAACCAATGGAAAAAATATATATAATAAAAATAAAATAAATTATTATGGAAAGGAAGAGAAAAAGAGGAGTGAAGAAAATGAAAATAAGTCTCTCTGAATGTATCTTGTTTTGACACTGGAACATTAATAATGTTTTATGTAATTAAAAAAAACTAAACTAAAAAGAAAAAAATAGAAAGCTGGAAAAAAAAACTAAAGAAGTTTCAAGTTTAATAGTACAACCATACAGATAATTATTCTACTGACTTCAAAACAATATTTTAACTATCCCTAGTAGGGTAAATACTAAATACAAAAAGAACAATAAAAGTTTTAAATCACACTCAGTGATCTTACAAAAGTGGAAATAGTATTGCTATTTTAAAACTATTTGAAAAACATACGCATATATACATACAGATAAAGCAAATAAGTAATTATGCTAATTCATTAGGGACTAGGATGTTTTAGCATAGAAGATATATAAATACACATACCCAAGATGATTTGTGAAAACTCTTTAACTTTTGGCCGGGGGCGGTGGCTCAAGCCTATAATCCCAGCACTTTGGGGGGCCGAGATGGGCGGATCACGAGGTCAGGAGATCCAGACCATCCTGGCTAACACAGTGAAACCCCGTCTCTACTAAAAAATACAAAAAACTAGCCGGGCGAGGTGATCGGCGCCTGTAGTCCCAGCTACTCGGGAGGCTGAGGCAGGAGAATGGCGTGAACCCGGGAGGCGGAGCTTGCAGTGAGCCGAGATCTGGCCACTGCACTCCAGCCCGGGCGACACAGCGAGACTCCGTCTCAAAAAAAAAAAAAGAAAACTCTTTAACTTTTAACCTAAATTTGAAATATCGGTATGAACTCAAGATTTTTTTTTCCCTTTTTTCTAAAACATACATAGCACCACCCACCCATGGGAGAATTCCTTTTTTTAAAAAAAGAACAAAAAAGATGAACCTTAATTGAATTTAATCAGGCCCTAGATCTAACTACCAGTTTACAGGCAATATAGGATAAAGAAAAATGCTAAATGACACCATGAGAACTTAGTCAGCTATATTTAGACCACTGTGGAAAATAACACAGAACAACTACAGAAAGAGTATGAAGTAAGAAAAGAAAGGAAAAGGGAATTAGATTAGAAAAGCTTTAAGAAACATCAACCTGCCAGGCGCAGTGGCTCATGCCTGTAATCCCAGAACTTTGGGAGCCTGAGGCAGGTGGATCGCTTGAGGTCAGGAGTTTGAGACCAGCCTGGTCAACATGGTGAAATCCCATCTCTACTAAAAATACAAAAATTAGCCAGCGTGGAGATGTGTGCCTGTAGTCCCAGCTACTCAGGAGGCTGAGATAGGAGAATCACTTGAACCCAGGAGGCAGAGGTTCCAGTGAGCCAAGATCGCACGCCTGCACTCTAACCTGGGGGACACAGCGAGGCTCTGTCTCAATAACAACAAAAAAAAGGAAATATCAACCAAATACACCATGTCACTCTCTTCAAATACTGATTCAATCTGAACACAAACTGAATACTAGATGATATTGAAGATTTTTTTAATTTTGTTGAGTTTTCCAATGGTATTGTGATTAAGATTTTTTAAAAGCCCATAGCTACCATATCTGTTACAAATACACACTGTTTAAAGATATAATTATAAGGTCTAGGTTTTGTTTTAAACTCCAGCCCAAGGATAAAAAAAGAAACAGAAGAGGAACTAGATGAACAACGGTAGTTTGTTGATTGTTGAAGTTAGGTATTAGGTATACTGGGGTTCATTACAGTATCTTCTGTACTTTGTGAATGTTTAAAAAGTATAATAAAGTCTTTAAAAATAAAAAAGCAGTATATAAAAATACTGACTTTAATTTAAATATCCATCAGCAAGGACTGGTTCATTAAAGTATAGTAATCTGTATAATAGAATGCTGTGCAATTAATAAAGAATGAGACAGCTGGGCTACCCTGTGGTCACAGCTACTCAGGAGGCTGAGGCAGGAGGACTGCTTGAGCCCGGGAGTTCAGGGAAGTCTGGGCAACACAGTGAGACCCCATCTCTAACAAAATTAAAATAAAAACTAAAAAATATATAAACAAAGAATGGTACAGCTCTTGTGTATTAATGTGGTGCAGTTGTTAATGTACTTAGTGAAAAAACAAGATATTGGCTAGTGTGTACAGTAAGTCCTCACTTTCATTGTCAGTAGGTTCTTAGAAACTGTGACTTTAAATAAAACGGTGTATAACAGGTCCTTGAACAATGTCATTTTGTTATAACATTAATGAAAAAAAAGTTGGTTTTGCTAATATTGTTTCACTTAAAGTTGCAGTTTCCAAGACCCTATCATGATGTTAAGTGAGGACTTCTTATATAGAAAGTATGCTATTATGTGTTAAAATAAACACATGTACACATGCACGCACATACACATATTTGTGTAAGCACATTTTATCTCTAGAATAATACAGGGGAAACAGCTAATAATGGTTGCCTCTAAGGAGGGCAAGTGGTATAAGACATAGAAATGAAACTCTTACATACTTTTGTTTCGTTTTGTTTTGAAGATGGTACTACTCATCACATATATTACCTCTTAGAAAATAATTTTAAAAATAAATTACCTACTATTTAAAAAATAATCTACTGTCTCTCTGACCAGTCTCTGTGTTCCTAAGAACAGGGAATGGGCTTTATACATTATTACTATATCTCTAGCATCTAGCACAATAAATATGTATTGAACAACTTCATATGAGCATTACGAAAATATTGAAAATAAAATACTGATTATAAGCAACTATTTAATCTAGTAATTTGTAAATTCAACTTAATTATTCAACATTAAATGAAAACATGTAAGGTTACCAAGACAGTAAAAATTTCAACTATATTAAATAAAAACATTTACAAAGTAAAGGATACTGAGCTGGGCATAGTGGTTCAAGCCTATAATCCTAGCTACTTGGGAGGCTAAGATGGGAGGACTGCTTGAAGCCAGGAGTTTGAGACCAGCCTAAGCAACATAACAAGACCCTATCTCTAAAAAAAAAAATTTCAATTAGCTGGGCATGGTGGCACATGTCTATAGTCCCAGCTACTCAGGAAGCTGAGGCAGGAGGATCACTTGAGCCCAGAAGCTCAAGGCTGCAGTGAGCTATGATGGCACCACCACACTCCAGCCTAGGCGACAGAGCGAGACCTCACCTATTTAAGAAAAGAAAAAGAAAGAAACAAAGAAAGGATACTGGAAGAAAACACAAAATGTTAAATTAATTGTCTTCTTTTTTTGGCAAAAAGCAAAATAAAATAGCAGAAACATGGGGAAAATGTAACTATTTGGAATGTGTAATATGCCTGTCCCCATAGAAAATGTCATATTCTTTATGCAAGGAAAAGTAAGATGATAACCTGGTTTCTCCCTCTGCCCCTAGGAAAGTCACAGTGAGGAAATAGCTGAAATAAACAAGCTGGAGGAAATCACAGCTGGTGGCAGAAGTTCTGACAGCTTTTTTTTTTTTCTTTTCAGATAGGCTATACTAGTTAGCACTGTAGGATAATAACTAAACACAAAAAAAGGAGCAAGGCAAATTCACTGAAACCCATAAAACTGGTGGAGTACTATAGAAATTATAAAGAATAAACAAGAAGTAGAAAGACTGTTATTCACAATTATATACTTGAAAGCTATACCAAAAGACACTCATTGTAGGTTTTAAAAAGTTAAAATTACAGAGGAGAGGAGATTAAAAGAACTGGAAACTTCAGGAACAAACTTTCATAGGAAACTCATCAAATTATCCTTGCTTCCCCCACCACTCCATACAAGCGACCAAGCAGCAACCTCATGGAATCCCACTGTGTTCCCAGAAGCCTCCTTTTCAAGACTCTGCACTTGCTTTGTTCTCCCTATTAACACCCTTAAAGATAGCTCAAACGTTATTACCTCTGAAGCCCTTCCAACTCCTCCAAGCAGAGATAGTCCCTCCCTCCTCCAGGCTCCCCCAGCATTTTTTTCAAGGCCATGACAGCCCATCAGCAGATGGTAATTCATTTGCCTATCTGACCTACTTCCAGTGAGAAAGTACAGAATTCATTTTCCTCTCCTGAGTGCCTAGCACAAAGCAGATTCTAAAGTAAATATTTACTGAATGAAGTCACAAGGTCTTCATGCAAATAGATTTGCTCACACAGTCACTAATACTTAAAATCTGACTGGTAGATCTGACAAGAAAAAAGTTTCGAATTGTCGTTGGAGGTGGGACACCACCATTACAAATAAAGTTAAAATACAAATGATAACCTAGGAAAAAATAGTGAAACAAATGATAGACAAAATAGTCACTTCGGCAATGCTGTTAAGAATATAGACCTCCAAGTTAAAAATGGATTTGAATTCTAGTTCTGCTACTGTGAACTTAGGCAAGCTGCATAACCTTTAAGTCTCATTCTCCTCATCCATAAGCGGCAGATAACAGTGCTGAGACCAGAGTTTGTATAAAATATGGTGAAGTAAGGCACATATAGGTGCTTAATACAATGCCTAACTTCTGCTAATGCTCAATAAGTATTAGTTATTAATATCCTTTTGGATAAAGTGTGGTAAATGAATTTTTAAAGATACCACCACACCAACAAATAAGAAACTCACAAATAAAACATAAAGAATGCCTCTTTATCATGTCTCAAATTAAAACATGGACATTCCAACTTATCACTTTAGCAAGTACATATCTGTACAAGTAAAGATACTCAGGATCTTTAACATTACTGAGAAAGTAAACTAGTACAACTTTACTGCAATTTTGCAAAAGTCTTTAAGGGCCTCAAAAAGTCTTAAGAACACTTTGAACACTTAAGAAGACTTAAAGGTTATGCAGCTTGCCTAAGTTCACAGTAGCAGAACACTCAGGAATTCCCCTTCTCACAATTTATCCTAAAATAATAACTGCTAATATGTAAGCACACATATTTAAGAATGCTGATTATGGTAATATTTCATGGGAAAAAAGACTGACCCAAATGTTTATGGTAAAAGATTGCCCCAATTCTTCAGTCTTCTATAACAGGATTATACATGCATACTATCTGCCACACAGTGGCAAAACTGGTTTACGCTGGCTCATCTAGCTCATAACAGCACACTGCTGAGCCATGATGGGAGTATTTACACCATAGAAATCAGCAAATGCTACAAATCTAGTGCTTTATTTCCCTCACCCCCCAAAGCCAGCTGGTAAGCATTTACCAGCACAGCACCGGATGTAATTTTGCAATACTTCCCCCTCTAAACGCAGCTGAGCTGTTGAGAGTGGTCACGTGATTGCTTTGGCCAATGTAGTATTAGTAAATGTGACAGGCAGAAGACTTCAAATGTGCTCAGACATTAGCTTGCCCTCTTGTTTTCCTGTCATTTGCCATGAAAAGAATGTGTGCTAGGAAATGACTGATCTACAGAGAATGAGAAACTTGAAACAGATCTGAACTCAATCTACAACCCAAGGAAGAGCTGTACCAGTGACTAAAAGATCTGTGAGCAAGAAAAATAAAATGTATTGTAAGCCACTGAGATTCTGAGGTTATCATGCAGCAAAACTAATACATTCTCCATCAATATATGTGTGAACAAATTAGTAAATCTACATAAAGAAAAATCATACAGACTTTAAATGTTGTAGATTTACGGCCAGGTGCAGTGGCTCATGCCTGTAATCCCAGCACTTTGGGAGGCCGAGATGGGCGGATCACGAGGTCAGGAGATCAAGACCATCCTGGCTAACACGGTGAAACCCCATCTCTACTAAAAATACAAAAAATTAATCGGGCGTGGTGGCGGGTGCCTGTAGTCCCAGCTACTCAGGAGGCTGAGGCAGGAGAATGGCATGAACCCAGGAGGCGGAGCTTGCAGTGAGCTGAGATCTTGTCACTGCACTCCAGCCTGGGTGACAGAGAGACCCCATCCCAGAAAAAAAAAAAAAAAAAAAAAAGTTGTGGATTTATATTTGACCTGGAAATATGTCCAAGCTATATTACATTTTTTTTAAGTTTACAAAACAAAATAAACAGTATGATGTTTCTATTTTAAAAGTATACGTAGAAAAGTGTTTAGAAGGATAGTTACTAAAATGTTAGTAATGGTTGTCAACAAAAAGTGTCAAATGGTGTGAAATATTTGAAAAGATTTATTCTGAGCCAAATAGGAGTGACTGATGGTCTGTGACATAGCCCTCAGGAGATCCTGAGAACACGTGCCCAAGGTGGTCAGGGGATACCCTAGTTTTATACATTTTAGGGTGACATGACACATCAAATACATGTGAAATATACATTGGTTTGGTCCAGAAAGGCAGGATAACTCAAAGCAGGGGCTTCCAGGTTATAGGCAGATTTTTTAAAAATATTATTGGCAATTGGGTGAAAGAATTATTATCAATAGAAAGGAATGTCTGAGTTATGATAAGGGGTTGTAGAGACCAAAGTTTTATCATATAGATGAAGCTCCAGGTAGCAATCTTCAGAGAGAACAGATTGTAAATGTTTCTTATTAGACTTAAGGTCTGTGTTGATGTTAAATGTTGGTCAGCTTTTCCTGAATTCCAAAAGGGAAGAGGGTATAATGAGGGATGTCCAACCCTCCCTTCCCATCATGGCCTGAACCAGTTTTTCAGGTTCACTCTGGAGTGCCTGGGCTAAGAGAAGAGGTCCACTCAGATGGCTGGGGGACTTGAGAATTTTATTTTGGGTCTACACGGTTATTTCTGAGTGTTAGGCTATAAGAAATTTTTACTTTTAAAAATTCAGACAATAGGGATTCTAAGAGGGGCTTCAAGATGGCTAACTAGAGGCATCTGATACTCACTTCCTCCACAAAAAAGAACAAAAATACTGAGTAGATAATTACACTTCCAGTAGATTACCTAAGGGAGAAAGCTGGAATTCAATAGAGAAGTGACAGGAAACACCTAAGGCAAGGAAGGAGAGAGAAGCAAGGCAGCCTGCTGCACTGGATGGGCTGGGAGGCTGGAAAGGCTCCCCAGGGCAGGGCAGGGAAAGGTTAAGTGGGGACCCCCAGCAGTCTACATTCCCACTGCAGACTCCTGTAATCCTAGCCACAAGAGAGACCCTTAACGCACACGGCCCGGAGACTAACAGGAGACCACGCGAAGGCGCTGCTCAAGAGGAGTTCACAATGGGTCCCACACACCTCCTAAGTCCTAAATAGCTACAGCAAGGTATCATTTTCAGAGTCCAACCCTCATCGGGCTGCATCCTGCCCTGGGGCCCAAGAACCCCTGAATCTCACATCCCTGGAGCCTCAATGAGATCCCCTGTGCACTCCCAGGTGGTGCTGCTAACTGATGTATCTTGGGCCAAAGTGCAAGACATTGTCAGCAACCCCACACCCGTGAATGGTGCTACTGAGCATTTACACGTACCCTGAGGACAGGCTACAAGCTTGCAGCTGCCATCTGAGCCCAAAGTGTACCCCCCACCAATTTATGACTGTTGTCACTGAAAGCAAGCCAGCCCTCCCAGTAACAGGCTACAGTACATCTCCCGAGCACTGTGGTGGAGGTCTGGGGATCATGCCATCCTCGCCTAACAGAACCAGCAGCTGCACAAACCAACAGGGAGCCTGAAGTCAAGCCAGCTTGGCCCAGTTCCACCCACCTCCAGTGGCTAAGCGTGCCATCCAGGGGCCTGTGGATTACCCCATCCGCAACTGTTGGCACCTGAGTACTCCTCCCAGAGGCCTGAGGACCCAATCTGCCACTATTACCACAGCAGACACCCATGTGCATGTACTATCTGTGGGCTTGGGAACTGGCCCATCCAACCCATTGCAATCATCACCAACACCACTATAGACCGCTTGGGAGCCAGAGGTTTGTCCCACCACTACTACTGCCATAATCCATGGCATATCCACTGCCTAGGGGCCTGACGACATGCCAAACTGCCCAGCTCACCACTGTCACTGATGGCATCCAAACAAACTGGCTGGAGGCCCCCCAAGAATTGGCCCACCTGGACCATCTCACACTGGTGCCAGCGTATGCCATACTGGGGCCTAAGGACAGGCATACTCAGTCTACCACTGCCATCGATCGCTAGGACCTAAAGATTGGCCCACCTGACACCCCTGTCCCCAGCAAAACTTCACCACAGCCTCCACTAAAAACTGCACCCTAAGACACTGAGGAAATCAGACACTACTGACACTGTTCCTGACAAAATTCATACAGAGACTATACTATGGTATATATACAGAATCAAAGCCAAAGTGGCCTACCAAACAACAGCATAGACACATCTTTAGGAAAATGTGCCCCCCCTACAAAAACAAATTCAAAAAACTGAAGAAGGGACTGTTATACCACATGCACAAATATCAACATAAGGATAGAAGAAACATGAAAAAGCAAGGAGATATGACACTTCCAAAAGAACGTTAATTCTCCAGCAATTGATTCCAGTGAAAATAAAATTGTGAAATCTGGAAAATGAATTCAGAATAATGATATTAAAGAAGCACAATACAAGAGAATTCAGATAAACAATATTTAAAAATCTGAAAAACAATTCAGGATATAAATGAGAAATTTACCAAAGACACTGATATCATTAAAAAGTACCTGAGAAGAGTGAAAATCACCTGGTGACCACTGAACAGGCCCGGAGATAAAAACTTCTTATCTGAGCAATTTAGAAGGGAGCAAAGACTACCTGGTGACCATCAAACAGGCCATCCAGAGGCAAGACTCCTTATCTGGGGAATTTAGAGGTAATCAAACCTCCCTAGTATCTAAAGTCAGCATCTGATTCCAGGCTTCTTTCAATTTTTATAAGTAACTAAAATTTCTATACATCTCTGGAATGCCATGCTGAAACTAATTTTACAACCCTAAGCTACTGTCTTAAAGTCTATAAATGCTCCTAAGGAAAATCCACCACGGTGCGCTCAGTCCTCTCACTGAGGCACTCCACTGCACCATTTTGCAGCATCCTTCCTTTCTAATAAAGTTTCCTTTTTCAAACCTGTACTGTTGTCAGTAAATTCTTTTAACCAACCTGTGAGTTGACCACTTCCTGGTGCCAGGGCTCTGACACCTCACCCAACAATCCTCAAATAGATACAATTCAAAAAGGTCTTCTCCACAGCACATTATAGTAAAACTGTCAAAGTCAAAGAGAGAATTCTAAAAATAGCAAGAGAAAAGCATCCAGTCACTTAATGCTTAGAACCCCCAGCAGACTACCAGCAGATTTCTCAGTAACCTTACAGGCCAGGAGAGAATAAGCAGATATATTTGAAGTGAAGAAAGAAAGAGAGAAAAAGAAAGGAAAAAAGGAAAGAAAGGCAGGAAGGAAAGAAAGGAAGGAAAGAAAGAAAAGGAAGGAGAGGGAGGGAGGAAGGGAGGGAAGAGAAGGAGGGAGGGGAAGGGAAAGCAGAGAAGGGAGAAAAGGAAGGAAAAGAAGGAACCTCTCTGCCAAGGATACTATTCCCAGCAAAGTTATCATTCATAAATGAAGGAGAAATAAAGTCTTTCCCAGACAAGTAAAAGCTGAAGGAACCCATCACCACCAGGCCGGCCCTCCAAGAAATAATCAAGGGAGCCCTATACCTGGAAGGAAACACATCAAAATATAAAACCCACTGGTAGAGCAAATACACAAATAAAAAAGAGAAATAATTTAAATGTCATCACTACAGAAAACCACCAACTACAATGAAAAACAATATTAGAGAAAGAAAAGAATAAATGCTACACAAAAACCAGAAATCAATTACTAAAATGACAGGAATAAGCCCTGTCATATCAATAATAATTCTGAATAAAAATGAATTAAACTTTCCACTTATACAGAGGGGCTGAAGAATTTTTTAAAATGATCCAACCATATGCTGCCTACAAGAAATTCATCTCATCTGTAAAGACACAGACTGAAAGCAAGGGATGCAAAAAGATATTCTAAGTGAACAAAAATCAAAAGCAAACAAGAACATCTATCCTTATAACAGATAAAACAGACTTGAATTTAAAAATAGTAACAACAAAGAAGGTCATTATATAATGATAAAGGGATCAATTCAACAAAAAAGATGTAACAATTCTAAACATATATGAACCCAACAACAGACCACTCAGCTCTATCAAGAAAATATGATCAGACCTAAAGGGAGGGACAGAATCCAATACAATAAGTGCTAAGGACATCAACACCTGACTCTCAGCATTACACAGATCATCTAGATAGAAAATTAACAAAGAAACACTGGATTCAAACTGCACTTTAGACCAAATGGGTATAACAGACATTTACAGAACATTTCATCCAACAGGTACAGAATACACTCTTCTCATCAGCCCATGGACCATTCTCCAGAACAGACCGTATGTTAGGCCACAGAACAAGTCTCAACAAATTTTTAAAAATCAAAATCATATCAAGTATCTTTTATGACCACAATGGAATAACACTAGAAATCAGTAACAAGAGAAACTTTGGAAACTGTACAAAATACATTAAAATTAAACAATATGCTCCTAAATGACCATTGGGACAAAGAAGAAATTAAAGAGGAGATAAAAAAATGTTTGTGGTGTGTAGTGGCATGTGCCTGTAATCCCAGCTACTCAGGAAGCTGAGGCAGAAGGATTGTTTCAGCCCAGGAGTTCTGCAGTGAGCTAGGATCACACCACCACACTCCAGCCTGGTCAACAAAGTGAGACCATCTCTAAAACAACAAAAAGTTCTCGAAACAAATGAAAGTCAAAAAACAATATACCAAAACCTATGGAATACGACAAAGAGAGATGTTTATAGTAATAAATGCTCACACCAAAAAAGTAGAAAGATTTCAAATAAACAATCCAACAATACACCTCAAAGAACTAGAAAAGCAAGAACAACCTAACCCAAAATTAGTAGAGGGAAAGAAATAATAAAAATCAGGATAGACTGAAAAAAAATACAAAAGATCAACAAAATAAAAACTTGGTTTTTTTAAAAGATAAAATCAATAAACCACTATCTAGGTAACCAAGAAAACAAAAAGACCCATATAAATAAAGTCAGATATGAAAAACGAAACATTACAATTGATACCACAGAAATACAAAAGAGAAATAATCAAGCTATTATGTACAACTGCACACTAATACACTAGAAAATCTAGAGAAAATGGATAAATTCTTAGACACACACAGCCTGCCAAGATTGAATCAGGAAGAAAGAGAAAAACCTGAACAGACCAATAATGAGTAATGAGATTGAATCAGTAATAATAAAAAGAAAATCTCCCAACAAAGAAAAGCCCAGGATTGGATGGCTTCACTGCCAAATTTGAGCAAAACTGTTTTTTTGTTTGTTTGTTTTTTGTTTTAAGACAGAGTCATGCTCTGTTGCCCAGGCTGGAGTGCAGTGGCGCAATCTTGGCTGACTGCAACCTCCACCTCCTGGGTCCAAGTGATTCTCATGCTTCAGCTACCTGAACAGCTGGGATTACAGGCATACACCACCACGCCCAGCTAATTTTTGTGGTTATTATGTATTTATTTATTTATTTGAGACAGAGTCTCATTCTGTTGCCCAGGCTGAAGTGCAGTGACACAATCTCAGCTCACTGCAATCTCCACCTCCTGGGTTCAAGCGATTCTCCTGCCTCAGCCTCCCGAATGCACCATGACGCCCAGCTAATTTTTGCATTAGCAGAGACAGGGTTTCACAATGTTGGCAAGGCTGGTCTCAAAACTTCTGGCCTCAAGCGATCCACCCACCTCAGCCTCCCAATGTGCTGAGATTACAGGCATAAGCCACTGTGCCCAGCCTTGACCAATCTTATAAAGAAGAACTAACACCAATTCTCCTCAAACCATTCCAAAACACTGAAGAGGAGGGAATTCTACAAGGCATTACCCTGATACCAAAACCAGAGAAGGACACAACAAAAACAACAAAAAACTACAGGTCAGCCATGAACATAGACACAAAAATTCTCAACAAAATACAGCAAACCAAATTCAACAGCACATCAAAAAGAGAATACATCATCACCAAATGGGATTTACCCCAGGGATGCAAGAATGATTCTATATATGCAAATCAATAAACATGATACATCACATTAACAGAATGAAGGACTAAAACCATATGATCATCTCAACATCCCTTCATAATAAAAGCTCTCAACAAACCTAGGCATAGACAGAACATCTCAACATGAAAAAGACCATATATAACAAACCCACAGCTAACACCATACTGAATAAGTAAATCTGAAAGCCTTTTCTCTAAGAGCTGGAAAAAGACAAAGATCCCCACTTTCACCAGTCTTTTTCAACACAGTACTGGGAGTCCTAGCCAGAGCCATCAGGCCACAGAAAGTAAGAAAACGCAGTCCAATTGGAAAAGAGGAAGTCAAACCATCCCTCTTTGTAGATAAAGACTCCACCAATAAACTCTTAGATTTGGAAAGTTACAGGACACAAAATCAAAATACAAAAATCAGTAACATTTCTACACACCAAAAACAAACTAGTTAAGAAAGAAATCGAGCCGGGTGTGGTGGTTCACGCCTGTAAATCCCGGCACTTTGGGAGGCCAAGGCAGGCAGATAACCTGAAGTCAGGAGATCGAGACCAGCCTGGTCATAATGGTGAAACTCCCTCTCTACTAAAACTACAAAAAATTAGCCCGGCACGATGGCAGACACCTGTAATCCCACTTACTTGGGAGGCTGAGGCAGGAGAATTGCTTGAACCAGAGAGACAGAGGTTGCAGTGAGCTGAGATTGTGCCACTGCACTCCAGACTGGGCAACAAGAGCAAAACTTCATCTCGAAAAAATAAAAATAAAAAAAGAAAGAAAAAAAAATCGAGAAAACAATCCCACTTACAATAGCTACCAAAAAAAAAAAAAAAAAAAAAAAACACACACACACAATAAAATACTTAGGAATAAATTTAACCAAGTAGGTTAAAGACATCTATAAGGAAAACTATAAAAGACTAATGAAAGAAATTGAAGAGGATATAAGCAAATGGAAAGACACCCTATGCTCATGAATCAGAAGAGCTCATATCACTAAAATTACCATATTGCTCAAAGCAATCTATAAATTCAGTGAAAATACCAATGCCATTTTTCACAGAATTAGAAAAAAAATCCTAAAATTCATAAAGAACAAAAAAGGAGCCTGAACAGTGAAAGTAATCCTGAACAAAAGAACAAAGCTGAAGGCACCACGCTATTCGGCTTGAAAATATATTACAAGGCTATAGTAACCAAAATAGCATGGTATTGGTATAAAAATAGACACAGAAGACCAAAGGAACATAACAGAGAAGCCAGAAATAAATCCATGTAGTTCCTTTTTTCTTTTTTCTAAATGTTTCTCAAAAAGCCAACCAATTTTCAACAAAGGTGTCAAGAACATACAGTGGGGAAAGAACACCCTCCCTTCGATAAATGGCACTGGAAAAATTGGCTAGCCATATGCAAAAGAATAAAACTGAACTCCTTTCTCTCACCATATAAAAAATTCAACTCAAGACAGATTAAAGACTTAAACTTAAGACCTGAAATATGAAACTACTGAAAGAAAACAGGGGAAACACTTCAGGATATAGGTCTCATCAAAGATTTTATGGCTAAGACATCTAGAACACAGATGACAGAAACAAAACTAGACAAATGAGACTATATTAAACTAAAAAGCATAAAAGCATAGCAAAGGAAGCAATAAACAGAGTGAAGAGGCAACTGCTGAATGGGTGAAAATACCTGCAAACTATTCAGCTGACAAGGAACTAATATGTAGAATATATAAAGAACTCATACAACTTTTCTTACAGTTAATAAAACAAATAATCCCATTAAAAAGTAGGCAAAGGACATGAATAGCTATTTCTCAAGGAAGACATACAATGGCCAACAGGTATCTGAAAAAAAATGCTCAACATGACTCAGTAGGGAAATGCAAATCAAAATCACAATGAAATTTAATTTTACCCGTGTTAGAATGGCTATTATTAAAAAGACAAAAAACAATAGATGCTGGCTAGGATGGGGAGAAAAAGGACCTCATACACTGTTGGTGGGAATGTAAATTAGTACAGCCACTATGGAAAAACAGTATGGAGATTTATCAAAAAACTAAACACAGTTTGGATGTGGTAGCTCATACCTGTAATTCTAGTACTTTGGGAGGCCGAAGTGGGAGAACCGCTTGAGCCCAGGAGTATGATCATACTGCTGCACTCCAGCCTGGGCAACAGAGCAAGACTCTCTCTCAAAAAAAAAAAAAAAAAAACATACTACACATAAAACTGCCATATGATCCAGCAATCCTACTACTGGCTGGCTATTTATCCAAAGGAAACGTATGTCAAAGATACCTGCACTCCCATGTTTACTACAGCACTGTTCAGAATAGCAAAGACGGAATCAATCTAAGTGTTCGTTAATGGGCAAATGGATAAATAAAATGTGCTACATATACACAATAGAATACTATTTCACCATAAAAGAGAATGAAATCCTGTCATTTGCAGCAACACAAATGGCACTGGAGGTCATTATGTTATGTGAAATAACCTAGGCCAGAAAAACAAGTATTTCATATTCTCACTCATATATGGAAGCTAAATAAATTCATCTCATGGAGGTAGAGTAGACTGATAGACACAAGGGGCTAGGAAGGGTGCTGGGAGTGGTGGGGGTGAGGTGATGAAGGGAAGATAAGAAGTTGGTTAATAGGTATAAATATAGCAGAGTAGGCTGACTACAGTTAGCAACAATGTTGTAAATTTCAAAACAGCTAGAAGGGCAGATTTGAAAAGTTACCAACACACAGAAATGATAAATACTCCAGATGATGGATACCATAAATGCCCTGACTTAATCATTACACATTCTATGCATGTGTAATGATCATCACATGAACTCCATAAATATGTGCAAATAACAATTTTAAAAATAAATTCTAACAAAACAGACAATATAGATGGGTACAATAAGTAGCTTTTCAGATTTGTTATAAAACAAGGCTGTTAATATTTCAGCAGGAAAAACTGAGTGTACAAAACTGAGTGTTTTATAAACCAGCCAGTAATTGCTAGAGTAAATAAACAGCACAACAGACTGAGTCTAAAAACCGTCAAGACTTATAAATGGAACTTTGTAAATGAACAGATAGTGTGGTAGGTGATGTACTGCTTTGTCCTTCTCATGTTTTCTCAAGAGCTAGGCAGGCAATCAACCAACTACATCAGGATTTCCCAAAGTGAGGTTCCCAGGATATTGTTAGATTGGCAGACTTCTGAACGCCATCTCAAAACTAGTGATTCAAAATCTCAGGAAGCAGGGACCAGAAATGAGCAATTTTCAGTTTTAATACACTCACTAAATATTGAGAATACTAACCTACATGGTGGTAAACAACACATGCAGAATAGCTAAATATAAGCTACACTGAAGTTTGAAAATAAAGAGCAGAGCTTTTTTATTTTGATAGCGAATTCTTCAAGGTCACTCAATTACTGCTCTTGCACATTTTAAGGCTAAGACTATGTTAAATAAAATTTACCTAAAGACAAGTATAAAGTCTTCATTAGTACAAAATGACAACTATGAGAATAAGTTAAATCATGTTCATTGTTGAACTGAATAACCTAATTACTGAACTGTCACATCAATTGCTTCATAAATCACAAAATACTCTCTCCAAATATAAAGCCTTATTTTCTGGCACCTAACACAAGCATTCATTCGACTGTTTAAGTGTACCATACACAGAGATGCTTATAAATTTGTTTGCTGAATGTATAACATTCACTTATGAGGATGAAAGAATTTATAAGTAATTGCTAATACATCACTACGTGCCAGTTACTGTTTTAATCACTTTATGTACACTAACTCTTTTAAACCACATAGAAATCCTGTAAGAGTTCCATTATCCCTCAAACAATGAGAAAACTGAAGCACAGTAGAGAAGAGACTTGCCCAAACTAGTCACTAAATTCAGACCCAGATTCACAAGATTCAAACCCAGACAGGCTGGCTTGAGAATCTGTACAATCATTAAGCGATACTGCCTTCATTATTTAAAATAAAATATTATTCATCTAGTAATAGATTCCCTAAGTGAACCTCAAATATCTTTGTTGTTCAGTACTTTAACACTCACTTTTGGCAAAATAAACACTATTTCAGATTTTTCTAATCTGCTTAATATATTTCGAAGAGCTGAATGCTTTTGTCTTTTATGTTTATTAATTTTCTCAATAGCCTAGTTTAGAGAAAGTATTAATCTTTTACCAATGTATCTATGGTCTTATTCTGAAAACCTGTAATCTTATAAGCTTGATTTGTTTATTACAAAATATATTCACTACAAGTATGAGAAAGAGTTAAAAATTTTATCCAGAGATAACCACTATTAACGTGGCACTATATACTCTTCCAGGCTTATTTATAATCCCACCTTCCACCACTACCACCAAATAAAGTAAGTAAAATCACTCTATAAAAACTGAGAGGAACTTACTCTGTAAAAAAGAAAGGAAATGAATTACTGTCATAAGATAGGAAGTATTTTAAGCTACTGTTCTATAATATAAACCCTGAGAACACTGCTTTTTACAAATAAATCTTGGTTTATATTAATAGTAATTACTTTCTGAAAACAAAAATAGTTTCACAGGTACTTTATGAAAGTCTACAACCAGCCTCATCTAAACACTTATTTTGAAAGAAAAGGCTTCACATTCAAGAAATCTTAGACAAGTTAGTTCTCTTCTATTTGCTATATATTCAGCTTTGTTTTTCTATATTAATAACTGAATTAAGTTAAAAGTTCTAAGTAAAAAGTACGTAAGTGTTTATGCTATCCTGTTTATTAGCACAGCAGTCAATAGCTACTCCTTGGCTACATCACCTACATTACAATTCTGAGGTCCTAGCCATATTCTCATTTCCTGCTCCATCATCATGGATCCAGACCAGTGACACACACTGCAGCCCCATGGATTGATATGCAACACAGAAATTATCACTACCTGTTACTCAAGCTTCCTTTAGCTCAAAAATGACAAACAATAATACCCCAGTAAAACAGTCTGCTTTCGACACAACCCTGGTCCAAACCATGTTCTCCAAGATCCTACTCTCTGATCTGCTTTACCTGTGGCTGCATTTCCTCTAGAAGTGCCTAACCCAAAGGGCCTGCTGTAATTGCTAAATATAGGGTGACTGTGGCAAGCTTCTTAAGAAAACTGCTTTATAAAACTATCAATACAACAAAGATCCTGGAAAACATGCAGCAGTTAGCATATCCCTGCAATACATCATGGTTTTACTCTAGCACAGCTGTTACCAAGTTGATCAGAAACACTTGTGGAACTTTTAAAAACTTTTAAAAACAGATTGCTGGGATCTGTACTCTTCCAAATATACCTCCACTCAACCACTTTCCCCTGAAGACTAAATTGAGTAGATCTATAATGAGACTGAGGAAAAAAAAAAATTTAGTTACATAGATCCTTGCTATTCAAAGTGTGGTCTAAACATCAGAAGCATCAGCATCATCTGGGAGCTTGTCACAAATGCAGATTCTCAGGCCCCATCATACCTATTGAATACAAACCTGAAGCTCAGCAAGGTCTCCCAGTGATTAGGACAAACATTCAAGATTGAAAGCGCTGCCCTACGTGATTCTGATGTGCAGTCAGGTTTCAAAAGCAGTGCTCTTCTTAACCCTCTAGTTCTCAAAATATAAAATCAAGTATATGAATAAATTTAAAATGTACTTTAATTGCTGCAAAGAGGCTATGGTAAAAATCAAAAGGAATTCATTTTTAGGGGGCCCCAATCACTTTCCATAGCTACCACAATTTCACTTACCCTTGCATTACATATGGAAACTGGTGACTCTGTGTTTGGTCAGTTTGTGCTTGTGGAAGGGTACGCTGCCTCAATCCTTCCGAGGAAGAACCCGCAGCTAAAGACAACATTTCTTGACTAGATGATGGAGTTGTTGATCCTGAATGATCTGAACTCTACAAACAAAAATGTGTAATTTTTAAAAGGAGATTTAGTTCTTTACAATCATAAAATTACAGGCACATTACTAAAAATGTATTCATGAAATCCCTCCACAAAACAACTAAATTTCAGAAATTTACTGTTTTAAATCTTGTGTCCAGTATAAGTACTTTAATTTTGATAAGTCAAAACTTATCAAAACTGCTTAATTAAATTAAAATATTCCATTTTTTCAACTAGAAATGGCTGAGGAGCAGAATAATACACAAAATCAGCGTATTAAATTCCAAGGATTAAGTTAATGCATAAAAAGCTCTTTTCACATGATTAAATTAATGCACACAAAGCTCCTTTCATGATGCCTAACACGTATAAAGTGTTCAATAAATGGTACTAATTACTGAGTCATTTAAACAGTTACTATGTGCCAAGTACTGTACAACATCCTATTGGTAACACATTGGTTTAAAGTAATGAGAAACAGGCTAGAAATCAAAAGATCTAAAATCTAGTGTTATCTCTGACATTAACAAGAAGTATAACCTTAAAGGTTCACTTAACCTCTCAGAGTCTCCACTTTCCTACAGAAAATGAGATTGGACTAAATTTTCAAGATTCCTTTCAGTTCTAAAATTCTATTAGTTTATAGAAATCACCAACAAATATTACTTTTTTACAAAATGAACTATGAGGATCAAAATGTTAATCGGGATTTTTTTATTCTCATGCTCAAATTTTTTTATTCTCGTGCTCATGGATTCAGTAACCGTAAACAATATAACTCCCTGAAGACCATCCCAATTTGTTTAAAAATAGTTTGTCAAGTGTTTCATGTACATTTAAAACACAATTACATTTTACATAAATTACAGTTCTTCCACTTTAAAAAGCTAGGTACAGTTAACAAGTTTGTTAAATTGTATTTTACTCGTACTGCCTTCCTATTGACAGGATGTCTTTCTGCATGACTCCCATGCTAAGTCCTGCCATGTGAAAGGTCCAAAGCAGTCCTTTGCAAAACAGCCCACACCAGTCTTTTGCAAGACTAACAAAAACTTACTTTAAAATGTTACTTCACACACAATAGATATCAAATATCTTACTAAGGAGTCTGGATTCTTAGGAACATAAACTGGGAAAGGCTGCTTTTTCGGCAAAATTTCTCATTAAATGGGCCATCATAATATGGTGTTCATTAATACAATTATTAGAAGAAAAGCCTAGTCATTTGGCAGCACAACCTAATTTCTCTAGAACTAATGATTTCTGACCTTATTAGGCAATTATTTTATGATTAGATCTTTAAAACATTTTCAAATCCCTTGAAATTTCTGAACCATGAAAAATTAAGGTGAATTCAACTTAACATTCCTTTGATACTTTTCAGGCTTTCATAACACTCTGAAAAAAACAAATATACACACTAAAGATACAAAATCATGGCTGAGCAACCCACTGGACAAGTCAAAGTCAGAGGGTTGTTTCCGAACAAAAATTGGAGCAATGCAACTGGGTCCAACAACTACAAAAAAAAACTCTGTGCCAATGCCAATGTCTGTGCCTTTCCATGCCAAGGCAGAAAACATATAAAGACCCTTGGGTGTTTTGACAAGGCATATTTTATTTAGTTTAATGTAAGCTAAATTCCCATGGCTGGTACTAGGAAATACTTACCATTAAGAGAATACTAATTAAATACAGCAACTGGAGAAGCTAGTTTCTTAAAGCAGCAGTTAACTAGTATCTATTGAGAGAGCTTTCAACTAGTTCCCACCCCTGTCATTTGTGCTCTCTTTCGAGCTTTGGCTGGATTCTTGACAAGGAAAGCATACTTAGCAGTATACAAGTTCCCTGCCTGCTCAAGAAGTTGAAAGCAAGCTTCCACTCATCCAATCCTCTTACCTGCAAAGGTGTCATAGAAAGCCTTTATGGGAAATCAAAAATAACATAAGAGGACTGGGGACAATGTCTTTGAAATTTATAGAAAATGTCTAAATTGAGAAAGTCAACTATTACAAAACATTTCCAAAACAATTTTAGGCAGATGGAAAAATAAGGATGGAGGAATGAATACCCAAGTCTGAAAAAAATTAGCACATTAAGTATTACCTCCCCAAGCAGGTGGAAGGTACACCCAAATCCAGTCATTTTTAAAAAACAAAATCCTTGACCAAGTCATCTACTTCAAGAAGATTTAGGGTACTTAAATTTTAAACAATTTAATCTACCTTGAATCAAATATACTATTTTAAATACCTGGCATATTTCTGAAACATCACTGGCCTAAGAATTTATATTATATAACCATAACATAATTCCGTTTTCTAAGTATTCCAGTAATTAAACCTTTGAAGATGAAACCTATTACTGACCTGCCATACAGCAAATTATAACTCATGGTGAATAGACTTCAAGGGATAACACTGCGTATTAGACCTTTCAAAATCATAAACTTTACAAAATGTCTAACTTTAGTTCAAAATGCAATCTCAAAATCCACAAGCTCCAATTGTTGTTTTTCATTTGGTTTTTAGAGGCAAAAAAATAAGAAGAAGATGATGAAGAAGAAGAAAAGTTCAATGTTTACTCCTCCCAAAACAACTCACAGAATTGCTGCTGGATGCCAATGCTTCACGACTTTCTCTATTGGTGCTGGATTTTGGAGAACTGGGAGGAGTCCGAGAAGTACATACTAGATGAACCATATGATACTCATCTTGCTAAAATTAAAGAAGATTACATTTAAAGGGTAGTACTACAAAATGTACAGTTCAAAAAGTCAGTAGCTAAACTGAAATACTTAAAACTTAGATCCCTTTACAGCCTAGCCATTCTATTACTGATAAATTGTTATCATTTGAAGGTAAATTTGTCATTTTATTTGGGATCCTTTTGAATTCAATATCTTCTCCATACTTGGAAAATGATCTAAATACTCTAATTGCTGTATTAAAAAATTATTTTTCATACAAAGCAGTCTTAAAGCAAACAATGTTGTGAAAGTTGTATCAGCACAATCTATCATTTCAGCATGAAAACATCTAGCACCTTAAACTTTTTACAGTTTATATATTTCCATCACTTGAGGCTTAGCAACCATAAAAGAAACTCAAATAACTTCATCATAATCACGTTTGCCTTAATTTTAGCAAGGTGATTTTTTTACTCTTTTTGGAGTCAAAAACTATTTTCATCTATAACACCTATACGCAGATATAAAGCACACATTTAAACTATATTCTGTAAATATCCCATGTTTTTCCATAAACCTACAAATATGACTGAAGAAAAATGTTACAAATAACGATTAGGGTTGGCATTTTAGCTTAGTGAGATCATGAGCATATTTATTTATACTTAGACATAAAGCTAGCAAATAAGATGGGGAAAGGAAAGAAGGAATAAAGGAGGACAAAGAACAATGAGGGATGAGTCAGCAAGTTTTTAAAAAAGAAAAGAACAGAATGACAAAGAAAAAGGAGCAGAAAGAAAGATACCCAAATGATGAGAAAGGGAAACAAAGTTACTAGAAACTAAGAATGTATCACTTGCCTATCATGAACCTGTAATTGTGCTTAATTTGGAGGCAAATCCAAGAAAGGGTATAACAGGCCCTTCCTTAAAGAGGCTCATGACATTATTAAGAGAGTAGACTTGTGCACTACAGCACAATTACAGAAACAGAGAACAGTCTTTTTTGCATGAAACTGAGAAGTCCAACCTTAATTACTTTAGGAGTTTGGAGGAAGAAGTTACTAAGGGTTAGAATGCTAAAGAAAGGCTTTAGAGACAGCACGACAGAAGGTATGCCTGGCAAAGGAGGTTGAAGACACTCCTAATTTTCAATGCCCCCCTTAGCTTCTTAATACAGAATATTAACAAGCATACAAGTATAAGACGTTGATTCTTAGAAACATAGTTCCAAAAGGTCATTATTAATCACAATTAATTCACAGAATATATCTATCTTGGGAATGTTTCCATAAAACATTTTGTGACTAAATAGGTAAAGCTAATGGCAGCATTTAAACTGAAAAAAGTAAAGGGGTACATTGACTTTAACAAAAACAGTTGAAAGAACTATTTAAAATATAAACATATTACTCAACATGTTTTATATAGGGGCACAAGAGTTCTTTGACTGAAGCAGTTTTTATTGTAAGTTGTCTGGCCTGAAACCATTTCTGGCAGCAAAAATGTTTTAAAAAGTCTTCATGTGCAGATTTAAGCTATCCTTGGGGTAAAATAATTAATATATCTGTATTTCAAAGAGCAGATGGCAGAAAGGACTATATTGAAATATATTTTATTTCTGAGCACCAGCATAAAAACAAGAAAAAAAAAAAAAAGGACAGCCAGAACACAGAGGTTTTCAGGGCTATTCTAAATGATACTATACTGGTGGAGACATGTCATTATATATTTGCCAAAACTCATAGAATGTGCAACACAAGAGTGCACCCTAAACATAAACTATAGGCTTTGGGTAATAATGCATGTCTTTAAAAAAAAAAAAGAAGAAGAAGAAAGAAAGAAAAAAGACAAAAAACCTACTGCAAAATCCGCTATTTTTGAGGGAGTGGGTATTGCACCATGTTAGCAATTTGAAACTACATAATTCCAATAACAGCAAGAAGTCACATTGGCAAAGCTAAAATGTCAACTGTCTAAGCAGAAGGAATATACTAATTTTTTTTTTAAAGTTTCCCACAGGTGATCATAAACATACAGGAGAAGATACAGATCTTCTAAATTAGATAAGGAATATCCACAACAACAGTTTAAGTCAAAGAGCTAAGGCAAAACATAGAAGAAATTCAATTCTGCTATACTCACCAACAAAAAGCAACATTTCAAATGCTGAAAAGCTCTATAAGTATAAATTCCACAAACGAACATGAGCTAAAAGCTACTACTAAAATAACTAGCCTTCAAGCTGATTTTATTGAAAATATTGAAATATAAAAATGTATTGAAATATATTTTAGCTCTGAGCACCCACAAAGTTTGCTAACTGATGGACCAGTTAATTTCCTCCTGAAATTAAACTCCCAACTCAAGCAATTTGTATAAAAATATCATGCAGCTGGCAAAAAGGAGATTTAGAGGAAAGATTGTTATCAATGAAAATCCGTCACCACTACTGAACATTCTACTTCTGCACTACTGACGTCAATAGCATTTTCTTACAAAAAATGACAAATACCTGAACACAAATACATAATCCTACTTTAGATTTAACTATCAGATGAATATACAGAACCGTTACCTAAACTAGCAAGAAACTGTCATGTTACTTTCTAATTTATCTTTACTTGTTATGCTACCCAAAGGGATTGATTTTAAGTATCTAAAAACTGAACTGGTTGAATACAATTTCAGAACATAGCTCCTCTCACATTCTGAATGTATCTGGTATCAAATAGTGATAGAAAAGCTTACTTTTCTGAGAATGTCTTTCAGCTGCAGATGATCGGGAAGCAGTCTGCCCGAATACACCAATCTCTGATCCTTCGTCAACTAAGAAATGGGACAAAGAAAAGAATTAAACTTTTCTAATTATGCAGATTGAAGGCTGGGAATAACATGCCTAATTATGGGTAAAATAAAACTCCCTTTAGGCACAAGTAAGCAGACAACTGACACAATTTAAGAACTTTTGTTTTTCCAAATTCTACTTAAGAACAAACATTTAAGAGTTCAGCAAATGGTAATTTATCTATTGCAGCTATAATAAAGTACAGATAATTAATACTATCCTGGCGGGGTAGGGGGGTAGGTAAATTGGAAGTCTGTCTTTTCAACTATAATGCAATGCATATATGACTATCATTAAAAAATCTTCAAGACTATATAAATGAGAAAGGGGTTGGCCGTATATTAATAGTCAACAGTAGGATAAAATTTCGAGGTCATCAGAATCATTTTGCCTTATTTTGTCAATTTTTCATCTAAGATAATATATGACTTCTTTCTTACTAATATTGTGCAGAACAATTTATTGGTTTTAATTCAAGAGCCATTTAGATTTAGTTATAAATTTACTTACTATTCTAATTATTATTCCTACCACTCTCACAAATACCTTTGTTAAGCTTTTCAAAAACACAAGACTAAAGAAAAATCAACACAAGTGCATGGAGAGTCAGTTGCCATCTCTATATGCAACCAAAATATGAAATTATGTAAAATTAAAGCATCTGTATATACTCCACATAAGGCCTATTTAATAACTGCAAAACAGGTGAATGTTCTTTGCATTTTATCAAAACAAATACTAGCCATATCAGTAATTCTTAAATATGCCAAATCCAAGCCACAACTATAACAATTTTTAAAATTATGTATTCAACATAGCTACTACAAAAGGGTCTTCTTATATTAAAACTAGCCATAATAGAAATTATCATACTAAGATCTGTGGTTCAGGCATCCTTACACACCAAAGGTATAGCTATCCTTCCAAGATACTTAACCATTACACATATTCCAGTTTCTCCTGGAAGCATTTTGGAGTGTACCATTCCTCAAATGCACATGTACAAACTCCTATATATAAACAATCAAATACAATGCACAGGTTTTAAAATCATAAGTCTTACAACCTTTATATATATATAAAGGTTTATTATTTATATATAAAGGTTTCTGTTTATATAGAGACAGAGAGAGAGGAGCACTGTGGTATTGTAAAATATATTTGGTTTTCATGCTGTTTTCTGCCAAATAGCTCCTAAAATCCTTGGAATCTTCAGAAAGATGAGTATCTTTAGTGTGCTAATAAGACAGCTGGTGGCTGGGGGACCCTACACTGCCTCAGGATGGGGGCTGGTTGCCAGGGGAACAACCAAGTGATTAGAAGTTTGCAACTTTCAGTCCCACCCCCACCCCCAACCTCCAGAAAGGGAGAGTGGCTTAAGGTTGAGTTGATAAACCAACGGCCAATGATTTAATCAATCATGCCTACCTAACGAAGCTTCCATAAAAACCCAAAAGGACAGAGTTCTGAGAGCTCCAGCATAGGAGAATGAGTCGAAGTTCTTCAAGAGTGGATGGGCCCAGAAAGGGCATGGAAGCTCTGAGCCCTTTCTCCCAGACCTCGTGCTATGCGTCTCTCTTCCATTTGTATCCTTTGTAATAATATCCTTTATAAGTGAGCAAATGTAAGTAGCATGTTTCCTTGAGTTCCGTGAGCTGCACTAACAAATTAATTGAACCCCAGGAGGGGGTCATGGGAACCCCAATTTATAAACAGCTGGTCAAAAACACAGGCCACAACCTGTGCTTGGGACCACATATGAAGGGGGGCAGTCTTGTGGGATTGAGCCCTCAACCTGTGGAATCTATCTCCAGGTAGATAGTGTCAGAAGTAAACTGAATTAAAGGACATTCAGCTGGTGTCCTCTGGAGGATTATCTGCAGAACTCCTTGTTGTTGGAGAGAAATCCCCACACATTTTGGTGACCAGACATTACAGAAGAATTTTGTATTGAGTGTTGTGAGAGCATAAGAGAAACTGAGTTTGTTTTTTCCTATATCCTTATAGGCACTGAATGGCCAACTATATGACCATAAGTTGAATGCTAAATATATAATCAATGATTTAATTCCTGCCCAAAATGAATTATGCAATGCTTTATAAATCTCAATAATGTACTTATTACAATTGGAACCTAAAGAAGTTTCTTCAGTAAGTATTACAGTCATCATAAACTATCACTTTTTTACCAGACCAAACATTTAATAAATACTTTTATGTCATATCATCACTCTGCATAAAGGACATTGGTCTCTTTTTGTGAATTTTTTTCCTTTATAAAAATTCTCAAACATACATACAGTGGAGGGAATAAAATGAACCCCTAGGTACCATCTTCAAGAACTCTCAAGTACCCAGCTTCAACAACTACCAAATTCTGCTATTCTTGTCTCATCCATCCCTCACTTCTTTTTTTCTTTCTTCAAAGAGAATACTGCATTTTAATCTTTTTTTAAAAAAAAAAAAAAGAGAGAGACGGGGTCTCACTCTGTTTTCCAGGCTGAAGTGCAGTGGCTATTCACAGGTGCGATCATGGTACACACTACAGCCCCGAACTCCTGGGCTCAAGTAATCCTCCCGCCTCAGCCTCTGGAATAGCTGGGACTCCAGATATATGCCACTGTACCCAGCTGAGTACTGTATTTCAAAGCAATACATCATTTCTTTTCACCTGTACAAATTCAGTAAGTTTTATAATAACCATAATGTTACTACATTCAACAAATAATTCCTTAATATGTAATATCCAGTGCAGCTCAACTCTTCCCACTTGCTGAAAAATGTTTTTTAAAGATGATTTGAATCGGAATCCAAATAAGGTTCACACACAAAATTTGGCTGTTATGCCTCTTTTAATCTTTTAAGTTTCTATTTTTAAAAAATTTTTCCCAGGCTATTTACGTGTTCAAGAAATTGTTCGTCTCATAGAACTTTCCAGTCTGATTAGGCAAACTGTATCCTCCTGGTATTGCTCAGCATGTTCCTGTAGTTCCTGTACAATGTAGTTAGATCTAGAGGGCTGATCAGATTCCAATTCCTTTTTGTATGACAAGAGGACTTTTGACAAGGGGGACCTCAAATTGCATCATTTTTGACCAGTTGGAGTCCCTACAAGGTAGCTCCTGCATTTTAACATGACCTCTGTCATCTCTAATAGTAGCTTCCTTGCTCTCAGGCACAAAATGCCCCAGAAGTTCATCTTACACATTTCATGCCCCAGACCTGGAATCAGCCATTGCTCCAGGATTCATGATTCATTTTAATGGGAAATGGTATCTAAAGACCAAAATCTAGGAGCTACGAGTACTGATTTTTACTTGTCATTACTTCTTCAGTAAGCAGAGCTAGAAAATAACATATTTTTATAAAGAGAAACTTAAATCCTGAGTTCATTGTGACATTTCCAATTAAATAGTATTCACTCATTTTATTTGTATCTTCTCACCCTGAAAATCCTTCTTGCTAATGACATTAATAAATACATGCCATTAGCAAATGTACTTATTTGTTTTATCCTACTATATGTAATCTCAAAATAACAATAACAAGATTGTTACTAACAATATTGAACAAAGTTTAAGATTTCTTATTGATCTTCTCTGTCCTTAGGATATAAGTCACTAGGCAAAATACAGTGTTTCAAAGTTACTTGAAATAATAATTCTTGTAACTGTGTCACCATCCTGACGTTTTTTAATTCTTGTGTTTTCATTTAGAGATTTCTCTATTTTTTTATAATTATATATAACAAAAAATGGCGATAAGGTAAAAACTATAAACAAGGTGCATTCAAAGAGGCTTTAGTTCTGTCCTTGTCCCCTCTATGATTTTGGATTGCCCTTACAACACTTAACAACAAAGCTGAATACACACATACTCCTATTTTCCTCCTTTTCTTACATAAAAAGTAGTACAATACACTTACCCCTATTGCATCTTGTTTTCTCACTTAATAAGCCAGGGAGATTACTGCTTAGCAGCATAAAAAATATTTCCCCATTCTTTTTAACAAACGCACAATGCTCCATTATATGAAAGGACTATAGTTTGTTAATGGATATTTGAGCGTTTCTAGGCTTTCGTTATTATGCACAGTGTCCTCCCTTCATATTATTCTATTTATCTCTATATCTTCGCACAGCATCCTGCAACAAGGAGATCATTAATGACATTGATAAAGGTAATCTTGGTGGTGTAGCAGAATAAAAACCTAAATGGAATTGATTCAAAAGAAAAGGAGAGACACGTAGAGACAGCAAATATATACAACTTATAAACAGTTTTGCACTTAAAGGAAGAAACAGGACAACAGCTAGAAGGGAAATGGGATCAAGAGAGGGTCTTGCTTTTGGTTTGTTTTATTCTTTTGTGCTTTTGTTTATTCAAGAGAGAAATAATGTGTTTGTATGCCAATAGGAGTAATTCAGTAGAAAGGAAAAAACTGATGATGCAAGAGAGAAAAACAATTTCAAGAGCAATGTCCTTCAGTAGCTAATAAGGGATGGGGGTCTTGTGCAGAGGAGTTGGACTTACAGCACAATATGACAGATGTAGGTAAAGAGATGATAAGAAACTTATACAATATCCCATCACCAGCACTCTGTGCCTCGGTTTCCTTATCTGTAATATAAGGGCAATAATAGTTTGTATCTCACAGGGCTTAATTTTCATAACAATGGAAATGCACATAAACTAGAACAGAACACAATGCCTACTGAGTATTCAATTAACATTAGGTGCTAATTTCTAGTACCTGCTCCTCCCACATCATGCAGTTTCATGAGGCTCTAATGAGATTATGGAAAAGTACCGAAAAGTTGAATGACTAACAGCAGGCTGTGTATGTTCATTATGCGTAAGAACATGATTTGGATGCTGCTAAAACAGGTTGAGTTAAAGTTGCAATGACTGTCACTTCATGTGATTTTTAAAAAAAAACAAAGTCCCAATTCACGTTAGAACTTTGAAGTCTGTTTTTTGTTGTTTTGTTTTTGTTTTTGTTTTTTTGTTTTGAGACAGAGTCTCGCTCTGTCACCCAGGCTGGAGTGCAGTGGCACGATCTTGGCTCACCGCAACCTCCACCTCCCAGGTTCAAACAATTCTCCTGCCTCAGCCTTCCGAGTAGCTGGGATTACAGGCATGCACCATCACACCCTGCTAATTTTTGTATTTTTAGTAGAGACAGGGTTTCACCATGTTGACCAGGCTGGTCTCAAACTCCTGGCCTCAAGTAATCCGCCCACCTCAGTCTCCTAAAGTGCTGGGATTACAGGCGTGAGCCACCATGCCCAGCCTAAAGTCTCAGTTTAAAATGACATCTATAAACAACAAAAGGAAATCTTTTAATTAATTTTACCTTCTCTACGAGAAAAAATACTTTCATATTAGTCAAAAGAAGTCCATGTCCAAAACATAAGTTATCTAACTTACGTTTTTTTATTTTTAGTGAAAGAATGTAGTATTTACCAACTACTACAAGATGTTAATATATTATCTGCTTTCTACATGGATAATCTACATTTTCCTATTAAACTGTAATAGTAATGGAATTTGTCAGATATTTTATCACAAGCATCACTTCTAAGCAAGATAGGGAAAAAATATTCTGAAAAACTCAGTATTTGGGACTACTGATCAAAATATACATAAATGGTGCATACTGGCAGTCCTACTTAAAATGTTTACTCCCATAATTTGTTAGTAGACAGGTTTAAAACGAATTTTTCACAGAAACAATAGGTCATTTTCAGTCAGAGACTTCAAAACCCAAAGCTTGGAAAACTTTGCAATGCAATACAAGTTAAATAAATTTAGGAAAACTATTTAGTTAAAAATAGAGGTACTGAAATCTCATGATATCTATAAAGTGATTATCCAGATTATTGATAATATTAATTTTTTATCAAGATAAAAACTCAAAAGATTTTGAGAATTCCTAGTCCTGGAACTATGGGTCGCACATATACAAATAATTATTAAATTTAAAAGCTAGCACATATTGTATTTAACCCAAAATATAGCTAACTAAAGTAGTATGACTAGTATCCCAGAAAGAGACTGGTAATCCCTTATCTCCAAGTCCTTCTTTTTTAAAACCACCTACACCTACTAAACAGAAAGGTTAGGCAATAGCTAAGCAAGTCCGTCAGCAGTAGGAGGAAAAGATGCAATAGCACCCAGCAAAAGTTTCTGACTTTTGCAAGGAGAAAGAAAGACACCACAGTCTTTATCATTTGCTTCTCTAGAAAAGGAATCAAGGTTTAGAAAAACCATTAGTAGGCATATGTACATTTCATTCATATCACTGGTTTTTGCCCTGCCAGAGTCTTTGCTAAATTTCCCATCCAATTCTAAACATTAGGGTTCTTCAGATGAGTCGCAAATTTGTCTCTCTGTCCAAGGCCTCACCCTCTCAGACCCAGATTCATATACCCAACTGTTAAGAGATTTGACCTCTTCATATATTTTAACAGGCAACTCAAATTCTACAATGCATTTCAATTCCCAATTCCCCAAATCTTTCCTCTTATTTCTTCCCTATCCTGTAACAACCTGTGACCAACTGTTTAAGCCAAAAACCTGGGCATCATCCTCAACTTTTCTTTCTCTTGCCTTGCCTCCCATATCTAACCACAGTCAAATCCTATAGACTCTATCTCCAAAAGTCCCTCTCAGATCAGTCTACTTCTTTCCACCTACACTGCCATTACCCTAATCTAAACCATCATTTCTTGCCTGGTCATCTGCAATAACCTTTTAATTGGTTTTCTTGCTTCCATTCTACAGTCAGCAGCTCTAGTGATCTTTTAACAACTTAAATCAGCCAGGCATAGTGGTTCACATCTGTAATCCCAGCACTTTGGGAGGCTGAGGCAGAAGGACTGCTGGAGCCCAGGAGTTCAAGACCAGCCTGAGCAACACAGTAAGACTCCATCTCCTCAAAAAATTTTTTTAAATGTAGCCAGGTGTGGTAGGGCATGCTTGTAGTTCCAGCTGCTTGGGAGGATGAGGTGAGAGGATCACTTGAGCCCAGTAGTTCAAGGCTACAGTGAGCTATGATCACTCCCACTGCACTCCAGCCTGGGTGACAAAGGAAGACCCTGTCTCAAAAAAACAAAAAACAAAAACAACAAAACAAAACAAAAAAACTTAGATCAATCCTGTCACTCTCTGATGGAGTCCCACTACAATGGATTTAATTCAAATTCCTTTCCATGGCCAGATCTGGCTTCTGTCTCTCCCCAAACTCCCCAGTAGTATTCTTTCCTCCTTATGAGCCAAATTGACATTCACTTAGATCCCAAGCTCTTTTCCAATTCAGACACCCTGCCTGCTGTATTCTCCCCTAGCTCTTACATACCTGACTCTTAATCACCTTTTAGATTTTAGTTTTAAAATCACCCCCTCAGCGAGGTCTTCCTTGACTTACAAATCTACAGTATAGTATTCCCTCTCACACACCCTGTTTATATCCTTCGTAACACAAACCACAACCTCTAATTATGCCAACATGTGTTTTTTTTTTCCTTAAAGTGCCAAGAACAAAGGGTCCATAGCCATCTTGCTGTCACTGTGTTCCCACAGCCCACTACTGTGCCTCACAGAGTACATGCTAAGTGTAGATTTATGAGGTGTCATGAGTCCAAAACTGCTTACACAGACTTGGAGAAACCACCTAATCTGAAGTTTGTTAAATAAGTTATTTTACATGTAATCAGGAAAAACAGAAATGAAATATTCAGTATATGAATTACAACACTAACTTAAAACACTTGCTGGTGCTAAATTCATCTGATTCATTTCTACAAATGATACTGATATTAGCAAATTATGATAAAGAAGCAATCATATATTAGTATTGTAGTATTTTTTTCTTTAAATTAGTAGTCAACTTTGAAAAAATGGTTTTATCTTTCCACAGCAAGGTCACATCAATTTTCAGAAATGTAGAACATAAAAATGTAACAAAATTACATAGTACCCCCCAAAATACATAAAGCAAAAACAAATATGGGCAAGGATGCAGAGAAACTAGACCCTTCATACGTTGCTGGTAGGAATGTAAAAGGGTGCAGCCACTGTGGAAAAAAGTTTGGCAGTGTCTCAGAGAGTTAAACATACAGTTGCCCTATGACACAATATATGCCCAGTTCCATTGCTAGGTACGTACCAAAAATGATGGAAAACATATGTGCACATAAAAACTTGTACAAGAATGTTCATAGCATCATTATTCATAATAGTCAGAAAAAAAGTAGAAACAACCCAAATGTCTATCAGCTGACAAATGGATAAACAAAGTATGGTGTATATAAATATATGCACGCACGGAATATTATTCAGCCACAAAAAGGAATGAAATACTGACACATGCTATAATGTAGATGAGCCTTGTAAACATTATGCCAAGTTAAAGATAGCAGGCACAAAAATCCATATAACTATGATTCTATTTATATGAAATGTCTAGACTATGCAAATTCATAGAAACAGAGTAGAAAAAAAAAAGAAACAAAGTAGATTAGCAGATGGAAGAAAAAAGAATGGGGAGTGACTGCCAATAGGTATGGAGTTTCTGGGGCGATGAAAATATTCTAGGATTAGATAGTGATTATGACAGCACAACTTTGTGAAGTACTAAAAACCATTGGGTCATATACTTTAAAAGGGCAAATTTTGCAGTATGTGAATTATATCTGCATTAAGAAAAACTGTTACTTTCAATTGAATATTCAAATGCCTTCAAATAATCTGAAGAGTTTGGTTTTTTGTAGCCCAGGCTGGAGTACAGTGGCAAGGTATCAGCTCACTGCAACCTCTGCCTCCTGAGGCTCAAGTGATCCTCTTACCCCAGCCTCCTGAGTAGCTGGGACTACAGGCATGTGCTATCACACCTGGCTAATTTTTGCATGTGTATGTATATGTATATATGTGTATATATACGTGTGTGTGTGTGTATATCTATATATATATATTTTTTTTTTTTTGTAAAGACAGGGTTTTGCCATGCTGCCCTAGTTGGTCTAAAACTCCCTGGCTCCAGTGATCCACCAGTCTCAGCCTCCCAAAGTACTAGGATTACAGGTATGAGTCACCATGACCAACCACTATGAAGTTTTAAAAGGAAAGATATTCTTAACAAAATACTAGCTAACCAAATCCAATAATATATCAAAAAGATGATCTACCATGATCAAGTAGGTTTCATACCAGGGATGCAGGTATGGTTTAACAAACCCAAATTAATAAATCTGATACACCACATAAACCGAATTAAAAATAAGATGATCACATGATCATCTTAATAGATGCAGAAAAATCATTTGACAAAATCCAGCATCGCTTTATGATTAAAACTCTCAGCAAAATCAGCATACAAGGGACATACCTCAATATAATAAAAGCCATCCATGACAAACCCACAGCCAACATAATACTGAATGGGGAAAAGTTGAAAACACTCCCTCTGAGAACTGGAACAAGACAAGGATGTCCATTCTCACCACTCCTTTTCAACATAGTACTCGAAATCCTAGCCAGACAAATCAGACAAGAGAAAGAAATAAAGGGCATCCAAACTGGTAAAGAGGAAGTCAAACTGTCGCTGTTTGATGATTATATGATCATTTACCTAGAAAATCCAAAAGACTCCTCCAGAAAGAAAGTTCCTGGAACTAATAAAAGAATTCAGCAAAATTTCCGGATACAAAATTAATGTACACAAATCAGCAGCACTTTTATATGCCAACAGCAACCAAGCGGAGAATCAAAATAAGAACTCAACCCCTTTTACAATAGCTGCAAAAAAAATAAAATACTTAGGAATATACCTAACCACGGAGGCAAAAGACCTCTATAAGCAAAACTACAAAGCACTGCTGAAATAAATCACAGACAACACAAACAAATAGAAACACATCCCATGCTCATGGATGAGTAGAATCAATATTGTAAAAATGACCCTACTACCAAAAGCAATCTACAAATTCAACGTAATTCCCATCAAAATACCACTATCATTCTTCACAGATTATAAAAAAAATTCTAAAATTCATATGGAACCAAAAAAGAGCCCACAGAGCCAAAGGAAGACTAAGCAAAAAGAACAAATCTGGCGGCATCACATTACCTGGTTTCAAACCATACTGTAAGGCCACAGTCACCAAAACAGCATGGTACTGATATAAACACAGGCACATAGACCAATGGAAGGAATAGAGAACCCAAAAATAAACCCAAATACTTACAGCCAACTGATCTTTGACAAAGCAAACAAAAACAAGAAGTGGGGAAAGGACATCCTTTTACACAAATGGTGCTGAGATAATTGGCTAGACACATGTGGAAGAATGAAACTGGATCCTCACATTTCACCTTTATACAAAAATCAACTCAAGATGGATTAAGGACTTAAATCTAAGACCTGAAGCTATAAAAATTATAGATGATAATATTGGAAAAACCCTTCTAGATACTGTCTTAGGCAAGGATTTCACAACCAAGAACCCAAAAGCAAATGCAATAAAAGCAAAGATCAATTGTTGGGACTTAATTAAACTAAAGAACTTCTGTAGGGCAAAAGGAACAGTCAGCAGAGTAAACAGACAACCCACAGAGTGGGAAAAAATCTTCATAATCTAATCATCTGACAAAGGAATAATATCCGGTACCTACAAGGAACTCAAACAAATCAGCAAGAAAAAAAAACAAAAAATCCCATCAAAAAGTGGGCTAAGGACATGACAGTTCTCAAAAGAAGATATACAAATGGCCAACAAACATATGAAAAGATGCTCAACATTACTAATGATCAAGGAAATGCAAATCAAAACTATAATGCAATACCACCTTACTCCTGCATGAATGGCCATAATCAAAAAAATCAAAAAATAGTAGATGTTGGTGTGGCTGCAGTGAGCAGGGAACACTTGTACACTGCTGGTGGGAATATAAACTAGTACAACCACTATGGAAAATAGTGTGGAGATTCCTTAAAGAACTAAAAGTAAAACTACCATTTGATCCAGCAATCCCACTACTGGGTATCTACCCAGACGAAAAGAAGTCATTATACAAAAAAAGATACTTGCGGCCAGGTGTAGTGGCTCACGCCTGTAATCCCAGCATTTTGGGAGGCCAAGGTGGGTGGATTATGAGGTCAGGAGATCAAGACCATCCTGGCTAACACGGTGAAACTCTGTCTCTACTAAAAATACAAAAACAAAATTAGCTGGGCTTGGTAGTGGGCACCTGTAGTCCCAGCTACTTGGGAGGCCTGAGGCAGGAGAATGGCATGAACCCAGGAGGCAGAGCTTGCAATGAGCCAAGATCATGCCACTGCACTCCAGCCTGGGCGATGGAGCGAGACTCCATCTCAAAAAAAATAAAATAAAAAGATACTTGCACACACGTTTATAGCAGCACAATTTGCAACTGCAAAAACGTGGAACCAACCCAAATGCCTATCAATCAACAAATGGATAAAGAAACTGTGAGATATCTATATCTATCTATATATCTATATCTATCTATCTATCTGTATGATGGAATACTACTCAGCCATAAACAAGAATGAATTAATGGCATTTGCAGCAACCTGGATGAGACTGGAGACTATTATTCTAAGTGAAGTACTCAGAAATGGAAAACCAAACATTGTATGTTCTCACTCATAAGTAGGAGCTAAAGCTATGAGGATACAAAGGCATAAGAATGACATGATGGACTTTAGGACTCAGGGAGAAAGGATGGGAAGGGGGTGAGGGATAAAAGACCACAAATAGGGTGCAGTGTTTACTGCCCGGGTGATGGGTGCACCAAAATCTCACAAATCACCACTAAAGAACTTATTCATGTAACCAAACACCACCTGTTACCCAATAACATATGGAAATAAAAATAAAATAAAGTAAAAGGAAAGGAAAGGTATTCTTTAATTTTATAGTAATTGAAAACAGAAAAACTGGCCAGACATGGTTTCTCACACCCATAATCCCAGCACTTTGGGAGGCCAAGACAGATGAATTGCTAGAGCCCAAGAGTTCAAGACCAGCCTGGGAAACATAGTGAGACCCTGTCTCTACAAAATATACTAAAGTTAGTTGGGCATGGTTGTGCATGCCTGTAGTCCCAGCTACTTAGTAGGTTGGGGTAGGAGGATCACTTTAGCCCAAGAGGCAGAGAGGTGAGCCAAGGTCATTCCACTGTCCTCCAACCTGGCAACAGAGGGAGAGACTGTCTCAAAAAAAAAGAAACAAAAACAAAACAAATAAAAGAAAAAAAGAAAAGAAAACAGAAAGATTAACTTACTAATTTTTTCATGTGCCTAAACTAGGTAAAAAGTAACACTTGGAATTTTTTTTTTTTTTTTTTTTTTTTTTTTTTTTTTTTTTTTTTTTGAGAATCTTGCTCTGTCACCCAGACTGGAGTACAGTAGCATGATCTTGGCTCACAGCAACCTCCATCTCCCAGGCTTAAGCAATTCTCGTGCCTCAGGCTCCTGAGTAGCTGGGATTACACTATGCCCAGCAAATTTTTTTGTATTTTTAGTAGAGACAGGGTTTCACCATGTTGACCAGGCTGGTCTCGAACTCCTGACCTCAGGTGATCTGCCAGCCTCAGCCTCCCAAAGTGCTGGGATAACTGGTATGAGCCACTGTGCCTGGCGGGATATTTTTTATGCCATTAAAAAAAAACTGCCTCTTCAGTTTAAATACCAATGAATGTAATTTAAATATCAGGGCTGGGAGCGGTGGCTTACGCCTGTAATCCCAGCACTTTGGGAGGCCCAGGCGGGCAGATCACTTGAGGTCAGGAGTTCGAGACCAGTCTGGCCACATGGTGGAAACCTCATCTCCACTAAAAATACATGGCAGCAGCAGGTGTGGTGGCAGGTGTGGAAGGCTGAGGCTGGAGAATCACTTGAACCTGGGAGGCGGAGGTTGCAGTGAGCCAAGATTGCGCCACTGCACTCCAGCCTGGACAACAGAGCGAGACTCTGTCTCTAAATAAATAAATAAATAAATAAATAAATAATTTAAATATCAGGAAAATCATGTGTTAGACCTAATAACAAATGATAATAATCAACTGAATTTTCAACTAGTTATTTTGGTATTGTAAGCTACAGTATTAGGAAAAGCACAGATTTTGAGATGTCAATTCAATTTGACTTGTAAAAAGTAATATATTATTTACCCAGCCCTGCTAAAAACATTATCTTTTGGCTCGATTAAAAACCCATTTCTGGGCTGGGGCGGTGGCTCACGCCTGTAATTTCAGCACTTTGGGAGGCCAAGGGAGGCGAATCACAAGGTCAGGAGTTCGAGACGAGCCTGGCTAACATGCTGAAACCCCCATCTCTACTGAAAATACAAAAAGTTAGCTGGGCATGGTGGCAGGCGCCTGTAATCCCAGCTACTCAGGAGGCTGAGGCAGGACAATCGCTTGAATACAGAAGGCAGAGGTTGCAGTGAGCTGAGATCGCCCCACTGCACTCCAGCCCGGAAGACAGTGTGAGACTGTCTCAAAAAAAAAACAAACCAAAACAAACCCGTTTCTATATTAGTTAGGGTAATGATAGTTGCTACGACAAATCCCAAGATCTCAGTAGCTTAACACAATAAAACTTCGTTTCTCAATTTAAAAAACATTGCATGGTACCCTTTTAAAATAAGAATTCAGAAGGCTCAGCATTGACAAATCTAAAAGTACTAGTTAAATTGTCAATTTAAAGATTCTACTGATAAGATACTGGCTCCACAGAGTAATATATAAATATAATTGGCCTCTCCATTAACACCACCACTATTCTTCCTGGTACTCACACCTACATCCGATAGTCAGCAAATTCTATCAATTTCACTACTTTCACCACCAATACTTCACCCTAGATGAAGCCTGGTCACATATGGCAGTGCAGAATCAGCCAAATAATAAGACAAAGAACAAGTTGGAAACATCCTGATATACTCTGGTCCAGAAACAGAAATAACCTACTCCAAATAAACAGCTGCTTAACAACTGGCCAAAAAAACCTCTGCTACCCACTTAACAGACATTGCTAAAAACCAAGGTGAGGAAAGCTCACTTGCTGGTATAACAGGTGAAAATAAGTCCTAACCTGGACTTTTTTGTTGTTTCTAAAAGGTTCATGTATATGCCAGTATTGAAAGTGTCTGACCCTTTAATGTTTAACTAAATATCAGAAACAGATCAAATATCATACATCTCTAACACATTTAAATTATCTCCTACAGTCTGATAAATGAGTTTAAAGCCAACAATACTTCTATATTTCAAGAACATCATTTAGTATCAAATGATTAAATTTTTTATGTCAAGGATTAAATGGGTCTTTCAATTATGTATGGCTTAAAAATCATGTTCCTAGTATATCCAACTTCAGCATAATCAAATTTCATATGCTAATTTTAAAATATTAATTAAAAATTTTTTAAATATCTATCATCTTAATAGTTCAGTAAATCAATCTTCAACTTACAGGTTAGTTCAATGAACTATAATCTAGTCCTTTAAAAGCAGTAACTATTAAGTACTTACATATAGTTCAGTCACAAATATCAAATAGCTTTAAAGAGCTGGGTCCCAGGAAGTGCACAAAATATCATTTCTGTGGGAAATGAATTCTGTAAATTTGTACTAGAACACATCTCCTTCCCATTTCCCACTAAAAGCATCCAATCTAAAACCCCTGAAAATTCAGAAACACTATAAATAGAGGCACAGTCACCCAAACTGCCTCTACCCCTTATCTCCTCGCAGTAACAGTAAGCAAAACTGTACATACAGAATATTACAGAGTAATGTTCTCTGGAACTCCAAAGAGACATTCCCAGTTTAACTGCTTCCACTCATGGGTGGAGATATATGATATTCACACAGCAAGTGATGTACACCTCTGATGTACAATAGAGCATGACAAAGTATATGACTATGGTTCACACAAACTGGTAGACTGTGAAGACAGGACAAAGATATGTGCACTGTAGTCTTCAGATATTATGCATCCAATCTTTCCTATAATTTCTCAGAATAAAGAGAAATAACCACACATTAAGCTAAGTGTTAGCACAACAGTAAGGCTGTTATCCATTTATCTGCAGCCTTTAGACAATAAACCTGCCAAACATATACATCTCTTTTTATAGCTCAACTGGTTCTTTTTAGTTTACAAGTATATAACTGAGATGGCCGAGTCCCTAATGCTTTTCTTCATTTTATTATATATAACCATCATATATAATGTGTACAGTAAATCCAACCTGGGTTCAATTCTAATTCTACTCCTTAGAGTCTGACCTAAGCAAAAAAAAAAATCACCAAGCCTCGGTTTCTTCATCTATAAAGTAGAGCTAACTATAAACCTTACATCATAAGAAGTCTATGTAATAAAGCATATCAAATGCTTATTATAATGCCTGGCACACATGGCAAACACTTAGTAAATGGTAAAGTCAGAGCAGTTAAATAAAAGCATTCTAGACAATCAAAGCAGAATTGATTATGTTAAAAAAAGAAACTTAAGCTAAAAGTTCTACAAAAATCCTATCTGGAAAGTATTGATAAATGATTAAACATTACCTTGATAATAATGTTATTATATTTTCCAAAAAGACATAAGGCTACAAATAACATTAAGCAGTAAAATTTTAGTGAGCAGTCATTCAAAGCTTTTAGTCTGTTTTTCATCAACTTTCACATTCAATTTGATAGTACCCTTTGTTCAAAAGAGGTTTTAAAATCTTGAACTATATTTCCCGGTGACATGAAACCCTCTTAAATGCATTAAAATCTTCTAAGACAATAGTTTTATAAAACAAAAATTATTTTGTTTATGGATTATAGCCCCTTTAAATCAATAATCCCAAAGTGGTTAAACAAGTAGACTTTTTAAAATGACCTAAGTAAGGTAATAGGAAATTACAAAACTAAGAAAGATACAATTTCAAATGATATAAGCTATTTCTACCTATAATAAAAGTAAGACTTCTGATTGCAGGCAATTTGGTTATGGAGTGTTATAATCTCACAATAGAACTTATATACACAATTGGTTCTATTCTTGCTTCTTTAATTCTAATAGAATCTGAGAGTAAAGGAACAGTTTGAAAAAACAGCACAAACCTGCCTAGCTGATCAGGAGAGGTAGATAAGATGACTGCTTAGTTTAACAGCATGAATGGCAAAGACAGAGGAAAACTTTCCAGAACTGAGGGACACAATCAAGAAGTATTTTGACCCCAAAACTGAAAAATGGAGAGCCAAGTCATGCAAGCCCCAAAAAGGTTTGCCTTCAAAATTGAATTCAGAGTGAATCAGGTCCACCTTAGTGACTGCTTGTTCATAAGAACAGATACAGTAAGAGAACGAGAAAAGTACCTAACGGGACTTAGAGACTGATATTTTTAAAATTTTCTCTAGGATGATCCATCTGTTATCAACCATTTTGATATTTACATCTCTAACAACTAAGTCTAAACTCAGATTAAAGTCTGAAACTCAAGTAAAAGTGGTCTTCTTGCCAAGTATCTTTACCACCAAACAGCAATTACCTAAATTTTAGAATTATTTCACAGTGCAGGCCAATTTCAGGATCTGAAAAGCTAGTCATGAAGTGATGTCAAATGTCATATTACAATACAACTCATAATTAACTATATATTCTATTAATATAAACTAGTGCACTTCCCATTTCCTAAACCAAGTCCTAAAGCAATTATCAATATCATTCAAAGTTAACTCCAAAAGAGCTCAAAACTCCACATCCGAGGTTTTTAATTATGACTTTGTGAACATTTTCACAAATATGGCAACTGCCTAAATTCCTAACTAGAAAACACCTTTCCCTTCATAGATCATTAAGGATCTATAATCTTTTTTACCTAATACTGTATTACTAAGTAACATACTAATATAAAACAAAGTCATCAGTGCAAACATTAACTCCAAAAGAATAGTTAAGGCCAGGAGTGGTGGCTCATGCCTATAATCCCAGCACTTTGTGAGGCCGAGGTAGGTGGATCATCTGAGGTCAGGAGTTTGATACCAGCCTGACCAACATGGTGAAACCCCATCTCTACTAAAAATACAAAATTAGCCAAGCGTGGTGTCACATGCCTGTAATCCCAGCAACTGGGGAGGCTGAGGTAGGAGAATTGCTTGAACGCAGGAGACAGAACTTGCAGCGAGCCGAGATAGCACCATTGCACTCCAGCCTGGGCAACAAAAGCGAAACTCCATCTCAAAAAAAAAAAAAAAAGAATAGTTTAAAAAAGGAAGCTATCAGAGTGTGATTCTTGTCTGCTTAAAACTGTAATCAACTCTTGAAGAAAACGTAAATGTCCCTGTGAATCTTTTCTTGAAACAGCTACACATTCCCCTAACCCCTACTCCAGACACAACCATTCCCTTCCTGTGCTCCTATGCAGCACACAGAACATCCCTCCTGTATAACACTAGTCACATACTATTATGGTTATTTACTTACATGTCACTGGATCTGAGCTTCATAAAAGCAAAGGACTCTTACCATCATCTTCACACTTAGCATAAATATTCAAATGCTAGGCCAATAAAATCCTAGTTAAATAAATAAATGAAGACAAAAAAAAATGTGCTTTGACAGGGAGGGGTACATTTGTTCTAAGTTTACTAGGGGAGGGAGAAGTGCATTTAACATATCCATATGGAGACTGTGATTAGTCAAATCAGTATCTGACCATGAAACTAGGATCCTAAGATTTTACGACTTCACAGAGTTCAGCCAGAATTCCATTAACAGCATATAGACATATGACCTATCCTTGTAGGATCCTAAAAGGACAATCTCAAATTTTTATTCTTTCCCCTCTAGCAGCACCAATTTATTTTCCTAGAAGCCACTGCCCACAGGGACAAAGGCCCTCCACCTACCCCTGACCCATCAGATCCAATTAGAGCAATGTTAATGACAGCCATCAACTTTTTACTCACTTACAACTTTTTACAACTTTTTACACACTCCTGTTCCTACAAAACACTGCAGCTCTACTCCACTAAGTCCACACACTGATAACGAAAGTAGGCATATGTGCAAGGAAGATGCACAAGAAATTATCTCTGTTAAACATAACAGCACTTGAAAACTAAAACACAGAATCAATGTTTAGTCATGGCAGGTGGTCAGAAAAACCTAAACTTCCTTTATAATATTACTTAACAGCAAACTGTTCTGAATTCTAAAAAATGACCTTACAAAGTAAACTTTTAGGACTCCAACTCCTATGTTGAGGACTACGTATGGCTTTGCGATACCATTAAACTGCTGCTCAATAACTGTGATGCTTCAAATCAATTCTCTTGTGATAAGAATGTAAACTTACTACATCTAGTAACTATACAAAGTTTTCAGTGAAATTCTATGACGATAAGCACACATAACCGCGCTGCTCCAGAGCTCCACCCACTCTCAACCTAGAAATGAAAGTTAGCCATTACAATTCACTTAAAGAAAACTTGTCAAAGGAGAAAAAAAGGTTTGCCATGTTAATCATTAATAGGCTGCATAGTATTTGGTTTAGCCTCCAAAAGTGCCTCCAGTGTGGCTATAAGAGGCAGGCAGGTTGTGAAGGAGAAGAGAAGTTCTGCAACACATCTCATCCTCAGACAGCTAACTAATGTACAGCGGCACTGACATCCTCCACCAGTGATCAGTGCTGCACAGACACACCTCCTGCCAAAAGCAGGCCTCTTCAGGGGTAGATAAGGCAGACAGGCTTCCCACTCCCATCTCAGGTACTTTTTTAAAAAAAAAAGTTTTAGAAAAGTGATAAATTGGTCTATAAACTGCAGACTAAGTCTCTTTTGGTTTAATAGTACAATGTAAATAAAGATCTTGCCTAAGTACATACCAGAGCATACATTTGTTATGAACAGTATTGTGGAAGTCTATGACTTTCAATTGACTATCCTAAAAATCTATTTTCCACTTCAAAAATGTGTAAAACTAATCATATGCAACAGGAAATCTTTTGTAATCAAGATATTTTCAAACAAATTGTTACTCCCTGTGTAAATCTTAACTTTCAAACAAAAGATGTGAACAAACAGGGGCTCTAACTAGTTTGTTTCAAGTACTTAAATTCCTCAGGGTTTTTTTTCTCCTCCTACTAAAAATATTTGTATCACAAAGTACTGATAAACACAGCTAACGCCAACTAAGAGTTGTTTTTCTAAACCTCCTGTTTTTGCAGTAACTGCCCCATTTCTGTGGTTCTTCTGCAAGCCTAAAAGCCTAACTAAACTTAATACAACACTGAAACGGTCATAATTCATTAATATAATATAGATCAAGTGTTTTCCTTAACTTAGGTGCATAAAACAAGTGTTAAGCATAGAAAGCATAGTTGCCTTTCAACAGATCCATGCTTAAACGTGCCTGATTCCAAAAGTATTTCCCACCCTAAAATCCAATCCTTTTCATTAAACAAAAGTTTTAATAAACACTACTTATTCAAGAATTTAAAAATGTATACAATGGAGAATGTGAAAGTCTCACTTTCATATACAGTACTCTACATGACAGTACACTCACTTCTTTTCTAAACTATTCCAAGACTCCTTAATTACCAACTACAACCTTTCAAAACTGACTTTGGGGACAGATGGAGCTGTACTGTATTTTATTTATTATCTTTGCAATATCCAGACATGATTCAGAATGGAACACAGAACAGAAAAGTCATATAAGAATGCACCAAATGGTGGTGGGGTGGAGGGCAGTTCTCTTTAAAATTAATGTCCATGTATCCGCTACAGGAGAAAAATGTTGAAAGGGGTGGTGGTGAACACTTATAATTCTCTGGTCCTTGAAATATATATAGTAATCTTGAAAGTATAATTTTTATAGGGGCCACATACTTATTTCTAAGAAAAAAAAATTCTTCAATTTCTGTTTAAATTTCTGGGTCAAGTGTTGAAAGTAAAAAGGAATGTTAGTCTAAGAAGCAATAAAAGCTCTGATACGGGTTGTAGTGCTTTTATCTTTTTTTTTTTTTTTTAAGAAAGGATATATCTCTCACTTGCGTATTAGGTTGATGACTCTAAGCCCAAAGAAAGTGGTCCCTTTTCCAGGTGTGCCAAGTCTTTTTTTTTTTTTTTTTTTTTTTGAGACAGAGTCTCACTCTGTCACTCAGGCTGGACTGCAGTGGCCCGATCTTGGCTCACTGCAACCTCTGCCTCCCGGGTTCAAGCGATTCTCCTGCCTCAGCCTCCTGAAAAGCTGGGATGACAGGCGCAAGCCACCACACCCGGCTAATTTTTTAATTTTTAGTAGAGATGGGGTTTCACCATGTTGGTAAGTCTGGTCTCCTGATCCTGACCTCGTGATCCGCCAGCCTCGGCCTCCCAAACTGCAGGGATTACAGGCGTGAGCCACCGCGCCCGGCCTTGCCTGCCAATTCTTAAGTCCCTTGATATTTCTGCTTTCTCTTACTAATTAACTGAATCTCATCAGGAAAATATTAATGATGGTTCGAACACTCAGGAGACACAACCTCAGAACTCAAAATACCTCGCGGTCTACCAAAAGAGACCTATTTGAGTCAAGACTGGAGGGGAGGAGCAGGAAAAAGGAGGGTACACGGCACGAAAAGCTGCTGGTCAGAGCAGCTGCCCCCAGCTTTTACACACTTACTGGTTTGCTAGGGTAAACGTTAGATAGATGCGTTTTTAGTTTCCCCACGGTCCAGTTCAAGAAGCAGCTAATAGTCTGGTCACTGTATTTCTGATTCGGTGCTTTAATGATGAGGGTCACAGGAATCTCCATCCCACTTTGGTCCATGGTGCCCCCAAAGTCAGACAGAGTCAAGAGGAGCAGCAGTTAACCCCAAAAGAGCCGAGGTGGTCACCGCCGGCGCGACTGGGATGCGGCCAGAAGTGAGTTCTTAATATTCCGTGTCCAAGTCAGTTACAAGTGCACTGGGCGATACGAAGGCCATTGCCGGTATCAAGGATGGACTGAGGTGGTGGCGACGGCGACGGTGGGGTCTGGGTGCTGGGCCGTGGATGCACCTCTCCCCGCCAGGTCCGGGCTCCGCCGGGCTCCAGACTGTGGAGGCAGTCGCGAGGAGAGAGGAAGCTATAAGAAGGAAGGGTGGGAGGGATGAGGGCACGACGGCCGGCCAGGTGTCACTGCCCCGCCCCACCGCGACCCCCAAGCTGAAACGCAACAAGGCCCCTACGCCACAGCCCCCTGTGCGGGTTGGAGAAAGGGCTAGGCCGCTCAGGGCGGTCAGCCGGGACTGGGGTACCTGAGAGAAGGCCGCGGGGCCCGCCACCACCGCCCTCCGCGCCCAGACAGGGCCGCCAGCCACACCGTCCGGCGGGGCGTTCTCCGCTGCAGCCGCTCCCTTCCTGCTGCGCGGCGGCGGGCACGGCCCAGCCCCGGGTCTCGCGAGGAGGCGCGGGTGGCAGGGAGAGAAGTTGACCCAAGGGCGCGGCCCGGCTTTCCGCCTGACCCTTCAGTCTGGACAGCTCAGGGTGGCGCAAGGCAGGGCAGGGCCGGGGACGGCCCAGGCGACTGCAGGTGGCAGGAGGGCGGGGACAAGAGCCGTTGGGCCGGCCTCAGGCGCGCTGGTTTTGTTGTTATTGTGAGGATAGTCTGGGGCCCCTTTAAGCCGGAACAGGCAGGGAGGAAGTGCGTCACCGGCGGCACGCCCCTGCACATGGCCATCCTCCGTCCCCGCCAGCCCTGCCAACCGTCCCCCTGCCGCCCGCTGGCCGCGCTGGGGCTGCCCGGGATTCTAGCTGCCAGGCTTCGCGTCACCAAGCGGCAGGTCGGGCTCCTCGGAGCCTCTCCCTCCTGGCCCTTTGCTCGGACTCGGCCCCAGCTGCCCTGAGGCCTACCCACTAACTCGGCTGGCGCTAGCCTACCCTGTCTTGACCGCACCCTGAAGATTTAGGAAGTCTCTCTCCATCCCAAGAGTCGTCTCTGCAAAAGCTAATGTCCTTCCTGGTGCTGAACCACACTTCTGCTCAAAATGTGTTGAGCGCCGTCTGTCTGCAAAGCAAGGTGCCAGGAGCTTTGGCGGAGAAGCCGTGAGGTACATGCATAAAGAGTACAGGCTTTTGGTAAAACCCGAAGTCCTCCTCTACTTTCTGGGGGACCCTGGCCGTCCTTGCTGGGCCTCCCTTGACTTCTCTAATGGGGACGGTAATGCCTACCTGACCGCAAGCTGAGTAAATGAGCTATGAGAGCAAACTGTGGTGCAATTCTAGCGTGTGCCAGCCTCTCAAGCGTCAGTTTCCGTCTCGTTCCTCTTAATCTTCACTAAAATCCACAAGTATTCATTGAGCACCTAATGCGTGTTCAGTATGGTGGGAGATGAGGGATGACTATTATTTTTCTATTTTTATAGGTTAGACATAGGAACAAAAAGTTGAGTCTATTGCCCATAGCCAACCTTTTCTTCATTTTCTGCTGTGGTTTAGGAGTCGGTATACTAAGTTAAGGGTTGTTGGATGTGCATTTTCACAGCTCCCGACTTCCACTTAAGAATAGATAATACAGGGGACTTTGCGAGCTGGCTTCTTTCCCTCTCACTTCCAGAAGGGCTTCGAGGTAGCCACCACTGAATTAGTTGAGAGACAAGGCACCCCTCCTGAGGAAATCTCAATTGCACAACCCCTGCTATGCCCCAACTGAACAGGAAGCAGTTAGAGCAGTGGTCAAACCTCCCTAACAGCACTTGGGTTTTCCTGTTGAGAGAGGGGACTGAGAGCCAGGACTAGTTGGATTTCCTAGGCAGACTAAGAATCCCTAAGCGTAGCTGGGAAGATGACCGCATCCACCTTTAAACACGGAGCTTGCAACTTAGCTTACACCGGACCAATCAGGTAGTAAAGAGAGCTCACTAAAATGCTAATTAGGCAAAAACAGGAGGTAAAGAAATAGCCAATCATCTGTCGCCTGAGAGCACAACAGGAGGGACAATGATCAGGATATAAACCTATAGGCATTCGAACCAGCAACAGCTACCCTCTTTGGGTCCCCTCCCTTTGTAAGGGAGCTCTGTTTTCAATCTTAAATCTTGCAACTGCACACACTTCTGGTCAGTGTTTGTTACCACTCAAGCTGAGCTTTCGCTCGCGGTCCACCACTGCTGTTTGCTGCTGTCGCAGACCCGCAGCTGACTGCCATCCCTCTGGATCCGGCAGGGCGTCCACTGTGCTCCTGATACAGCGAGGCACCCATTGCCGCTCCTGATCAGGCTAAAGGCTTGCCATTGTTCCTGCACAGCTAAGTGCCCAGGTTCGTCCTAATCGAGCTAAACACTAGTCACTGGGTTCCATGGTTCTCTTCCATGACTCACAGCTTCTAATAGAGCTATAACTCTCACCACATGGTCGAAGATTCCATTCCTTGAAATCTGTGAGGCCAAGAACTCCAGGTCAGAGAACACAAGACTTGCCACCTTGGAAGTGGCCTGTGGCCATCTTGGAAGAGGCCCACCACCATCTTGGGAACTCGGGGAGCAAGGACCTCCCAGTAACACAGTGACCAGGGGGAGATTCTTCCTCTCAACAGCTAATGCACCAGGATCTCTTACACCCTACACTCCCTCGCCTTGCTCTTCACGGTAGAACACATACCATATCTTAGCTGTACTCTATCAATTGCACATCTGAAGTAAATAGTGAAGTCTCCTTTGTTTCCAGTCATGGAGCAACAACTTGCTATGATACTGGCCTTCTGTAGCAGACTCTTCTTTATCTACCCAGGCACTCTAATGGAACTTTAATTCTAGCTAAAGTTATTTTCTCAGACTCTCTTGAAGCAAGGCGCAGCCATTTGACACACTTCTAGCCAGTGAGTTGAATGTTGAACTTACTGCTGAGGCTTCTAGGAAAGCGCTTAGATGGAAGGGCTCTGCGAATCAGAGCTCATCTTTGCCCTACACCTGTCTTGAAGAGCTACAGCACTCGTTCACTCATGAAACAACAAACAATGGCCTGCATGCCAAGGATGGCAGAGCGGAAAAGTGTAAAGAGGCTGGGCATTTGATGCCATTGTTGTGCCACCAGACAAGCCCTAGGCTATCTTCCCTAAGACTTCTTGTTTTGGGTCAAATTCCTGTTTAAGCCAGAAAGTTTTCACAACCTTCACCACCCATTCCTGCAGCTGTTGTCTCATGCTTGTGACTCAGACTTCCAGGAATCCTTTAGAAGTGATGTGGTGATCTCGTTTGGCACTATGCAATGTACATTATTAATGAAGCTACCCTAATAAATATTAAGACAGAATGTGCATTTCACAGTGATTCAAATACTCTTTAACACTCTTTAAAACAGAGTCCATCAGCGGTTCGCTAACACAGAGAAAAACATTTAAAATTGTAATAAAGGCTGGGCGCAATGGCTTGCCTCTAATCCCAGAACTTCGGGAGGCCAAGGCAGGTAGATTGCTTGAGCTCAGGACTTCAAGACCAGCCTGAGCAACATGGAGAAACCCCATCTCTACAAAAAAATTCAAAAATCAGCCGGGTGTGGTGGTGCACGCCTGTGTTCCCAGCTACTCTGAAGGCTGAGGTGGGAGGATTGCTTCAACCCAGAAGGCAGAGGTTGCAGTGAGCTGAGACCGCATCCAGCCTGGGTCATAGAGTGAGACTCTGTCTCAAAAAAGAATAAAAAGTAAAAATAAAATTGCAATGAACATTGAAGAAATTGAAATATATGGGTACAAAGATGTTATAGTATCAGAAAAAATGACTTTTTTTAAACTTTATAGCCACTTGAATTAAGTTCCTAAAAATGCTTTTGATGCTGTTGAGCTTGGCCATGATAACAGTATGTAAATATCCCACTGTTGTTAAAATATGTATAAACAGGTATGTGTCCAGAGCAGTGTATGAAAGGGTGGTTCCCAGAATATTGATAGTGTTTAATGTGGAATTTGGGCTAGGAAAAATAATTACCAATGAGGAGATACAAGATAGCAGCAGTTAGGGAGAGGCCATCCATGGAGCTGCCGATTTAAATCACCGTCCATTTTAGCAGATAAGAACTGGAAATGTCAAAGAATAATTGCCAGCTCAGTTGCCATCTGTTACTAAAGATAGCCCCGGCCAGGTGCAATGGCTCACACCTGTAATCCCAACCCTTTGGGAGGCTGAGGCAAGTGGATCACCTGAGGTCAGGAATTCAAGACCAGCCTGGCCAACATGGTGAAACTCCGTCTCTACTAAAAATACAAAAACTGAGCTAGGTGTGGTGGTGCATTCCTGTAATCTCAGCCACTAGGGAGACTGAGGCAGGAGAATTGTTTGAACCCAGGAGGCAGAGGTTGCAGTGAGCTGAGATTGTGCCACTGCACTCCAGCCTGGTCGACAGAGCAAGACTCAGTCTCAAAAAAAAAAAAAAAAAAAAAACCCGTAATGAGAACTCTCAAGAGTACCATGGTAATATAATATGGTAATAGATAATAAAGCAGTCATGATCATTAATAATAAATAGAATACTTCTACTTCAACTGAGGAATGGAAAACTAAACATCATATGTTCTCATACGTCCCTAAGCTATGAGGATGCAAAGGCATAAGAATGATACAATGGACTTTGGGGACTTGCAGGGAAAGGGTGAGAAGAGTGTAAGGGATAAAAGACTACAAATTGGGTTCAGTGTATACTGCTCAGGTGATGGGTGCACCAAAATCTTACAAATCACCGAAGAACTTATGTAACTAAATACCACCTGTTCCCCAAAAAACTATGGAAATTAAAAATTAAAAAATAAGTATAGTACTTCTCTGCTTTAGCCATATTAACTATTCAGTACACGTAAGTAAGCTTAGCAATTCAGTGATTTCTGACTGTCGGGTAGCTCTCTTTGTTAACAAAATATAAATTTGAAGAAAGTTATTTGTAAATAATAATAATGGATTTCTGTGAATTAATGGGATGTTTGTTTACTTCCACTTCTTTGAGGTGTAAAAGAGAACAGCTAGAAAACACATATTGCGGCTGGACATGGTGGCTCACACCTGTAATCCTAGCACTTTGGGAGGCTGAGGCGAGCAGATCACCTGAGGTCAGGAGTTCGAGACCAACCTGGCCAACATGATGAAACCCCATCACTACTAAAAATACAAAAGTTAGCTGGGCATGGTGGCATGCACCTGTAGTCCCAGCTATTCAGGAGGCTGAGGCAGGAGAATCGCTTGAACCCAGGAGGCAGATGTGGCAGTGAGCCAAGATCACACCACTGTACTCCAGCTTGAGTGACAGAGTGACACTTCCGTCTTAGGGGAAAAAAAACACACACACACACATTGATTCATTCAGTGAGATTACAGGTTCCTTTAAAAATTCAAAGAAAGTGCTTGTCACTGAGCTTTTCTTACTGAAATTTGGAGTGCCTTCCAGGAAGCTAAAATACTTTTATGATGTTGAGTAGCATAGTTTGAGTTTGTTTGATAGCTCTCTTGGAAGGAAAGACTTCAAGTGATGATCTTGCAGTTTCAAGTTTCAGAGATGATGTTGGCCATCTGGCTTCTGATTCCATTCATTTCCACTTTCACCATCCTTGTCATATTTTAAAAAGACTGTGTCACAAAGCATCTAATCAAATCTTAATCAAGTTTATTGTTTTTAAAAAATGAAAACCTACACTGGAAGCCTAAGAAAATTAGCTCATTTCAACACTCCACTTTAAAAATCATAAATGGTCCCAGATGTTTGATCACAAGCCATCTTGTAGGAAATGAAACAAAACCATTCATTAAATGCCAAATGGGTGTTTTGAATTATATGTCATCTAATGAATTCTTAGAACAGTCTTGAGAGATAGTGAGGACACTGAAGCTCAGAAAGGGTAAGTATCCTGCCCAAAATCACACAGTAAGTTCCAAATAGAGTTCTGTCTCCACTGTAATGCACACACTTTCCACTACACTGAACTTTATTACTTAAAGATAATCATGGGTAACAAGACACATTCAGGAGGAAAAGGCTTTCAGGAACATCTTAGAGGTTATCTAGATCAGTCTTCTAGGTACCTCCAGAATGAATCAGTCTTACCACATCTCTGAAGGGTGATTAGCCAATTGACTTAGCTCTTTCTAGAGAGATGGATCACCATAGTTTTTACTGCAACATGACAGGTTTTAAACAGCCGTGGTAATTATAACTGAATTGAAATTTGCATTCCTATAATTTGTCATTGGGCCTACAATGATCAATCCAAAATGTGTTTACTCTTATTCCACATACCAGCCCTTCAAATAGACAACTATAAAATGCTCTTTATATCTTCTGCAGGCTAAATAGCCTTAGATCCTTCAACAATTCTTTAGTTTCCAGATCTCTCAGAATAATGACTCACCTTTGAACATACTAGTTTGTAAATCGCCCCATAAATTATGAACACAATAAGCACAGTAGTTCATACATATTGTGATTTCTCTGTAATAGTCTTCATAAAGACACATCTATATTTCTATTAGTTTGTTAATAGAAATCTACCTAATCTGGTTTAGCAGTTGAGTTTCCTGCTTTTCAGGAACTCTATGTCTAGTCAGTATTTACAGTGACCATTTGGCTAAGAAAGAAACCTCTTGTTTCTCTGATGATTCAGTCTAATGACTTATTTAGGATAACAATTGGAGAATATTGTAGGTAAATACCATCTCACTGAGACTCTTTTAGGTGACCAGAGAAGCAGTAGGGGAAAGAGGGAAAATCATTTACATTGTTCACCCTTTGAGAATTTTTACCTAAGTGTATGTGTTAGTTGTCTATTGCTGTAAAACAAATTGCCTCCAAAACTGTGGGTCAGAAATTTGGGAGCAGCTTAACTGGGAGTTCTGGTTTGAGGCTCTCATGGCATTGCAGTCAAGATTTCAGGTGGCATTCAGTCATCTGAAGACTTGATTGGGACTGGAAGATCTACTTTCCAGATGTCTCACTCATAAGGCTGGCATGCTGGTGCTGGTTACTAGTATGAAGTCTCAGTTCCTCCCCATGTGGGCCTCTCTGTAGAACTGCCTGAGCATCCTCAAAACATGGCAGCTGGATTCCCCCAGAATGAGAGAGCCAAAAGACCAATGCCTTTTATGACTTAATCTTGGAAATTACATAAATACTGTCACCTGCGTTGTGTTCTTTAGTCACATAGCCCTGAGTCAGTTTGGGAGGAGAGTAAATATGGGCATGAACTTGGAGATAAGGACTATTAGTCTCATATTGGAGGCCAACTTACCAAATGTACTTTATCAAAGCATGGCAGGTCTAATAGATATCTCTTTCCTTCTATATGCTACTATCCAATTCCAAATCCCAATACCAGTGTTGCGATTGTTTCACATCTGCTTGCCCATCCACTGGCATTCAGCCTCTCTCTTTCTAAAGGCGTTTCACTGATTTCCTCCTCCAAATTTAGAACTATCTTAACATTATTCCGTATTTCTCACATGTTTGTTGTTATTGCTAAAAAGGAAATATAGTTTAACAGTTTGGAAAAACATTTCCTACTACATTCAAATAAAGTTAAGAAAATATCACTAAATTGAAATGAACCTGGAGAAGAGTCATTGGTCTACCCAGGGGTTCTTCATCTGGGTTCAGAGATAGATGGCCAACATGTGTATACCCCTGTATTGTCTATAGTACTGTGTGCATGTGTACACATGGCATTGATCTAAAGGAGAGCCCATAGCTTTTATCAGCTTCTCAAAGAGGCCATTCGTAATGCCTTTCAGAACCCCAGTGAAATTCAGTCCTCACTGTGAGGTTTTTCCAGTTAAAGGAAATGTATTACATGAGCCAATTACCAGATTATGCCCTCAAGGCTCCAAATATACCCATCATTGTCTGCTTTGTGATAATATAGGTAAGTCTTATAAAAAATTCTTTTCTGGCAGGCATGACATTAAGCTTTATTAGTAGAGAACATTGAGGGGACGCTAGAAAAAGAAATTTTTCTATCTGTACAGTGTAGTGTGCTTCTTTAGGCAGGTTCTTACAGTGCATGTGGCTTCTGTAGCACCCAGTTCCAGCAGAGACCAGTGGCCAACAGTGTGTAGCACCTCCCATGAACAACTGCTCCAGGAACCCTCCCAGGTAACTTTTCAGGCAACTGCTATGAAGAGCTTTCTCTTGGCACCCTTCAAGTGGCTTTGCAGTGGAGTTCCACTAGTACCACTAGTACCACTGGTATAACACCCTTCATTGAATGGCTTCCCCTCACACCCCTTGGCCAGCTTTGCATCCTCAGCAAATTCTCTGACATTCAATGAGCCTGAATCACCGAACTTTGTCAATGAGAGCCTCTCATTCCTAAGGGCAGTGGCTGATCCCTATATCTGCTATTCCTGTGTTCTTTAGAATTGCTTTCCTTCTCACTAGCCATCTCCTCCTTATTACTGTGTTCTCTGTTATAAGTGATCATTCTTTTTTTTTTGAGACGGAGTCTCTGTCACCCCCAGGCTGGAGTGCAGTGGCATGATCTCGGCTCACTGCAGCCTCTGCCTTCCAGGCTCCAGCGATTCTCCTGCCTCAGCCTCCGGGTAGCTGGGATTATAGGCACATGCCACCATGCCTGGCTAACTTTTGTATTTTTTAATAGAGACGTGGTTTCACCATGTTGGCCAGGCTGTCTCAAACTCCTGACCTCAAGTGATCCACCTGCCTCAGCATCCCAAAGCACTGGGATTACAAGCATAAGCCACTGCGCCCAGCCTGTAAGTGATAATTCTTTATACTTAACCTTCCATGTTCAAAACGTGGTGCGGTTTCTCTTTTCTCTCTCTTAGTTGGACCCTGGTTGATACAGCATTGGTATCAGAAGTGGTCCCAGGAGATGGACAATGAAGATAAAATTTAAGAATTGGTTTGGTCATTCCCTTTGGCTGAGCTCTTCCTCAGAGGGAAATTAGATGCTAGAAATCCATGGCAAGCAGGGGCATTACAATTGATCAGACTACCATCTGTGGTTGATTGTGATGACATGCCAACTGAAGCAAGTGACTGCCTCAGCAGTTGATGCATTTCACAATTAGGGCAATGAAGATGATAATAAGGACAGTGATATGGGATAGATCCTTCTGAGTACCCTTAAGCACTTGTAGATAGAAAATGAAATGTCTTTCAACTCTCAGCTCAAGTCACAGACTACGACCAGCACTACAAAGAACCTTTTAGTTCTTGCAAGCATAGGGGTGATACTGTTGAAAATTAAGCACCGAATTTCATTTTAAGGGTTGCTGAATTATAGTAACAGTTAAATTCACAGTCACATCACTATGTATGTGTATATGTATATGTAATATACACGTATACACATATGTGTATATATATTATAAGTCACCGATTGGAAAAGAATGGAGACCTGAAAATTGGAATGGGGCTATCTCCTTAGGCCCAGATGATGCTAACAATCTTGAAACTCCAAGTCACTCTAAGCTTTGCCTATTCGTGAAAGTAGCTTGCCCTCTGGAGACTAACCTTTCTTTACCTGAAAACTCTGTGATAACCTCACTTGGGGCAGAGTCCTTAAAAGAGGATGTTCCTTCTCAAGACCTATCATAACCACTCGCTATCGCTGCTAGACCTATAACTATAGCTACATCTCAGCATGCCCCACAGGGACAGGTACACACTCTGACCCAGGAAGAACTAGCTGACACTCCAAAAGAATTGTAAGACTTTGCTAATATATATTGGCAGAAATCCGGGGAATATGTGTGAGAGTGTATCCTAAGGGTGTTAGACCAAGGAGGGTAAAATATAGAGCCAGCTTGCTATGCTTGTACTTGCTAGAGATTCCAGATTTCATGTGTTAGCTCATGCAGCTGAAGGTGGTTCTTACAATTTATTGGTGTATTGACTGAAACTTGGACTCAAAGACAGCCTACATTTAATACAGCTGAGATGCCAGAGCTTTCCTGGCATCATGTGGAGAAAGCAATCTAAGGACTTAGGGAGATAGGAATGTTAAACTGTATCATGTGCTACCAGCACACCCTTCCCCCTCCATCATTCCATGAGAAGGCCCATAAGACACTCTCTTCACTAAGGTATTGAGAGGTACATTAGTAAGGGGGAGCACCTGAAGTTTTGTAAAGCTCTGTGGTTGCTCTTTGTAGACCAGGTGGGAGTATAGGGATGCCATTTAAATGAACCTCCTAGTTGTGCGACTTGAGAGACAGCGTTATGGAAGGCTGGGGATATGCTTTACAGGATGAAGTATATTCTTTGAATTCAAGACCATTGTATGCAGAGAGGCGTGCAGATTCAAGCTCAACTGCAAAAATATTTAATGTCCATTATTTACATTAATATTTGTCTCAGTCACTATTATAGAGGACACGAAGTACAGCGATATATACTTGCCTTCAACGAGTTTGCAATCTAGTAGGAGAAAATAAGACACACATGCACGTGACTAAAAAACAAAATAGAGTAAAGGAGGTATCCCAGGCCCATGTGTACATCAGCCACCTTATGTCTCAGCCAAAAGTGGAAGAGGGAAGTAAGGAAAGGGTGTACAAGATTCTTCCTTTCCTCAGTCTTTTCCAACTTTTCCTCACATTTTCCCAGACTATGCCTTCCTTAAAAACCTCATCTACTTTTTTTTTTTTTTGAGATGGAATCTTACACTGTTGCCCAGGCTGGAGTGCAGTGGCATTATCTCGGCTCACTGCAACCTCTGCCTCCCAGGTTCAAGTGAGTCTCCTTCCCTCAGCCTCCCAAGTAGCTTGGATTACAGGTGCCCGCCACCACACCTGGCTAATTTTTTTTTTTTTTTTTGTATTTTTAGTAAAGACAGGGTTTCATTATGTTGGTCAGGCTGGTCTTGAACTCCTGACCTCATGATCCGCCTGCCTTGGCCCCCAAAAGTGCTGGGATTACAGGCGTGAGCCACCACACCTGGCCAAAACCTCATCTACTGCCCTTCCTCAGGCCCAGCTGAGACTCCTTCAGTTTGGCCACTGGGAAAAGAGACCCAGCTATGCCCCAGGAAATAAGATGGACCCCATATGACCAGGCGTACATATCTACCTCCCACATATCAATGTCTGTGTCCCCACTGCCATTATTAACAACAACCTCATTCTTTTTCATCACACTCTGCACTGTCTCCTCCCATGTCACTTCCAGTATCTACAGCAACTTCTTTAAGTTGGTAGTGCCTTCCTAATTAATTTTGTTAAAGTTCTGAGACCAGATCTAGGATCAGCAGAATAACTGGTTAATTTGACTGACAAGGGTAAGGAATGGGGAATGACAGCTAAGTCAAGTACTTCAAATACTACATGCTAGAAACCCGTTTCATTCATTCATTCTAAGGATTTAGCACTCCAGAGTTACAAACTTTTATACTTCCTGTCTTATCTTGAAAATTTTCTAAAAACATGCATAACACATTTTAAATAGTTACATAACTGGTCAAGAGAAAAGGTCAAAGTTCTTGAGAAAAATCTTGGCTGAGTTCGCATTTATTCTCCATCTTAGTTTTTTTGTGTATTTCCCTTCATGACTCCCTAGGGTTTGTAAAGTAGGTTGAATCTTTGAAAAAGCAAGCTAGCTTTGACTAAGAAAACTTGTTAAATTTCAGGCTTTAGAAAGTAATGGGACAGCTTCCTGAGTATAATGTTTGTAACATTCATTTTTAAAGAATGCAGGAGTTTATCTCCCTGAAGGGATTTATGTTTTACAACTTTGATATTGTCCAGTAGTAAAAATGCTCAGTTCTGTTGCAAGAATGTGTAATTAGGATAAAACAACTTAACATTAGTGGAGTTCCTATTACAGATGTGGAGTGTGCTAGGTGTTTTATGATGATCTCTTTGAATCCCTTTAAGATAAGCTCTGAGCCTCCACTTTCAAACTTGTCCTATTCTGTCCTTAGACACTGTCTCTGTGCTTCCATGTGAAATCTAATAATGCATTTACTATATTTTAATGACTTTTTTTTTTTTTTTTGAGATTGAGTCTTGCTCTCTTGCCCAGGTTGGAGTGCAGTGGCATGATCTCGGCTCACTGCAACCTCCACCTCCCGGGTTCAAGCGATTCTCCTGCCTCAGTCTCCCAAGTAGCTGGGACTATAGGCATCTGCCACCACACCCAGCTACTTTTTGTATTTTTTTTAGAGTTGCGGTTTTGCCATTTTGGCCAGGCTAGTCTCAAACCCCTGATCTCAGGTGATCTGCCTGCCTTAACCTCCCAAAGTGCTGGGATTACAGGGGTGAGCCACCACACCTGGCTTGTAATGACTTAAATCTGTCTCCCTCACTAGACTATGTGCTCCCTGAGGCTAGATATTGTGCCTCAGCCATTTCAACATCATTGTTGCCTAGCACAGTCCTTTTTGCAGAGTAACAGTAAATATTACGGACTAAATTATAATACTTATTTTGCAGAGGGAAATGAGCTATAGGGAAGTTATCTGCCTAAGTTCTCCAGTTAGTAATCGATAGAGCTGTTGATAAAAAAGCCCTTGACTTTTTCTTTCTTTTTTTCTTTTTTCTTTTCTTTTTTTTTTTTTTTTTTTTTTTTTTTTGAGACAAGGTCTCCCTCTGTCACCCAGGCTGAAGTGCAGTGGCGCGATCTCAGCTTATTTCAACTCCGCCTCCCGGGTTCAAGCGATTCTTGTGTCTCAGCCTCCCAGGTAGCTGGGATCACAGCCGTGCACCACCACGCCTGGCTATTTTTTTTTTTTTTTGTAATTTTAGTAGAGATGGGGTTTCACCATTTGGCCAGCTGGTCTCAAACTCCTGGCCTCAAGCAGTCCACCCGCCTTGGCCTCCCAAAGTGCTGGGATTACAGACGTATAAGCTACCGCACCCGGCTGCCCTTGACTTTTATTCACAGTGTTTCTATTTAACACCATCCTAGCTGCGGTTCTGTAGGATTTTGTGTGGTCACATCCTCTATCTTGTGAGCAATAATAGTAGTATGTCTGGGAGAGTCTGAGCCACATTGAGGAGGAGATTTGGCAAAAAGAGTTAAGGAAAAAGCCACAGAAGCATCATGGATACAAAGTTTAGAAGTGATGGGGGAGACATCGGTCTTTACACATCTGTTAGGAATCTCATGCAGCTAAAAGCAGCATCCCTGATAAACTTGTTTGTTATCTACTCAGCAAAACAGAGAAAACCCATAGGAATTTCAGCATTGTACCTGTCTTATCTCTTGTACACATTCCTCTCTCATTTAATGATTGGCCGTACCAGAGGCCATTTTCCTGCTAACTCCTTCTCCGCCAAACTAAGTATTTTAACGTATTAGTTGTTATTGCACATATGACTAAAATCTCCTATAATTATTATATATTTGTAGCTTTTCTCTTGTGTCTATGAAAGTCATTCTTTGGTTAACATAACCATCTTTTATTCACTTTCACCCAAAATTACAGTTCATAGCATACTTCAGGAAGGGAAAATGTTGAGGCATCCTCTTTATAAACCACCTAAATTTCTAAGGATGCCAGGGAATCAATGGTGGTAAATAAGCTTAAAGAAAGAAAAAAAGTCTCAGCTTAACTTGAGACTCAATTTTGCTCAGATTCATCTGAGAGATACACTTTTTGATTCCCACTATTTATATATATTAGTTTCTTTTTCCCTTTCACTCTTCTCGTTTTGTTTTGTTTTGTTTCTTTTGTGAGATGGAGTCTCATTCTGTCACCCAGGCTGGAGTGCAGTGTCGTGATCACAGCTTACTGCAGCCTCATCCTTCTGGGCTCAAGTGATCCTCCCACCTCAGCCTCCTGAGTAGCTGGGACTACAGGCACATGCCCCCACGCCCGGCTAATTTTTTTGTATTTTTTGAATTTTTTGTAGAGATGGGGTTTTGTCCTGTTGCCAAGGCTGGTCTTGAACTCCTGGGCTCAAGCCATCCATCCACCTCAGACCACAAAATGCTGGGTTACAGGCATAAGCCACCACACCCAGCCTAGTTTCCGGTCTTTTCATATTTCCTTTAGAAATCTCCATTTTTAATACATAATCTCATTTTTACTTATCATGAACAAAAACAAAAATCATTTTTAGATGACTGTTTTATAGGCTTTTAAAAATCAGCTATGGGCCGGGTGCAGTGGCTCACACTTGTAATCCCAGCACTTTGGGAGGCCAAGGCCGGTGGATCACCTGAGATTAGGAGTTTGAGTCCAGCCTAACCAACATGGAGAAACCCCATCTCTACTAAAAATACAAAATTAGCCAGTTGTGGTGGCACATGCATGTAATCCCAGCTACTTGAGAGGCTGAGGAAGGAGAATCACTTGAACCCAGGAGGCGGAGGTTGCAGTGAGCTGAGATCGTGCCATGGCACTCCAGCCTGGGCAACAAGAGCAAAACTCCATCTCAAAAAAATAAAAAAAAAAATAAATAAATAAATAAATAAATAAGAAATAAAATAAAGTCAGCTATGTAGTGCTTGCAGTAATGTAAATGAATACATTTCTGGGGAATAATTTGACAGACATATCAAACTCCTAAAAGAGGACTGTAATAAGAAGGGATGGGATGCATTCTGGAGTACCAATAATGTTCTGTTTCTTGACATGGTGGCTACATGGTTTTTCACATTATAACTGTTAAAAAGCATATATGTAAGTTCTATGTACTTTTCTGTATGTTATGTTGTATTTCACAATTCAAGAATTATTTTAAAATGTACATATGGTTATTCACTTTAAATAATTCTTCCTACATTTAAAAAGAGTGTAAGTGACTATTTCAAAGCATTGATTATAATAGCAAATACAACAGCAAGGGTTTGGTTAAATAAAGCATAGCATATCCAGATGATGGAATACTATGCATCTTTTTTTAAATGACATATAGATAAATATATGCTGAGATACAGGCTGTTCATAACCCAAAGGGGAAAACAAATTGCACAAACTCTGTTCAGTAAGATCTTTTACTTAAAAAATTATACAATCGGCCATGCACTGTGGCTTACGCCTGTAATCCCACCGCTTTGGAAGGCCGAGGTGGGTGGATCACCTGAGGTCGGGAGTTCGAGACCAGCCTGACCAACATGGAGAAACCCTGTCTCTACTAAAAATACAAAATTAACCAGGCGTGGTGGTGCATGCCTGTAATCCCAGCTACTCAGGAGGCTGAGGCAGGAGAATCACTTGAAGCCAGGAGGTGGAGGTTGCGGTGAGCCATGATCATACCATTGCACTCCAGCCTGGGCAACAAGAGCAAAACTCCATCTCAAAAAAAAAAAAAAAATTATATATATATGTATTTTCCATGCATTAAGAAGAATTTCTAGAACTATATAAACCAAAGTATGGAGTGAATTGTAGTGGGCATTTTATTTCTTTTTGTTTATATTTTATACTTTTTCTAAGTGAACTCATTTTGCTATTTTGATAAGAAAAAAGCTATTTAAAAGAAATTTTAAGTTCATTTATTCCTTCATTCAGTAGCAAGTCTTGGGTGAAGTCAGGGAAACATTTTCAAGTTTAAATTTCAAGTTTCAAGTGTTAATTTATATATGAAATCCTTTCTTAAATCAAAATTTGTTCTTCAATAAAAGGGATCTACCTTTATGTTTTGAAAAATTATGATTTTTAAAAATAAGTTAGGCAAGATTGAATATTTTTCTTTTATTGTATTTTTAAATGTTGCTTATTCACAAATCCTTCCATCCTTTAGATTAAGGCCTAATTTGTGAGTAATATTCAAGTCATTAATTTCACAATTACTATTACATTATTAAATTTCTATTTAGAGGTACTTAGTGCCATATTTTCAAAAGGAAATAGATACATCTAAAACAGGAAACGGAGGAAACGCAGCATGAAATGCACCATTGCGGTGATTAACCACAGTAGCCACTGGGTGTCTCCACTGCTTCACACCAGTCACTATCTCTGATGGAAGTTTCCAACGAAAACAGGAGATGAAGAGCAAAGCTTTATTTACAGAATTCTTAATTAGGAACTGATGCAGCATTTACATGCCAGACATTTTATTTAGAAACAGTTCTGCTCATGTAGGCAATATTTTCTTGCGTTCTTTGATAACTGAGCATTTGATTTGCCAAGGAGAGGAAGGGAAACATTTATTATTTTTCTTAACATCCTATCATTTCCTATTCCAATTTTTAAATCGGAAACAAAAATTCTTCATTTGTGACATCTTGGCTATTTTCATAGCTACCATTTTCAGAGTTCTGTAACGAAATAACTTCAGTAAAGCCAAGAAAATTTACCACTAGACAGGAATATGGTATGTTTTCCTTTTGGAAAAGTAGGAAACTACATTGCTGGTAGCTTTCTACCTCTGAGAAATGTCACTGTGTCCCAAAAGGGCTAGCGAATAGAAGAAAAAGACAGGAATCAGCCACAGAGTAGTAGAACTGGCCTCTGGGTGGGTAATCTTTAAAGTTAACTCTCCATCAGGCAGGGTGACTCATGCCTGTAATCAACAGTTTGGGAGGCTGAGGTGTGCAGACAACTTGAGCTCAGGAGTTCCAGACCAGCCTGGGAAACATGTGAAACCCCGTCTCTACTAAAAATACAAAAATGAGCCGGGTGCGGTGGCGCACACCTGTAGTCCCAGCTATTCAAGAGGCTGAGGTGGGAGAATTGCTTGAGCCCAGGAGGTTGAAGTTGCAGTGATCATGCCACTGCACACCAGCCTGAGCGACAAAGCTTGTCTCAAAAAAAAAAAAAAAAAAAAAAAAAAAAAACTAACCCTTCCTTGGATTGCAGATCTAAACCTTGGGACTGACTATAATTTAGAAACTTAACCTTAGTTTATATTTCTAGATGCCATTAAATTTGCAATTTGTTCATTTAGGGTATATTTTTTTCTTCATCTTGACTTCTTTTAGTTTAATTTTTCCACTCCAAACCTACTGCTTTCTTCTGTGTTCTCAGTTTCTTCTGCCATCTACCATTCCCACTTTTATCTTTTCTTTGCTGCCCCTTTTCATTTGCTTGGTTGAGTAGATAACTCTTTTGAATGAAAGTCATTGTTTTTAAAAAATCCTACCTTAGCTCCAAATCATTCCATCAGAAGAGAGGAATTCTAGAAATTTAACATAAATGGTTCAAAGTTTAAGATGCTCCCTAAACACAAATACAATTGCATACTTCAGCTAGTATTCACTGTGATATAATAAATTAGCTATATAACTGATTTACTTATCTGCTTAAGGAAACTAATGAATGGTGGAATCAGAAGAAAAAACTTTGAATTCAAACAGCAGCGAAATTAGAGAGGACATATTTTTGATTCTACAAACTACAAATAGAGTAACTAAACACAGAACTCGGTGTAGGTGACAGAACTTCAAGTCAGAAAGTAGAATTTAAATATCAAGTTCCCCTTATCAGGAAAAGATATAGTCATGAGTTAAAGAATACATTGTTTTAAATAGTCAAATAAATGAGAAGGAATAAGTAATATAAGATTATGGATCCCAGATTTGACATTAATTTCATATCATGTACTTAATTCGCAGAGTTCTCTGCAGAAGGGGAAAGGATTAAGGAATCTCATAGGTGATCGGGGAGAGAGTGGATCTCAGCTATCTTCTACCAAGTGAACACAGATCCACACAAAACCCTACATAGCCTTCTACAATTTGCTATTTTTACCTAACATTTTGTTTTTAAGATTAAATGCTACATTTATTTTTTAAAATCTAGTAATGCTACATTTACCATCAGTCTTCATTCACTTTAATTTAGATCCGAAGCTCAGTTTTCCCTATTTTTGCTTGTTCACTGGACAGTCTGGCCACATAAAAATTTACATCTACTGGAGAAAATGAAGGATTGCAGACAATTTCTTGAAATGCAGCTATGATTTTAATCTCATCTGTTTAGCATGAAGAAACAGATTACGAGAAAAGGCATATTTTCAGAATTTATTATATAGTTTTGAAAAATAAAGACATACGTATGTTTATGTTCATCGCAACACTATTCACAATAGCAAAGACATGGAATCAACCTAAATGCCCATCAATGGTAGACTCGATAAATAAAATGTGGTACATATACACTATGGAATCCTATGCAGCCATAAAAAAGAATGAGATCATATCTTTTGCAGGGACATGGATGGAGCTGGAGGTCATTATCTTAAGTAAACTAACACAGAACAAAACGCCAAATACACAGAATTCCCACTTATAAGTGGGAGTTAAACAATAAGAACACATGGATACTAGGAAGGGAACAACAGACACTGGGGCCTACTTGATGGGGAAGTGGGGAGGAGGGAGGGAATCACAAAAGAATACTGATCAGGTACTATATTTATTACCCAAGTGACAAAATTATTTGTACAAAAACCCCCCGTGACACACAGTCTACCTAGACAACAAACTTGCACATGTATCCCTGAACCTAAAATATAAGTAAAAGAAAAAGCAAAATAAAAATAATCTAAGCTATTCAAGTAATGACCCAAAAGTTCTTCCATATGTTATGAAGACCAGTAGATGCATTACTAAGCAGTTAGGCTGAGATAAGGGTGAGAGAGAGAGAGGTTTGTTGCTAGGATTTAGTGGTCCTGTAGTCTAGTCCTGACTCTGCTGTCACAGTTTATTTAACTTCTTTGGGCTCTCAATTTTCTCATCTATAACATTAATCAGTTGGCCGGGCTCAGTGGCTAACATCTTTAATCCCAGCACTTCGGGAGTCCGAGCGGGAGGTGGATCACCTAAGGTCAGGAGATCAAGACCAGCCTGGCCAACATGGTGAACCCCCATCTCAACCAAAACTACAAAAATTAGCCGGGCGTGGTGGCATGCGCCTGTAATCCCAGCTACTCAGGAGGCTGAGATAGGAGAATCACTCGAACGTAGGAAGCGGAAGTTGCAGTGAGCCAGGATCACGCCACTGCACTCCAGCCTGGCAACAGAGTGAGAATCTGTCTCAATAAATAAAATAAAATAAAAATAAAATAAAATAAATCAGTTGGACCAGACGTCCTTGGTGCTAATTTTCAACGATCTGTGACATCATATAATAAAAACTATAAAGACCAAAAATGTATTCTAGCTCACATGCTTTCATTTTCTGTATGAAACAAATTTTCACTATGATATGTTGGTGAAAAAAGTACATCGTGTATAAGTACCCATTTCTCAGGACATAGAGTATATTTAACTATTTAGCTTATATAGCCATGTAATTTTGCCTACATTGCACACTTTGTTCACATCTATAATTTATTTACTTCTGAGTCCTTGCTGATAGGCCCCTCCCCTGATTATGATATTGCTTTTGTGGTGAAATAGGATCCACTTCCATGATCTGTTCCATGGAGATTCAGGAGCACATTGTAGAAACTTCTCTATGAACGATAAGGACTACTGATGTAGGCATACTGTGTTAGAATCACCTGCAGATTATTTGGCAGTTTTAAAAATTATTCCTGGATCCTTCTGTTATAAGGATAGGGCCCTTTACTAAAGCTGCAAGCTGCAGAATCCTCCTCAATCTTTTTATTTTTTTAGCTTTTATTTTTTTAAGCTACTCCTGCTGGAATGGGAACCTCCTCAATCTTCGTCAGAAAAACAACAACAATTGAATTGTAGAGGTTTTTTAAATTCCTGATCACAGATACAAATAATTAGTGGTCTGGAAAGCAGTTAAGTGTAATAAAAAATATAATGTCCCTTATAACATTGAGAGCTTTATAGTAGCACAAAGGATGCCACACCCAACCCACCTCCCTCATCCTCCCACTATTACCAACCCTGGTCCACAATTTCAAAAGAGACGGCCTAAAATTCTTTTTAAACCATCATTTACATTGAAGCCAGTTTAAAAGTGTGATCAGGGATATAGACAACACATGTGCTAGAGCTATAAAATAAATTTTGGTGATTGCCCAGTCATTTAATATCTTTTTTTAACCAATATTCCCTTTCTAAAAACATAAATTTATGAATAATGGATTATTTATAATGATTTGCCTGTGAATAACCCATTTCCCCTTCTTTGTCATGGAGGGAATAATCCTAATTTATTGCTGGGGGAGTTGTGGTATACTGTCTTATTTCAAAAAGAAACAATCTACTTTCGTGAAAAACCATCCTAGTATGTAACATTTTAGCACACTGTTACTCAAGATGTTTGCACTCATAGACACCAATTGTATCATGTCTTTGGGATATGATAAAATTATGTTTAAATTCATGTTAAAGCTATAGGTTTTTTTTTTCTTTTCTGATCTACGTATCAGCCTTACCTCCATGGACTTCACTAATTATATTTAAGGAATTAGAAAACTTCCTTCCTTAATTTTATTCTCATTAATTTTTCTAGGACATTTATCTATTAAATAAAATGGGTTGTTAAAGTATGTTAAGTGTGTAAGGCATGTAACCAGTCAAATGTCAAGGTTCTGAGTAGGTTGGATTTCACGATCAAGGATAATCTCTTAATATTCACAATCTTATTCTTACATATTCCCATCCCCCCGAAGTCATTTCACTTCTATTCATTCTTACTTACTCCTACTAATATCTCCATTTAGATTCTCTCATCTGATCTTTCCCATACCTCTTGCTCCACAGTAAGTTTTATTTTCCCCACTTACATTAATCACATCTACTCTGATCTGTGGGCATTTTTCACCTAAAACCCAGCAAAGGAAACATTGTCAACCTGTCAAAAAAAAAAAAAAAAGTGCTGCGATTGTGGAGGACAGATAAGCAGGTGGTAATGAAAGCATTCTAGCGAATCTGAACCAGGGAACCTGCTGGGATGGCCTGACTCAGAGGTGGTAAGAGAAGGCAACAGGAGGCAGGAGGCAGCCCCATCACTGTCCATTCCGAGAGCAGAAATGAGGTGGGTGCTCCCTACCTCAAGGTATCAAGGGGGAAAATTCTCTAAGGAAGAGTCCCAGCAAGATCAAGTATCAGTGCCATGTCCAAGGGGTCAGAGAAATAACCAAAGTCAGTGTGGTAGGGCCATGAGTTTACCTTGTGGTTTGGCTTTATGTGGGTATATGGAAGTGCCAACAGCTGAGCTGAGAACTCAAGAGAGGCAGAAAGCAGATGTGTCAGAGATTTAGGGCCTTAATGGAAGTGAAATGTGATGGCAGAAGACACCACTGGAGTTGCTGAGGCGTCAGTTAGGAAGTGAACTGCAGAACTGGCAGAGGCTGCTGGGCCTGTTGAGGCACCACGAGTGACAAAGAAGACTGGCAGCTGTAGAGCAGGACAGACCAGATTGGCCAGTACAATAGCAGAGGGCCATGCTGGGCTTTGACTTAGGAATCCTGGTGGAAGCAATGATGAGAGAGAAAAGATGAGACCAGTAGGTAAGCCAAGGTAGTTGTCAGGATAGGAGACAGGCAGGCCAGATGGCTGTTAACCATGTGGTGTGTCCCGACTTTCCAGCATCAATTTAATGGCCAAATTAAAATGTTTAAGTCAACTTAAGCCAAGGTCAATTTTAATCCTATGCTTTGCTGGTGACACAGAATCATTAACTGTATCAATAATGCCCACATTCAACTCATTCTACAATGGGGGTAATTGTAATTTTGGTCTGGTTATGTTTAACAAAATGGAAAGGAAGAAGGCACAACCATGGAACTATTTTTTATTTTTTTGATGGAGTCTCACTCTGTCGCCCAGGCTGGAGTACAGTGGTGAGATCTCGGCTCACTGCAGCCTCCACCTCCTGGGTTCAAGCAATTCTTCTGCCTCAGCCTCCCGAGTAGCTGGGACTACAGGTACGTGCTGCCATGTCCTGCTAATTTTTGTATTTTTAGTAGAGATGGGGTTTTATCATGTTGGCCAAGATGGTCTTGATCTCCTGACCTCAGGTGATCCGCCTGCCTCGGCATCCCAAAGTGTTGGAATTACAGGCGTAAGCCATCACGCCCAGCTGGAACTACTTTTTTAAATCGATGCACATTAATAAGATTTAGAAAGTCTTGCGATTTAACGGACATTGTTGAGATTCATGTAACTTTATGTTGAGAATGCTCTTTCCAGGAATTATTTATTTCAATTAGTCACATTTTTATCTTCTACTGAAGTGTAAACTTAATTTAGTGTAAATAACTACCATTTGAATAGTAACATCATCTTTTTCTTTGTATAAAAAATACAAAAAGATTGTTTATGTGTGTGTACACATACGTGTCAAGACTAAAAATTAAGCACGGGGTAAAGGTCTTTGGCAAAGGACAAACAGTTGGCAAGTTCACAAATTAGAACTTAGAATTCCATCATGAAGTTGACTAAATTGTTAGTTTAAAGAAGATTGTGAGTGTCAGCACATAAAAAGGTAATCCTGTCTCAATTGTAGCTACAGATTGCAAGTCCTGTGTCAATTCAAATTTTTGCCAACAGATACTAATTACTTCACTGAAAGCAGATGTTTAGAAATGAAAGTGTAAACACAACCCCGGTTGATTAATATGCTTATTGTATTTCCTTGTTGTGAGTCTAGTGAATATTTGATTATCTTTAAGTTGATCCATAGTATATTCAATAGTCTTATGAGAACATAATTTTTGTTGATGATTTGTCCAAAGTTTCTATCAATCCATCCTAGCAGCAGAGCCAAGTGTTAGAGTTATTGCTGCCTGAGTTATAACAGCTGCCCTGGGAATCTTGTCTGAACAACAAGTTAACTGCTGTTCCCAGTTATATCTGGTCTTTCCCACCCCCAAACATACACAAAAGATTTTTGTCATTCTTGGCATTGGACAGCAGAAGTGGTAAGACATGCCAGCAGAACTCTAAAGGCAGAATGTCCTTCCACCTGTTTTATACTGTAAGACAAACTTCCAAGTGCGAGGCAGTGTGGAGGACTGTTTCCTTGAATGGCAGCTGAATGCACCAGCGGGATCCTTGGCAGCAATGCCCAGGCACTGAAGCCGGGCATTCAGGAGAGCTAAATGGAGAAAAAAAACTTGAGCAAACTGCTTCCTGGAACACTGAGAACCTGAATGGGAAATTAAGAAGAACCAGATTCTTTCTATTCTTCCACCAGCCAAGGTCAGATTTCCAAACTCCTATTGATTCTAATCTTTCCCAAACAGTGCTGTGGCAATGTATGAAAGTAATAAAAATAATCCTTTTTCTGTTTAAAAAAAAATTGCTGTTACTTGCTGTTTTGTTATGCTTTTGCTCGAGAACTTTTCCCCCCATCTTAAAGCAGCAACTTCAGGATGGGGGAATCAAGCAAAACCATGGTGAAGAGATTTAAAGAGGACAAGTGACTTATTCTACATCTCAGGAGACAGTTCCTTAAGGTGAGAGGTGTTGGCTATGCCAGCTTGCTTATGGCCTCTTTTGATGTTATCTTAGCAAAAAGCCGGGGTGAATCTTCCCTAGTTTGGGAGACTTTGAGGCAGGGATAACTGCCACAGTAAAAGACCCATTAACACTAAGGAGGGTAAATGGATAGCAAAAAACCTAGGAGAATCCACAGGCTTTTGTTAATTTTATCCTATCTGCCTGGTGTTTCTGGAACTCTAGTTTCAAACTTAGAATACCCAGAATCCCAACAGCTGAGGAAAGTAATAGCCAGTGTCTGGGGGCGAGGGTGGGGAGGGAAGCAAGGGTAGAAAGAGGATGAGAATTCTTCTAGTTATTTTCAGTTTTTACTGAAACTGAAACTTTTTAAGTTTTAGGAAACTTAAAGATAATTGTTTGTTTACTTAAAATACAGCCTCAAGGATACTTTTAGTTAAAAAAAAATTTCTTGACTCCTTGATTTCCTCTTGAGAAGATTATTATTTAACAAAAATATGTAATATGTATTTATAAACAAAATCTTTCAGAACAGGATTCTGTGGAGGAAATGGTCTTAAAAGGACTTTTCAGCAGTGATAAGAAACACTGCCCTAAATAAAATTGTTGGCTGGGCGCGGTGGCTCATGCCTATAATCCCAGCACTCTGGGAGGCCGAGGAGGGCGGATCACCTGAGGTCAGGAGTTCGAGACCAGCTTGGCCAACATGGTGAAACCCTGTGTTTACTAAATACAAAAAAAGAAAAAAAAATTAGCCGGGCATGATGGCGCATGCCTGTAATCCCAGCTACTTGGGAGGCTGAGGCAGGAGAATCGCTTGAACCCGGGAGGCAGAGGTTGCAGTGAGCCAAGATCGTACCATTGCACTCCAGCCTGGGCAACAGGAGCAAAACTCCATCTCAAAAATTAATTAATTAATTAAATTGTTTAAGGGGTATCATTTTCCAAGTTGTTTTTACAAAAAATTTACAAACAGTGGCTAGTGTCCCATTGTACTATATATCTAATTCAATAAAAGTACTGAAGATTCAAAAAGATTGTTAGAGTGGTTGTGGGAAATTCCACAGTTGCTGTCACCAGCAGAGCCTTCCTTTACAGAGTGTCTCAGTGCCAGTATAACAAATCCCAGACACTGACTTTATTGGCCAGTGGTGCAAGGAAATAGTAAACATTCAATAAAAATATTGCTTGAACCAGGAAGCCTCTTCATAGAGTTGTAGACTCTTCAGAGAGGTTTTACCAAAGTAGGGGCAGAATGTGCATACTGTCTTTCAGGGATTCAAGAAACGTAGGCACCGATGTCTATTATTAGCCCTCCTGTCCTTCTATGAGCAAAACCAAAATTACTTATTTTTAATTGGCACAAAAGCACATTCAATCATTACATTATCAGACATTGCTTATGTACCTATCGTATGCCAGGCTGTGTGCTAAGAGCTGGGGAACTGAAGATAAATAAAACGTACACTGCCACAATCAGGATTGGCAACAACTGACCTAGGATTGGCAACAACTGACCTAGGTGGCTCACCTGCATTGCCTGCATAATAAGCCCGTTGGCACCTGAGGCCCCCAACCTTGTCCCCACAGGAGGGGTTCGCCCAAACTGCTCATGAGACCAGTTTCTCCCTTCCACGGACCCCAGTGCCTTCAGGTGCTGAACAGTTGACTTTCCCAGGCAACTCAGAGAGCCAGCGTCTAACCCCACACCGATATTACTCATGAAGTCTGATTATCCTCCCACTCACTAGGTTGTTCTCACTCTTGCCTATAAGAAGGAGAGCAGCAAGGGGACAAGGAATGTCCACCCATGGTGTGTCCAGCAGATAACTTTGGCCCATCTCTTATCTTTATTTGTTAATTCTTGCTTTGCAATTTTCCCCCGATAGAGTCCATGAGATTTCATGGAAATCATCACAAAATAACAAACCTTTTTACGTGACAGGTGATGATCATAAAGGATCCATCTTATACAGTGCTTGCCATCTGCCATAATACTAATCACCACGATGCTGAAAGCACCTGTTCCAGAACCAATCCTGTCCTTTGACAAGAAGAATTTAATTATCAGTTCTGGTGGGGACTGGCTGGAGAGAGGGAAAACACTTCAAGGACTCTGCCACCATTCCCAGACGGAGAGTGCAGAGTTTGTACCATGGAACTCCTTCTCTAACAGTTACTCTGTGGCAGTGCCTATTTTGAACCTCCCTTAACTTCTGATTGTATAGATGTTTGTTTCATTTGTTCATCTGTTTGTTCACTTAATCAGAGCTGTCTTAAGCCTTAAGAGAGATAGTGGACTAGAAAGTGCCTTGGAAAGGTACAAAGCTCAATCCAAGTAACATAACTTGAATATCAAAGATGTATTTACTATAGGTTACCAGTTCTGCTCTTTTTTGTTTGTTTGTTTTTAAACTAGGAACTTATGAAGCCTAAAATATAAAACGTATATACACGGATATGCTCTGAAGTGAGGTAGAGGGGTAGAAATCAACATTGTGATACTGTACTATAGCTTTGCAAGATGTTACCACTAGGGGAAAATGCTTGAAGCGTACACAGGATATCTCTGTCTTATTTCTTACAACTGCATGTGAATCTACAGTTATCTCAAAATAAAAATTTAATTAACAATTAATTAACAAGTAACAGCATGAATTTCTTATCCTGTCATTTTCTTCCTGAAATTGCAGAATAGCCAAACAGAAACCTACCCATGACCATCATCTGAGACTCTTTGGTGCCCATATTAGTGGACATAGGCAGATGAATCAGGAGGCCTCCAGTCATGCATAATGGAAGATACTGACTCAACTGATTTAAGCAAAGGAAAATACAGAGCATTATATAATGAGACATCTTGAGTAGGGTAGTCCTAGAGTCAGTTAATTCAGCAGCTTGATTCATAATCAAAGGCCCAAATTCTTTCCCACTTTCTACCCTGCCATCCTCAGCCTATCAGTTTCGTCCTCCAGCTGGCTCAAAGGTAGCTGCAAGGTGGCTGCTATCATGCCATGCAAAATGCAAATGCAAAAAGTATGCAGACACAAAACGTATCTCTTTTCATAAGTCTCATTTTAAGGGGAAGGAAACACCTGCAGGCCTTTTTGCCAGTCTCTTGACCCACTTACTTAATTGTAGAACAAGTCACAAACACCTCTTTAAGTGGATCACTTGGCCAGGAGGGAGAGATTGCCATTATCCTTAGATGGAGGAGAATGGGGGTGGGGGTTGTTATGCCTGAACATAATCAGTGCTCTGCTGGTGAGTAAGAGCAGAGATGGGGTGCTTAATAGGCAACCCCTCACCAAGGAGCCATGGTGACGCTTCAGGCCAGCTCAGAAGGTGATGAAGATGGAAAGGCTCCACAGCAACCAGAACGACCAGAAGGAACACACTTTTAGAGCTTGCTTCTGATTCCACACCATGAGGTCAATGGGTCCAGCATGCCACACTGGTGTGGGAACTTAGAACTAAGTAAGAAACAAGGGAGAGAGGATGCTATAGCCGAAACCCAGAGAATGAACTTTCTCCCAGGAGGTTGCAAGGGCTGTCCTTGTAAAAGATCCTGTCCTGGGTTTAAAGGTTAGCAAATTTTCTGTTTTGTTTTGCTTTGACTGCATGAGGGTTGAGTTAAAGCGAAATAATGTTTAAGGGTTATTTTTTAAATAAGATATTTTAAGTTTGTTTGTTTGTTTGTTTTCTCCTGATCGGTAGAGAGAGGGTCTCACTGTGTGGCCCAGGCTGGTTTTGAACACCTGGGCTCCCAGTCCTCCTGCCTCAGCCTCCCAAAGGGCTGGCATCACAGGCATGTGCCACCACACCCAACCCCTTAAAAGTCTTCTTACAAATAAGAACATGAACAGTTGCCTTTCAGATTATTTATTTCCTGGTCATCACAGATTTCTCTCTTTATTTACACAAAGGGGACAGGGGTCAGTCTGTGTTTTGGAAGATGTGCCCATATTTGGTCACATATTGGAGGAGTACAAAACTGCCCAAATAAGGGATATTTATTGCCTTCCTGACTGCAGACTCAAGGAGGCAGGAACTTTGATATTTTCTGCAATGCCTATCTGTATCCACATTGCCTGTAACATAGTATATGCTCAATAAATATGGATTGAACTAACTAAAAAATTTCATTCTCTACTCTCAAACTATAAAAACCTGGAAGGGTATATTCTTGCTGGATGGGAGCCTAAAGAAGACAGGAAGGGAGCTAAAGATATCTCTCTCAGTTATTCTCTGTGTCCGTCATATGCCCACATGTATAGTCCTAAATGCCACTGTCTCTCAGTTGGCTTCTATCAGGACCTAAGCCCTGTGGAGACAGCAGCTTGCAGAGTCTCAATCCCAGGCAAGCAACGGGTAGGCCAGATGGAATCCCCCAGCTCAGGGAAGGTCTTCCCCATCCATGTATTTGAGGAAGGAGAAAGTGGGACAGTCATTCACCAGTCTAAATCTTACTGCTAAAATTCGACCGAGTGCGACATCTCCAAACCTGGAGGGCCAAGATATCTGTCACACACGCAAGCCAAAAATTGTTCTTCCAAGGGTGTGGACAGCGGAAGCCATATAAACGCTGACCAATTAGTTCATCTACATTTTTAAAAGGTACAGAAAATTGTTGTTCCTTTCCCCTGGAGGAACCTTACAAATGACCTTGACAAAAACCTCTCAAAACCTATAGAACCAAATTTTATTATGACGCTCTTTTTATTCCCTTGCTTCTATTTCCTCTTTTCTCTTCTTTTTCTATTTCTTTTCTCCCTTTCTTTTTCTTTCTCTTTCTTTACGTTTCTACCTCTTTCTTCCTGCTTGTCGAGCTTTTCTTCCTCTTCCCCCTTTAAGGTGATACTTTGGAACTTGAAGTATATTTTAATAATTATCTAAAGCAGTTGTTTCTTTGTTCATGGCTCCCTGATCCTTCACAAAAAAATAATTCTTCCATCCTAAATTGACTTTTATGATAGTTATCCAAAGATTTAAAGATCCAAATATGTACAAATCAAATACAATAAAAGGAAAAAATAATCATTTAAAGACTAACATTTAAGCATTTCAGCCTCTACTATTTTAAAATTAGAGTTCAACTTGATGCCATTTATATTTGAACTCCTAAAATTACAGCCATCATCTGTGTTTTACAGGCTTCCTCTATCTATGCAGACATTTCCTGTTCTGTCTTCTCTTTCCACAGAGACCCATTACAACTTGCTTATTGTTGGTTAGAGGTTATATATAGGGAAGAGGGGACCAAGGAGAAGTGGAGGAAAGGAGGAAGGCATGAGATATTGGCCCTAACCTAGATTGGTATGTTTATTCTCATCCAACAGGGTTGACTTTAGAATGAAAATGTCTTCCCACTTAATTAATTTAAAATTAGTTATTCAAATATGTTTTTCAAAACTCAGTACAATTATGTATGTCACACTTTTGCAGAACATCACCAATTCTCAAACCCCAGATCCACAGATCTGAGGTCAGCAATTCCAGCTAACCCTTATACAGTGCTTCCCATGTGCCAGACACTGTGCAAAGCTCTTCATGTGTATCGATTCATTTCATCCTTCAACAGCCCTACAAGGCAGGTATCTTAGTCAGCTTGGGTTGCCATAACAACACACCATGGACTAGGTGGCTTAAACAACAATCATTTATTTTCTTACAGTTCCAGAGACTGGAAGTTCAAGACCAAGGTATAGTAGAGCTGGTGTCTGGTGAGGGCTCTCCTCATAGGTGTAGACAGCTATCTTCTCACTGTGTGCTCACCTGGCCTTTCCTCTGTGTTCCTCAGAGTGAGTGAGCTCTCTGGTGTCTCTTCTTATGAAGATACTAATTTATGGGATCAGGGCTCCATCTTTAACACCTCATTCAACCTTAATTACTTTCTTAGAGCCACCATATCCAAATACAGCTACACTGGGGGTTAGGGGTTCAACATATGCATTTTGGGGGACACAAACATTCAGTCCACAATGGTAGGTAATATTGGTCTCCCCATATTTCAGGTTAGGAAACTGAGGCCAGACTGGTTGAGTAATTTGCCCAATGTCACACAAATAATAAGTGGCAACACTGGGACTTGAACTCCAGCATCCATACTCTTAACCACTATGCTGTGCTCTCTCTCATCACGAGTCATGATGATGATCATGTTTGATCATGTTAGATGATGTTAGATCATAACTCATCAACATCATCAACATCTAACAAATCCAACGCTTTGAGCCCATTATAGAATCATCAGAGCTTTGCCATGCTTTTTAGAAAAAAATTCCCTACAAGAATACAATATCTCACTATTATTATATTAGAAATAGATTTCTATATTATCAAATTTAGAGAAAATAACTTATATTTACTATCAACTAGCTCTTAAAATGATTATACATCTTGATTACTCTAGTAAACAGACCTCCTCTATTTCTCTCTATATTTAAACTATTAAAACTCAACAATAAGAAAACAACTCATTTGAACAGTGGGCCAAAGAGCTTGACAAGACGCATCATCAAAGAAGATACATAGATAGCATATAAGCATATGAAAAGATGCTTCACACCATCTGTCATCAGGAAAATGTCAATTAAAACAACAATGAGATACCATTACACACACCTATAGGAATGGCCAAAATCCAGAATATGACAATCCCAAATGCTGCCAAGGGTGAGGAGCAACAGGAATTCTCATTCATTGCTGGTGGGAATGCAAAACGATACAGCCACTTTGGAAGACAGGTTGGCAGTTACTTATAAAACTAAGTTTCCATATCATAACACAAGTAGATATAAATATAACCAGTGGTAGGGTTTTTTTAGAGGCTGTGTTATCTTTTAAGAATTTAAAGCTTTTAACCCAAATTTCTACTCAGAAAGATGGAACATTGTAATTTGATGAGATTACCCTTAGAATTCTTGCCAGTCAATGACTGCTTTTACACCAACTTACAGATTGCGCTGTGTTCAAATACGTACTGACGGGAATTTGATGAACTGACTGGCAAAAGTCTTAGAATTTTTAATTAAAGGAGATGAAGGGAACAGTGCATCAGATAAGAGCAAAAGTCCCAGCATCTGGCTATTCAGGTCTCAATCTTGGCTCTGCTGTGTACTTGAGCGAGCTGCTCAACCTGTCTACACCTCAGTTTCCTCATTCATAAAATGAAGCTATGGTAGCTTCTACCTTATGTGACAATTGACTGAGAGGCTCCATGTTGAGTATAAATTAAACAGTGCCTGGATAAGTACTCAGTAAAGAATCGTGGTTTTTTTTGGTTTTTTTTGTTTTTGTAAATTTCCAAAGAGAATGTTTTATATTTTTTTAAAAGTATTTTTATTCCCCAAAGCCCCTAACAGGAAGTGACACCATCATTGTTAATTGAGAAAATGATAAATGCTTTGAGAGGTCAACGTCCCACCCCAACTCGTTATCAGTATTACTATTTTCACCAGGAAACAGTAGAAGTGACACAGGAGGTGGACAGAGAAGTGTTGTGTAGAGAAGGTCAGAATTCCTGGCGAGGGCTCCACCCTCAGGCTTGTGCCCATGGACCTAAGTGAGAACAGGCACCCCGTTTTCATGCCCAAATGTTGCATTTTCCAAGACCACTCTGGCCCACCACACCCCCATCCTGTGCCTATAAAATCCCAGAGACCTAGTGGGCATGGACACAAGCAGTTGGACGTTGAGATGAGCAGAGGTGCAGAAGAGCACACCGACAGTCACCAGCAGACAACAGCAGGCCCTTAAGATAAGATGAGGCAGAAAATTCGGTCGGGGCAGTCAGAGGAGAGTCTGGCCGCTGGACAGCCTGACTCCAGGGGAAGACCACCTTCCCACTCCAACTCCCTTCTGGCTCCCCGTCCACCTTGCTGAGAGCAACCTCCACCACTCAATAAAACCTTGCACCCATCTTCCAAAGCTTACCTGTTATCCGATTCTTTCTGGTACACTAGGGCAAGAACTGAGGATACAGAAAGCCCTCTGTCCTTTTGATAAGACAGAGGGTCTAATTGAGCTGATTAACACAAGTTGGCCTGCAGATGACAAAACTGAAAGGGCACACAGTAATACACGCCCATTGGGGCTTTGGAAGCTGTAAAGATTCAACCCTAGGCACTGCTGTTAGGTCAGAGCTCCATGGGTACCTTTTAACTAAAAGTTTCAGCATTTCTTTTCAGGGAGAACTCATGGCTGGAAATATGGATGGAAGATGAACCAAGGACTCGTCTTTAACACTCCATGCTACTCTACTAAAGACTGAGAAAAATGTCAGTTGTTCGGAGCTCCCCACGACCTGCCTGTCTGCATGCTCCCCCTAGGGGTTTGAGCAGTGGAACACTGAACAGGCGAACCGCACATCTGTCGCATGTCCTGCGAGGGGGATAAGGAAACTTTCTGTTTCAGAAGTTCTACTTTTGAGGCAAAACCAGGCCTCACATGTGCAAGAACATTGCTAGACCTCAGGCCTTGTTCATAAACCACAGCTACGTACCCCAGCCCTGCACGGGAAGTGGGGAGGAGCTCTTGTTTCTTCCCACAACAAACAGGTTCTTACCCGTTGGCAGCTCCTGTGAATTACATGACATCAATGTGTATGTAGGTTCTGTCTTTTGGGGAAAGACATTGTAACGTGGAGCTTTTCTCTTCAGAATCTACTTAAAACCAGATATTTCAGTTATTAGAGTGAATTAAAACTATTAAGTAGCACATAAAATATATTTTGACCAGTCGAACCTAATTGTAGACTGTTAGCATAGACACCCATCAGCACACTTACATGCTCGCAGACACAAGAGTATCTGTTTGTCTCTGTTGATATGGTTGGGAAGTTTTGCTTTGTGACCTGGGGAGTAGAACCAAGTGTTGCTGAGACAGCTAAGAACCAAGAGGAGGAGGTTGGAAGGATGGTATGGATTCTCTTCCTTCCTAGCTCTTTGGATTTTGTTTTAGACCCCAATGGTTAGATGCATACGAGCCAGAAAGTAGGGAAACTGTCCACAAAAAACCCTTTATGGTTCTCTGTTCCAAGCATCATTGCTTCAGCTCGCAGGTGACAAAGCATAGCTCAGAGCTGAGAAGAGAGGCCATTTTCCCTGCTTGTGCATAAAACCGCCTCTGCTCTGACAACCTGAGGACTGGCTGGACTGGCAGGCCACTGCAAGATGCATGGCACTAGCTTCCTTTTCTTAGGTGAGAGTCACCTGGGGTATGGACAGTGGGTCCAGCACTGGGGGAAGCATGGCAACTGCCCTAACACACTCCTCCCAGAATCTACACACACTTCCAACGGACCGGCTTCCCCTCACCCCCACCAGGCAGCACAGGGCAGCACTGTGTTTTGAGCTTAATCAGCACTGCTTTCATGATGGGCTGTGACAGCACTGAGGATTTCCATGTGGCCCTGCAGAAAGGAGACCTGGAGGAACCAGAGCAGGAGAGAAAGGACCAGGTGGATTCATGCGGTTATGGCAGCTAGTTTATAAGCATGAATGACACACCCCATTGGAGACGCCTAGAAATAGCTGGAGGACACTGAGGTCAAGCTAAGAGCATGTTGTTACCTTTGTAATTTGGACATCAAAAGGGAATGCAACCTGATTTTATATGGTCTGGAGAGACCTAGACATTCTGTAATTAAACTATAATTGCAATTAATGGGCTACTTTATAAGTAATCTAATCTCATGAAAAAAATTGGTGGCTTACAATAAAATAAGGAGATTGGTGAAAATAAGGAGATTAATAAAAAAAGGGGATGACAGCCATAGCCAAAAGATCTACAAATTTGTTAAACCGAGACTCAAGCAAAAAACGTTTGAATTGAATTACGCAAAAAAGAGGAAAAATACAAGCTCTGGAAGAATGAAGCCTGTGCCATGAGTACCTTTTAACCACAAGTTTCAGCATTTCTTTTCAAGGAGAACTTATGGCTGGAAATATGGATGGAAGATGAACCGAGGACTCATCTTGAACATTGTATGCTACTATGCTAAAGACTGAGAGAAGTGTCAGTTGCTCCTATCAAAGGAAGAGGGGGTTGATAGACATCAGCACCTTTGGCATCATTGTTGATTCCAGAGTGTCCTTAGCTTTTGAGCCACCTTCAAACAGCCTTGTCAACCACTGCAAGATGCATGCCACTGGATTCCTCTTCTCAGGCGAGAGCCACCCGGGGTGCAGACAGTGAGTCCAGCACTGTGGGAGGCATGGCGATGGCCCTGACAGACTCCTCCCAGAATTTACACACACTTCCAATGGACTGGCGACCCCCACACCTCCACCACGTTCCAATGAGAAACACCTTCTAAAGAACTCTCTCTTGTTAGAACAGCTTCCCTGAGCATAGGAACCAGGGAAGCAATCAGCATCAGCTCAGCTTGACTGTCCCCCACTGCCTGTGCATGTCTCTCCAGTAACTAAGCTGTTTTTACTCAGTTTTGGGTGTTAGCTGGTGAGTCATGGCCTCAAGGAAGCCTATACTGCCTAGACTAGGCCTGGTGTTGCCCTCTTTACTTCTTCATAATGAATAAAGGTTGACACAAATTGTGTATTTAATTACTGCAGATAACACAGGAGGGATCATGCCCATATTGTTCACTGATAGCCCTTCAAGGCCTAGCATAGTGCCTGGAACACGGTAAATAGTAACATTTATGAATGTCAGCATCTCTGCAGAGCTTTCCCTACATGGCTTACAGCTTAGGCTAAAGCACTTAATATATTCCCCACTTCTGCTGTTAATATTTTTAACTAGTTATTTTTCATATTATATAAGCAACATGTGCATACAAGTTCATTGTAAAAAATTCAAACTCATATAAAAGCTACAGTCTTTTACATGTAAATGATGCCACAATAAAGCTACTTTTTAAAAAGCCATGGTCCCCCTTCACAACTCCACACCAGCCCAGTCCCATTCCTTTCCCAGACACACGCTCCGCTCTTAACAGTTTCATGTGTAAACTTCTAGATCTTCTCCTGTGTGTTTTCATACATGTATATATCTTCATACATTATGTGCTTTCATACATGTGTATTCAGATGAATACTCATGTATTTGTGTTTTTGTGCATATACATTCAGAGTGTTTTAGTCAGAGTGCAATCAGAAGGCAGAGCTGTGCTAGATATGACATTGCAAACAGAGGGAATTTAACACAGATGGTGGGGGAGTTCAGTGGCCAGAGAACAGCAGGAAGCCTCTATCAACCTTGGGGCTGGAGGGACAGAGGGAAGAAGGGGAGTGACCAGAGCCCAGGAACTTGGGTCAACTGGAAGAATCTGGGACCATGGCAACACTTCCAGCTAAATCGGGAGCAGTGGAGGAAGAGGCTATCTGGCAGTAGGTGGAGACATGGACGAGACCTATCAGACACCTTGTGAAGCAGGGAGAAAGGGAGACATAACCTTGCTTCTTCTCACCTCTCATTCTCCAGTGTCTGTCACTGGCTCTCTTTAGCCGGTCTGGAAATGAGCCTGGAAAAAGTAGTTCCCAAGGATACAAAGCCCAGATAGAGGATGGTCTGGAATGGATTTGAGAGCAAGCAGACAAAAGGCCGGCATATGAAGTTTAAAATAAAACACATAAATAGCATCATGGTATATGTAATGTTCTAAATTTATCACTTACCATTTTTACAGAGATAAAATCTGGTTAAAATGGCCATTGAGAGCAGGCTTGATCCACAGAACGAAAGGTACAGCAGGAGAGCACACAGGCGGATAGCAAGGAAAGACATACTACAGAAGGGCAGCCCCAGGGGCTGGGATGGGTGCAGGTCTTGTTCCTTGGGAACCAGGCCTAATCTGCTCTCCAGAGTGGGAGGAGGGCAGGAGTATGAGCTGACCATTGCCCAGCAGTAGAATCAAAGACTCAGAGAGTTTAGAGTCTGAAGGAAACTTATGTCTCCCATTTCAACTCATGACTTCTATAGAATAAGGAAATGAAATGCCGAAAGTGATGGGCCTGGCAACCCAAAGGTATCTCAGCTAGTTTTTTTGTGATTTTTGGTTTTTTGGTGCATGGTGGAGGAGGTGCTAGGGGACAGTTTAGCACCAATGCCTCCTCTTCCTGCTGTGAGTCACCGAGCAGCCTAGCAGAAAAGCTGTGAGGAGAAATGAGGAGCTCTAGAGGCAATCAAGCTCATCTATCCTGCTGGGGGTGGGGGCAGTGTTAGACACCTGACACGTCTTAAAAGTGGAGTCACCAAAGGACATCTTTTTCTTAGAAACTCCCCTAGCCTCCAGAGTCTGGTTTTAACTGTCTGCGGCATAATCTCAGAGCCTCCAGTAGGTCTCAGGGACTGTGCTCGATACAAAGATGAATGAGATAAGATAATGAACAAGAGATATGTTTCCAGGAGCTCTCAGTCTCACAGGGAATCAGAAGTGAATACAAGGAGGCATGATGTAACATGATAAATATAATAATACTTTGCACAGAAGAGGGGTGGATGATTGCCGGGGGAGGCGAGAGCAGGGAACTGGGAAAAGAAAGTTTCACAAAGGTAACAGCAGGGAAGGTGTTGAAGGAGGAATAGGAACTTTTCAGAACACTAACCCTAATGTTAATAACTGAATTAGACCAACCTTCCCCAAAGACCACTACCATTCCTCAAGGATTTACACAGAAACTGTTCTTATCCCATTTACCTCTCATTACATAATGGGACTCCCCCACCCACCCACACACACACACACACATATTTGAAAGTATGATAGAGGAAATGAGTTCACTGCCCTATCAGCCATGATCAGCAGGGCCAGATGAAGACCTTCAGAGACTCTGGGCACTGCAAAGTTGATGGTGCTTCCATATGTAATTTAATATAGGAAACAATGCCATCATGCACATGCCTATAAGGAAGTCCAGCAAAGTTCTGGTTTTTCCTACAAGGACACATTTTAGATATTTTTGAAAATAGCAAATAGCCAACTATTACCCACATAATGTTACTCTGATTCTTTTGGTGCCCCTGCTCTGCCAGTGCCCATGCCTGATTATGGGTGACCCTGCACTGATGAGGCAGCCCCTTCCTGCATCAGAAACCCCAGGTGAGGTTGGCCTCATAAGTTCATATTCCTATTCTTAACCAAATGGACTAAAGTTGTTCTTTCACTTCCCCATATATCACATGCATTATGACTTTGTTCTTTACCCCTTTCTGTCAACAAACACTCAACCTGCAACCCAGGAAGGCCATCTGAAGCTCTAGTGGTCTGGTTAACCATAAAGAAAGACTGGTGTGAGAAATGCTATTTCCTTATACTAAGCTCAGCTGCTTGTAGCAAGAGGAAGACAACATGACAGTGAGGTGTTTATAAGCACAGATTTTAAAAACAGCCATGGCTTGGCTGGGCACAGTGGCTCATGCGTGTAATCCCAGCACTTTGGGAGGCTGAGGTGGGCAGATCATGAGGTGAGGAGTTCGAGTCTAGCCTGACCAACATGGTGAAACCCCATCTCTACTAAAAAAAAATACGATAATTAGCCAGGCATGGTGGCATGCGCCTGTAATCCCAGCTACTCAGGAGGCTGAGGCAGGAGAATCTCTTGAAACCTGGGAGGCAGAGGTTGCAGTGAGCCGAGATTGCACCACTGCACTCCAGCCTGGGTGACAGAACAAGAGTCCATCAAAAAAAAAAAAAAAAGAAAAAAAACCAGCCATGGCTGGGTTCAACATTTGCTCTTTCACGTAACCATACAATCTTGGGCAAGTTACTTTACACCTGTAAGTCCAAATTTTATCATCTACAAAATGTGCTTAATAATAGCACTGGCCGGGCACAGTGGATCACACCGGTAGTCCCAGCACTTTGGGAGGCCAAGGCAGGCAGATCACCTGAGGTCAGGAGTTCGAGACCAGCCTGGCCAACATGGTGAAACCTCATCTCTACTAAAAATACAAAAATTAGCCAGGGGTGGGGGCGGGTGCCTGTAATCCCAGCTACTCGGGAGGCCAAAGCAAGAGAATCGCTGAACCCGGGAGGCGCAGGTTGTAGTTAGCCGAGATCGCACCACTGCACTCCTGTCTGGGTGACAAAAGTGAAACTCTGTCTCAAAACAAAAAAACAAACAAACAAAAAAACATAAAACAGCACCTGTCTCCCTACCTCATGAAGTCATTTGTTGAGCAAATATTTAGTATACTCTTACTATGTGCCAGGCACTATCCTTGAACAGGGGATACAGCAGTGAGCAAATAAGATCTTTGCCCTAGAGCTTTCATTCCAGTGGAAGAAGATAGACAACAAAAATAAATAGATATCATATATATATTTAATTATATATAATTATATATCATGTTACAAGGAAAGAGCTAGGCAGCATTGGGGAGGGCTTTTATTTTAGATGGAGTGACCAATAGCCTGAGTGAGAAGGTGACTCTATGGACATGAAAGTGACAGGTAGACACCAGGCGGACAGCCTTCCAGGCAGAGGGAGCAGTCTGCACAGAGGCCCTGAGGCAGAAGCAAACCTGAATGTTTGAGGAACAGTGAGTGTGGCTGGAGCCAACTGAAGGTGGAGCACAGTGGAGGAAAATGAGGTCAGAGAGTAGGAGACTGGCGGGTTTTGAGCACAGGAGTGGCATGGCATGACATACATTTTAATAGAATCTCTCTGGCTGCTGGGTTGAGAATACGCTTAGGAAGGTAAGGGTGAAAACAAGGAAACCAGTTAAGAAACGACTACCATGATCCAGGTGAGAGATGATGCATGTGATGTCCTTATCTTGGCACCTGACATGAAACCAACTCTGGATAAGGATTCTCATTAGTGTTCTATTGTGACCTGAATCCACACATGCATAGCTAGCAAAGGAAGATCTCAGATTTGTTTTCTTTTCTGCATCTTTCTCAACCATCCATCTACTACCATCATCATCATTTTCCCTAATCTTCTTAAACCCCATCCTTAATATTCTTCCCCCTTTCTTCTCTCTCTGCCTCCTTCTCATTCTGTTGTCTTCCTTTTATTACTATAATGTTTTTTTAAGGGCACAGTTTTGAAGGTTTGTTTTGAAACTTGAAGAGACAGCAGCAAGCCTTTTGGCCTGTGGATTCCAAGAGTCACATTCCAACAGGTGATATCAGAAGGACAAGGAAGCAGGGAGGGGTGACTTGCAGAAGGTGCCCAGTGAGATGTCTCTGCCATGAAGATTGTGCTGATGCCACAAGCAAAGCATTTGTACCCCTCTCATCCACAACAGAAGTCCCTCCAGGTATTTCAGATGATACCTGAAAGGATGATAAGGCAGGGAATCAGAGGCTGACTCCGCTAGTGGATGGACTGGGGGAGTGAAGATCAAAAGGTCATTTTCAAGAAAAAAAATAAATTGGGAAGTACAGGGATAAGAGAGAAGCCACCACCAATAACTCCACACCTACAGCTCCAAAGCATGTGATTCAGAAGGATCCTTGTTGATAATGGCCATCACCTCGTGTCACAATATCAGGTGAGTTGTCAAGTTATGCCCAGAAGCCATTCTGACAATGGGACTACTAGAAATGACTTAACTATACACAGAAGTGTCTATGAACCACATAAATATATCCCACAAAAGTCAAACTAAATATGTCTCCAACTCAACTTCCCCCTGGCCAAAGCCCCAGGATACCCTTGGCCACTCTAATCCCCCTGACAAGATGATGAAAGGAAAGTCAGAGGCCTCGAGTAATTGTGATTTAAAATCCCTTTTGCCAATTTTACAAAAACCATCTGACCCAGTGTACACATTGCAAAGGCCCGTCCCAGGGCCTGGGAAGGGGTTCTGCGAAGGAGAACTCCAGAAACTTAACCTTCTCATGGAAAATCAGCCTTTGCCTAGAACAGAAGTAATTTACCTTCATGACCAGAGAGCTGATTCTATTATAGGAAGGGGATTTATTAGCCATTGTTTGTAGCAATAATGTTTTATTCAGCTTAGAACTTGCTAATAATATTACTAGATGATTAATTAATACAGTTTGAATTACTAGATAATGAGCCACTTTTTGTAACATTTACACTCTCGCTTCTGATTAACTCCCTTTTAGATCAGTCAGTCCCAAGCTTATTCATCCAACAAAAATTTATTGAAGGCATACTTTCTGCAGCCACTGTGCTAAACTCAAATGGTGGGGAAAGTAAACACAGATCCTGCCTCCGTGAGACCCTCAGGGAGGAGATACATAAACAAATAATCAGACAAGTATATAGCCACTGGGCTAGACAGGAAAAGTTCAGGGTCCTATGACAGTAGGACAGGGGGTCCTAATCTAGTGGGGGTGACAGGAAAGACTGAGATCTGAAGGATTCATTCCTTCAACAATTATTTTTGAGTGCCTACCCCTTGTCCAAACAGTGCTAAGGGCTGGAATAAGGTAAGCAAAAGCTGCAGGGTTCCTGTCTTCTGTCTTCCTAGAACCGGAGGAGACATTGTCAGAGAATCCGATTGCATCTATCTGTAAATTACAACCTAATAATGGCCTCCACGAAGAGGGATGCAGGTGCATATGTGAGGATATGTAAGGAGGGTTGGCACAGCAGGGACAGGCTTTCTAAAGGGGGCCACAGGGTTCTGAGAGCCAGAGACAGAGTTAAATGG